>NC_135507.1:3295634-3895634 GCF_052857255.1 Amblyomma americanum | reverse complement strand
GCGCGCTTTACCTTACTGCCACTAGATGGCGCCACTGTGTTTACATCCAAACACAAAGAACTAACGATGCGTCACAGCAAACAGGTGTTGTAGTTGTGCTTTTTACAGCGCTCGCAACACAACGTGCGCTGAGTATGGAAGCTTACTGAGGTCTACGTAGTGAAATTGTCTACTGGCCAGGGTAGGCAAAGGTGTCTAGCTTCACGGGCACATTTGAAAGCCGCTGAGTCACCCTTTTGCTGAAGTGTAGCCGGTACGTCTTTACATGCAGAGAAAAAGATTATTAAAGTGTAGCATCTCACTTCATAGAAAAGATTGCAAGGCATCCGTATTTTCTTTTTAATTAAAAGCTGGGCATCTGCCATCATCATCACTCGTTTTAGCCTTACGGTAACTTGTTACGGGAGAGACGGTACGCTAGAACGGAAACTCCGACGTCCGGTAACACGGTAAACGGCAACGTAAACACGGTAACGATATGCTATAACTCCCCAATGTTTTCAAGTTCGATGTGGACGTTAACGTAAATTTCTTTGCCAAGGTAAGAGTGATTACCTGCGTCAAACTACTTAGCAGGTTTAGGTCCCTCATTCCTCATTCGCAAAGGAAATAAAATTTGTATTTATTTCTATCCATGCGAAATACACAAAGCGAAAATTTGTTGTGATCACAGCAAATTTCTGTAGTATTTTGAATTCTAGTGAAACAGAATTTTTTTGAAATAACATACTTTCGCGTAGTTACTGCGGAAAACTGCTACAGAGAAATACCACAAATGTGCGGAAAAATTTGTTAAGACAAAGATTTGGTGATATTTTTGACGCCGTTCTGTTACTTTTTTATTTAGTGGGGTTTATTTATTCACTTATTCGTTCACGCACTTACTTTTTCTGATTATAAGCAATTCTACATCTCGTTTCGGAGACAAAATGGGCAGGTATGACACGCTGATTTCAGTCTCTCGGATCATTTTCCTTTTTCGTGAAACAAATCATGTCTCACCGTGGAAAGTCGTCCAGCCACAGCGCTCCTCGTTTCTTCTTAGTGCTGCGCCAAGGCGCCGTTTAATTTGGAGCGGCTGCTTTAAAACAGGGAACGGCAATGAATACCGCCTTAGACGTGTTCCCTGAATGGACATTCAGAGATGCATTACAGCGCAAATAAAAAGTACACGAAAGAGAAAAAAACTAATAAATGACTGAAGCTGCGCCTACTAAACACTCGCGTTGATTTTCCCTGGAACAAAGCGATGAGTAATGCGCTCGTGTGCTCATATATGGAAGGAGCATGGAAACAGATGCGCGCTGCTGCAGCGTTAATGCTTTAGCGCTCAATAACGCAAAAACAAGAGTATACGGAGCGCTTGCGGAGCCATCAGAGAAACGGCCCGAGCACTTCCTGCGAAGGCGCGGACAAGAAGAGGAGCGAGCGGTGCATAGGTGTGCTCCGGTGAAAAGAAGCCGGCGGCAGTCGGAAACTGGCGCAATAAACGGCTACGTCGTTAAGGGAAAGCTAACAGCGATTCGCGCATTCGCAAGCGCCTCTCCAGGAGACATTACCCTGTACCGTACGTCACGGTTTACTGCCGAGGTGCCGACGGTGAGACGCCGGTTGCGTTGCACGCACCGAGACCGCTAGAAACGAGGGCTAACTGTGCTCTCTCTGGGTGAAAACTATATACGAGACATGACTGTGGCGAAAAAAAAAAGATTAATTTCGTGCATCTAGAATTTTTTGCAAGAGATATAACAATTCAGAGGTCGATTCGTACACACATACTTAGGCTTCATATATGTATCGGCAGCTGCGTGAAATGATGGTGACGAAATTAGGTTTTGCCGCTAAAATAGCGTTTCATGAAGTTTTCATTATAGCTGAATGTACAGTTTCGCTCAGAATGACTCGGAACGTCAGATAGGCGCGCGATCGCCACCAGATATGGCCTGCTCATTCTTGGGCTCTGTAGTCAATAGTCCTCGTATTGTGATGGTTCTAGTAGTCCAGATTAGCTCTGCACTCCTTATAAAAGGCCAATGCGAGAGGGGTGTTTGGCTCTGCGGTAGGGGTGCGGGGAGGGAAGATTGTGTGTGTTTAAACGAAGGAAAGCACAGAGAGGCCCCATGTACCGTTGATGCACTGGGAAAAAGTTTCATTCCCAAGCTTACTTCATGGGGCAAATAGCAACGACCTCAGTAGGGCGTTTTAGAATGGGGGCCCTATCGATTAGAGTGATTGGAGAATAGCGGAACGGAAGTCCGCATGCGCTGAACAATAACGCCCCTGGGGTTATTGTCCTACCGATAGGGTCCCCTAAGAGATAGGGTACCCTATTCTAATTTCGCTATTATTGTAAATGTGCAGCCTGAGAGTTGGAGCGAATGGGCCGTCGCCGCCGCAGGAATGGAGAGGAGACAGCTTCCTCATGTTGATGGCACGCCATTTTCCAGTCGCGGGCGGGGCGGCTTCTTGAACAGTGACGTCACGGCCTCTCCTCTAATTGATCCTAACTCCATATGTGACAGTTACAGTAGTTCGACACGTGCCGCTTTCGATGACCACGGAGCCGCTATCGGAATCTGAGCCGTCGTCGGGCGTATGCTCTGCACTTCCCACTGTGCGAACTCCACGGCTTGACATCATCGTAATGTCGGTCCCTGTTAAAATCCGTTGGCCGGGTCTCCAAAGTAACTACGCTTTTTACGAGTTCCTTTTTTTCACAGAGAATGCGGATCACATTCAAAGTAACAAGCAGCTTGCGGGGCTGATTGAGCAGCGATGGCAATGTTGATAAGATGATGTGACACGGCTCATTTTGGTGCACAGATTTCTTGCACAAGAAGGGGTTTTCTGAATACGGACGCCTCATTAAATCTATAAAACCGTAGTGGTTGTCTAGTTGCTTGGGCATCTGCCTCGCTTGGGGAAAATGCGAGGCTCGATCTCCAACTCAGCCCGGTATAGACCGGTGAAACTACGGCTACAAGCTCGCCCCTTGTCTAGTCTTTGGGTTCTTTAGGGTGAAATGCTCGAGAAATGGGCCTTTGACTACACCTTGAGTAGACGAAAACGCGTTGTGCCATGGCGTATTTTGGCCTCAGGTGCCCTTGTGCCATAAAATTACATCATAATGAGCATTATCATCATCATTAAGACATGATGGTCTCACCGCTGTTCAAAGACGATAATACTTCTGGCGGACAAGAAGTTGGACGAGTTGGTTCGAATGCATACTGCAAACAGTGTTAAAGACGGACACAAAGAACAAGGCAAGACCTACTCGGCGCTGCCTAACAACTCCCTAACTCCCTCCTTCTCTTAATAACAAGTGGTTAGCCGGAGAGTTGCTAACAAGTTGTCTTGCCTCCGCTTTTCGTGCTGTTTCAGTATGGACGTTCATACATAATCGTAATGTTGAGCGCGCTTTTCCAGCGACATCGATCTAAACGGCACAGCCAAGGTCGCCGTAACAATACTCGCATCAAATGGCGAGCGCGCACACACAAGGCAAGCTTGAATCTGAGGCGAGGAGGTCAACAGTATTGCCATTAACAAGGACTAGCTAAGCTATGGCACCTGACAATCAATAACATATGAGCTTAAGATCACTGCACATCAAACTTCATCCTCCAAAAAAGCGCGCATCTGTCTGCAACGTGGTAGCACTGCTGTGAGCTGTACGAACGTCGAAACGGAAACAAGAAAAGATGCGCGACCAGCAGACCATGCTAAGCACGAGTGTCGCACTGCCTTGTCGGTATCGAAGGTTGCTATGCCGATGAGCAATCGATGCACCAAGCATCGATTGCTCGAACTCGAGTGTATATGCTTCAAAACTGCTGAGAAGGTCCTCAGATGCGAAGTAGCAGAAAATAGATTTCCGAACAAGTTCATCCTGGGGAAAAATATACAATATTTTTGTAAAAAAACATGCGCCCACACTCCAGTCATCCCTATCTATCGATGTTGCCAAGAGAGGCTTCCGAGAATTTTCCGCACGTGTACCGTAAGTGACAGCCTTACGAAACAGAGCGTCGTTGTAAAAAAAAAAAAATCCACAAAGCCTCTGTTCAAGGGTCACTCAGGGAAACATGATTGCTCAGTCAGGGTAAAAAAATTCACAGCTGCTTCGATCATGTTGTTTTTTGCACACCGAGCGTCTTTGACTGTCCGAGCTTATAATTCAGCTCCTCTAAGCTTGCTTCTCAAGAGAGCTTACAGTTAGCCATTTCGATAAACTAAGGATTGCAAAGGAAGGTACTAAAGATGAGCGCATCCAAGCGGAAGTGACAGAATCCTAGGAATGAAGACATGCAGCAGCTGGAAGCGGTGACACAAACGTGACATCATTACCTCCACACGACGAAGGCGTCATCTGGGAAGCGGCAATAAATGCGAAACAAATGTCATTTTTCAATCATGAGAACAAGTATTGCGAAACAATAAAAGTGCGCTACGCCGACTCTTGATGGTAATGTATACAAGTACATCCCTAACTTTGAGTTCATTCAGTTAAATTTACTTTAACTTAATGCCACTATTGGGCACAATAATCTGAGAGGCACAATTTGCCGGATGTTCAGACGAAGGCCAGTTTCATATCCAAGTACCGGAATGTGGCTCAGAAAGCGCAGAACAAACTCGGGAATGCTAAAATGTTTGCGCACTGCAAGCACGAAATAATTAAACTGCCATGAGCATTTTCTTTCCGTAATAAGCCAAACCCGGGCACATATTTTAAGACAAACTCAGCTGTAACTATAAGTTCGCCCACAAACACTTCCTCTGAAAAACTACCGAATTTAAAGCGCCATATTGCTAGCTTTTTGAAGCATGCAACGTGACCGCTTCCAAATTCTTCTTGTCAAGGCGGATTTGGCTGATTTCGAAAAAAAATAACCCTCAGACTCTCTAGATTGCATTACGAATTCTGCAAAAATACAGTTTTAGCATTGTGAAATGATGCAGCGAGAATTCTAGTTTCCCAGTAGCTGCAAGTTTGTGTAGTCGCCTAAAAGAGAACATTTCAATGAAAAGAAATGTTCATTCTGCTTTTTTTTATATTGCACAGCTACATCTGCCTGGGCCTTGTTATCCCCACCGTGCCTTCCAGCCAAAATGGATTGAGACGCGGACTCCACCGACCGAAACTTCTAGAAAACCAACGCGAAGGCGAATAAGTCTTCTGAAGAAATGCTGCTGCCTGGACTGGCGTTCGCGGAAGCAGCGGCGACAATGGCAGCGCCACATGGCCGAGTATGCCATCGGGTCGCTGGACGGAGCGTTGCTTTCATTAGTCAGGCTGGGGATGACAATTGAAGGAAGGCTGCGTCTTCGACAGAGTTCTCGCGTTGCGGACAACAGGCGAGGAAGTGAAAGGTCGTTCACCCCCCTGCTGGGAAACGGCTTGACATTCTTGACCCACGTGGGCGGCCACATGGCAGCTGTGTTGACACCAACGTGAGGGTATCTTTTACCCTTTAAATCGACGAGCTGAGAGAGCATCAGCACCACCAGTGTCTCTGTCTGCTCGTTCGATTGGACATCGTTTTCCGAACTGCATTCCCCAGTCAGGGATCTGGGGAATACGAAGGGTATTTAACGACTGATATGCTTGGATATCGGGACCAAGGTCTTCACCGCATGACGATGAACTCTGCAGACGACGGAGGGAAGCCTTCAGGAGGGTTGGTAAATTTGAAGGTTTATTTACATATTTACAAGAGAAGCAGGGTGACCAAAAGTCAGAGATGAAGTGCTACATATTTACGACAGAAGCAGGGAGACCCAAAAGTCAGAGATGAAGTGCCGTGAAACCAGCCAAATCGCGGCTTAAATACAGTGGGCAGACACACTCTTCATAGTCTCTTCCCTAACCCCGTGACCGCTCCGCCCCCACAAACACGTGCACAGGCGATAAGGAATCCTGGCGCCTTGAGGTCCTGGAATGCTATTTCCGACCGGTTGAGCAGGTGCATAAGGTCGTTGGCTTAGCAGGCGGTGACCCCCTCCGTGGGAAAGAGGCGTCCTGGAATGTGGTTTCCGACGGGTTGATCATGTGCATAAGGCCGTTGGCTTTGTAGGCGGTGATGCGTCCTGACGGCCCCGGACATTCCAGAGGGTAAGATGAACCAGCCGTGTCCGCCCCCGCTTTGTCTGGCCGCGCAAGTGCAAGCGAGCGAGGCGGGTCCGGCGCCTTTCTTCGGGTCTTTCTGCCGGTCCACGTGAGGGCGCAGTTCGGGAGAAACGCCGCATTCCATACTCCGGACGAAGGGATGAGAGGCTTTTCGTCACAGCTCACCGTCGCCAGGAGCCGTTCCTAATCCTCTTCTCAGGACGACAGCACCTTTGGGTCAAACATAGATCGATGGCGCCTGCCGGGCTCGTCTGTTCCCGCTGTCGGGGCCTCCGATCACAACACGACCCGCTGGTTTGGTACCGAGAGACACCCGTCGGCGGACAGACACCCGCTTCCTAAGAGACTCCCGTCTGCTAAGAAGCTCCCTTTAACGGAGAGGCATTCTCAGTTGCTCTTACTTGTGCATTATGTAAATAGTCTGTACAGTTTTCCATGGCTTTTCCTTCTTAACCGCGTCTCCGATCCTCCTAGTCCCTTCTCCGGCCCGGCTACGCTACCTGCCTCCCAACAACTGATGGCAGCGGTGTGATGCCCGCGTCAAGTCACCAGCTCCAACGGACCCCGGCAACTAAGGGACTGACGGCATCAGCTACGCTTGTGAAGACCTAGAGATGGACACGTCAGGCCATCGACTCCAACGGAAACTGGCAGCTACGCGACTGACGGCGTCAGCGAAATCTCGGCAGGGTGAGTGCCCGATGATTGCCATTCATTTCGCCAGACCGCACTGCACAGGCAGATGTTAGTATTTGGATTCTGCATTTTTGGGGAATGTATTGTCAATTTTGTGTTTTGTCCGCTTCAAGTTGAGGCTTGTATTGTAGTGGGGGTTAGCGGCACTAGGTGTGATCCGCGATGGAGGAGTTCAGGGTAAAGGTCCTCCTTGAAATTCTAGAAGCATTAGAAATTTCGGTAGACCCCACTAAAACGAGCGAAGCGATCATGGATGTTTTACGGGCGAAGGAGGTAACAGTGAAGAAGGCAGGCGAGTCGTGGGAGACGATTTTAGAACGAAGAGGTGAACAAAAAAAACGAAGGCTTCACGAGGAGAAAGAGAAGAGAGAGCGTCTTGAGCAGCAATAAATACGAAGGATTCGTGAGGAAGCATAAAGAAATGGGAGGCGAAGCAGGCGGAGCTAGAGGAAAGACGCAGACGAGAGCTGCAGGAGCTCACGCAACTATTTCGGTGGCGTAGAGCTCGAGATTGTTTGCGGACTTTCCGAAGAGGCGAGAGCTTCAGAACTTATCTGGGAAATTTCGAGTGGATCTGTACGGAAGAGGAGCTAGACAAGGGCGAATGGGCAATGATGCTGGCGGCTATCCTTCATTGTGATGTCGGCGCCGTATTAGCGCGGCTGTTGGACGTGGGCGCCGATAACTACAGAAAAGCGGAAAATGCCCTCTTCCGCTTCTTCAGCATTGGCGTAGAGACCGACTCTAAAGCTCGAAGTGAGGGCAGCGAGGAGCGGTCCCATCAGAGTGTCAGCGACCAGCCCAGGAACCCCGCTTGGTCAGCTAGGGACACAGATGTTGCTCAGGACAGCAACGATAGGGCAGGTTCAAGCCTCGAAAAAACTGCCAGTTCGGCAGCAGCAGCGGCAGAATATGTCGATTCAAAGGCAGAGGGAAAAGGTTGCAGCCCCATCAACCTTAACAATGGCACAAGGGATGGTTTGGCCGGTAATGCGAGCAACAAAGAAATGCGTGACACGGTAGAATCTATAGCCCAAAGGTAGACGCCGTTGTTGCAGAAGCAGCTGATATTTCAGCTCGAGCAGAAAGCAATGAGCTCGAATGACATCGCACCGAAAGACAGCCTTCTTGGAAACAGCTTCACGGAGAGTCACTTGACAGCGACGTTGAAGCGCCAGGTAAGAGTGCAGCGTTGGCTGAAAAGGGCGATGTCGCTCAGATTGTTGTTACCCGTAACGGCAATGACGCTGCCCCGAATTACAGGCCTCAGGGCAGAGAACTTTTATGCTGTGCAGACGTTCTAATGCACGTAGATTGTTTTGAGTTTCCGACGGGCAGTGGCCCACCGATAGCGCCTGCTGACAGGTCGATAGTAAGCACACATTGCGGCTCAGCGCTGCATCGCAACAAAGAGAAGATCAGCAAAAGCAAATTCACAGCGGGTATGGACACACCTCGGAAAAATGAGGCATCGTGCTCGAAGCAAATAGCAGCGAACGGTTCGTCAGGTGAGCCGTCGCCTGGCACTGAGATCAAAGCGCAAGTAGCTTCGCTGCACGAGGAAAATAGGGAACGCGACAAGCTTTTGTCATATGCTAGGTCGGCTGTTGATGTTGAGGCGAAGGCCGGCAGCTTAGCACCTGACGGAACCGCGAGAACTTATGTCAGAAAGGGAAAATCAACAATGGGATTTTCCCGAAGGCGGCTGCGCTTGACAAAAGCTGACGCGAAAGCTTTTATTAAAGAGCAAGATGTGCGGGTCAAAAACACCGTGGGTGTGAAAGCTGATCAGCGGTGCAACGGCCCCACATCTTCATCGCAGCATAGAAAATCGGAAAGGCGTCGCATGCAGGGCGATAGCACCTGTCCCACTGTGGAACCAGAGAAGTCCAAGGACACGTGACGCGCTCGGCCGCCACAAAAAAGTGCGCCACAGAACGCGCGTGAGTCGGAGGGGAACACAATACGCAGAGAACAGAGAGAGTACGAAGCGCCCCTCCCGCTCTGGGTTCCCCAAGAACTGGTTTGGTTTATGGTTTATCGGGGTTTAACGTCCCAAAGCGACTCAGATTATGAGGGACGCCGTAGTGAAGGGCTGCGGAAATTTCGACCACCTGGGGTTCTTTAACGTGCACTGACATCGCACAGTACACGCGCCTCTAGAATTTCGCCTTCATGGAAATTCGACCGCCGCAGCCGGGATCGAACCCGCGTCCTTGGGGTCAGCAGCCGAGAACCATAACCACTGAGACATCGCGGCGGCTTCTCCCCAGAAACTACTCAAGCTCTGGACGCACGTGGCACAAAGGACATTGTCTAGAAGGTGTTGACAAAGGCGGAACTAATCAGTCTCTCAACCTTTGGGAAGCCTTGGCTAGTGGAGTGACTGTCCGGCCGCGACCGCGAAGGGCGCGTCTTGAACCACACAACTTTTTAGGCGTGCTCCAGGACCGTTTACTGTTGGCATTTTCTTTCTTTTACTCTCCTGCAAAAAGACGCAAACAAAGTTTTGAGCTTTGTACGTGCGCGGAATTTTGTATTCTTCATGAATTTTTCACCATAATGTATCTCTGAAAACATTCGTTTTTATGTAACCTGTTTTACAGCCCAATGTAGCGTAAGCCAGCACTGAAGCAACAGTGTTTTGTGAACAGTAATCTCAACCGCGAGATTGTTTTGTAACTTTTCTTTCATGGCATCACTTATGCTTATAAATTTGATGCGAATTGTTTTCAGGCAAATTGCCTTGCAGCGTGCACTTGTTGTACATAGGTTTAGCTGCGCGCCGCGACAGTGTCCTCTGACGAGAGTAAATAGTGTGGGGTCATTCATGGGCATATGAGGCGTAATCTGTCGTGTGGGCGCCTCGAGATGTTTAGTTAGGCTTGATTTGTGGTTTGGCACACAAACTTTACCTGCGCTAATGGTTACGCGCTAGTGTCCGCAGACATGGAACCACGAGCGAAACCTTTTTTGGCCTTTGTATCTTAGGTAGCTGGCGAGAGCTCCTAGAGATGCTACTATTTTTAGCAGTATGATGTGCAATATGTTCTTTTTTCTGCACTATTTGTTGCACAAGATTTGGACATTTATGTCGTGTCTGCTGGCTTGCAGAACGAAAGGAAGACCGCATCAGCAATCGTGCTAATTGCGAATGAATAGCTTGGGGCAAAATTGAAAGCCTCCGTCTGACCTCTCGGCCCGGGTGACATTCGAGATTGATTCAACTTTCCGACCTATTGTAGACCAATTCTAATTTTCCCTCAGTCGAATCGTACCGTGCACCATGACAACGCTTTGAAGAGGTCCGAACACCTGAGCCTTGCATCAGGTATGCATTTCATGTTTGTTGAGGAATATTTTAGCTTAATTTCAGGCTTCAATTAGAGGTATCTTTACGTGTAATCAGTTTTGTTTTGGTGATGGTCTGGCGGAACGGGGGATTTCAGACGGCACTTGCTTTTGTTGTGTACGGCTTGGCGTTTTGTTATACCGTTTGGCTCACCTCGCAGAGATCACGGAACTGGATTTCCGCAGTAGAGGAAGAGAGTCTTAGAGGACTGCAGAACGAGAGACCATTCTCGCACGCCCAGTCAGCTGAGCTGCGTAGGAGCAACTAATCTTCCTGATGCATTGTCTGTCAGCGGGGGTGCTGTTATGCCCGGCGTGCCTTCGAGCCTAAATGGATAGAGAGGCTGACTCTCTGACCAGCATTTCTAGAAAACCAACGTAAAGGCGAATGAGTCTTTGAAGAAACGCTGCCTGGACTGGCGTTCGCGGAAGCAGTGGCTACAATGGCGGCACCACGTGGTCGATCGTATGCCATAGGGTCGCCGACAGAGCGTTGCTTTCAACAGTCACGCTGGGGATGACAATTGATGGGCGACTGCGTCTTCGACAGAGTTCTCGCGTTTCGGACAACAGGCGAGGAAGTGAAAGGTCGTTCACCCCCCTGCTGGGAAACGGCTTGACATTCCTGACCCAAGTGGGCACCCACCTGGCAGCTATGTTTACAACAACGTGACAGTGTTTTTCGCCCTTTCATATATGAGCTGTGAGAGCATCAGCACCGCCCCTGCTGTGGCGGTACCACCAGTGTCTCTTCGTCTGCTGGTTTGATTGGACATCATTTTCCGAACTGCATTCCCCAGTCAGGGATCTCGGGAATACGAAGGGTATTTAACGACCCGCTGGTTTGGTACCGAGAAACGCCCGTCGGCGGAGAGACACTCACTTCCTAAGAGACTCCCGTCCGCTAAGAACCGCCCTTTAACTGAGAGGCATTCTCAGTTGCTCTTACTTGTGTATTACGTAAATAGTCTGTACAACGTTTTCCTCGTCTTTTCCTTCTTAACCGCGTCTCCGATCCTCCTCGTCCCTTCTCTGGCCCGACCACGCTACCTGCATCCCAGCAGCCTACTAAGACTAGCAGTATAAAATAAATATAATAAATAAAAAGCGTCATTTGCAACATATAGTTTCGATCACTCACAAGACACTATACAGCGCAATAGACGCGACTGGTAGAACAATGGTTAGAAATAAAAAGTATGGTCATAAGGCAAGAGACTAGGACGTAAAGTTATTTTATTTTTCATGCGTGATTGCGTAAAACGGTAAAATGTGTGCACAGGCACACGCTGGCCTATGCATGCGTACAAAATTTGCCTCGGATCCACATGCACGCAGTTTCCTGATCTCCCGGAAAACTGAGCTACGAACACCGGCCTCGTATAAGAGGAGTATCTGTCGCCGTTCGAATAGGCCTTGCCATAAAACCTGTGCAGCTGCGCGTGGAAGGTGTGCTGCATAGGTTCAGGCTGCAAGGCGAAGCGTAGAAGTAGCCGCTCTTATATTGCCTGCGGGTGTCTTTCGCAGCTGACTGAACGCTGCGAATATTCGTGCTGGCGCCGGGACGGTATACGGACGCGGTGAAGCGAGTTTTTGCGCCTTTATTGCATATATTCAACAGCAACGCTAAGCCAGCCTATGCAAGCAAAAAAAAAATAAACAGTACACCGCATCTGCTTCCTATTGAGCTATAACTTACAATGCTTGCATTTCGCTTCTATCGACCAGTAGGATGCCTTTATGAAAGCAGACCTGTTACGTTTGGTGACAGACATTGTTCGATAGGGAAACATCATTTTGTTTCACAGGATCTGTTTTAACCTCTGATAGAGAAGGATAGCCTTAAAGAAAACTTCGTTGCCTAGTAGTTTTATTGCAAGACCTCATGGCGCTGGTCGGCAGGAATGCCGCTCTTCAGAACAGCGGAAAAAAATAAAGTATTGCGCGAGGTGGTTGCGGCAAACCCATTCAACAACCCCTGTATTTGGGAGCAAGTGCGCAGAAATAACAAAGTTAACAAACGCCTGTTCAGAAACAACATATGCGTTTCACTTCACGCCTCATAAGATGTTTACGAGCAAAAAATATTATTTTGCAGTGCGACGAAAAATAAAGCTGTTTTATTTTTATTGCCTGGTTCCACTTTTTATCACCAGGGCGCTCTTCGTGCAATTCGCCTTAGTGTTCCTGTATATGCTCCCGGGAGCATATACAGGAACACTAGTTCGCTTGTCTGCCCCCGCTTAGCTGAAAACCAGCTTTACCTGTTAGACTGACCAGGTAGCGCGAGCGGTGCGGAGGCGGAAGTGCACTGTGCTAAAACTGTCTAATATCTAGCGCTGCAGTAGCGGGTTGCGGTAATCACTTACGGATGGGAGGTGTGGCTTAGGGGAGTAGAAAAACAGCGTGACGGTTGACGCTGCCGCCGCATTCACTGAAGACGACAAAGGCGACACCACGATTTCGCCGACGGTTTCCGATAAAACTGTTGCAGTAAAAAAAGGAAACACTTTCACACTCCTTTGCATTAAGCATGGCTTATGAAGCACCTCCCGTTGACGATACCATGTGGCAGTCCTCTGTGAGACATTCCTTCACCCCCACTGGGCAGGGCAAACATTTCAAGAAGGCGTACCGCAATCCTGTAGCCGAACATTCCGAACACTCAGACCACAGAATCAACTTCGACGAAACCAGCATCCTCGGAACCGAAACAAGTTACCAGAAAAGGCTCCTACTCGAATCATGGCACATCCAATGTACCCCGGACATCAACCGCATAAAAGGAAACCTGTCCCCAGGTATGCCCAGGACTTCGCTCTGCAAGTCAAAGAAGAATAGTCGCCATTGACCCCCTCAGTGCGACAACGTGACTCACAGCCTTAACCTCCTCCTCCCTCCCCCATGCCTTTCGCATCACAGCTTTCGTTCTTTTGACCACCTCCTCCCCTCCATACTTAAAGACGCTAGCTACCACCCCCAATCACCCCTGATGAAGGAGCTGAGCCTGCTTGGAACCGTAGGGCTTCAAATGAAAGTTTTTGGTTGGAGGTGGGCCGTTTATTATGTCTTCAATCCCAAGCAGACAGGCAAATCTGTCAAAATGTTTAGTTTTCACTTCAAAAACGTTTAGAGAAGGCATATACTTGCAAACACTGGGCCGACCGATTGGCAAGTCTGTTTTTAACCTGGCACATTCGATGAATCAAAGACATTTTCATGGCGGGTGCTATGGCATCAACTACCATAAGTATGGTGATTTGCGTTCACTTTTTATTTCCTCATAACCTGATTGTCCTTATTCATGCTCTGCATGGCTCTCCGGCGATCCCCACGCCTTCGTCGCTACATCACAATGCCCGCATTAATAATGGAGTGCAGTTTCAGTGTTGAGATTTAATCACGCGCTGTGGCTCGCACTGACCACTGAGCCTCACCGAACAATGATTACGCGTTCAACCTGATGTACAGGCACACGCGCAAGTTAATCTAGAACCCATTAAGCGTTTTCATCATTGTTTCTACGTACGCAGACAACCTTTAGGTCAATTATGCATACCGAAACGGCCAGAACCATTACCGAATCCGACCCGTTATTCGAGGATCTCACAGTAGCTATGTCCTTCCTCCACATAACCCCTCCGCCCAAAAAACGCGTCGCGGCCGCGTTCATCCTCAAATGCCCCCGTTCCACCTCGACAATCAGAGAGCGAATGCTTCGAACCGCAGCTCTGGTCACAGTCGGTTGGAACCAGAAAAGAGAGGTAGAAATACAAGGGGAAAGAGATAGAGCGACATTCGTGCGCAAGGCATGAGAGAAGAAGAAAGAAAAATAAAACAGAAGGAAAGGGCAAATGTGACGTAGAGTGCCAGTCAAACGCGGTGCAAGAAGGGGAAGGAACGGCCGAAGAGACGGAAAGGCAGGAAAGGTCCGAGCAAGCGGGCCGAAAAACTTTGGTGCCCTCTGCTACCATTCAGCGTGATTACCTGGCGGCGCTCTCGGGGACTGTGGCCCCGGGACGGTCGCGCGCGGCCATGCGGCAAACTCGGCTTGGCGCTGATGCATCTGGGCGGAAGGGTTGTCTCCTCCTCTTCCCAAAAACCGAGTTGTGCGCGGATGCACGAGGTAGGTCGGAACGGGGGTGGTGAGGGGGAAGGAACGAGACCGCGTCGTTGTCCGAACCGACAGGCGGAGTGAGTGGATTGTCGATGCATGATGGGGGAGCGCACCTGCCGGGAAAAAGCACGCGGCGGCTGCAGCATCCATAGGCAGTGGTCCGCGCCGACGACAGTTTGCTCAGAGACGTCAGGGGGCGCCTGACGTAGTGGGGTGAGGGGTTCTCGGTGCGATTGGTTGGTTGCGCATTTGCCCACGGCGACAGACCCGTTGTGCAGTCGAATGTGTGGAAGATGTTTGGGAAAAGGTTAAAGACTGCGTGCCAGGAACACAAACAAATGATCCTTCTTTGACGTCATAACGCCAGAGAAACTTCACTGTAGAAAAGGCGTCGTATGTTAAAGGTTCTGAGGCAACGTTTCAACGGTGCCGCAGGGCATTTTTTAGTCATCAAAGCTATACAGTAGATCAGCTGTCGTGTGCGAAGACAGTTCGAATAGACATATTGACTTCTGGTACTCGAATTTAAAGTTTATACACTTAATTTTCTGGTTTTACAGGATCTTAACGTCGGAAAGGAACTCAGGCTATGACGGATGGCGCAGTAGAGGGCTCCAGATAATTTCGACCGCCTGGGGTTATCAACGTGCACTGACATAGCACACTACACGGGCCTCCAGCATTTCACATCCATCTACACGCTGTGCGCTTTTTCGGTCAGCACTCGAGCACCATAAATACAGAGCCACTGCGCAGGCGTTTACAAACATTAAACACTCGGATGGTACTGTGCTGGCTTCTAGGTCTACGAGCTGCTGCGTCACTTCTGGCATTGAGATGATGCTGTGTTATTGACCTTAATATTAGTCAAAGTTCCCTTAGGACCCTTGCATCAAATTCCGGCTCTCTGATCGCGGTTATAAACTCGGAGATTAGTCAACAATTCGTGAGTTTAAGGTGGTTGCGGCGAAAACCTTTATTATTGGCGGGGCTCTTATAGCTCAAAACTTCAGAAGTGGGCTGGCTCCTCGTCGTGAGTGGTGGACCGCAGCCCGTGTCTGACGGCGACCTTCTCCGCCCACTGCACCAGCCACAGTTGCGAGGCCAGGTCCGAGCTAGAGACAACGACCTCCTACCCCTGTGAGCTCGCGAGGGCCCATTGGGCCGATGTTTACAGCTGTAGGCAGATGGGCGTAATGTGGCCGAATGCGGCTCTTGGGGCCCCACAGAAGGAATATTCGGGGGTGTGAGTAGAAGAGGAGAAAAGCGCAAGTAGCGCTGGGGAGGGAAAGGTGCGAGCCTGGAGTGGTCGCCAGGTCGTCTGCTGTTATTTTGTCAGGGATGTGTGTGGCGGGGTTTAAAGCAGACGTTCTTCGCGGTAGTGTACCGGAGAACGAAAGCAAATATTTATATCGAATGCAAAATTTCATTCTGCCCGCAGCACTGAAGTGGAACTGGGTACTACCCCATTTTGAAAGAATAGATTAGCCGTCTAAAACTACAGAGGATGCCAAAGAAATTTAAAATTGTAATGAAGTACCACCGCCACTTCAAGCCCAACCGACCCAGCCCTCACCAGCGGTTTCATAGAAAACGCTAAAATACACTAATAATTATATCAGGTGTTTCAGGGAAGCTTATCTTCAATTTTAAAAATAGGGTTTTTCAGGTAAAGGGAAGCTTTTTGCAGATTAGTGATGCCAGTGTTGCCGGACGTCAGAAAACAGGCGAATCTTGTTAACTAGCAAAGTTATTAGCTAAACTCTAACAGTTAACTTTTTAACAATTAGAAATTTCTAGTCGGCTGTGAAGAAGCTGTGAAACTTTTCATGCATGTATATAAAAGGATAAGCTATTGTGCACGTGATGAACATGATTATGTAACTGCGTACTTCGGCGTAGTTGCACACGCTCGAAATTCCAAGCGCTCCAGTTTTACGAACTACCCCATTTCTAGCTCGTCCTTGTCGGTTCCTATTTGCTAAGTACGTAAGTATGACTATTTATGTCCGCCTCATGACACTAAGTTGGTTCTGGGTGTAATTATGAGACATAAGCCCAGCGCACAAAAACACACGTACGAAGAGAGTAGGCACCACGGCGTCCGTTGTGTGCGTGTGTTTTTGTGCGCTGGACTGATGCCTCATAATTATGCCCCAAGACACAACGATTTGTCGGAAACTCAAATTTATAAGCCAACTTTTCCGAGTAATACATTTAAGCTGTCCCCACCGGTCAACCGGTTGTAGAAAAGAGCTGGCCCTTGTGGTTTAGGTAAACTCACCTGGACGAGCTGGAAGAACTGGGACGCCTTGGCGATGGGGTCGGTGACGGCGTTGCAGGCTGCGCCGAACAGCATCAGTTTCTTTGGCCGCTTGTCGATCATGTCGAACAGGGCCTTCATGCCCACCGCTGGATCACACTGCACAAGAGAGAGGAGGAGACACAGGGAAGGTTAGCGAGACGAAATACATTCATATACACAAACAGCAATAAAACAAAGAAGCGAATTTCGAGGAACTGACCGGTACACCTCTACAAAACTTTCTTGTGCGACTCGCCTCGGTGGCTCAGTGGGATCGGATTCAGACTGCTCAGCTCAAATTCACGGGATAAAATTCCGGCAGCAGCGGCCACATTTCGACCGAGGCGAAATTTCAAGACTCCGGTGTACCATGCCATCTTCATCTTGAGAAACAACGCGAAGGACGGGACACAAGAAAGACGACAAGACGAGCTCTCTTCTTGTTGTCGTTCTTCTGTCCTGTCCTTTGCGCTGTTTCTTAAGATGAACTCGAACCAACAAGCCCGACTGTCTACACTTGTGTATGCCACCTTAGCGCGCGCAAAAAACGCCAGGTAGTCGTAGTGTATCCGGAACCCTTCACTACAGCGTCGCTACATCGCCCGCATAGCATATACCGCACCATACTATGCTATACTGTAGAGTACCGTACGGTAACGTACCGAACCGAACTGAACCGAACCGAACCGTACCATACCTTGTAGTACTGGGCCGTTCCGAGCCATGCCGTCCCGTACTTACCTGCCGTACGTTACCGTGCCGCCCACCTGCTTGTGCAGTACTAGGTTTCTTCGAATGAGCTCTAACTTAAAAGTACGTAATCCAGGGTCATTGCCCGTGGTAGCTCTAGTAAACACTAACATAAGTGACTTTGAAAACAAGTTTGCATCTGAAAGCAGTTGACCTGATTGTCGAGGATGAAGCGGATACGTCCGTTCCTCGGTTTGAGTCCATTTCAAAAAACAAACCTTGATGGATGCTGCGGCGTCAACCGAGTACGGTGCAAAACACGAAAAAAAAAAGAAAACCAAGTCACGCGCATGTAAGCCGCTTAAAGAGCCAATATATTTCTACTGTAGCGTTGTAGTATTTCCAACGCGTTCTTCCTTTCCCGTTTATTAGGTTACTCATCGTTCGCAGCGAACGTTCTCACTTCGTAACCCACACAGATTGCCGCTTATTCTGGTGCTTGCGCGAAAGTTCTCCAGACACCTTGTTTACTACTTCATTTTTCGTGTTTCCAGGCTTTGACAAAGCTAAACGCAAACCTGCGAGAAACAGTGTGGTTGGATCTGAGCTCGAAAGAAACTCATTAGTGAACTGCGGTACTTGCGACGATTTTTCTTGAAAGTGAGGGTCAGGATCGCAAAAAGTTTAATACGCAAAAGCCCTGCGTGACTGGCTGGCGTACGAATGCTGACCAATCATGCTAGGCGAGAAGAAAAGAGTCGACCGGTGGGGGAACACGCTTGCGTAAACCAAGTTTCTCCCAATGCCACCCATGATTTGCAGTCTTTCGCTACGCATTCAGGGCTCTAGGCGTTTCGCAAGCCGTTCCCCTGCACAGAGCTTACATTCCAGAGGACATCACGCACGCCATTTGAGACGGGCACGTAGCAGAATCAGTGACCGGTTCGTGCTAAAGTGCTATCAAGGAAAGTTCGCTAGGAGGCGGAGGCTGAACTTGGAAAATTCCCTTTTTGCTTTGCTTAAACTACAGCGCCCGCTGTTCTGCTTGCAACGGTTGCTCAATTGGTATGGAGCTTGGGTACCGATCGCGAGTTTGTGACGTTCCTGTGTAGTGACATTATGATAGCAGTAAAGAACTCCGCGGGGTACATGTGTAATTCCCGCCGGAAAAGCTGATGGCTAACGACCAAAACACCAAGCCGCAAGAAGCAAGGAAGCTTTTAAGGCCAGAGCTTACATCCTATGTACACCGCAACCTCCACAAGTTGAAAAAGGTGGCCGGTGGCTACGAGTGATCAGAGCTCAACTGAAGACCATTATGGAGCCTGTCCTTACCGAAACAATTATTCCGGCCCTCGCGTTCTGAATTGTGATTGTTTTCTACTGTTCCTTCTCTTTTCTTATCAAGAGAGAATGTGTAAGTGAATCAAATAAAAACACAGCACAGCAAGAACGTTAAACACTGTGTACCGCAGTCACATGCCCCGTTTGAGACAAGCTTTTACGCCGTCTCAACGAGCAAAGATTATCCGGCGACACGCTTTCACGCTTGCACCCGTGACTCTTCCCTCATATCTTACATAAGAACACTTAAAAACTCACACTCCTTTCGTTGCAATTACTCGGGCGAATAAGTGGGAGCGACTGGTCTGCCGTCCCCTCCTCTAGATTTCATGGCAGCCCCGAGTGTAAGCGCGCATTGGTCAGGCCTGCCTGAATAATTACCACAACTATCATCGTCATTATAATTAAAACCAAGTCTACTGCATGAGGAAGGCCTTTCTCATTTATATCCAATTAACCGTGGCCTGCGCCTGCTGCGGCCATCTTACCCCTACAGATTTTTTTTTCTCTCGTTCACATCCGCCCATCTGTCGTTTTGTCGCCCACTGTATATGTTTGCCTTATCTTCAGATCCTATCGGTTACTATAAGCGGCCCTCGGTTATCTCCTTTGCGTGTTGCACGCCCTACCCGTGCCCATTTCTTCTTGATCTCAGCTAGAACGATCACCGGCACCAGGTACAGTCTCAAGAGCAATCATCACCTGGACTGTCCGGTGAACGTTTCCATTGGCGCAGCAGGAAATTTTCCCTTTCGCCAACTTTCCATACCAGAACGGCAACACAAACATCGACGCTGACTCCAGGTAAGGTGCTTTTCACCTCGGAGCTGGTCCCAAACCCGGTAAGCTACCGCTGCAGAAAGGTCAAGCCTCCTGAGGGGACGCCGGTAGCCGAATAAGCGGATGGAGGAAAAGCAGCTCAGGAAACGATCGAGGCCATTAGGTGATCGGGCAAAGAAGGCAAAGAACAGAGGGAGAGGGGAAAGAGGGAAGGACATGTCGCGGGGCGAGACACGTAGGGAAAAGAGTCCGCGGGAAAGACGACGGCCCAGCACCACGACACATACACACACACACGGGTTGGGGGCAGAGTGGGGAAATCGACACCGTTGCAACCGGCCGCGGGGGTCAGCGGTTTGCCATTGCCCGGTCGATCAATGAAGAGCCGCCGCCCAGGCTGTTCTCTTCTCTGGTCTCTGCCTAACACGGTAAGGTTGAAGAGGAAGAGGGAAAGACGATCTTCCGCCAGCAAAGGGCATCGGCGCGCAAACCTGTTCCTTCTGGGTGTGGTTTTCGTTTCCCTTTCGCTAATTGTTTTCTTCTTCATGGACCTTCATACTCCGGATGCCGAGCAAAGACTGCCCAACTACGATACTTAGAGGAAGAAAAGGCAAAGTTAATGCAACCCCCAGTCTTTTCCTGGGGAAAAGAATCAGTCGACGTGCGGTGCGTGGTTTCATGCGTGTTTGTGTGTGTGTGTTAAGTTGGTGGTCTTTCTATACACAGACTAGGGAAGGTAAACAGAGGGGCAGAAGCTTTTGTTCAGTTTACTGACACTGAGAAGTTGAGTGTCGCCCTCAAACCGAGTTTAGTGATGGTGATTACTAAGAACTACGCAAAGGAACAGGACTTTAACCTCACCCGGCTGCAGCGTTAACGGAAGACAGGTCTTTGGCAGATCCTGACCAAAAGCAAAAATTTTTTTTTGGTTCAAACATAGGCGCCGAAGTGAAGTTCAAACTCTACTTTCTTTTTTTAAATTTTTCATACACTTAAACATTCATTGGCACCACGCCAGGCAGTTTTACTTTTGCGACAATGTCAAGCAAACAGCACGCTGTTTAAATAACAGACCATAAAACCACCCTGATGTCTTAACTCCACATTATTCTGGCATTCGGCTGATTCTAAGAATAAGGTCCTGGTGTCGAATCCCGGCCGCGACAGCGTGATCTCGATGGAAGAGAAATGTAAGAACACCGTGACGCTATGCAATATCACTGTTCGGAGAAGACCCCACGAAAGCTAAGTAAAACAACGCGAACGAAAGATGGCCGTGACGGCTCACTGGTGCAGCAGGAAGTGGCAAGCCCAATAATAGAAAAACAAAAATGCAGGAGGGAGCTATAATGTTGAATATAAACTTGCTTTGAATCAGCAATATCAGTGTCCTTTTTTTTTAATACGAACGCGATATTCGGTAAACGCAGGAATCGCTTTCAACAAAGTTAGACCGAAAATTTTCCGAAAAGCTTGCTCCAGACTGTGTTGATGTGTCTCATACTGCCATCATTCCTCCACATACGTGGCAACACCTTTATGTGCAAAAGACGGTGACCTTGCAGACATGAGGTTCAGAAAAATACAATGTCGTCAGAGAGCAATCCCGGACGCCATTATTGTATTCAGTGGCCGCAAAGAGGCGAGGTGTGTTTAGCGAACTGGTGACCGTGGCCAAGAACCAGTGAATGTAAAGATCGAAAGGAACAAAAGAAGCTCTGGAAGGACAGCCTTTCGCCTGGGAGCCAACAAGCCGCTCATGCGAATAACTGAACTAGGCGGAACGGGGAGGCAGGGCGCTGAGACACTCTGATGAACAAAAGAAATAAGTCGACAAGGGGACGTACAAAAGCACGCACAAGGAGAGGTGCATAAGAGTTGCATGAACAGGGAGGGTAACGCACTGCTCCTTTTCTTGCGAGCAGCTGCTCCAGAGCACTCTCTTCTGGTTCGGTTACTCTGACACTTCATCTACACGCGCGTCTTCATGCGGTGTTTCCGGCCCACGAGCGAAGGAGATTCATTCCGTGCGAGCAAACGCGTCACCCTTGGCGAGCAGCGGCAGCCCAGAGAGCCGGCAGCTCTGCTCCTCCCAAGGAGCCGCATGCCGGTGCGGGGAGGATTGGACGAGAAGAGAGATCAAAAGGGACACGCGCACTCTTTTGCGTCGCCGACAGATGCACGCCGCCGCCGGGTCTAGCCCTGAGCATCATGCCCGGCCAGCAAGATAGAGAGAGATAGCTTCGGTTTTTTTTAAATATATTTTATGTTTGTCGCGAAACAACGGGGCTAGCGCTAAGCGAGCGCGCGCGCACACACACACACGGAAAGAATCCCCAATCTGCAGGCAGTGCTGAATAATGGATGAGGGAGCGGGGTCCTTGTAAGGAGCGCCTCACTCGCCTATCCTTTTGTTTTTATACTGCTTCCCGACTTCCTTCCTCCCATTTTGGGGAATGGACAGCAGCATGGGCCCGTTTACTCTCCATCTCCCTCGCCTTTGCGGTGCTGGCGTTTGCGGTCGACGCTGTGTATGCGGACTATGGACTCGGTGTGCGTGGTATGGGAAACGAGGCAAGGATTTTGGGAGTGGGGTCCCGAGTGAGGGCGCCACTGACGATATGGCAGCGATGGCGAGTCCATGAGAACAACACGGGGGCACTGGAGTGACAAAGACGTTCATCGAATAGTAGGGAGATGAGATCTAATCGGAAAGAGATTGGAATAGAGAAATTAGGAAATTGGGAAACACAGCCAAGCTCGCTGCTTTTATACCTTTTAGAGCGGCGCAGTGAGTCGCATGTACTTAGAGCAATTACACAATAGTACTTTAAGGCGTAAAGAAACTACGAACTGGAAGGCTGTTTTTTGACGAAACGCTCTCAAAGTTTTCAGAACTGCGCAGAAGGAAGAAGAAAAAGGATAAAAATAGAGCCTTCCATCCGGACGCAGACACCTTATCCGCTAACCCATTTTTTTGCCGGCCCGTTTTGCAGGAATGGCCGTTCCGCCGATTTGAAAAAAACCCTTCCGGCCTCTTTGCTGTCAACTTCTGTTTAGCTTTTCTACGCCACTCTCGAAATACAGGCTGCGACGTTCGCGGTGCGCCGGCATTCGCAAGTGACTCGTTCGGCCCTCTGCAATTCGCACACGTTTGACTGCACGCGACCGCGGGCTTTCTGAAAAAGCTGTGCTCGATATGAGTCGCGGCAAGAAGATAAAATGAAACGCGAAAAAGCATCGCTGAGAGAAATAAGAAAATGCGAGGAGGTGGGAGGGAGAGAGAGAAGGAAGGCAACGGTATATAAGCAGTCGCCCAATGGTCCGCATTCGCGCATACCTGGCCACGTGACGGAGCGGTCTATATAGGACAGGCACCGCAACGGCTTGGCGAGCTCATTTTCATTTTTATGGGATGCTCGCTTCGCCGGAACAGGGACTCGGGCAGGAAATGGCAGGGCGCGGGGATAAAGGGAAAGACGAAACAAAAATAGGGAGCCGTTGGTCCTCAACGCCAGATGCCAGGGTCATGTGTGTGCGTGCACGGATGGATGATTTCGGTGAGCTTCGAGGCCGGATGTTCCTGAGTGGGGTGCATATCTACAGCGAGAGAGCGGCAGAAAGAAAGAAAGAAATAAAGACATTCTTCGCAGTTCTGGGCTATATTTGCGTTTTGGTTAGTCTTTTAGTGTTTTGTAATGCGAATGTGGAGGTACCTTTCTCCTTTCGGATTCCGGGGAGTCCATAGGTTAGGTTATGTCAAGTATAAATGCCCCCGGCATGGAGATTGTCTTGGCCCTCAAAATTCAATATCGAACTTAGAGACCCTCGAAAAGAAGGGGCACAGAAATAGGAAGAAGGACAAACTTTACTGAACACAGAAGAAAACAAAAAAAAAATAAGAGGGTCTGATTCACGGGCGCCTTAGCGTTTTTCCTCCATAAAAACGCAGCCGCCGCGGTCGGGTTCGAACCCGGGAACTCCCGACTACTGATCCGGAGTTCCCGGGTTCGAACCCGACCGCGGCGGCTGCGTTTTTATGGAGGAAAAACGCTAAGGCGCCCGTGTGCTGTGCGATGTCAGTGCACGTTAAAGATCCCCAGGTGGTCGAAATTATTCCGGAGCCCTCCACTACGGTACCTAATTCTTCCTTTCTTCTTTCACTCCCTCTCTTATCCCTTTCCTTACGGCGCGGTTCAGGTGTCAAACGATATATGAGACAGATACTGCGCCATTTCCTTCCCCCCCCCCCCCCAAAAAAAAAACCAAAAAACCAAACCAAAAATGGTCACCTCGAGTTGAAAAAAATTATCCCATAGGAAAGCGACCACGTTTGCGTCCTGGTATCATGATTTCTTTGTCATTCTAACTGCATCTACTGCTGCTTAAAATTCACGAATAAAATATAGGCATTACATAATTTCCTGTTACGTTCTTCAGCATTTTGTAAAGCCCCCAAAAAACTAACGTTCTCCGTTGATAACGTCAAGTCATTATCGCTTTGTCTGTCGTCAGTATCTTTTCGCACTTAGCTTCGAAACAAAGTATCATGCACGAGGCTTATAAGAGATCCGAGATTATTTTGAAATAGCTGATTACTAGAAATGCTTCAATAAAAACATAATGTAACAGTACAGAGCGATGTGGGATGCTCTACCACTTATAGCTTAGCCCACTATTGACATTCCCGACAAGGATTGATTCACGAATAAATAGAAAAGCTCGGGGGTTTAGTTGAGGTAGTTTGGATGACCGAGCTGTTTGCTGGCTGAGGGACCGTTGCCAATAAACTCTGTGATTGGATCTAGTGCGCAATGCAAAAAGGGTGACCTTTAGGTCTCGGCGTGATAGCAAGCATTCCTTAAGTTACCACAATACCCCCCCCCCCCCTTCTTTTTTCGCACTTATTCCCGACACCGCAAAAGCAGTTACCATTTCAGCGCGGAGATGGAAGGGATGAGGACCTAAGCTGGAAAGAGGCTGTGTAAGTTTTACAAGATGTGCCCTTTACTATGTAACAAGATGTGCAAGATGTTCACAAAGTGTGCCCAATGTTTGCAGCCGGCCAGAATATAAGTTTTTTTTTCTTTTATTGCAGTAGTTGTGCAGGAGCCTTTTTACTGTAGAAAATGTTGAGGTCGCAATATTATGCAAGAGAAAGCTGTCGCCTGGATCATAGCGGCCATGTGCGCAAAAATATGGCACTTTCGATAAGGCGTCACCTATGACCACGCGATGCAGCTAGGCCTGAGAGTGAGCGGACTGATGGGTTTATAAGCGGGGTAAAATTCACTATCATTTAAATTTTCGTCCCAGGGCGAGGACAGTGTTTTAATGCGAAAACATTACTAGTTTCTTTAAAAAAAGCCGGCGGCGTATGTGTGTGTACTCGCAGATGGTACAGAAAATCCCAGCGGTGGCAATAAAAAGGGTGATGTCATCAAGCGGGCGCATGACGAACACAGCAAGCCAAGCACCGCCAGTTAGAACAACCCTGAGCATGTCGTTGTGATGCAACGGCGCGGTTGAGGTGTCCACCAAGAAGTGAGACAGTTAATGTGCAATTTCCTTTCCTCAAAAAACCATAAGTTCGTCCGTCGTACACCGTTTTTGGGTGGTGTCATACGCGCTCGCGTTCTTGTGTGGGTGGTGTCATACTTCCATAAAAAACAACACTGATCGCCTGAAACAACCTCAGTTCGCAGACCGCAACCAAATGTCTACGTCTACGTCTTGCGTATGCGACATGCATTCGCATCACCATATGTAAGCAGTCTTAAGTGTCCTTGCCGAATTTTTTTCTTAGCTTAATTTCAAGAGATCCCGACTACGTTTTTTATTACTCCCAAATCGAAAAAACCGACGTGATATTATGTGCCACAAGATTTTCTGAAAACCCGGGGGTTACGAGTTTGGTCACGCAATATTGGAAATGTTTTTTTCTTCAAATAAACTTAAACTTCGCTCAAGCAAGCGTGAAGCTTCTTAACAGGCCGCTGAAGGATACCAGCCTCGTTTTACGTCATTAATTATTCCTCGTAAGACACAGAAATCAGCAAACTCTGACTGACAGCAACGCTTCTGCTTCCATGCAACTGCCTGCCGCTGTGGCTGCTAACGACGCGGTGCATCTGTAGCACATCTGAGCGTTGCGGTTAAGATGGAACTATTTCTAGACCAGCTAGGCTTGGTTGCCACAGATGAATCTTTTTCTTTTTTTACTTTCAGATATGTTGTGCGCTGTATCGCTTTCTATGTATTGAAGCCCCCCGAGCACTTGAGCGCGTTGGTCCCACGTTACCGGCGGGTGCGAGCCGCTCGATGCCGCCGCTGACCTGAATAAACCCGCGAAGGCCCGGGATTAGCACACTGCCGCCATTACAGGGAATGGTACCGGTACAGGGTGGGTCAGGTCGCGAACGGGTCAAGGGTGCATTTCAGGGGGCTCGCTGCAGACGCGAGCTGCTCCCGCGGTTTGCGATGCTGACCTCGATGTGAATGGAAAACGGGCTTGTGCAGCAGGACCCGTGTCTGGGCACAGACCGCCTGGACGGTCTGTGCTGTTTTAGTACAGATCATCCGGCCTTGTTGAGATCGACCTTCAGGACACCTACCTTTTATCTCATCATTGTGAGACTTGGCGAAACGGAACAAGCTGGAGCATCCTATTACAAGATTTGGTTGCAAAGATACACCGTTAACTGTCAGAGGCGTCAGTGGAGGGCTCCGAATTCCGACCTTAATTCGGTTCTCGGACGTGCGCCAAAATTTCAGCAATGCTATCTCTTCAGATTTTTCTCTGCTTTGAGTGCGACAGTTGCGGAGAGGTGTCGAACCCGACCTCGTACACTGCTCGCAAGCAGAGCGCAGTAGCCAATCAGATCTGGCAACGGGTTAGAGCCGTTTAAGGTCACGTAAGTGAGCAGCTGTTTTGGAGCGCAGGAACCGCGAGCACGAAGTATTCAAATACTTACAAAACACAACTATTCCACGTAGCTTAAAAATAAACCAGGTGATGAGTAAAACTGAGATTCGGGCGAGCTGGTAAGCATTCATTGTGGGGGAACAGCGCAACAAAGGCGGGACAAAGGCAAGACAAATGCTTTTCTTTATTTTCACTTGCCTTTGTTGCGCTGTTCACCCACAATGAACCAGGTGATAGTTTTGGGCTTTAATTCCTATTTTACGACGTTTGTAAGGCTTAGGTGAACTTTGTGACCTATATGTTCAAGGCGAAATAAGCGCTCGTTTCGAGACTGCGAGTGCAAAATAACAGAAGAACGCGCTGTGCATGTTCATAGCCCTGGCTCTATGTACAGGGGCGATGGAAAGAAACGCGAACAGAGCGGCGCCTATGCGCTCCGTTTTTCGCATTTCTTTACATCGCGCTTTTACTTTGGGGGTAGCAAAAAGACGCTAGAGTCGTCTGTGATGCATTCAAGGACGACTCTAACGTCGTTTTCTTACCACCCATGCAAATGCGCGATGAAAAGAAATTCGAACAGCGGAGAGCGTAGGCGCCGCGTTGTCCCCGTTCCTAGCCATCGCGATTGTACGTCTGCAGGCGGAATAATACACAGCCCACTATCAGCGAAAAAATAGTTTCTCGTCGCCCTTGCACGCATCGCTGAATTGATGTAAGCCGCCAAACTCTTACTCTGGGAAATACGAAGTACTATCAGCAACAAATGCAACGCGAACAGAAATGAAAGGGTGACACAAATACACCAACTTATTAGCTACAGCAGAGGAAATACAAGCGAGGTTGATTAACACTTCTAAAACAAGTTTTGTTTGCCTAACTGCGGACACTTAAATTCTGTATAAACCTCAAATGATTCTTGCAGCTCTCCTTGATAGGTATTCATTGAAATCTTACAAGCACATTTTTTTTCAATTTCCTTAGTTTAAAACAAAAGCAAAAAAGAAAGACCCTTGTCAATACACGCCCATAAGTTCTGCCGTTTTGCCGTAACGACATATTTTTCAGTTGCCCTGTGGTATTTTTCTATAATACTGTAATTTTTGCTTATTACTTATCTGCAGTTTGTAGTTCTGTTTTGCTTTTCTGTAGTAACTATACAAAATTTAGCTATTACTACAAAATCATTACTACAAGTTATTACTAGAAGATATACAAGATCACGAACAAAAATTACAGGAAATCTGTAGTGACCACAATTTTTTTTAGTTTAAGGGGGTTTAACGTCCCAAAGCGACTCAGGCTATGAGAGACGCCGTAGTCAAGGGCTCCGGAAATTTCGACCACCCGAGGTTCTTTAACGTGCACTGACATCGCACAGTACACGGGCCTCTAAAATTTCGCCTCCATCGAAATTCGACCGCCGCGGCCGGGATCGTCCCGCGTCTTTCGGGCCGGCAGCCGAGTGCCATAACCACTCAGCCACCGCGGCGGCCACTGTAGTGACCACAGAAAATTTTGTGTTCGGGTGTGCGTTATCTTTCCTAGAAAATTTGCTTCACCTTTTTGTTACCAGAAGCCAGGTAGTTCTAACCCTGGCTTTACTGATGTTTCCAATGCGGACAAGTCGAAACGTTTTTACTGAACAGTCAGAACATCCCCTCGAAAATCTCATGCAGAAGTGTAGCACTGCTGTTGGTGCTTATCAAAATCCACATTAAAGAAACATTCGATATATCGAACGGCGCGCCACACCGAAGCAAGTCGCGCTCTGCCTAACGGGACTCCCGTGTTCGCTTTGCGCGTGCTGTGTGCCGCGTTGTCTGTAAGAACGCTTGAAAATGTCTAGTGGGTTGTGCTTGATGGTGGCCTTCGGTCTCTCGTACTGATTTTTCACGTAACAACACTGTTACTGAAAAAAGCCACAACTCAATACATTAGTTTTCATGCGGCGAATTCAACCTAACTGAGCGAAGCCTTGTGGCCGTCATCGCCAGGTATGCTTCGCTGCCGAAGGAGTTGTGGAAACCACTGTACTCTAATTTTAATTTTAGAATGTTCTATTTGTAGTGTACCGACAAAATGATTTAGACATCTTATAACAGGCTG
Organism: Amblyomma americanum; assembly: GCF_052857255.1. Lineage (NCBI taxonomy): Eukaryota > Metazoa > Arthropoda > Arachnida > Ixodida > Ixodidae > Amblyomma > Amblyomma americanum. The sequence continues at coordinate 3,867,187 of NC_135507.1, read as the reverse complement.
TGGTTAGTCAACTACCAATCGCGCCTCTCCTGTAATTATTAAAATATTTCTCTCTTTTCATGCGCCGTCCGTTGCAGCTTCTTATGTGAACAAGGTTAGGCCTAGCGACGCGCCGCGAGCGGTGGACATGCCAGTACGCTGGTGGGCAGCACTTCATTGCAAGAAGCGCTTCGCTAGCGTGGGGGAACTCTATCCTTGCTTCTAGCATGCAGTTACAGTTGATTGCGATGATTGTATAAATGTGACGCCCTGTTGTAATAAACCAGTTGAAGTTCCGCGCTCTGTCCTGTTGGTTTCTTCCTCATCCCTTGCATTTTTGCGCGGTTTCAAGATGCATTCTACTACTGGTCACCAACTAGCCAACCTCTCTCTTTTATACTTCTAGCATACAGATAAGCTGATCTATTGCCATGATTTATATATCCAATTATCGGCATATCGAACTATTTCGCCATACCCTTCGAGTTCGTTGTATCCGAGACATACCTCACACGCTTCGACACAAAAGAGGTACTTTTGTTTATTGAAATCCACGCCTTGCATGGGCATTGTTAAAAAGTTTGCACTATGTGAAAGTACCAGTGGCACTGGCCAACGTTAACGCCACACGAGCTAATGACAATGCATGCCTGAATAAAAAAAAACATGTTCTGCCATGTTCTGTGGGGTTTCCCACAGGGAAGCAATTGGCTGGGTAATCTCCGGAGCCCTTCACTACGGCGTCCCTCATAGCCTGAGTTTCTTTGGGATGTTAAACCACCACAAACCAAACCAAACCGATTGGCTGGGCTGTCGTTAGGCTCAGTAATTGGCTGAACGTTGTTGGGAATAACCCAGGGTGCAATCACGTCGAGAGAGTACAAGGCCGAAACAACAAAACGTAGCCGCACGCGAGAGATTGCCGGAACGGAACCAGCGGCAGCGAGCTAGGGTCCTAGGAGCGCCGTAATTGGCGTGATGTAGGCAACTGCTTCGCCACGACGGCACAAGGTGTGCTCGTTACGGCAGGAATGTCAAGCACTCGACACCGACAGCGGCAGAGTGGTAGCCGGCTGTTTGTAAGTAGGTTATTGCGCTCCACGGTGTTGTTCGCGTTCTTCTTTCTGCTCTCGTCGTGATCTTTTGCGCTAGTTGCTGTCGATTGTTTTCTCTGGCGAGTACAGCAGCCATCGTCCGCATACGTAGCGTTCTAAGCATTCCGCGTTGCACCAGAACTGCGCGTAAACCAAGAGTTTACCCGAGCAGCTGAGAGCGTCAAATGGGTTCCGAAATATCTGCGACAAGCCTTTACAACGACAAAGTACGATTAATGGGAACTTGTTATGTCCATAAATCGTTCTTCGGCTTCTTGTGCTCGTAATAGACAGTTCCTGCGGTCCAGCTGCAATTCTTGGTTTGGCTCTAAGGGTCATGGTCTAGATTTGTAGTTGGTCGGACGTGAAGTTCTTGTTCGACAGGTATTGTGTACCTATTGGGTTCTTGTGATCAGCACAATCCGATGTTAGAATTGAAAGCCATTTCTTGTGCGCCAGTTCGATGACTCGGGCAATGCAGAACTTTTAAAAAATCGCATAATACGTATGTCACATTGCTTCAACAAATGGAAAGTAATGTCGAAAAGCAGGAGCAGGTATGGTGGGCACAGTCTGCAGCGGTGCCTCCTCTTCCAACTCGCAGTCCTATATGGGCAGCCATAAGAGCCCGGGACCGTACTGGTGGCCTAGTGGTTTGAGCATCCGCCTCGCATGCTGGAGGTGCGTGTTCGATCCCCAGTGCCGCCGTGTACCCACCGGTGATACAAGGGATACAAGCTTTCCTTTGGTCCGGTGTTCGGTTTATTTAGGGTAAAATTCTTCGGAAACGGGTCTTTGACCTACCTTGAGAAGGCGAAAAATACCTTGTGACATGCCTCTCTTTGGCCCCAGATGCCATTGTGCCATAAAAATTCACATTCGCCATCATCAGAAGAGCCCGGAGGCTTGTCAAGTTCGATGTCTCCGTCCACTGTGGGTCACATTTTTTTTAGGGAGCCGGTGCCCTACAGTGGTGTTGAACGAGGTGAATTGTGGACAAAAGATGGGACATTCAAAGGGCTGACGCGCACGCGCTGCGTAGGTTTTTACTGAATCGCCCACTTAACAGTATTTTAGACCAACTTCCTTACCAATCTAGAAGCTTCCAAACAATCACCCACGCGTGCACGAAGAGGCGATGCAAACTGTCGCCATCAGTGTCGTCTGTGTCATTGCGATGTGGAAGCGCTATCCTTACTGAGCCAATGTACTGCGTGCTTTGCCGGCAGTCTTGGCTCCTGCGAAGGCAAAGCTAGGCTGTTGCCGATAGGCTCAAGGCTGGGTTCTTAAAGAGACAATGCGGAAAACATGAAGCTAACCTGTATCAATCACCATGTTTTTAAGAGGAAGATGCTTTAAACAAAAGCGGAGCTGTTCTCAGCTATAAAAATAAAAATTTCAATGCTGGTGTCGCCATCATCGGCCGTATAGTTTATATATATAAACTATATATATAACGTATATATATACGTACACACACACACACACACACACACACACACACACACACACACACACACACACACACACACACACTATATATATATATATATATATATATATATATATATATATATATATATATATATATATATATATATATATCCGCGGGAAAGTTTTAAATCCAACTTTCTCGCCAATAATTGCGTGTTTAGCGATGGACAAACATCAACATTGCCTGCAGGACCGACAGATTTGATTCCTAGTGAGGAAAAAAGTTAGGCGCAGTTCTTCCCAATGTCCTTTTGAAAAGACCGGTTTTTGTGCATGTTCGACAACTGGCCCGAGCAGCTGATCGGGAGCTTTGGGCAACTTGGGTAAGCAGGGAAACAATAGTCAACGCATACACTATCTGTAGACTGCTGGACAGAGTATGTAATGAAATTTTAGTGCTAATCGGTAGAATCGCCTGCTGTGAAAAATCAAATGTGAAAGAGAACCTGGGCTCTGCAGGCGCATTACCAGACCAGTTTCTGCAGTGACCGCACCATGAAGAGAGCTTGAACGAACGCGCAAATATTTCCGGAGCGAATGTGCAATCCGAAATGACCACACTCTCTGCGTTGCACATTGGAGTGAAACTTCGTCGCTATGGCGGAATAAATGCATCGGTTTCAAAGCTGGCTCCGAAATACTGCTACGGTCAAGGTGGCTGTTCGGGCTAGTTATTCGTCCTCACGAAACTTGTAGCGCTTGACAGACACGGATAGATACGAAGCAGACATGTCTACTTCGTATCTGTCAGCGTCGTTCATACCCTACAAGTTTCGGAAATGCGACCCCTTCAATGCATCTACCGCTTTATTACGGGCCGCATAGATAAACGCAGCCAACGTCATTAATAGAGTGGGACACGAAAAGACAAAGCAAGAACACAGGCGCTTTGTCGCAGTTATACAAAGTCGCTTGCCTAAACTCCTTGGTTCCGTGTCATTAGGACGATGTCTACAAACAATGAACGTATTAAATAATTTCTTTCGAGGCATACCTTTCCGCGCATTATGCAAGGCCAAGGTTTCCGCGCCCGTTCATCACATCGCACTTCACAGTTGTCTTCCGTAATAACCTCGCAGCTATATCTTCAGATAAGCCTTCGTAGCCTATACTAAAGAGGGTTTCGTTCGTTTTGGTTGTGCTAACCACCGTCGGCCAAAGAGAAACCGTGTGCTATGCAAAGCCCCAGCAACTGCATCCTCCTCTACTTTCCCACCTTAGCCATAGCATGGCCACCACCAGAGACGCGCACGTGGGTCAAGGACGGCCGAAAATGTCACCCAGACTACGTACGTTTAACGCAAACTAGGCAGACGCATAGCCTACGTTGAAGAGTGCTGCACACTTTCTCTTTTAACCACCAACCACCCCCGGTCAGCTGAGAGCACGTGCGCAGCGAACCCCTTCGAAGGCCCTCGCAACCCCGACCTGGGCCCCCACCTTGCACGTAGCGGGGACACCAGACGCATGTGGGTCAGGGGTCAAGGACGCCCGAAAATGTCGCCAGCTGCGCGCACGGCGGCCCCCGTAGCGCATCTCCCGTCGCTCGGGCGGTGCGCGAAGGCCGCATTGATTGGCGGCTGCCCGCGTCGGCGGGCGCTGCCGCCGCCCAATCGATGTCTGCGGGGCGCACGGCGGCCACGGGCGCAGGCCCGTTGCCGCCCGAGCATCGCCGCCGCGGTCACTACCGGCACTGAGCCTTGTCCCCCCCGGAGGGCAAGCAGACCGAGAGTGCGGCCGCTGCCAAGAGGCGCGCGGATTTCTTTTTCTCGCCCTCGAAAAGGGGGCCATCGCAGGGGAGGACATTACGCCGACAGCCGCTCATGGGCGGAAGAGCCGCGCTGTCTGGCACGATGCGCCGGACTGGACGGGCCTGCGGGACTTTTGTCTTTTGGTCTGGAGAGGGCACGTGGACCGGCGACGCCGGCTTTATTCATTCGCGTGGACAGTGTGTGCTCAGATTTGCATTAGGCAGCAATATTCACTAAGTACGTTGGCAATGTTAGCTGCTTGCGGCTTCACTGCCGCCTTCGTAGATAGTAGCCAAGAAATCCGCAGGCACTGTTGCGTACGAGGCCCAGGATGCCCTGGCGTATGAATTGTGTGGGCACGTGGCGCTCCCCTGATTGTGCTATTCATGAGGTCGCGATGCAGGTAGTCCAAGATTAGCGCACTCGGCAAGGGGGAACCAAAGCCAAATAGCAAACAAAGAACGACATAGCGATAGATGTGTAGCTGTGTAGATGTGTAGATGTGTAGCAGCGCTCGTCTGTGTCGTGTCTTCCTCGAAGTCCCTGTCAAAGCGCGTGCTGTTCTGTTTTAAAATGACTTACCAACTCGCCCAAGCATCCGTTTTAACGAATCCCCGGGATAGCTACCAAACTTTTATCAACACGGTAAGGTTTCTATGCTGCTGAGGAACTCTCAAATGAAATGACCCACAACCTCCCAAACTTACCGGCCCCCAAAAGGAGGAAACTTGCATCCTTGTTATGACTGTTCGCCGCATGTCTGCGGCCAATCAGTGGCACCATTTAAGAGCGTAAATGCAGTTGACAGCGTGTGTTTCCGAACTTTGCGTGCAACGGCCACACGCAGCTTTAGTTCATGCATAATGAATGATAGACAGAAGACGCCGCACTCGAGTTTGTGGCTCGTCTTGCTCTGTCCTCCGGATTCAGCTGTTTATCACGACAACCGACACAGTCTTGGCTAGGCTCGTGTGTTTCTTTCCTCATATTTCACACGTTATCGACGAAATATTGGCAGTATATCAGCAAAGGCTGGTCCTACAAAGGCCAGAGTGAAACCATCCTATTCTAAAATAAGGCCGATTACCTGTGCTGCGTGGGGCTGCACGCGAAATCGAAGCACCAACCGTGGTCGGCAAACAATTCGCGTCACATTCACAGCTGAAGAAGTATGCGAAATGTGTCGCCACGTGTACTCTGCTTTGCGCAACTATCTGACTGGTCAAAGCTGCGTGTTTTTTTGTAAAACTGGCATATTTGCATATTTTCTGGCATGCTAACTTAACCAGTTAATTCGCCTTAATATTACCCTCACAAGGTCCCTTTAAGGCGGGTGGAATAGTATCGAGCTATAGAACCATCCGTGAACATCGTTTTCGAAGCAGACAGTATGCTCTGGTTTTCAGCGCTAAGCTTAAACGAGTAGCTGCAGTGATTCAGCATTCATGCAAAAAGGTCGTGCTAGCTGTACATTGTACTGCTATACTTACACAAGTGAACGTGGACATATTTCGACATATTTAAGCGCAACCACGCATGAATATTCGGGCGATTACTCTTATCTATTCTCTCCTTGGCATTGCAACTAGGCTGGGAATTTTTTTTTCGCTTGTGGCGTAGTAAGGGATGTAGGGAAGGGGGAGGCGGTGAACAAGATAGGACATAAGTTTGCTTTTGTTCGTGGTGAGAACAAAAGGTAGAAATGTTGAAGCCAGAACATGTGCCCATCCGCCTTTACGTGTATAACATAAAGTAAGGCTTCAACGTATGTTGGTCGTAATAAAAGCTTTACCTTACTCTTTGAATTGCTCCAGAATAAGGCAAACTATGTCATACTGGTATACTTCACCGTTTAAGCATGTCGTCCATCACGCCCTAGTATACTACACTAAGTTATGCCAATATATTCCATCTTTTTATCTGTACCGTCAAGGACGCCTTAGTTATCACACCAATGCCACCGGTATAATAAATGTACGACGTAGGGCGCAAGGTATACTCCATTTTTTTTCTACATACACCATCAAGCACACCTATCAGACCGTACTAAATTAAGTTATTTCCTTTCTTAACAAAAGATAAGCCAGCGCTAAAAGCTGGCGCGCTTACAAATTGTACACAACAGCATATAGGAGATAAATCATGTTGTATTTTCACAAATAGAACACATCTAAAGACCAATGTCGTGTATACAAACATCGGAGATGCTTCCGGATTCCGGAGGCAACGGGTGTATTGTCTGTGCTGTCGTCGACCTTACGGTTTACGGTTCGCTTGTCATGCCGCTTGGGAACTACCTTTCATGCCCAGCTGTCAAGGTTTTCTGCGGTGAACGACTGCATTTGCGAGAAAATGAAGCACATATGCTACAGTATGCCGTACAACACGAGAAGTAAATGAGATTCGGAGAAACAGGCAGCTGATTGAGCACTCAGACGTTGTGGCCTGACCTCATAGTACACATTTAATGTGATTGTTAGGAAGTTGATATCTTCCAAATAAAGTTGTACACTTTTTCATACTTATTTTAAAAGCACTCGCCAGCGGTTATTGAACGCCGGGTTCATAGTTGCATTGTTAAATGAAAAAATAATTTTGGAACGTTTTGCTTACATTTGTTTCTATGGACTGCGTCCCCGACCTATACTTTAACGCGGGGATAAGTCCTGCACGCACATATTGTGGGGTTATATAAATATACGGGCTTCTTAATGACGCTGAATACCTGCACAATCTAGTCTGAGATTTGCTCGGCTTTTTAGTAGCGAAAAAGAGACCGCATATGTGCTGTGCGAATTGAAGCGGAAAACTACGTAAACTTTTTTTTACGTACATTACTATGGGCAGCATCCCCACTTGCAACTCCTGGATGGATGGATGGATGGATGGATACGGCTGAACCCTTTACATCGGGCGGTGGCTCAAGCCACCTAGCCACCTAGTCCTACCCGGCGACAGCAGCGCCATCGCATCTTGCTTACGTCATAGATCGGTTTTGATCATATATCTTTAATCTTAGCAGTTTCAAAACTTCCCATAGGACCCGCGCATCAAAAAAGCGGTGGTGTGACTGGAAAAAAAAAACATCAGGTTTGTGGATGAAAGATACTTAGGTTTTAAGGGGCAAGATATTTCATGCTGAGATATTTCATACCGAAGAGTATCAAGAAAATGTTGTATAGTGCACTTTTTTCCTCTGTTGTAAATTATTGTTTTTTGGTGTGGGGTACCACGTCTTTTACAAATATTAACCGCTTGTATCTTCTTCAAAACAAAGCTGTTCGAAATATTATGAATGCTCCTCGACTAGAACACACCGAACCGTTTTTCAATGAACTTCGAATCATCCGTTTGCCACATCTGTACGAAGTTTTACTTCTACAACGGTATAAAACCGGTGTTAATCACAATAATTGCAATATGCTAAATCTGTCAGGATTACAATGCAATGAGCCAAAGTACACTACACGTGCGACACCCAAATGGTATGTGCCTAGGATGCGAACAAATTATGGTTATCAAATGTTGAGCTACACTCTCCCACATCAACTAAATAAGGAGTCCGAATTGATGTACAGCTAATGCCAAATATGTTACTTTCGTTCATTATCCCTAGAAGTGCTATTAGGTTGTGTACCACTGCAATGCCCTTGTGGGGTGCGTCGGCCTCGTCAAGCCTTCCCAATGGCTTTTTGTCGGCGCACCCAACATCGTCATGATGTTAAATAAACATGATTGATTGATTGATTGATTGATTGATTGATTGATTGATTGATTGATTGAAGTCATAAAACAAGCGGAGCAGATAAAGCACATAATACTTCAAAACAAAGCTCACTGGCGGGGTAGTTATAAGATATGGACGCGATATACGGCTCTGTTCTTTTTTATAGGGTCTGCATTAGGACAAGCTGGAAACCACTGCAGTAAACCCAACTAGGCCACAATTCTGCAAACGTGGCAGCACAAGGGCATTAATTAGCAAGAGCTCCCTTTCGGTATACCTTATACCGGCATACTTTATCTTTAAGGTGTATCGTCAAGCGTACCTTTGTGCAATAAATTGAAGGTATGCAGTATACTTGCTTTAGAGCTAGTTGGTTCATGCTATAAATTTGAACGACGCGAAGGACACGGTCACAGAAAATACAAGGAGGACAGAAAGACCTGGTAGTAGGCACTCTTTGTGTCTTTGTAGCTCATGTGATTGCGTCCTTAGCGGAGTTAAAAATTACAATTTATTAAATGATATAACGGTGCGATAAGACATACTGGCAAACTGTAGTTATAGCGGTAGATAATGGCGCACCCGTAACTCCGCCTGTTTAGGTATACAGTCAAGCACGCCTCTTGCTGTCGTTCTTATTCAATGGTTGCTCTTTCATTTAGTATGAGAAACAGAAAAATAGGAATGCAATTACGAAAATGGCCAAGCCTTCAGTTTAAAGGTCCTAGGGTAAAACAGCCAGAGAGGCCTAATTAACCTGGGCCATGCGGCTCTCCTTAATGCACAAAGATATCTCACTACGCGTGCACCTCCCCGTCTGCACTCAGGTAAATAGGGCCGGCACAGCCGGGAATGGACGCCGCAGCGTCGTAGCGTCCTAACGACGTCTTAACGACCGCCCGAATGCCCCATGGGCTTTATGTTATTGTAACAGTTTAAAGAGGCACCGTTCACGGGGAGGAAGCCCAATAATCCCCCCGGAGCACAGCATTTGCTGCTTTCGTGCCTAGTATAGCCATTTATGCTCCTTATTTAGTACGTTATTAAGAAAAGAAGCGCCAACAGAGACAAGACGCAAGAAGTGACACGGACTAGCGCTTACTGCAACTTTTTGTCTTCGGGATGTTCACAGGTAAATTCCAATCCATGGCTTTTTTAAGGTTCTTTTTTTATTCTATTCCCCACAAAGAATTACTCCTGGCCGTTCAGTCTTATACCGAGAAAAAAGGTGCGGTGTGATTTCAAAATGCAGAGGGAATGTCAATAGACAGTTTTCTAACGTTGTTGGAATTCTACCTAAGTGCCACGGTGGTCGAATTTGAAAATCGGGTCTACATTCAAAAGAAAGGTATTTGCATAGGTTCTTGTGTGGCGCCTATTTTAAGTAACACGCTTCTTTTCTTAGTAACATGCACCAACTAGCCAAGCAAAAAGTTCTGCTTCAATTAGTCCGTTATAGTTTTAGCAAAAACGAAATTACCAAAAACGGATCGGCGTTCGTGTTCGCGCTCAAGACACAGTGAATTTAAGAGCATCTTCTACGTTTGAATTCTACAAAAAAATTTTGTAGAACGTTCTTGAGATATAAACCCTCCGGTATCAAAAAACTTTTTCAAGTTCGTTTGAAGGTGTGGCTGGGCTACTGCCTTTAAAAATACTTTGCATCCACATACAGAACATTCAACCGCTTGGCTACATGCTTCTTTTGTAATTATATGGTGAACTAGCGAGAAAGATGGAGACAAATTGTTTAAATTCATGTAATAATATATAAAGTGAATATACGAATTTTATAAGCCAGTATATCAGCGTCTCATACACAGACAGCATATGAATAAAAAATAACTTGGGGGACACTCAACGCACCTCAAGACTGGAATGCGATAGCAACAAAAAACTCCACTGGTGCTACTTAGGTGTTTGTGTCATTTTATTATGCGTTTCAGGGTTTCTCTCTTCTCGAATCTCCTTATTACTCTTTCTTGTTCTATTTCTTCTCTAGCTTCTGCTGTGAGCGGCTTGTGATGACGAAACCAGGCCACGCGACCTCTCTCTGCCAATCTTTAATTAAATTTCCCCCTGTCATGATTGGCAGGTTGCTGGCGAGCCGGTTATCAAACCGCTCCGATGACGATGGGGTAACGAAGTCACAGGACCTCTAAATCCGGAGGGCTGGTTAGCACTTGCCAAATTTCGTGACATATCTGCAGAATGGAGAATCTAATGATATCGCGTCAAATTTTCATAACTTCTTTATTTAGGAGAGTCAGTCTTGCAACAGAAGCAAATGTGCTCGTGTGTTCTCAATGAAGGAAATTCTCAGGCGCATTAATGCGTCTTTCATGCGGCTTTCGTTCTTTTAATAATCACTGCGCAAGGAGGCAGCCTCGATACCTGGGAACATAAGCGCATGCGCGTCAACCAATTCGTCAGCTTGAAGAGCTCTCGCAACAAAAAGTAATGGCAATAAAATGCGTGAGTTGTTAAATACGCATTACTCAGTTTCGCACGAACTTCGTTGTTTTTTGCAGAGCGACGCGTCTTGCATAACGCCAAGCTTTTTGATAAGCTCCCTGTGCAAAAATTGGCTCAGCAACAAAACAGGAAGACCAATTGAACAGTACGTTCTAGACAATGTGAGAAAATGGCGCACAACGTAAAACACAGTACATTTTTTCTCAAGTGAGCTGAACGAGCTCCAGGACCAACTTTACTTCAGGTGTAAAACCAGAACAGTGAAATTGTAGATTAAACGATAGCACACTATCAAGCTTCAGGCCTCAACTACAGAACTTGGTCACGTGAAGGCGGTTAAAGTCCGCTGAGCGTTCGCTCCGGTTTCTATGTGTTTTGTTTGAGAATGGCGGTCTTCACTAGCATGAGCCGAGTGAAGCCCTCTAGCGGCCTAGCACGAAACTACGTTCCGGTGTGCCAGCGGTTCTGTAAAAATCGTTCTGCGACGCAGGATGAAGAGAACTCGCTCTCACCGAATGCCTCAACACTGTTAATGTTAGTGTTGTGTTCGTATAGTGGTTTGTTCTCCTGCTCTCCAGCTTAGCGAGCAGTGAATTGGCACGAATTTATACCGCATTCCCTCAGTGAGTATTTACGAACATTCAGTCGTAAAAATTCTCGATCTCACTCACTCACCTGCCGTTCACATTTTGATGAAGACGAAATGCAAAAAAGCCCGTCTGCTGTGCAATGTTAGAGCACGCTAAAGAACCACAGGTGGCTAAATTTAACCTGCAGCCCTCCACTACGGGTTCTTCCCAGCCGATAAGCCGCTTCGGACGTAAACGCACGCGCACGCACGCGCACGCACGCGCACACACGCCCACACACGAACACTCACATGCGCACGCACGCACGCACGCACGCACGCACGCACGCACGCACGCACACACACACACACACACACACACACACACACACACACACACACACACACACACACACACACACACACACACACACACACACACACACACACACATACACACACACACACACACTAACGTTTCACTAGTTTCTGCTAAACAAGCATATCCGAGATATCAGAAAGAGAAAGTAATGAGTTTTGAGCGCCCAGAAAATCACTCACGACAAAGATATGGCGTAAAACAGAGTTCTGAGTGAGGTATGGCAGTTGTAGTTGGTAGGGACATCTTAATTAGATGAAACCTGTCCCAATTACATTATGACTTGCATGTTTGGTTAGGTTTATGGGGCTTTAACGTCCCAAAGCGACTAAGGCTATGAGGGACTGTCACGACCAAGCTGGTGACATGAATGACTAGCCGACGACACCACAAAAAAGTGTGCCTCGGTGGAAAAGTGCGTGTGGAATTTTCTCACGCTTGGCTCGGTAGGGATGACTTTCCCTTTGACTGGTTCCCGGAGAAGGACGCCCAGGGCAGCGACCGACGACGGACAGACGACGGCGGAATAAAAAGAACGGCGCCGTCAAGAAATTAGCCGTGCTCGCCAGGAGCCGGCCAAACCATAGAGAGCTCGCTGCAGTTGAGGTCCGCGGCGCTGCACGCATCACATGCGTTTTGACACCGACATTTTGCCGCTTTCACCACTATTGCTGTATACACTGTAGGAAATAGCTGCGGACTTGCGATCCTCGTCCGTTCCAACAAGTCGACTCTGCAACGAGTGCTCTGAAACTCTTCCCATCTTGGAAAAATGTGCCTCGTGTTAGATTGGCCACCGCCTTATGAAGGGGCGGAGCCTTGGGGGATTTAAGGAGCGCGCTAAGTGAGAAAGGACGCCTTGGGCTTTGGCGACAAGCTCATCCAGTCGCTCGACGCATGTACTCTTAATTTTTTACTGTTTGTTGTTTTACTCCATATGTAAATAAGTTTCATCAAAAGTGCTATTAAACCCGCTTGTTTTCGTTTTCCCAAACTTCAAGTTCCATCTTTCCTCAGCACGAATGCTCGGACACGCTACCCACCGGAGCCCGGGTTCGAGTTCGTCTGTGCTCCACGACAGTGCCGCCGTAGTGAAGGGCTCTGGGAATTTCGACCACCTGGGGTTCCTTAACGTGCACGGACATCGCACAGTACACGGTCCTCAAGAATTTCGCCTGCATCGAAATTTGACCACCACGGCCGGGGTCGAATTATGGTTTGTGTATTTGTGCCGACGCACAAATACATAGAGTAAGTTTCTTAATATTGGTACTCTGATTATTGCTGTACAGAGGTCAAATCATACACAATTTCAAAACCAGATAAAAAAGATGGACTCGAAGACCAGTGTCTGTACTAAGTCAGCATTAGCTTGATCTCGAGTACCAACGCCCCTTCCTTTTCTTTGTTATTTTGCCGCTTGTTTTTTTCGAAAGGTAGTATACGCGATCAAATTCCTGAACGACAGTTTTGTAGCCCTAACTTGAGTACAGTTGCCCACAAAAGTTTTCAGAACGCGAAAATTGCGAGAAAAATTAATTTCTAAGCAGTTCCGGCACGCATCCACGAACTGACAGTTGAACTCCGTATCTTCCTCCGCCAACAGCACGATGCACATCCTATTGCCTGGCTGAGCCTCTACGTAGAGAGAAAATTAAGATTTTTTGTGATTTCGGCGTTCTGAAAACCTCTCTGGGCACCTGTACATGTTTATTATGTGTGATGACAGGGGTAGTGTGGTAGGTTTTGCTGTGGAGGTGAAAGCTGCTACTACGTTCTGTGGCGCTTAGAAGATGTGGTCAAAACACTGCACTTCTCTGGCATACAGGTCATCAGTAGTCCACGGCCAGAAGATTTCTTTCAGGTAATAAAAAAAGAAACACCGGCAGTGACCAGTACAGTGTCAGTGGCCAGATTAGAATTGGCTACTTTTCAATCTTGCTTCTCTTCGGCGACATTACCCCGTTTTATGTCACACATTTTTTATGTTGCACACATTTTTTCGACGCATTTAGTTTCGGATATTTTGACGCATTTATTTAAAGAATTCAAGGAATGTGTTAACCATCCACCCAGCAAACGAGACATCAAAGAATCAAAACTGACTGGTAGAGAGGACAGTTCATGCTCGAAATTATCTACTTTTCCTATCCCCTTAACAGATATCAATACAATTCTGCTGAGAAGACAATCCACTCAGAGGGGCGTGTAAAGACAGGGCGAAAAAAAAAGCCGCAAACGGCAGCTAATGCCGACCCGTTTCGCAAGGCCAGAGAGGATTGCAGGTGGAGTGGGTGGAAAGAGGGGCCGCGCATTTAACTCCGCTGTTTTGTGGCGCAAACAGCTCGATGGCCCATACGTGCGTCGTCGTCCCCCGGGGAAAGCGTCCTCTCTAGGCGTGCGCACGAAACCCAATCGGCCCGGGGAAACTCCCGAAAACAGTGGCACGCGCGAGAAAGGAAGGCAAACGGGGCGGTAGGGAAGAGGTTGTGCAGGCGGAGAAGGAGGCCTGTAGGGAAACGTAGGGCGAGGGAAGGGATTGAGAAGGAGGTCTGTAGGGAAGAGAGCAGGGAAAAAGGGGTTAACAAAGAAAGGGGAACGAGTGAGAGAGTCGGATGGGAAAAGAAAATGGAGAAGGGCGGGTCGCTGGCGGTGCTATTGATTGGCCCAAGCTGCACAAACGATCAGGGGTGCTGCTGCTGCTACTGCTGCTACCGGTTCTAGCTGTCGCACAGCAGAGGGCGGCAGCCCATTGTTCTTTGCATTTGCAGCTCCTTTCTTTTGTTTTTCGCTGCTTTCGCGCATTTTATTTCTGTTTCGTTCTTAATGCGACCCCGTCAGGCGTGCGGCGCTGGCGGGACGGACGAAAGCGTGCTGTACGCACGGACGAAACCGGAGAGGCAACGGAAACAAGAGACGAGTGCGCGGGCGAGGGTGAGAACGAGAGAGAGAGAACGCTTCGGGCACGGAAGCCGACGCAAGAAAACGGCGCGCGCCCCGGCACAAGCAGCACAAGAGGCGTGGAAGAGAAACACAGATGATGGCATTGCTCGCAAGGGAGAGCTGCAGGCGGGAAGGGTCCGGTTTTGCATCTTTCCGGTAAAAGAGGAGCGCCCCTTGTAATGTCGGGGTAACGCTTTTCAATTATTATTTCATTTATCTTTTTCCGGGACCGAGTGTGCCGGCGCTTCGGAGCGGTCCGCATGCGCGCTGCTGGCTTGGCAAGCGGGATGTTTCAGTGCAGCGCTGCAGCCTGCGCGGGAACGAGAACTGTTGCTGCTCCCGCTTGCTACGCGGCCGAGCGCACTATCAGTTTTCGCGAAGGTCCGTCGTAAGATAAAGCTAGCGGCTGCCTACACGACGTTATCGTATTCGTATGGCGTGAGAAAACGTCAGGTGGTTGTTGTTCAGCAGCCAAGTAATTAATAACTTTTCGCTTACGCTTCCCCGTTGTTCATCTTTCAGCGATTTTGTTTCTTAAGCTTCATGCCTTATACCTCCACTTGTTCAAGCCGAAAGAAAAAGCCCCAATTAGTTACACTTGGAGAACTTACTGAAAAAAATTACAATAAATAGGTTACGTTTTTGTTGCGGGCGTGGTAATTATTGGTGCAGACTAGATAATTAGGTGGCTACTTAGAAAGTTTTTCTAATACGACGTTTTGTGTATCGAATTAGCATCTCTTGGTTCAGTTGGAGTAAATTTTACCGCTCTCGTAACTTCAGGCTCAATTTTTCCTCAGCAAACTTTGTTACGACCTCATAAATGCTGCTTATTTAACGAAATCAAGGTGGGGATGAAGATTACTTTAAAGTTGTAATAATGGAGAACTGTACACTGTAGTGAAAAGAGAAATATTTCGTCGTTTTCAGAAAAAAAAGCGTCTTGTAGATTTTAATTTTTTTTGCTTCTGCTGTCTGCTGCAGATGTCTTTAAAGTTGTCCGCAAACTATTTATAATAATAATAATAATAATTGGTTTTTGGGGAAAGGAAATGGCGCAGTATCTGTCTCATATATAGTTGGACACCTGAACCGCGCCGTAAGGAAAGGGATAAAGGAGGGAATTAAAGAAGAAAGGAAGAAGAGGTGCCGTAGTGGAGGGCTCCGGAATAATTTCGACCACCTGGGGATCTTTGAAAACTATTTAGGGAAATCACAGAAAGCATTGATGGAAAACAAGTAGCAACTAATTTCGTGAAAACCGCACTCAAACGTAGTCGAAATAAGCGTTCTGACTTTAGCTGTACTAAATAAATTCGCCTAGTATCATCACAGTACACCTTAGCCGAACAGCAGCGGAAGCAATGAATAAACCATGAGGGGGCAGAAAAATAACCTTGCCATTCTGAAGCTTTCTTTGGGTATTACAGACTACAAATCGCCTGGGGCTCATTTCTGCATATATCATCGTTTTTTTTCTGTACTACAAACGTTATTACGTTCCAAAACAGAGAATTACAAACACATCCAACATGCAATTATACCACAATTCTGTGCTGTAGTTGCTCTGAAAGCAGAGCTAAAACAGACTGTCTCGTTACCATTAACGGACTTCTAGGCGAAGAGAAATAAGCCATTGGAAAAGCTCAGACGCAAACAGAAAACCGCGTGTCAGCACTTGCTTCCGGTTGCCCAGCTGTAAACAAAGCAGTACTGCGGCAGCCAGCGTGAGCTCGGGCTGCTAGGTTCCCGCACTGAAAGACAGCCCTGCCGTCAGCGACGCCACACAAACAGGACCCTCCGGTAACGAAACGAGGGTTGCCTGCGTTGTAGTTGAGCGGCCGAAAAGCGAGCGCCGTAGGCAAACAACAGGCAAACGAGCGCAACACATGAGAGCAGCACTGGCGACGTCAGGATTGCCGGCTAGGCTGTTTCGTGTTTTCCTTTACACTAGCGGCGTTCTTCTTACTGGAATAGAACGAGAAAAGGTGGTTTCTTTTTTTCTTTCGTTCGCTTATCAACGTCCATACAAGAGTCTCTTCTGGGCGATAAAATAAAGAGAAGGTGGGAGCGCGTCGAAAATAAGGAAGCGGCAAGCGGGAACTGTTTGTTCTCGCGTGTTACCTGAGGGAAGCACAAAGCGTGACTGGAATGGCAATCAGAGGCTTCGGCGCTGAGCTGGGACGCTGGTTACGTGATTGCTTTAAGAAATGTTCACATGGCTCCCACAAATTCATTCTGAATACATTTTTGCAAACAGAGGGAGAAAGCACAGACATAGAGGCGCCTGGCTCCCCAACAGGACTGGCAATCAGCCCAATATTGGAAATGTATTGGTAAAGGCTGGCACCACAAGGGGCCAGTGTTAGACCATCCACTTCCAATATTGGGCCAATTACCTTTGCTGCTTGCCTCATATCTTTTATCATGCGGTAGACGTAGCTCGGCTGACGACGATAATGCTGACGACTCAGGCGGGGCGGGGATTTAACTTCCAAGATTTTAAAAGGTCGATTGAAGCGTAAACGCGTTGGTAATAAGATCGTGGATGTATATACTTTTATTTTTAAGTATTAAATTTTTACGAGATACTGAGGAAGAAGAACTGATGGTGATAATTGGGTTAACATAGCTTTGCGGCTCAATGCGGAAAAAAAATCCTCATTTGGAACCAGAGCAAGGACAGGGCATCATCGATATTTGTCTTGGTTCGCCTATACAAGCACGTTTTTCCAATTAACGATGAAAGACAAAGAAAATTCTTTACTTTTTTCCACGCCCGAGGCAATGAGTTGACAACAACAGCTGCGTCCAATGGCCGTTGCGGTCTCCTGTGATCATGTGACCGAACTCACAGAGAACGTGAAAATCAACCCCGACAGTTTCGCTGCGTATCTTCGGGTGACATCTACACGACAGAAGAGGGGGAAAGGGGCAGCCTTGTGAGGCTACGATTTCTGAACAACGCTGCCACACGTGTAAAAATTAGGAGTGCAGACCAGTGGTGCACGTCCGATAACCGCCTCAGATTGTGGGTCGCATCCGCAGGTTTTACACTTATTTCTTGGCATCATGAGCGGCTATTCGACAACAGCGATGACGATGAACTGATTTTTAACAGCGTGAGGGCATGGGCAAATAG
Source organism: Amblyomma americanum (assembly GCF_052857255.1). Lineage (NCBI taxonomy): Eukaryota > Metazoa > Arthropoda > Arachnida > Ixodida > Ixodidae > Amblyomma > Amblyomma americanum. The sequence continues at coordinate 3,849,635 of NC_135507.1, read as the reverse complement.
CGGCGTGGTGTACACGTTTGGCCTACACATTACGCGATGAAATGCCTGTCTCAGTATTTCGCCACAAAGAAAACAGAGCCCCCGGCCAGCGAAAAGCTTGCTTCCATAGAAAAACCAGTGGGTGTGCGGTGGCACTTGGTGTAGAATTACCGGCGTGCTTTGGTAAGCGCCTTCGAAGAACATGCGCGGCGTGACAGCCGCAACTGAATAGATATTCGGGGCAACTTGGAAAACTCACTACAATCATGCTATCCTGCGTAATTAACTCCCAAAATTCAGCCGGAACAAGCAACTTTCATGCGTTCTGTTATTTAATCCTTGCCCTTGGCCCTTTTCTAAAAGAGTACACCCGTTTTTTTTTTGTCTTGAAAGAGGCCTACGGGTATAGCCTGCATAAAAACGAGCTGAGAACGCCAATGTGCTGCGTTAATAAATAATCATGAACAGATACCAGTCGCGGCAGCCGCATTTCAAAGCAGGCGATATGCTGGAGGCCCGTATACTGCGCGAAATCAGCACACTTTAAAGAACCCTAGGTGGCAAGATTATCCGAAGCCTTCCACCACGATATACTTTACAGCCTGAGTCTCTTTGAGGCGTTAAGCGACACAAACTTTAATTATAAACTATTAGTGCGAAATCAATCGTACGCTCACGAACACCGAACAAGAATCTTGATAACCGTCCGATATTTCTTTCTTGTGCCATTGCTTAGCAGTAGCGACGCCGCTTACCCGAGTTACTCGGGTAAGCTCGGGTAGGAACTCGGGTAAGTTCGGGTAGGAACTCGGGTAAGCTCGGGCAAGTTGGGAGGAGCGTCGCGCCAGCTGCGCGTGAGTTGCTGGGAAAGTGCAACATGGGTCGCATTGTCCCTGTATACCTGTGGCTGTGACAGGAACAGCCACCTGCCAGTGCAGCGGCGCATCGCTTAAATGCTTGGTCGTTGCGCTGGTAGTGGTATGAGGACTCGCCGCCGTCTATGAATGTCAAGTGGAGAATGGTCAACCGGATACGGGCAATAACCTACTAAAGGTATCGCGTCTTACCCTTTTAGGCGGAGCTTAAGTGCCTCCTCCAATTGAAGAATGAACGCCCGCTTTCGCACGTCTACTCTGTTTTACTACATTAAACCCCTACCACTTTTTCTGCACCGGCAATTTCTTAGTAATACACTCTAGGGTTTAGTTGGTGCACGGTTAGTGCATGGTAGTTGGTGCATGGAGTGCACATTCATGTCACGGTCGACCGAGCAGCCTGGACCGCTACAATATTGACAACGTCGGCGTCGCCTGCAAGCACTGACTGTTCCTATGAACAATCACAGGATTCGATGAAGTCGCAATAATTGAGACAAGTGCACTTTGACGTAAATAGATGGGGGAGGAAATGCCATGTGGCTCCTCAGATAACACACAAAACCACGTTAAATTATGTTCTACACAAAGTGTGCGACTAAAACTTGCTAAAAGGCATCCCCTTACGCAGATGAAATCACTCATATGGTTTGCTTACGTTGAAAATTTTGCGTGTGTGGACTGTAATAATTGCTATTTCGGTAGGTGTCCACCCGCTGTGACCATACGTTTTTTTTTTGCAGCTACTTTAACCCTGTGCACGTTAACGTGCACCGGGCGTCCGAGAGGCATTTCGAAGCGTTTGGAGGCGTCTTACGACCACGCATCCTAAAAGGAGGCAACAAAGGCTGCACGATAGCCAGGCGCGGGCTGCGCGCAAGGAATAGTCACGTGACTGCGGGGAAGAGCTATGCGTGTTTCACGAGAGATGCTCTTGATTGGCCGGAAGGTGACGATTCGCGCCGGAAAACAATCACTACTCAGTCGTCCGTGTCCTGTAAAACGACATCACGAAGCCCAGCAGTTAGCGACACTAAAAACACAACTTCTCAAGACCTCGGGAACCGGCGAGACCGCCTACGTGTCGAGAGAGCCAACGAATGCTTAACACGGAGGTGGGGTCGTAAGCAGAAGAAAAGGAAAAGGCAATATACATAGAGAAGTTCACCGAAGTGAGCACCTTGTCTGCTCGCCGGAGTAACAACAAATAAAGGAAAAAAACAGTAACCTAGAAATGGGGAAGGCTGCTGACAGGAGAGAGAGAGAAAGAGATGATTATTCAGCGTCTTAAGAGCGATTCTCTCCCACATCCCACCTATCTTCCCAACTTCAGTTTGATTAACACAGAGTGCCTAAAGGAACGGAAACTAATCATCTTCCCTTAGGTCGACCGAAACTCGCTTCTGATGTGCTTTCGTCGACGGCAAATATTGGCACACCGCAGCGCGCCTGTCTTTCTTGCCGGCGCAGCTGGGGACACGTGAGCTCCTTCCAGGGTAAGAGGACAGGGAGGTTCCAAGTTTTATTTTCACTAAAAACATGCAATAGACCTACAGGAGCTGCAGCTGGAGCAAGTGAACATGTAAGACGAACCCACAGGTGGAACACACAGGAAGAAATCACAGAGCGAACATACAGTCTGAACGCACTTGGCTTTGTTTTCAGAACGACTAGCGTAACAGGGACACTTCCTCGGCACATGCGCTGTCGCAGTTGTAAATGCGTCTTGAGAGAAAACTCATTGGCGTCGCCACTCCAAGATCACGCGATTCCGTTCTGACCAGTTACAAACTGACACGTGTGAAAGTGTGCAATATCTTGTGAATATTTTTGCATATATGGTGTTACACTCGAGTTAACACTGAAAGTCCGGGCAAACAATTGGTATTCGAATATGCAGCGCTGGCAGACGACGCACGAGGAGAAATATCTGAGTACGTGAGACCAACTTGCCCAGCAATACATCCTGCTCGCGAACAGTTGGGCATGTTCGCATTGGTTCATTCTGATGGGCAGCGCAGCGAAGAAATTACGAGACACGTGAGGAAGGCAGACACCGCAAGCAAAAGTGTAGTGAGTGCCTTCATCACGTGTCTCCTCTTTCAGTGCGCAAACACTAATCCGATTGGTAACACCCCCGAGCAAAATCGTCCGTTGTCTGTTCGCACTGTCTTTTCGCATTGTCTGTTCGCCCAGTGTAAGCGCTCCGCCTCGCGGCACTATCGGCTCATCCGCGTTCTCTACGCAGAAAAAAAATCCGTGCTTTGGCACTGTTTCGAATGTACTAAAAATTATCTGGTGGTGGTGGTAAAATTTTATTGGATGCACCGGGGCTGATTTTAAAGCAGAGTGGAGGGTTTCACCGCTCCCTTGCCCGGGTGGTAGTTCTCATTCCTGGACACCATGGGGGGTAGCCGCTGCCCGCGCTCTTTGAACCAGAGCCCTCTGGTACTCCAGGTCCAAGCAGTCAGACAAGGTCACCTCCCAGCCCTCTCGCGTCATCTGATTTACTACCATATGGTATGCGTCTGCCCACTTCTCACAAAACTTCCGGAAAAGCCAGATATACGTGGTATATATATATATATATATATATATATATATATATATATATATATATATATATATATATATATATATATATATATATATATATATATATATATATATATATATGAGTGTTTTAGAATATCTGCAGTATTTTGTTTGCGCTGTGCTGTCAATCAAATTTAACACAGGAAAAAGGAGGCTAGCGCCATTAATAACCTTGAGTTGGAAATCAGTGACAGTCGACATTTTTGGTTACTCACCAGTACATCCGTTTTTACGTGCTGCAAAATCATATCTTTAATTAGAACAAAACACTGCACTTCCATACTCATGAATAACATTTGAAGTGGTGTGATTTATGTGAGTATTCTACAGAATACACATTTTGTTGCTTTGACCAGTATTTATGTCGCCTAAATTTGTAAGGCTTTTCTTACAAGAAGGCCCACAACGAAGGCCGATGTTGGTCTCAAACCGTTCACGACAAGGAATCATTATGGGTCGCTGCCAGCGAAGTGTGAAATCGCGGGCCTGCTCGGACTCTCTGCGAAAATCTGCGCTCCGGTCTGCTCATTAGATGCTCTTCGCACTATGCATTTGGTGCGTGTATGACGACCCTTCGTACTTTCGCTCACAAAGTTCGGCATTCATGAATGTTTTTCGTTTATTGTTTTATCGTTGATGAAGTTTCACCTATAGGTGGGTCGCTGAAAGCTTCGTTAGGTTTTTCTGGCGGATAATCAGAGAAGTACCGTTGGATTCATGATGTTCTTATTGCGCTAAAACACAGAACGGCGCCAGGAGGACGAGAAAACGAAGTCAACGCTTGTGGCGGCTTTTTACTCGTGGCGCCCTCGTTTTTTGTGCAATATAACTTCATAAATAAAATCACTGGCACTCAAATCAATTACACCTGGCGTCAGATGGAGCCTTCACAAAGTTGATCACAGAGAAAAGAGACAGAAATGCATCATGTCTAAAACAACCTGTGACACCGAACGCCTGCGTCTGATGCGTCCATGAATGTCTTGTGGGATTCTCGCGCGTACACACGTGTGTTATTTATTTATTCGGAATACCTGCAGTGCCTGAAGGCATTGTTGCAAGGAAAAAAAAACATTGTTGGCATGAGGCCGATGTGAGGAAAGAAAGACAAAAAAATGTAATAATAAAGCAATGAAAAAAACAAAACAAGAAAGAGAGCGAGCAGCAAACTAATAAACAGCAACCAAAAATAAAGGCACCGCCTAAGCTTTCATACATCCATCAACAGAGCCCGAAATGACATTTCTGTTGCGTTCAGTAATTTTATATGGTAGTTGATCCCACTGGGTGATGGCCTATGGAAAAAAAAATAATGAACGACATTCGTCCGACAGTTAAGTTTCCTTATTTTCAATTGATGATCACACCTCTTAGACGTAAAATAAGGAGGGAAAAAGTTTTCCTGTCTAATATAACTAGGCCGAAACACATTGTGAACAGAATTTCCAACCACGTGTTTTTTTTGTGCCTGCTAAATAGTTCTCATGCCAACGCATGCTTAAGTAATGTAATACTAGACATAAAATTACAAATATTAAAATTAATAAATTTATAATGATTATTATAAGTGAAGTTATAATTTTTGCGATTTTGGCACCGTACACCATGCGTGCAAATAAAAAATGTTATGGCTTCATGTGCATGCACCTCTGTTTCCTCTCTTTTTCCTTTCTGCTTCGCTACTCTTGGTGTGGATTGGCAGGTCCACAGGTGTGTTCTTGCAGTCGATCTCTCCCCTCTTGCCCACAGAGCTGCTCTTCTCCCTCTGTCTAAAAAAAAAAACTGCCGACAGCGCGCGTCCGGCCTGTACCAAAGTCATTTATTGAGTACTCGAGTTTTCCGTCGCGCTACAGCGGTGTACCAACTCACGGCCGCTTCTTAATGACGCTGCCGGTGAAATACGCCGATGTGCTGGGACCTCAAACTTTCAAGCGACGACACGCGTAGCCGTACACCTGAACGCAGCCAACGGTGAACCGCGACTGGCCGCGGAAGATAAAGACAAAGAGGTGGGAAGGGTACTTCCAGTAACTGTAGGAGCAACGCTGCGGTGCGGCCGGCCCCTGCAGCACTTGCCGAAGAAGAGCTGGGCAAGCACCCTCCCCTCTCACTTTGGCCGATGCCAACGGTCACGTTTTTACGCGACCGCGTGCGCTCGTAGCCAAAGTGATGGAGACCGCCGAAAGCCATCGTAATAAGAGATTCCCGACGCAGAACTCCCCAAACTTCCCTCTCCCCAAGCAGGAAAAAATCGAGCCCGTGGCGAAAAAAAAATCATGAAACTGCAATCTGGTTAATAGCGAACTCTTGCGGCGCCCCAGAAACGCGTGGAGAACTCACAGCGTGTTCGAGGAACGGATGTAGAGGTGGGTGGAGAAGAAAAAAAGAAAAAAAAGAGGAGCATGGGGTTCACAAGTGATGAGGGAAGAAACCGTGCGGTGCCGCCGGTGAGGTCGGTCGCAAGGGGAGAGGCATCATTAGGAAGCGCGCGGCCACGGCGATGTTCGTTCGAGCGCGCCAGAGGAGAGCGGCTTCTAAGTGCCGTGGTTGGGGCCGCAGCCGCCGCCGCCAAAGTGGCCGTGGTCTACTCGACGTCCCGAGCACGTTCTCGAGTTACGACCGCGCGCCGACGCCGATGACGATCGGCGGCGAGTTCGGACGAGAGCATAAGCCAATAGCCTCGCTGCTGCAGCTCCAGCCGGTACAGATTTCAAACCCTGTTCTCTGCTCCACTGGCTGTGGACCGAAACGAGTGAAGGAGGCAGGGTTAGATGGTGAAAAAGAGGGAAAGGGAAAGTGCGAGGCCAACTTGGTACGGCGCACCAACGAGAGATTGAAGGAGCACTAAATTAACGTTGATCAGCCCTGCAGGCATTTAGGTGTTCATGTCAGGGATTGCCCTTCCAAAACACGTGCCGTGGAATTCAAACGATCTAAGGTGTTGAATAAACACAGCGAACAGTTGATCCGTGACCTTATTGACGCCGCCGAGATAGCCAAACGAAGTAACCAATGCGTAAGCAAACTGTCTATGGTGTTAACAAAAAAAGAACTTCAGCTGTTGGGCATGCAGTAATCTTGCTCTGAGTGTGCAGAACGACGTGTGTATCATGGTGTAAAGTGACGTCTCTGTGACACGTGTGCTGTCCGTGCGAATATAAGGAGCCGTGTCATTTCCAAATGAACTTTGTTGAAAGCCAGCGCTAATTGTGTGTGCGTCTCTTCTCGTGTACCGTCTGCGTTCTGTGCTGTTAACATCAGGAGCCCGTTAGAGAAGTATTCAGTGAAATTTCATAAAGTTTTGATCCCACTCCCAAAGAGCTAAACGCATACTCCTCAGAACGTGTATCGAATGCCATCGGAGAGTCTGCAGAGACTCGCTGCGCCCGCAGGTGGTTTTGCAAGTTGTGACCTTCGCAGACCGTTAAACGTGATCTGTAGCGTAATGGTTAATAAATAATAAATAAACGCACTCGAATAATATTCGCACTGTAAATGATCGTCTAAGGGCATGTGTAGGACAAATGAAAAACATGCAAGTGCGAAAAACATGCTGTACAACACGTGGCTGGCACTTGCGGCTTGAATAAGGGGGGAACGCTGCCATAAGCAGCTGCTCCAGAAATATTTTCCCCCAACTCCATTTATTACACGCGTTAATGCACATATGCAGGAACAGGCTATGTACGCACCTATTTACAAACAGACAGCTATTGATTGTTGTCCTCTACCATTATGCCGCGGGTTTTATCACTATTTTTCATTCTTTGTAGAGCTTCGACAAGTGGTGCCCCCGGGGATGGAGCAGCTGTGTGCTGCAGCGGCTAGGATTTAAAAGTACAATGCCCTAGTTGGCCCTACCGAGTCGGGCCAGGAGCAGGTGACAGAAGAGGGCGTTTAAAATGTGACGTCAACACCCTTGCAAATAGATAGTGTTCAATGAGAATTCGTACTTTCCGAGAAGGCTCCACAGTCAATAGCGCATTATTTTATAGAAGTGGCGTTTGAGCTTGTGTTTGCTTTTGGTTTTATATGGTTTAACGTCTCAAAGCGACTCAGGCTATGAGGCACGCCGTAGTGGAGAGACTCCTCTGGATAATTTCGACCATCCGGGTTCTTTAACGTGCACTGACATAGTACAGTACACGGTCCTCTAGAATTTAGCGTCCATCAAAATTCAACCACCACGGCCGGGATCGAACCCGCGTCTCCCGGGTCGCAGTACATAACCACTGAGCCGTTTTGGAGGCTGTTTGAGTTTAGGGCATGAGAAGGAGCTGCTTTATTACTTGGTAAAAAACATTACTTAGTGTGTGGGGTTTACTTGGGAAGATAAGTACGTTCTCCCCACTCTATCGAGGCTGACACGGTTCAAAGCCGCCCGGACCCCATCCCGTGATCGCGTAAGCTACCGAGCGCACGCCAGCCACGGTAGGCCTTGCTCTGAGGGAACAAAGGAACGACACATTGGCTGACACAAAGAGGCATTTATTGATACAGCAACAATAACGCCAGCGAGCAACAAGCTATGCTAATGAATCGAGGTCGTCCGACTCACCAGCAAGGTTCCGAGCGAATGTTCGCCCGCGCTAGGGCAAGGGATACTCCGCAGCCTGGACGGGACAAGTACGGGAGCTAGTCTCCTCGCCGCTTCCTCGCCCCGCCGGCGAAGATCGGAGCCGCGAGCGACACGTTCGCTCGCGCCGACGATCTCCGACCAAGAGCCTCATGCCCTCTCCCACGCGCGGGCTTCAAGCAGTCTCTCGCGCAGCGACGCTGGCACACTCTCTAGCCAGTTAATGTAACTGACAAGGGAATGCTTTCCTCCTCGAGGTGAGGTTGCTGCTGCACGGTGCCTCGCGGGAAAGCAAACACGGGGGGCTGCAGGGCAGGTCCCCACAAGTGTTATAAACGAATCAGGTCCTACGGGCTGATAAAGCTGTCTGCGAGCAACGTTTTTTCTGCCGCCCTCTCACCTGACATGTAGAGTGGCAAATAAACAATATTATTATTAATACTGCGATTCTATTCTTTTGCAGTTAAAGAAAACTTTTCAGGAGATGTAAGCTTGATGCCAATGGGTATTTTATGAGGACATGTCGCGTACCGAGGACGGTTGAAAAGAAGGGAACCGGAAAGATGCAAGGAAGGAGGGGAGTTTCTTGAAAGCTTCCTTTCGTGTTTTCACGGAGACAATTACTGCGATTCCATAGACTTTCAAATGCACTTCTCCAGGTGACGAGCGCTGATTTTCATAGAAAGTGCATTTAAAGTCAATGACAGCTTTTGGGCATCATTGCTGGGGCGCTGTGGGTCGAAGTGGAGAGGAAATGTGAGGGAAAGAAGGGAGGAAAGAGGGTCTTACAGCTCGCCGGTCGGTACAGGAAGCGTCGAGTGAGCGCTCGATAATAAGAAACTAGATACAAAAGGTGCACTGGCCCGCACAACGGAAACGGAGCACTTTCGAGGAGAGATGTATAGCTGCTACCTCTGCAACTCGGCTTTCTGCCTGTTGCTAGGAGCGACGGAAGTATTTTCAGGCCCACTCAATATAGCTGCGGAGTATATATGCACGGAGCGCACTTGAAACATATTTTACACGAAGCGGCATTCGTGAAAGAAAAGTGAAATATTTTTAAGACAGGCTAGAAGCGTTTCGTAATCTAAAGTAGAATAATGAAGAATAATAATTATATAAATTGAACTTAAAAGGCAGGAAGAAGCGAGAATAATACGTGATGAGAGACAGGATTATCGCTGTTCGTAGTATCACTGCGTCGCATTAGTGCTATGTCCTTCGTGATGTTAGGTGCATTAATTGTACTCGCATCTTCAGAGAAGCACCTTGCTACTATGTGCCACAGCACTGTAAAATATTACGAGTATGAGTCTGCGTGTCTGTGAAACATATCGTGTTGGAACATATCGCGTGGAACATGTGTTCTCGTATTTTCGTCCGATGAGTTTGCGACCATTCCCACTCACGATATGAATGTTAGGAGGCGAACATCTTCTGCCTCTGTCCTTGCTTCAACGTCATAAATGTTGCGGTGACAACCAATAAGTCAACGCAATTCCTTGAGTATAACAGTGCATGACCACATCCGGCCCATATCAAACCACTGCTAGATGTCGCGTATGCAGTCCGAAGCGCACCCAGAGCACGCAGTTCCGGCGGTGCAGAAGGATGTTTTGCCCTTTGTACCTATTGAACTTCTTTCCTCTTAATTCTTTTACCTATTCCCTATTTCCAGCTATTTTCTTTTTCCTGGTCGATACATCGCACACAGTTGGTCGATGCATTCTGATAAAAAGCACATTAAGTCAGGTCTGCAAGTATAAGGTACAAAATGCACAATCCTCTTTTCTTCGTGGCAAAAAGAAATTAGTACAATGGTGAGCAGCCTTGTCTAGAGCGCGCCGACGGTACTCTGCGGTGCAAGTGAGCGCCATCTAACGTTACGCTCGGGGTTTGAGTTGTGCGTCCCGTGCGCATGCGCGGCAAAAACAGAGGAATGCCTGATCATCGGTTCCTCGTTCAACCCCCGCCTTGCGAGTTCGTTTCGGGCAGCCACGGCCGTGCTGCCTGCATTTGTGACGCTGTGACGGTTGCCAGGGCGTCACCATGGCACCGTGTCTCACGAGTGTAACGAGACGGCCAGGCAAGCAAGCGCGAGTGATAACGGATGATCGTGCGTTTCGGCAACCAGTTCCTAGATCTGTACGGATGCAAATGCGATGTCCCTTGCAGCTGATAGCACAACACAAAAGACACGCGATCAGACAATGCGCCTGAAACGCATGGTGCATTGTGGTAAAGCGCTAACCTGACACGGACAAGACGAAAACAGACACCAAACAGCCAACTAGGCCCAGTTCTCGCACTCTTAACCTGGTGCGTGTTTGAAACGCGCGAACACCCGATATCCTTGCACTTGCTTTTCAAAAGCGCGATCACCCGCTATCACTTGCACTTGCATGCATAGCCTCCTCATGGTTCACGCGAAACGCTTTGGTTTTCCGGCTGCTGTTACATGTCATTCAGTGCGGCCCTGGCGGCGTGAAGCGCAAGCACTTAGCGGAAACCGGTCCATTGAGAAAAGCAGCTATGAATATATTTCGAACATGAATATGTGGGGAAATTTTTTCCTGTCTTTTTATAATGTTTACACACTCATGAACATATTGTCATTTTAAAAGAGATATTTCAGGAGCAAACCTTTTTTTTTTCTTGCTGCTTTTCACCGTTCCACTCTGAATACTCCTTTCTTCTTCCAAACGCACAATCGCGCTCCTGCCGCACACAGGAGCGCAGTGCTCGAAGCAGTGTGAGCCTAGTGGTGCAAAGCCAACCTCGGTGGCTCAGTGGTTATGGTGCACGACTCCTCATCAGAAAGACACGGGTTTGATCCCGACCTCTGCGGTTGAATTTCTATGGAGGCAAAACTCTAGAGGTCCATGTATAGTGCAATGCCAGTTCACGTTAAAGAACCCCAGGTGGTCTAAATTTTCGGCGCCCTTCACAACGGCGTTCCTCATAGCCTGAGTCACTTTGGGGCGTCAAAACCCCCATAAACCAACTAAGCCAAATCTAGTGCTGCAAAGCACAAAACACACTAAATGTTTTGTCTGGTTTGGTTTGGTTTATGAGAGTTTAACGTCCCAAAGCGGCTCAGGCTATCGGGACGCCGTAGTGAAGGGCACCGGAAATTTAGACCACCTGGGGTTCTTTAACGTGCACTGACATCGGACAGTACACGGGACTCCAGAATTTTGCCTTGATAAAAATTTTCCACTAAATGTTTGTGGAAGCCAAGTGCTCTGTGAGAAAGCTCACTGATTTACTACCCTATCAACGGGAAACCTCAGATGGTCCACTTCTGAAGCGTTGCAAGTCATATTGAGGTCAATAAATACTACGTAATGTAGACAGAACAAGATTTCTTGCGAGCCCATCTTGGACGGGGAGGGGGGTATGCTCGGTATGCTGAAATTTGTTCAATTCTTTTCTTTCACTGTAGCCAGGGCCTCATAGAGCGATTCTGATACGATAAGATTGGTTGCGGTGCTTTTGCACTGACAGTTTGACCCATTTTTTTAGGGTTCTTTCTACGAAGTTCATTTTCCTTTCTTCGAACGCTTTCGATTGCCCGCAAACTTTGCTCAGTATAACCTGAAACAAAATTCGATGATCGACTGAAAATCGCTCTTTGCATCGCGGATAATCCCTTCTTTTTCGCCTAAGCGGTAGTCGCTATTGATCACGAAGCACAAATTTTGCTGAACAATCGGTGTAGTTTTTAATCACCGATAATCCCAACAAGGGGCTCACAAAGACCTAGACCAGAGCGTAACAGCCAGTCAGATACTATACGAATAAAGCACGCAGCCACCGTAAGCCAATCATGCCCGCCCGACGGATCAAGGGCCCCGGATTTAAAGCTTCACTGCGCTATTCGTGGGCACGAGTGGCGGCCATTAAAACCGACTGGGCGGAATCCCATCGCAAGAGATATATGTACAAAAATAAAAACGAAACAGAAAGAATCTTCTTCCAGCACGCCGAAAAGGTCCTCTTCGCTGGGCTAGGAAGGGAGTTTTATCGCTTTTCCGTTTTTGCCTTCCCTATGCGGTTTTGAGCCGATGTGGTCGGCGGAGTATAAGCAGATTTTCCGGGATCTGCGTACGCGTCGCTGTCTTTCGGTTATCGCAGGTAGATATTCCGGAGAATAATTACCGGAGTATGGGATATCGGGTGCGGCCGCTTCGTGCATTACCTGAATGACAAGAGGAAAACTAGAAAAGGAGGTGAATTGATTTAGCCTTGTTCGAAAAAAAAATTCACGCACGAAGCCGGAAAAATGAGTAGAGAATATGAAAAAAAAACAGATAACATTAAAGCTCGGCAGTTTTTTCAATCTTTATTTAACGCTCTTCGGCTCACATTTATGCTGGATGTAAGCAGCAAGAATGAGGTTCAGCTTACGCTTAGGGAAATACTTCCCAATGGTTTGGAAAATTTGCGGCAGATGTTATATGCATGCTATGCGCATCTCAGATGCAGCGGATGCCACGTGCGTATTGCTTGCAACGTACGGTGGTGTATGTTTTACTCCCTTTCATACTCTTTTCGTACTCCTTTTTTTACTTACCTACTCAGCTGTGTGTGCTTGCTTTGGCACAGGTAAGTGCTTTGAAACGCTCCAAGCTGGCTCGTAGCCCCGAAGTCCCTTTTATCTATTTTTAAAACATTTCCTCTTGTTTCTTTCTTGATGACGATTGTTGAAACATAGTTTGTGTTTTACTTTATCACAGAAAAGATATTTTTTTAAAATGTCTCATTGCTGCTCATGAAACTCTCATCAGATGTTGAAAGAAGCGCTTGCATATCGTTTTGCATGCTTTGCCGTTACGAGAGAGGTTACTGCCTTGGCGACGGACGGCAAGGCGACACCAGAGCAAAAACATTTGTGCCTCGTGGACAGCGAGAGTTTCAAAGAACGCAACCAGGATTCGTACCATGTTTCGAAGGGCCGGTATTCGAGATCTGTAGCTCTATCATGTTACTGCTGCTGCGGCTGCTACAGTTATATGTACTAAGCTTAAAGCTTTTTGTATTGAACTTGCTTTCCGTGTCTTTGTATACGTCATATATCGGCGTCAGAAATGACCTGTAGCGTCATTTTCCAGCGTCAGCCAGAAGATAATTTTCGAGTTTGGGCGTACCTTTGTATCAAAGCAAAGATTTCGTAGAGTCGGCATTAGAGATTATTTATAAGTATATTTTTTTCATGTGTGATGCATGGGTCCCTCCAGCGTACATGAAAGGATCGGCGGGATGAACCAGCATGCCCGTTGAAGCGGGTTTTTTATTGTTTTGAATTTCTCTGATTCAATGCTTCTGGGTTACTAATAACGAGTATTTATTCACATTTTTAGGAGAACGTAGATGAATGTATTCTGACTAGCTTACACCAGAAGCTCTGTTCCTCGTTCTGTAAAGCCAGTCCTGTAGCCATTCATTCACTATTTTCTGCTCATTGTGCATTCACATTGTTTTCTGCTTTCACGAAATTCTAAGACCTCGACAAAACCAATAAGTGCCCTCGTAAAGGGGCATGGCGCGTGCTTCACGTGCATTTAGTTAAACACGACAGAATACCTTCTTATGGAATGTGAAAAAAAATGAATGAGAACAAATCGAAGCTGGCGACATAATACAGCTGTCTGTGGACAAAGGGGCTGCTTTCACTGTAAACAGATATTTCATAAGCTGGAAAACACCAAAAAAGAACGTACAATGGTCCCCATCACCAGGCGATGTAATAAGCGAACAGCGGTTATTTGGCATATATATAGCCGCGGATCTCAGAGGCTAGGCTATATTGCTATTCACTTAAAAACAAGATCACGCAGTCCTTATCGGTGTAGACGTCGGGAGTTCGAACCGAGTGGCGAGTAAATTTTTAAACGCAATTTTCTCAGCAATCAATGCGTATTTTGCTCTTGGACTAACATGAACATACTCGTGAAGAAACACGGAATCGATTTTTAACAAAAGCAATATTGGATGGATCTCTCCTCAATGTCCGTTTTATACGTCGGCGCACACAGAATCTACACAGCGCAGCATCGCAAGCGCCCGTAGCTATCTTTATTATTTAAAGCAAATAAGACAACAAGAGGGAGCGGTGATTCGAGGCACGTGCTTTTTAGGGTTCGCCTGAATCTCCTTGCAAAAATTGGTTTAAACTCTCTATATACTCAAGTAAAAAAAAATTATACACTTCCTATACACAAACCCTAAAGGCTAGTCTCCATACAGTACAAATCTTACACATAATCTACGGACGATCTATAGATTTATAGCCATACACTTTTTGTAGACTTTTGTCTGTAGACAGTCGATAGACTACAAACAGGCAAAATAAAACCTATAACAAGTCTATAGAAACTCTATAGACCATTTTTATGAGTTTTCGAAGCCCCATGATCCCAGCTGAGGAGTGGAGGAAACAAAACACATTAAGAGGCAAAAGTCCGGATTTTTTGCGCACCATAACCAACGTGAGGCGATTATGCCCTATCCTCAACGTTCTCCATGCGTCAGCGCCATGTTTGTCTCTCCTTGTTATACAAGTCCTGACATCTAGCGCTGATGAAAAAAGCTCGCTATGGTCCGCGCGTAAAATCAACCCACCATTAGGGGGAGGCGGAGGTGCTCGCAGCCTGGCCCCTCACGATGATTGACAAAACGGTAGCCAAGGCGCTCGCTGATAAAGAAATGAGCGGCAGCGCGAGATGTTTGCGATATTTGCGACTTCACATACAGATGATTCGTGAGATCTAATTATTTCATGCCAAAGAGTAAAAAAAGGTTCATTCCGTTTCTTATTGTTCCAGAAATGAAGATGCAAGACTAGCCAGAGCCTAGCAAGGATTATTTTTCTCCATTATGTCATTGTAGACTACGAGGATGAGAGGAAATAAGACTGAAAAATTGAGGGAATGGAGCCGCTTCGCTTTCTATGGTATTCAAACGGACTTGCTGCGGCTGGGAGTGGCAGGCACGTTGGGCATTTCTGGGAGCAGGTTGGAAGCTAGAATGATTGTCTCGGCATCCATGCCAAAGGCTGCTACTTTCCCCAAGTTGTCTCAAGGAAACCCAAGCTGTGTTTTAACTCACTTTGTACTAAATGGTCAAAGAGTAGGCGCGGGGCCGGTCAAGAACATGCTTGCTCTAGCAGAGGTGTTTCTATGGGCGTTGCCAATGACTGAATCGGTTAGAAGCTGCACGAAGCAAGCACACACAAACAAGAACACTGCATCATCAAGGAGGTCTTCGCGAAAATAGTATCCCCCGGAGAGTCGACACCTCGATTCCCCAATCGGGAACGAAGAGGCCGCTGGATCGCATGCCGGCGACATCCGGGATCCCTCGGCCGTCACCAAAGTTTGGGGCGGCTCCGTCGAGTGACAAACGAGGGGAGAGCGCGCGATAACGAGATCAGCACCGCAGAGGCTCCGACGGCCAATAATAGGCGGCGCGCCCGTGTCAAAGGAGACGAGAAAACAAGCAAAAGTAACAAAAAGAAATGGGAAACAAAAGGCCGCACATAAGGCGGCGACCTAGCGCAGAGCGAGAGAAAATGTGGAAGGGTAGGGGAAGGAGGGGTCAGTTTCTCCGCTTCCTCGCCGGCGTGGTGCTGTTGGAAGCTCAAGATGCTGGCCGGAGCACGGGGCGGACATGTTTTATCGACACGAGCTGCGGAGTCGTAAAAGACGGCCTCGCCGTCGGTCTTGGGTTCGGTCCGCTTGCCAAGCGCTTTCACCGAAGGATAGAAGCAGGACGAAGAGGCGGGGCGGGAGTAAAGGGGAGGGGGGTCTAAGGCCGATGGCAGCGCTGCTTCGGGATAGCTCCGAATTCCAGAACAGGCCGCTCGTTTACGACCGGAGAGAGATCCTTCGCCGCCGCTGTGCAGAGCCGCAAGAAACTGGGCGTCGCCGAGTCGCTGCAACCCTCTTCCCCCGCTCTGGGCTTCTTTGCTGCTGGTGCTGCTGCTTCTGGTGCACTCGGACCAGCGAGCATGCAGCTCTCGAAGCGGGCAGCTCTTAGGGCGAAACGACCGATGGCGAAAGGCCGAAGAGAAATAAAAGGGACGGCGAGCGAGAAACAAAGGACCGCCGGCCGTGGAGGCGCTTCAGTTTTGATGGCTGGTCTCGACCGAGCTAGGATCCGGTCCAGGAGAGGACGAGCGCACGGCAGCGGAAGAAGAGGCGGCGGCTGGCTTGAGGACTTCCGGCGCCGATACCGAGCCGTGTCAGCTCCGTATGGGGACGTGCTTAAAGGGTCAAGAGGATGCCGGAGCTTCCAGTCGGACCGGGCTGCCTCACTCACCGGTTGCGTTCGCTTCGTAACGATGTGTCGTAGAGAAACGGTGCTAGTTGTATCGGGGCCCTATACCAGGCCCTATACCAGGCCCTATACCAGGCCCTATACCAGGCCCTATACCAGGCCCTATACCAGGCCCTATACCAGGCCCTATACCAGGCCCTATACCTCCTCGCGCGATCTGTAAACCCCTTAAGGGGAGCTTGTTATACCTCTTTCTCGTCGATTACTCGTGTTTCTTTTATTCGATTCCAATTCTTGGCAGCATAATTGTGTTCTTCCAGCATGATTTTTTGCATCACTGAAAACAAAGTCGTCGAATTGGTAGCTATCTAAATATACTCGAGGGGGAGCGAAGCATGTCGGCGAATATATGCTTTAAAAAGTGAAGGTAAAACACGCAGCATTTTGGCGCATAATGAATCAATAATTGGGTGCACTTTTGCAGCTGTCGCTATAGAGTCAACTTGCTGCAGATAAACGGCTTTGCCGTCATATGCCAGATGTTTCAGGACAGGTGATCACTAATTTATAAAAAATGAGGTTGTTAAGGTAACAAGGTTTTGTGGCTTAATAACACCAATATTGACGCACGTTAACAAAACCGGCGAATCATGTTAACTAGTTTAGTGATAAACTAAATTCTAATAGTTAACTTTTAATTATTACCGATAGGCACCTGACTGTAACTGAGATTTGTAGTCGCCCGTTAGTAACAACAATATAAGTTTTCATAATTTTGAAAACGCGATTACCCACACCGCTGTGGCTCGTCAGATTATGGCTGCATCGTACAAATATACATAAGTTTTTGAAAAGCTTGCAGGCAAAGCAAACGTCCCAGTGCACGTAATTAGTCGAAATAGCAAAAATTTGTCGGTCCACAGCTCCGACGGCCATTGCGTTTTCAAAATTCTAAAAATTGATATGGCTATTGCTAACAGCCGGCTAGAAATCTGTAATTGCACTCGGGTGCCCATCGGTAATAGTTAAAAAGTTAACTACAAGGATTTAGTTAATTACTTTAGTAATTACATGACTAGCCCGTTTTTTCACGTCCTCCAACACTTATTTGCTATGCCGTAAGAAGATGCTCTTCACCTCAAAAAGCCTATTTTAAAAAAAATACTGACCACCTTCCTTGAAGCACGTGGTATTTTGAGTGTGAATTACCACATTTCTCTGATGCCCAGAATGAAAGTTATCCACATTGGTTCGGTAAAATTTGGAACATATGTACCACTGGTTATCACGCGGCCTCACGGCAGTCGTAGGCGCGAACAGTGTATAAGCAGAGGTTCAAAAAAGCAGTTTTCAGTCTTTTGCTTTCCGACATGCCGACAAGTGAGGAGAAAAAAAAGTTTCTGGATGTCATTGGCACACTTGTTGCAAATATAAAGGTCTGCGACTGCCGTCGTTTCAAATGGCAGTATAGCGCAAAGAAAAAAATCTTTAGAGGTAAACAATCGGCTTAGCTCTTTAATCAGCGAAAGCTGTTATAGCTTTGGCTTAGCTATTTAGATCTGCATTTGGGCGTGGAGTATACATCGTCAGCCCTAAGAGAAAGCCTAGCCATACTGCTCATGCCAATCAACGAAATCTGATCTGGCGGCGCTCGTCGCCTCTCACCCTTTCTCTCCCTACCCTCTAGCACTTTCCTTTACCCCTTCTCTTAATGGGGAGACGGTGATTTCTTTCTCTGCACTCTGGGCAGCCATTTAAAAGAATATAATTAAGTTAGACTAGAAAAGGTAAATTAAATTAATTGAGTTGAAGATCATCATCTTACGGCTGATGCTGTAGATACCGCGTTAGAATGCAGGGCTATTTGGCTGAACCAAAGCTCTAACATTTTTCGCAGTAAAAAAATAGTGAAAAAAGAGGTGAGAAAAATTTCACTTTGACACAAATAAGGAACAGTTTGCTCGCGACAAGTACTACTTCACACCGGAAGACAGCTCGCATGTAGCACTGACACTCCCCGAGAAAAGAGCGGCGTTTTCGTGCTTCAGCGCGTTCAGTATTCGGCTTTTTACTTGCTTCGCACAGTTGGACGAAACTTTTTTTTTTTTCGAAGGACTGGATTAGATTGTAACAGCACGCGGTGGAAGCGCTGGAGATGTTCGATGCTGGTTTTTTTTTTTTCTGGTTTGTTCCGAATGGCTTGTCTGCTTGCGACCGTAACAGCGGCTTGCGTCGTGGAGCTCATCATGTGCGGGACACGTTGCGGCCCAGTTTCCTGCCGTTCCAGGAAGTCGCTTCCCTCGGGGAGGAAGAAGACTTGCTTCCTTTCACACCGACACCTCTACTGTCTGTCTGTTTCTCTCGCTGTTGTTTGTCGCCTGTAGTCCCAGTCGGGCCGAGTCCCTAATGGCTCAACATTGATGTCTTACTGTCATAAGGCGTGATATACTTCGATACCTTTATCCCCACGTTTATGTTACTTTTTATTCAATTATCTCTTTGCAAGAACAAATTGATGCGGTTATCGGCCAGCACAGTTAAATAATTATTAGTATGTTATGCGTGCAATCAAAATGAAGGAAAACTGAATTGTTCGCGGAAAATTGAAAACTTGCCAACGTACGTCAGTCTACCGACGTGCTACTTATGTAAGAAATATTTCGTCACACAATAGTCGAAAACGTAATCAGCATCACAAAATACGATTACGTCAGGTGTAGGAATAATCCCCTTCAAGTCATTTACATTTAGACCTGTTTTCGGCCAGCTGTGGGCATGAGTATTGTGCTCCCATATCCTCGTGATTACGCATCTTGCAATTCGAATCTTGCTTCAAGGACCAGCGGATTCATTAGTACGGCAGCGTTGAACGCCCCGTTTTCCAAAAAATCTGGCGTCGCCGTTGTGATCGAAAAATGAGGAGTATGACTCTGACAGGTGGTGCCCAGACAGCAACATAGGAGGCAGGTGGGCCACCTAGGTAACGTCAAATTTCGGCGCCATGAACACCTGGCCACCGGATAGTAAGAAAGCTGCCCATGGTGGCAGGAGGCCGTGAATTAATGATTGGTTACTCGGGAATAGCAGCCTGGACCGCACAAGGCCCACCGCTGGCAACACGTGTCGTCTCAAGTTTGTGTCGCATCGCTTAACCACTGCACCACAGCGCCAGGAGGACTATGCGGTCTCCCATGTATCTATGAATGTAGAGAATGACCTTTTGCATATATGGGAATTAACGAAATACGCTATCGTGCCATACTTTTAAGCGGAGCATAAGTGTCCGCTGCAATCTGCAATCTTTCTTTCTTAACATTTATAACTACTATTGCATAACTCGTCTTTTGGAAAAACAACCTGACCACTCATAAACTGCGAAAAACGAAGACGCGATTTGGGCGGCCCTCTTGCGACACACATTTGTACGGCGTTCGATGACATCGATCATATTAATGGCTTCTGCAATAACCGGAATATTGCAGCGACAGCGCTTGAAAATGAATATAAGAATGAGAAAGATGAAAAATAAGAGGTAAAGGACCAGCCTAATTGCTAGCCTATAGCTACAGAGCTCTGACGCCCGAAGTGCTCAAGAGCTCTTCGGAAAACGCTGCCCAGTCGAGTCGAAGAGCGGCCAGGGAACAATTCAAGCCTGAACGTCTATTCATCGCACACGTAGAAGTATAGAGAATGAGTCTCGCATCAGTTGGAACGCACTGCCTTATTTTCTTGGCATGCACTTTCAGAGGAGATGGCGAATAGAAAAAGAAAGAAGCAAATAAGAAATGACGCAAGAAAATGACGTTGAGAGCAAGCAGGATACCCCGTACAAATGTCAGGCGCGCCGATTCCCTTTAGAGTGTGGGGGGGACACCTTTTTGTGTCGGTGCGCACCTGACCTGCTTTTCAGGGCAGCGGCAAATGCGTCTCAATCCTTTGGACGCATAGAGGCCGCGCCCGGCCGAAGTCAGCCAGTGAAACAAGAGAAAAAAAAGAAAATTGAAAAAGAAAGTATAGAACTGGGGGGGGGGGGGAGGCAGAAAATAGAAGCAATGCAGGGGAACCCTGCACGGTGCTCAAGTGTTGCAGTCGTGCAGACGTGCTGGAAGGCACGCCAGCAGGCGGACAGCCCCGTCGAGCTTTTTTTTCCCGCGCCGCTACCCTCGCTTCGATTCGGTTTAAACCACTCTTGACTCAATTACATGGGGGCGGGATAAATACGCACCTGAGAAAAGGAAAAGAAATCAGAAAACGAGCGTCGCGATGAAAAGGGTCTGATCAATATGCGAGACACGAATTTGCATAATGACTGCGCAGAAGGGAGGCAAAGGGGGGCTCCTTCCTTCAAAGGAGTTCGCCGCCGAGTGGTTGGGAGGAGGGCAGTGTTCGTTGCAAATTCAATTCAAACGGTCACACAATGATCCGTAATGTAGAAGGGAAGGGTGTTATGGGAAAAAAAGGGCGGGTGAGAGACAAGTACGTGAGTACACAGAGGAAAGAAAATCAGAGACGCTCGGAAAACAATCGGCACCATGGAAATCCGAGCGCACCGCGACGCTATAAGAAATGAGAGTTGGAACCCAAAAGGAAACGTTCGAAGTATACACCTGTCGGTCATATATACTCGTTAGAGAAGCGCGGCGGAGAAATTGGCGGCCGTTGGTTTGCCATGCAAATTAGGCAGACCGTCTTTGTCACTCAGCTGGGCAGCGGGAATGTCTGGGGACGATGGTGAGCCCTCTAATAGGAGTATTTTAGATGTGCGTCCCAGGGACAACGAAGAGAGGGCACACATGAGTGCTTATTAGGCTTTTCGGGCTCAGCTGTAGGTTCCTGACGTAGTAATGAAATGGAGAGATGTTAAAAAGATATGCTAGGTTTCCTTATTCCCAGGAGCATGTAGCTACCCAACTTAGTTCCTACCAGCGACCACTTGCGCCATCTTGTGGTTGTTTCCCAAGACGAAGGAAATTCGAAGGCCGCGCCTTTCTCGTACAAGAGAGAAGGGATCACTGATGCGGTGCGTCGATAGTGTGCTTAACGGCCGACGTTCAAGCAGTTAATAGGCGGCGCGCAGATTTCTATACATCTAGTGGAGGTAGTGTATCAGCGAAAGTAACCATTGCATGCTGAAGAGATGCGCTCCTGAGAAAAATGTCTCTTCAGGCCTTATCTGAATGCCTCCTTTAATTTGTTATCTCGTCTACCCAAAATATTATAGCGAAAGGTTCGAAACCGAGCGAACAGCTTTCCTACAAGCTAACGCATTCAAAGTTGACGGTTGCACACTATATCGGCACCATCCGTCTGAGACTGTGGCATGAAAATAATAAATTTTTGATACGCGGCTCACAGCAGCAAATAAGCTATTTACCCTGCAAAACATTCAGGCAGTCATAGTATATTCACTGACATACATTAAAACTCACACTGCTTTTACCCAACAGCATGATCTGACCAGGATTAGTCTGACTATGCTGCTGAATGCTCGATTAATTAGCAAACGGCAGCAATATAACGATTGTCATCCAGCATTAGTTATACCTGAAGGCAAAAAGAAAATAAGAAGTGAACTGAGGCAGGGGCTGAACAAGGTTATCTTTTTTCGCCTTGTCATAGATAAAGCATGCGTTCGTTGGAGGATATAAATCTTTCTTTTTTAGAATTGTTTGTTCTGTTCGGTTCAATTATATTCTTCCAGGGAAGTGCATCCAAGAAGCGAAAGCTGGGCGCTTGAAAATAAAATAAAAAAGATGTCTTTGTTGCAACAGCGCAGTGCATGCCACAGCCTGGCATCGTAGTAATGAAAAAAATTCGTTTTATAATGCGTTTTTTCGCTCGTTCATGACCGCTCTGCAGGTCCTTTGACGCCAAGGCCATTTACTAGCACACAATGAATGTCAGCGGCTTTGGTAATAGATCCAAAGCTGCAAGTGAAAGACGGCAAAAGGAAGAAGAAAAAATAATAATAAAAACAATCGTTACAAACTACATCTCCTGGACTATCAGAGAGAAAGCGAAATTAGTTTTCCCCGATTTCCGCGCCAGTGACGTATCCACGTGGGCCCCAGAAGAAACCCGGTCTTCTGAGCGAACAAGCCGGTAACGAGAAATGAAAGCATTCTCCGCTCCTTATCGCAGTCCGCTATGAACAGACGTGTACTTCCTGTCACTGATGGCCTTTCATCTGCCGCTCTCTCTGCTTTGTAACTCTCCGCAATTCGCACATGTTAGGAGTCGAAGCACGTTGTCCGCAATAATCGGCCTTGGCATTATGTCTCCGTTTCTGCAGTGTATCGTGGAGCATTTCTCTCATCAAAAGAAAATTTTGCTAAGCATAAGGTTTTTACGAAGCGACAAAGCACCTTTATGAGAAACTAACGAGGCTTTAGTCGGGTACAACTCAAGAAAGAAGTGACAGATGCCCCTAAAAGAAGGGCCTCCAAGCAATGACGTCGACCGACTTCCATGACGTCGAGGCTAATCCGGATAATCCGTGGTTATTCCCCATTCATCTGCTACACCCTGCGACTTCACAGTAGCGAGCAGGTCGAAGGAGATCGGTCAACACCATTGGCTGGAGGGACGCCTCCTTTGAGGGACATTTGCTGCTTCGTTCTCGAGGTGTATCTGGCATTACACTAGCCCTATATACACTGAACTTAAACGTCGAATCTGAAGCCAACAAAAATGTATTCATCATCACCATCAACACCACCACCATCACCACCACCACCATCAGCATCATCAGCCTGGCTACGCCCACTGCAAGGCAAAGGCCTCTCCTATGTCTCTCCAATTAAGCCTGTCCTTTGCTAGCTGCGGCCACAGTATCCGCACAAACTTCTTAATCTGATCCACCCACCTAACTTTCTGCCGCTCCCTGCTGCGCTTGCCTTCTCTTGGAAAAAAGTAGTACTTTGAACTAAACCGACAAAACTTGTACATCGAAATGAAACCGATAAAAACTTGATAGCCGACCGAAACCTACGGAACTCATACACGAAACCAAAGAAGCTCGTGTGTCGTATAAAAACCGACAAGGCTGGTATATCGAACCGAAACCGACAACAACCGCGTATAGAACCAACGTCGTCACTCAACCCATAGAAACTCGCATGCGCAGCCAAATTATAAAACGGGAACGGTTGTAAACATAAAAAAGCACTCCAAAGCGCGTCGTGTGCGACGCTGCCCTGATCGACAGTAAGTTTATATATGGTACCAAGAACGCAGAAGGACAACCAGCCGAGCAGCAAATCGAACGGAAAGAACGATCGAAAGCAGGAAAAGAAGTGGCGCGGGTGTAAGCGGCCTCGCAGGCGTTTCGACAGGTATAGGAGCCCTTCTTTTGTGGAGACCTGGCGCTTGTGCCACAAATGGAGGCAGTCGCCCCCGTCGAAGAGTTAGCGCTGTCTCGCCGCTGCTACTGGCGCTTCATTTGATTCGTGGCTCCTCGGCGCTTGCTCCAATAATCGGTTTCACGCCGAATTGGGCCGCTTTTACCACCGCAGTCGAGAATCAGTCAAGATGGGAGTAATGTTCACGAAAGTAATGTGCAAGGTACCGCGTACTTGCATGAGACGTATTTTATTCCCTGTTCTTGGATATACCATGTGTTTAAATGCTTTTTAGTTGACTCATATCTTTTTCGGGAGTTCTGAATGCTGTACAATGCTGCTTATTTTAATATTCACCAATTAGAAACCCGCTGTTCTTATCCCCCTGTCCCTCCACCTTCAGGAAATATTTCGACCTTGGGGCCAGTTGGGAAATAAAATAATAAATATGCAAACAAACACAAAAAAAGATAAATGGCTATCTTCCTGAAGTCCTCTGTAGTACCAATGATCATTGGCCAATAAAAAAAATAGGAAAGGCTCGTTTACAACACCCACATGCGTAGAGTCGACGCACGCGGAAGTAGTACTACACGGTGGTCGAATCAAAAAGCACGGATGACACTTTGTCGATCCTGTCCATTTCACTGCTATGCTCGGTTCTGACGCACCCTGAAACTTACGCGATCGAAGTCCCGAGGTGTAAGGACAGCATGACGTCCAGATTCTTTTTTACTGCCTGCTGCACCGTCCCGCTTTCGACTGCGCGGTCTCTGAACATAACGGTGCTGGGAGCGTGAGCAAAACGCTTTCTTTTCCCATCCAATTTCGTCCCGGTCGAAGCAAAAATGACAGCCCGCTGACGATCGCCATTGGCGTCTCAGTCAGTGGAATTTCACGAGGTGCTCGCTGTAATCGATGGAAACGGGCCCTGTCACCCGCACGACACGGCGAACTCGCGGTTCCCAAAGCGCTTTAGGGCTCGCTTTACAGCTCTGTAGCCCGGCTAGAATGAAAATAGGGACAAGAAAGAAAATACGCGCTCAGTTGGAGCCCGAACGGGAAGAAGGAATGATTGCTTTGTCTCTGTGGTGGGACGTTGTTTTGATAGCGGTGAGTTTCAAAAGCACCTGGGCTATTTCCTTTGACAGCGGTATATCTGTTTCATAACTTGCTATTTTTGTCTTGTTTATGTCTTTCGTATTTGTCAGCCTGCCGTCAAAACCAAAAGTACGGCGCATTAATGTCTTTTCTTTTTGCCTGGTCGAAACACTTCTATAATGAAACGTTCAACTGAGACAGTAGGTAGCTCAAAAATTGGTATCGAACTGATTAACATATAAATCAGCTCGTTCTGCCGAATTCAATAAGTGGAAGCAAACTATAAGGCCTTATTTGAGTCTTCAGGGTGCAAAATGGATAGCGATGGTCCCATCTAAATAGCGACTTGAATAGCTATCTCTGTAAAAATATGAGAAAACAAAAAATTAAACTGAATGAACACCGGCAATGTACCGTGATCCGTCCGAACAAGTCGCATCAAAATGCGTCGTATAATATTTATTATTGTCCCTTTGTCACCCACACATCCCATGCAACTATCATGTTGCATGTTTTCAAGACGACATGACGATGTATACAGGACGTTTCACCTAAGCTTTCGGACAACATTCAAAAATAGGCTTTTTGAGTTAGAAGTGCGCTTTTTAATAGCACTGTCAGCGGCGAAATGCATCAGAATATAGCTAAGGTGTGGTAACGAGCAAGGTGGTTAACTAATATTGAAAAGTTAACTTTTTTACTATTATTGTTGCGCTTCTTGTTTATTTAGAAGCATGTAGCCCACAGTGTGTAATAGCCATATTAGTTTTCAGAATTAGTTTTCAGAATTTCGCTCAGCGCTGTGGCCTAACCTTATTTGCCTACATCGTGCCAAAATAAATGCGCTTTCGAGAAGCTTGAGGCAAAACAACCTCCCCAGAGCAAGTAACTCATCGAAATAGCAAAATTTGGGTCTGGCGCCCATGAGCGACACTGATGGTGATCGAGAGGGTGGACACTGCCGGAGGATTTAATGTGGATAGCAGGTAACCAACCCTATTTTAAAAAGTTATAAGGTAACAGAATGTGTTCCAAGAGAAGGCAAACCTAGTAAAAGAAGGGGGAGAGAGTCAGGTAGGCGGATGGTATTAGAGATTCAGAATACGGCCACCGTATAAGTTAGGGGCATAGGCGAATAGCGCATCGCCAGTGCGCATGCGCAGAACGCAAACAAATTTGCGTCTTTGGGTTAGCAGGCAACGCTTACTAGAACCGGTGAAGCAGGCTGTCGCCCTAAAATCGGATAGGGCTGGACATTATATCGGCGTCCGGCGAAGCGAGAACCGTTCGTCTCACAACCACTTCGTCGTTGCCAGCTGACTGTGTCTCAAGTTCGCGGCGCATGAATCTTGCATGAAGCTTGTTCATTGCTTCCGTATACCGACACCACAAAATGCAGCGGGAGACATCAGATACTTTAAGATTGCTCCTGGATTTGCACTGCTCCTAGGCTTAGCGAGTTCGTGTTGTTTGGTCGCTGAGCGGATGTGAAGTCAGAACCTTACAAGCTATGGAATTTGGAAACTTATCGTAATAGGTTATTATTATTTATTACTGATTTTGCTTACGCCTAAGTAAATATAAGTGCCACTAATATTAGATTTGCGAGACTTACTATTTAAGGCTTCAAATTTCAGCCGAAATGGCGCTGCCAGGAGACAGTGCAAGCAGGGTGCCTTCGTTATAAATCTGTCGTGAGGACCCACTGCAAGGCCGCCGTATACGCAGCGCGATTAGGGGGCCACAAAAAACCGGGTCCCCTATTCTAAAGCTCTGTACTATGACCTTTGAGGGGATAGGTTGGCCGCAGCAGGCGTATAAAAAGGGTTCGTTAATTAAAGAACATTAGTTAATGATGATGAAAACGATGACCGAGATGAAGGCGGCCGTTTTCTTTGCAACAAACTACGACAACACGGACGTTGCTTATACTTGAGAAAATCGCACCAAACTCTATTGACAAGAATAAGTATCAAACATACGGGCTGCAAAAAAGAAAAAGAGCAAACACGTTCAGCAACGCATGTTGAAACACACTTTCCCGAGCGCCGTCATGTGTGTACCGTTAGCCCTTCGGTGAGGGAGGAGCTGGCGGTACGCACACACCTGTTCGCTCAAACGCCTCCCCCAGATGGCAGCGCCATCGGGCAGGTGTCGCAAGATATACGAGGCGTGACACGACGCCGTTGCGACCCTCCGCTCTGCGCTTATTTTTCTCCTGCCCCCCCCCCCCCCCCCCCCCCCCCCACGCACGCGCACGGCGCGATTTGGACGCCGGGACAAGTCGGGCGTGGCCCCACTTTCTTAAAGGGAACCGCAGGATACGGTCATTTTTCACGGGCTTCGAGTCGAGCTTGTGTGTTCTTTGGTGTATACAGACCTGCGACTGCATTTGCTTGCTTCGGCTCGATGGCGGCTAGTTGTCCGTGCGCTGCTTGTGTTTTCACTGCATTTCCACTGAATCAAATGTCGCTGTCTCCTAGTTCCTGTCGCCTAAATGTGCGCACAACTGGCAGGTTTTCTTTGACTGTACTCTGCAGCGTTACAAGAAATTCACAGTAAAGCATTCGTCTACTGTACCTCCATGGCAGTATGCAGTTCTCCAGTGCATACGACGAAATACCACTCGAAAGGCCTTCGGGGGACCTTAACGAAATGTTGATTCGATTCAAATTGAGGAATCGAATTCTCAGAAACTGAAAGGTCGCTGAATTAAATTAAGTACTGAACTTCTAATTTTGACGAGCTTGATTAAATTTAAAACTTTCTAACACGCGATGGATTTTATGAAAGTTCGTTTTGATGAAACGTTTATTCAAGCGAAGTTAGATCAAGTGGTATTTCATCGTACATCCAGGGTGTTTCATTTCAATCAGTATTTTTTTTATATGAAGAACCGCTTTTAACGATTGGTTATCTGCCTACAGGGTACACTGTTCAAGCATATTTGTGTATATTGTGATGGTGGACAAAGATGATGATAAGTTAATTATTGGTCTCGAGAGGTTGCTCGGGAAGAGCAACGTGGGGCTCACGAGCTCCACCGGTGGCAACACCTGCCATCGCAGGACCGTGGTGCATCACTTAACCACTGCGACGCTGCGCCACGAGTTGCACGGGAATGCCGAGCGATCTATTTATGTAATAATGTACAGAGTGACATATTCCGCATATATGGGCATCACCCTTTAACGCTATCGTGTCATACCCTTAACCGGATCACGAGTGTCAGCACCAATTTTTGTTGTTCGGTTAAAGCGTATGAACACACGCGAACGCGACAAGACGGTTGCAAACGGCACGGCAGGCCTGAGAAATTTTTGAAAGGCACTGCTCACATGTGTCACTGGTCATCGACAGGCTGAGACTGCGTTCGCACGCGCATTGCACGCGACATCGCGATGTAGAATATTGAAGCTGTTCGCAATGTGGTCAGGATGACAAAAGATAATCGCACTGCATGCTAGACAAAGAAAAAAAAAGAAAAAAAGAGAAAAGAAAGGAAAGGGAAGGCAGAAAGAAAGAAAGGATGAAAGAAAGAAAGGGAAAGAAAGAAAGAAGGAACAAAGAAAGGAAGGAAGAGAAAAAGGGAGCAGTGGAAAAGAGACTGAGGAAGACGGAACACCGCGAAGCCGAAGAAGGATGGCCGTTTCTCCTCATGTCATTCCACTCCGCTTCTCCGGCTTTGCGATACACTTTTCCACTTGCCGAGTACCGCAGCGCACTGCAAACTGCGAGAGCACCGCGCGACTGTCGGCGACGGACAGGGGGGTGGGGGGGGGGCAGAAGGGGTATTCTGCAGGGACCAGGAGGAGCGAGCGCGCCAGAGCGACGTCCTTCGCTCATAAATCCCGCTTAACGGACGACGCGTCCCAGACTTGCGCAGCGAGGAAACCGAATGGGAGTGTGGAGGGAGGGGGCGCAGTGCAACGGAAGTGAAAGGGAGATAAGAAGGAGGTTGGTCAGTCACGACGAAACGCCGTGAATTTATCATGGCCGCTGATCTGCCTCGAGTCGGCCAGCCCGCGACGCGGAACGGTGCACGCGCGTGCGTTTACAGAGAAAGATGGTGAGACTACCTCCTCCTCTCCTCTTGCTTCGTTCCCCTCGCCTCCCTCTTAAAGGGCGCACCTTCTCAACTCTTAACACACTAATCGTCTCTGACGTCATTCGCGGACGCAAAGATGAGGCTTGTAGCTCCACCGTCGAGAATGAAGAGGTCCAGTGCAAAGAGCTACGTCAGCTACGCTGTTGCTAGGCGAAGCTTTGACATGTATGTCTTCCATCCCTAAACCTCGGGCACATCTGAACCCCTGGCGCTGTTGGAGCATCTTGCAGCAGTGGTGCATTGGGTCTAGCTGCATGCAGCTAGCCACACGAGCCGCACGACACGTGGCTGCAGCCACGTGTCGTGCGGCTCGTGGCTGAGCAGGAAAACCAATTTGGTATGTGGTGACCAGATTTTGCGCGGACATAAAAGATAATCACCCCGAGGCCGCTCTAGTGCCGAGTAGATCAGTTTTGGACTATGTTACGCCAGCTTAGCCGCATCTAAATTACCTTGCCCGGATAATGCGTCTGCTTACTAGCGCTTACTCTCCGAAAAATGATCTCCGAACGTATAAAAAAAATGAGCCGACGGTGAGGTTGCGATCTAATATCGAGCGTTAAAAAACTAATTTCATTTGCTCGTTCAACACGTTTCATATAGCATTATTAGAAATGCGCTATGAAACGAGTCGCATCAAGTAGAGACTCCCTAAGACGTCTGTGCTTATAGAGGCTGTATAAAATAGAAATGTCTTGTTGCTTCTCAGAACATGACACCTCAATCTTCGTGGAGATAGACCATTAAGGAAATTTGGTGGAGCATTTGGGAACATGATTCTTCCTGCTGCTCTGTTCAAGTCTCAGTGACATTAAATGACGCTCTTCATCTTGATATTTAAAAGAAGGAGATATAAATGATAAGATCGTGAGCGTTTCTTGAAAGAAAAATGACGAAGAATGAGAGAAATAACCTGAACGCCAGTTTTCAAATTTTTTTCTCTATTTTACATTTTATAAGTGGAAGATGCGGTTGCTCTTTGAGCATTTGACCGTCACAGTGCGCCACCTACATATGGTGCGGATCTGGCAGTGAATTACTGCAACAATTCCAAAGCAAAGTGGGACAAATGCTGTTTTGTGTGGATTAACTACACCAGACGGCGATCAAAAACTAATACTAGGACCGCATCGGTGCACGAAATCAATCAATCAATCAATCAATCAATCAATCTCGATAAATTTCTGCCAGACATTATAGGAAAGTAAGGGGGGACGGGATTCCGGCGAACATGTAAAACAGACATTTGCGAAACGGTGCGAGCTGGTGCATTCTCTTGGAACCTCCTGTTGGTCCTTAGTAAGCGCTCCGCTCCGAATACAAACGCATCTTCATGTTTCGCTTTCGTAAATGTGATGAGCAAAAAAAAGGAGGGGGGGGGCGGCTTTTATTATCTCTCGAAATGTCACTTGCTGCACGGTTCAGATTTACATTAAAGATAAAAATATAAAATTTGTCGCATTTCTTCGTCGCGGATCACAGCTCTACCGGCTTTCATCGGCAATATGCAAGTGAATTATATTACTTTTACTGCTCTTATATGGCGCTCAAGATGAAATGGGCCTTTCTACATATCATTCTTATTTTTGCTGCCTCAGTGAAGCAAGGCAAGCCGGAAATAAAAACAAGACACGGGAATGACACTTCCGCTCGGAAAAGCAGCGCCATGGAAAGGCGCTTAACAAAATCATTTTATTCTTGACGTACCAGTTAATAAATACGCATCGCAAAGCTCCAGCTCAGTCCCGGAGTCCGTAAGAAGTGCGTTTGGCAGGCAGTGTTTTTTTCTTAATTTTATTTTCCATTCCGCTTTCGAAGACCTTCAAGTTAAGTTTTGTTACCCTGACTTGGAGAGAAAAGAGAGGGGCGAAGGGAAAAGAATATTGCCGCTACAGTTAGATCACTTTATTTCTTCGATGACAAAGAGATATCTTCCGCTCAAGAAAGAAAAAGTTTCAGCACCCAGCACAGAAAAGAAGCGAGAAAAGCTCATCCGCACGTTCTTTTTCTTTTTTTACCCCATTGTCCCCTAGAGTTGCGCTTCGTATTCAGGCTATGATGCAAGAAAAGACCCGAAGTAGTGGGAGAAGGGTGAAGCAGTCCGAAATAAAGGCCAGGCCCCGCCTCTTCTTGGAGGCAAAAGCAAACCACCGCCTTGAACGAGTGACGGGGAGACGTAGCCGTGAGAGCCAGCTCTCGAAGTAAAAAAATATAAAAGAAACAAGCAAAAAATTATAACAAAAGAGTCGAGTGAGGCGCGCGGGCACGAAAGTGTTGGCGCGTGCCGAAGGCAAAAGAATGGTCGCCAAGCGCGCGGAGTCACGGCGTAACAAATGTGTTTCCCCTCGGAACGGATCGACCGGAAAGGAGACATGGAAATGCGATTAAGCAGTCGCTCGTCCTGGGCACCCCGTGCGCATGGCACCAACCGCCTGCTTCTCTGGGAATTGGGACTTGAGCGACGAAGACGATGCCGCTCGCGGGGTCACAAGAGTGTGCGCTGGGCCTCCTTGCTCTGTCGCCACGCACACACTGAGCTCCCTTGCCAGGAGGGATCACTTGGCAGTTTGTTTACTTCTTTCACCGTTTCGATATCTCCCGCCACACTCTGGGGACCGTACGCTTTTTCTCCGTGCAATTCGGTTTACGCTGCGCCGATTGCTTTACAACGCCCGCTCGCATTGTTTAGGCAGCAGCACCGCTTAGACGCCGTGTTGCTTGAGACCGCCTGTTCACAGGTATAGCGGATTGGATTCCGTTCAAGGCAGGGACGTCTGAAATGTGAAATCCGCGCGTGGTAGGCTTAGCATGTGCTTTTTTGTTCCCGCGTGAATGTGGAGTAACGTTGTCGGATTCAGGAGCGACAGGTAGTTTTAATTCATGTGTCGTTGTCTTACACGATGCACTGACTGGGAACAGACTAGCAATCGTGTTATTATTACTTCAAGCACATCGTTGAACAGCGAGGTTGCATCAGTAACACGATGCCCGTAACGCGTGACGTACTTCGCCGATCTGCGGTCACCATGCATAGCTATAGCCAAGGTGAACAGCCTTCGGGGCACAGAACGGAATGGACCTTTCCACTAAGGCTTTAATCACTCGAAAACAGACGGAGCCTTAAATTTGTCCTATAAACAGCTAGTAACTTCGTTAGAGGTGTTAAAACTAGCTTCGTAAAGAAGTTGCTTACCGAAATTTACGCCAAGTTCTCGTCATTATAGATACCGGCATATTGACCGTCTCTTTATTCCGAAAGAGCATTGATGTAAGATACAGGTCAATTCTGCGGGCGCGTTCTAGAGCCGAGTCTTCACAAAACCATGAATTAATGTTGCTCTGAATAAACTGCGCACGTACGACCGTATTCTGTAGTTTTGCTATGCTGTCATCTTCATATTTTTTTTTTTTTAGGAAACGCCATCAACTACTCCAGTGATTTATTTTTTCGTTTGTAAGGTAAGCTTCTTCTAGAACGTCAAAACTATGCGGGAAGCATTCTTTACAGGACTCAAATTTGCAAGTACGAAAGGAGTTTTTGTTTTGTAGGGCAGGCTTCTTCTAAAACGACAAAATTATGCGTGAAGCACCTTTTACAGGACGCAAAGTTGAAAGTACGAAAGCAAAATAAGAAAAGGAAAGGAAAGCTTTTCTAAGCAGCGGAAAGCTAGGGAAACAACATCTATACAGGTCATGGAGTTGGCTCAACGGAAGGGAAAATGTTTAGCAGAAATATTTGGCGCTAATGAAGAGGAAAACGCACTCAGTGACAGTGACGGAGAAAATCGCGAACGAACGCACATGACGTACCAAATCACTGTATCCGACCATTCTGCGGAAATTGCGCACTTGTTAATTCGATAATGAGCACAATTGCGACAATTGAGCCCCGATCTGGATATTTGTGCATTTAGGTGTTCATAGCTGGGAAGTCTTGCCACGGGGTGAATTCTCCGCCACAAAGAGATAAAAAAACAGGAGATTTTGAATTATATATAAAAACGAACAGGCTCCGCGGTGGCGGTGCTCATACCACTGTTGGTGACAAGGGAAGAATAATATTAGCTCGTTTATTACGGTTCCCGCTACTCAAGGAACATAAACAAAAATCAAACAAAATGGCCGCTCGCTTGCTGGCATCGCGCCCAGACGCGAACCGTGTACCGTTAGGCCGCGTTTGTTTCCGCTGTCAAATGCGTTCGCTTATTGCGTTATGCGCCATCCCTCGAGTGGCTAGCTTGTGCAACAATTGAGACGCCGGCCAAGTCGTTTCTTTTCAGCGGTTTTGTTCTGAGAGCTCGCGGCGTAGGGTGACCCTCTCAGTCGGCTCAGGCGCAATCAATGCGCGCAGAGAAGCAGATGGCCGCGTTTTGCCTCCCTCGCTTGCCAGGGTCGTTTTTTTTTTTCAGCGCTAGCTTTTCGTGCCTTCTTAGTTTTCGTAGGGACTAAGTGTTTGAGCTGGTCTTGCTTCGGAATCTTCGCTTATATGAGAGATATTGTTGTGTTCTCAGAAACTAGCTGCGCAAATGATTCTTATCGACGCAGGCATATTCCTGCGTGGTAACACTTATTTTTGTTATCCTTCAGCTAGTTGAGCCACGTTTATTTATTTCTCTTCATGTTGAAAAATATTCGCTCCACGCCCACTATGGAACTCCAATGCCTTTAGCCCTGGCACTTACCAATATCTAACAAAAAAATAACAAAAATGATTTATTCGGTAGCCGACGAAGCCACACCACTAGACCTCTGAAGTGTCCAAGGTACGCTTCAAGTGCATATTGTCTTCGGTAAACCAAGCGATAAGAGTGAGAAAAAAATTAAGTTGCGGTTACGGTAATGTGACGCGAATTTTACTTTCAACTGCTGAACAACTGGAAAGTTGCGAGGTCCGCAGCCTCGCCATGTAGAGTGGAAAATAAATGGCAATGACGCCAGGACGCTGTGAAGTCACAAGTGATTACTCACACACTAGCTGTGATGAAACGGAATAGTAACGACATTTTAAACAGAGTCACAATATAGCAGCACATGCAAGATGACAAGTGAATAGTTTTTAATAAGAGTTCGAATATATCACAAGTAAGACATAGTGGCATTATTAGTTGAAACACAGTCTATGAAAGACGCATGGTCGCCGAAGAGACTGTCTTTATCGTTGAGTGTTAGTAAGTGATCGCTAGCTCATATGGCTCATCACATCTTGTCACTAATGTTTTTGGAATTCAATAGAGCCCCTTTCACTGCACTGCATATTTTAGCATGCTTTGAAAGTAATTGCTACATTCAAATAGTTGTGCTTCATACAAAATCATCCAGCTTAACTCTTTGGTAGGAAAATATACGTGTTTCTTGCACCTGCACTTAAATTTTCTAAGCGTTCGAACCATGTTTTCACCGCACAAGAAACTCAGATTATTGAAAATTGCAGACATGCCACCGATATTATCATGTGTTCTTTTGGAGAGATACGTTTCCGTTTCGACAGAAAACAGCCATTTGGTCTACGTTCGTAGAATAGTTTCGTAAGCAGTTGCAAGAAACGCAAACATTGCGAGACTTGCTTCCGTACACCTGTTCAAGTTGTAGCTCAGGGTGGAGTGAGGACTAAGGCTACAGCGCAGTAGCAACAAAGACAAGACAAGAAGATCACGCAAACTCAGGCGCTGTGAGGATAAAGATTGCCCTTAACTCCGAGAAATTTGAAACGCTGAGCATGCAAAAGGACCCAAATGGCGTGATTTATAAGCAAACATGATGCCACTGGCGCTGATGATAATGAAAGCGTCTGTGTGGCCTCCGATTATAATAACTACTTGCTCCAGGTTTTACGAAGTATGACAATAGGCTATTTCTGTTTCTAGCTTTGTCCCTCCTTCGTAACTAGGGGGGAAGAAATGTTATACGATCTTTCACCTGTGCGAATTCACTGCTGCCAGTGCCCAGCTGTACATTCGATAAGCCCCTTATCGATATCACTTCCATAATGCTACAATTTTAGACGCAAGTTTCAATTGACTCTCTCGCCTGATACACTTGAGCAACACCAACAACCAGAATACTTTTTCTTCTGTGTAACACGGCGACTTATGTATCCACCGGTTTTGGAAGCTGAAAGCTGCTTGAACATGTCTGGTGCAATCACGACACTTCCACAGCTTCTTTCTGAAAAAAAAAAATGAAACCACGGGAGGCGAATCCACAGTGTTATGTCACGAACTGGTGGTCCATACGCGTGGTATATTCTTTGCGAACAAGGGCATCTCATACGGAAAGTCAAGTGCAGTTATTATCCTCGCAAAACGTACTTCTTTCTCTGAAACCACCGGCTCGTCAGGCGAATTTCATCAGCCGCCGCTTTCCTTTAAGTATACACAGCCGGGGGCTTAGCTAAGCCCAGTGGTTGCGTCAGTAGACACTTACGAACGGCAGCAGTGCGCTGGATCATATTTCACCGAACGCCGGGCGAGAAAAAGACGAGTTGAGAGTTGGAAGAAAAAACAAACAAAAAGGAGATAAAAGTAAGGGGAACTGAAAAAAAAAGAAACAAAAAATCTGAAGAACGCAGAAAGGAAATCAACTGAAATACACCGCAGAACTAGGGGAAAAAAACACACTCGGACAGAGTGATTGGCTCTCAAGGAAACCCGAAACTTGCTTCCTATTTTTGCGCTCCAGCTGCACAACTTGTTTCGCGCCGCCGTCGACAAAGAGGCAGCGCTCCAAGCTACGCGCCGCCAAGGCAAAGAATAGGCGGCTGCCGAAAAAAGGCCCCGTAATCCGAGGCGCAGGCACTGGCTCGCTCGCGCGTCTCAGGGTGCGATTCTCCTCCGGGCTGGGAATCATAAAGGCTTCATTTTCGGAGAGGATTACTACCAGCTGCCTGCTACTGTTGCTGCTGTTGCTGATGTCCCTGCTTGTACAAGAAAGGAAAAGAAAGTAGTAAGGAATATAAAACGGGGGAATTATTTAGGCACTCGCTAGATTGATCCAGCCTCCGGTAAGTAAGGATTGTGCGCTGGAAAGGGAGGAGAGAGGAGGTGTGTCCCTGCTGTAGTCAGCTATGGACGCCGCTTCCCCTTTCTATCTCAGCCTCCTTCCCCTCTTTTCTCTCTCTCTAGCGCTCGCGCATTGCCATCGCCGCCTAGCCGGGCACGCCATTCGACGATCCGTTCCTCTTGGCTGTGCATGCAATCATCGCGGATAAACCACGGGCTCTTATTTTCGGAAAGTCTCGAGCCGTCGCTGCTCTGTCGCGCTTTCGTGCGCCGTTGTTCGCGCGGAGCGAAGGACCTTGTTCGACCTCCGGCTCGCGTGTTTCGTGTCTTTGGGGAGTGTTTGCTTTTGGGTGGAGAAGGGGCAGAGTGCGCAAATACTTCGAAGGATTCACTCAAGCTTCTCTCTCTCTTTATTGTTGCCTCCTCCTTTAGCACCAGTAGAGTGCGCTGAGCACATATATTGGTTACGATTCTTTGAGATACTTGCAAGTATAAATCAAGGACGAAAGTTTCGTCGACACTATATAATTACGTCTGAAATGAAATACTGCGCCTCATTTAATGCGTGTTCTAAGCCAGCTAAGCGTTTTCGAATTAGCTAATTGGATTTTATCGAAATAAGTGCGCTGTGGTTACGCTCACCGAACGTGCCACTTGCGCCAGATGCCGAGGAGCGTGTATGTGTTGGTGCGCGCAAGCCTGTGCGTAAGTTTGCTTTATTACGCTTCGCAAGCCCCTGCTTGTTGCGCAAATTACACACTCGTGAACATACGGACCGCTTAGCTTCATACTTACCTCCATACTTCGTTCACATAATCCCTGATTCCTTGAATCAATGCTACAGTAAGCGGTTGTTCATATGTCAAGAAGAACAAGAAGCATAGCCTAATTAGAAAAAATTATTCATAAAACCTTTTCAAGTATGTTTAAAGGAATTGCTTTATTTTATAGCTATATTTAACAAATTAAAAAAAAAAAGTACACGGCGATTAGCAAAACTTCAACAGGAGGTCATAGACTGCCAATAACAGCACACCATTTAATCCAAAGATAAATGAAGCAAAAATCTTTCTCCACACGGCACAGCTCCGCAGGTATTGTTACACTATCTCTGGAAGGTGCTCAGGAGAAGTTCCTCCGATGTAAGAGTGATCTTTACTGATTAGTCCCGGAAAGGACATAATGCAACCAAACCGCAGCTCAAGCATTCTAAAGGTCTTAGCTTTACACTCGCTTCATTAAGAAAGAACGCTGCACACTCAATTTCCGCTCGCATCTGCGGAGCGGCCTCAACTTTTTGCCACGACGGCTCCTAAAAAATTTCGACGCCGCGGGTATGGCTTCGCTGAAAAATTAAGGAAACGCAGTGCGCCCTGACTCCGAAAGGGCACGCTTTGGTTAACGCTTAACAGAACAAGCGCAGCTGGCGCCTCTAGGAAGAGCGCTACGGGCAGCGCTGTGAGCTGCAGTAGCCCGTTTGGTGTAATTTATGTCCACACAAAAGAGAGCCGGCGCATTCCACTTGTTACCCATTCAGTCCCTTCGAGGCGAGAACATCGAAAACTCGCGATGGTGCGCATTCACGCCTATGGCTGATCACAAAAGAATGCTCCGATTCGAGTGCCATTCATTAAGCCCCGCAGTGAGTCGGACGGTCTTTTATATTATCGCCCGTTCTGAAGAAAGCAGCAGCGGTCTTGTACTTGCCTCTTTTTTCGCAATGCCAATGAATTGTACGTCCATGGGAAATGAGCAACAGAGCGCCGAGAAGTCTGCCGCGAATAACGGAGGGAAGCGCATTTTAACGTCGGAAAGTTTCATAGCTCCGTGACTGCTAAATTATTCAAGTAACAGGCAACGAGCGCCTTCGGGGCTTCGGCAAATGCTGTTGCAGCAACTCGCGAGGCGCCTGGTCGCCGTATTATGTTTCCATAAATGACTTTTCACGTTGCTATTTATGAATTTGCACAGCGTGAATTTTTTTCCGTTTTGATTAGTTGCAACACAGCATAATGCTATGATCCATCCACGAATAAAACCACTACTACGTGCTTTTGGGAAAGGAGACTGCAGCTCGTAGCAAAGGCAGCCAAATTACCGTTACTGTGCGAACTAGTTCGAGTTTTATTTTTCTGAACGCTTCCTTGCACTCGCTACTTCGTCTTTGCTGCTTGTCTACATCTGAGTTGACGTTTCTGGTCAGAGCAGCCTGAGAACATGAACTCTGGACAAAAATCACCTATGTAGGTGCGTGATAGAGAGAGTGTAGTCAGGTGAGTCTCCTGAGATCACAAACTGAACTAGGGAGGGGGAAGCCTCAGGGTTCCAGGTACTGCCATGTACAAAATTTTGCGGGATGCAAGTTCGCGCAATAAAATTTATTTCTGTGCGGTCGGGCAACGCCCATCAATGAAAAGCGTTGAAGCACAAAGAAATATGCGTAGTCTGTACTCCGGACGAATACAAGCTGAGTGATCAGGAAGGCAGTGCAGAAAAATAAAAGCAACTTCTGCGAATCAGCATCCCGTGAACTTTCGTTCATGACTGCACGGCGACGGTTTTCACTGCAGTGTGATGAACGTGCGTCCATACGCTCGCTACAATTGAGGCAACGAGCAGCAGGCCTGCAGTATTCCTTTGTGGCCTGCAGTATTCCGGCAACGACATTTATTGCTTGTTCATTTCTTCAGTCTGCATTACTACTTAGTGGCTCGAAGTAAGTTGAGCCGGCACCTGCTTTACGACCACTTTTGCACCTTTATTTTCTAGCGACCAGCCGCAGGGCACCGGTTAGCGGACGTCATCGAAACCATTGGGACGCCGACCGCGTCCGGACAGGACGCACTGCGCCGAGGTGGTACCACAGTGACTGCTCTAGCGTTCGCACTGCGCCTGCGAGAAGACCGTCAAAAGCAGCAGCCGACATCTTGGGGTCTGTGGCGGGGCAGAGCAACTCGATTCCGCGAACACCGCCAGGGGCAGTAGGAGCAGCAACAGCAGCAGCGGACACCCAAGGGTGGCACGCTTTCTCGCGCAAGGGAAAGGCTAGCGGAGACGCCGGGTCCGGATTGCGTCCGTATATAGGGGCCGTTTACCAATCTCCAATGCCAGGCACGCTCAGTTATTCCTTTCCTTCTACGTCAACACTTTTGGTTGTCACTTCTGTATTTTTTTCTCCCTGACTTCGAAGCTCACTGGAACTCGGCGGGATTCCCAGGAGTCCAGGGGGGGGGGGGGGGGGGGGGGGGGGGGGGGGGCTGGCCCTGTCGGGTCTGCAAGGCTTATCTCTCGAGTCGACGTGACCCGAATCGAAGCCGGCGGCGGCGGGAGGCGATTCGAATGTATCAGCGCGAAACAACGACACCCCACAAGGAGAAGGGTGGGTGCGGAGGGAAAGGGATGAGTGTGTGTTGGCCAGACAGTCATTCCGCTCGGTCTGCCCGCGCGGCAGAGTATGGTATAGCGGACGATGGATGTCGGACATTGCGGCACCACAGCTCTTAAGTTATGTTTGTCGAGCGCCCGCTAGTGGTGCTGTGGACGCCATCTTGCTCTCTCGAGCGCGCTCAGCTGTTTGCTCAAACAGTGTTCGTCTCGATACCGCCGCCTTTATTTCTTCTCGTTAGTCACTTGAGCCACACAGGTTTGTTTTGTTGTACGCGCAGCAATCGTCAGTGCTCAGTTAGGCTGAAGATATGTGCGCATCATTGCAGTTCGACCACCCAGTGTCCAGTTTTGCGTTTGCGTCAAGAACGGTGCTACCGAGAACAACGAAAAGCAAGCCACGTATTTGTCACAGTGTGATAAGGATACGAAGGAAGCTCTCTTGCTCTGACTACCTTGTGTCGGACTCGAGTAATTTTTTTCTTTTATGTATCTATTCGCGTTTCGTCGCCGGCTTCTTCTGTGTTGTCTCCTTGGAAACAAACGGGCAGGCGTGACGTGCCTTTACGAAAATAAGGAGGGAAAGGGGAAAATGATTTGGTTCATAGGAGTTTAACGTCACAAAGCGACGCAGGCTATGCGGAACGCTGTAGGGAAAGGCTCCGGAAATTTCGACCACCTGGGGTTTTTTAACGTGCACTGATATCACACAGTACATGGGCCTCTAGCATTTCGCCTCCATCAAAATTCGATCACCGCGGATGGAATCGCACCCGCGTCTTTCGGACTGCTTGTGATCCAGAAAATTTTCTCCTCGTCATATGCAGTAAGCCTCACGACTTTCATTTTGCTCCCCTTTTCCGTGATCTTAGAACCATGACACTCCCCGCCTTATTGAATCACCGCCTGGTTTTATCCTACCGTAAAGACGCAAAGAATCGAATAGGTAATCTTTCCGCTCTCGCTTATCTCATAAAACGTGTTGTCCATTACACTACTCGAGCACCGGAGACTTGCTGTGTTCCTCATCCGCGAACTAATTATGGTCAACAAACGTTAAGCTACAGGTTGTCAAAGTTACTAAATGACCTTACTCAATGTAACATTGATGTGCTCACTTGTTCTGTAATAAACTGTGTACGGCGTTTTTCTTTTTGTTGTTGTTTCATTTTCTCTTTTATGTTTGAATTGTATCTTTTTTGAGTTTCTTGTTCTGCCTTTGTTTTAATTCTAGTCTATTCATAAGCTTTCTCTCCGCCCTGCTGCAGCCACTGTAAAGGTACTTGGGGCCAGTCAAGCTGCCCGTGAGCAGCCTTTTCCCCTTGTATCGCCCACAACCACTGTATCTCCTTGTTTGTGGAAATAAACTCAAACTCAAGTGCCATAACCTCTGAGCCACCGCGGTGGCTGTGTGAAAAATGAAAAGCATGCACCGTCTTGAGAAATGAAAATCAATCATTACTGAAACAGAGTGGTTCCAAGATTACGTCGCGATCATCAATATAATCACACTGTCTGAATCTTTTATCTTGCGAGTGTCGTGTTCTACAAATAAAAGATTAAAAGAATGGTAGCATTTAATGATTTCATTAGAGTGAAATAGATTCCTGATTCGAGCAGTGAGGGTAGCGAACTTGACGTCAGGATTACACCATGAAAAAAAAGAGTAATATAATTCTGAGTAGAGCTTCAGAAGATTAGGTATTAATCCTCCCAGTGTACTCAGTTTGTGATGTCACGCAAAACGCAACAAAGAAAGATATTAAAGCAAAAAGTTAGTTTTGAGATAGTCTACACTAAAAGTTACTTTTTCAAACCTTTCGCTGCAGATGTCCAGCAGCTATACGACGAAAAAAAAATATTCTTGACAGTGAGGCATAAAACCCGAAAAGAAGAGGCTGTGGAGAGGATGATAAGCTGCTGAAACATAAATTGGCCAAGTCGGCCAGAAAGCCTCGCCGGGCCTAAGCGGGGCTCGAAATGAGATAAGAGCCATCTCGTGTCTCGCCGAGAACCGATATTATGACTTAATTAAAGCTCCTTAAGTCAGCGTGAAAAAACACTCAGAAAGAAAGGAAGACTGGGTAAAAAGTACGAGGAGAAAAAGAAAGACAAGCCACAAGCTTTGAAAAAAAAAATCTGGTTTTGTGTTAACCATGTGTCTTTCTTTACTGCATCGCAGAGTGTCGAAACTTCTCGCTCAGAAAAAGACAAATCAACCACTCGAGATGTACGCTACTGTCGCGCTAAAGCAGTGGCCGTACATGCGACGCTATTCCAAGATTAGATCACAGATGATTAGGCAGTGTTGAGGGTCTTGACAATAAAGCAATATGAAGCGGTCGACGCAGAAATGAACTTCAAGTGACTTAGGAGTGGTCCCTGAGAGAGCAGGGCCGCAGAAAGACATGGAAGAGACAAAAGCAAGAAATTTTAAGCACAAAGCTGCTTATAATCATAGCTGTAAAATAAAAATAAATAATGGCGGCTTGATGGCCAGTAAGAAGAGTGATGCGTGTCTGAAACTCAGAAACAAAATCAGTAAAAAATGTACCCGTGAAAGCAAGCAGACTGAAACACGACCAATTTTTAGTTCTGGCTCGTTGCTCCACTCGCTGCCTAATGTAGCAGTGATCAGATCCGTGATTTTTTTCTCTTAAACACACGTTCTCTAGCGTTTTCCGTGTTACATCAACGCCTTAGTACTAACTTTTTCTTTTATTCTTTCCT
This sequence comes from Amblyomma americanum, assembly GCF_052857255.1. Lineage (NCBI taxonomy): Eukaryota > Metazoa > Arthropoda > Arachnida > Ixodida > Ixodidae > Amblyomma > Amblyomma americanum. The sequence goes on along the minus strand of NC_135507.1, from coordinate 3,807,669 downwards.
TTATAGATATTCGTGCGTCTGAAACTGTTCACGCTAGACTGGCTTCACCGCGGAGAATTTATTCTCTTCCATTTGCAGCACCCATCTGCAGCTTTTTCACTCTCTCTCTCGCTCTACCCTCGCGAGGCGTGTCGTAACCAGACGGAGCCCACACAGCAATTCTGTTAATTATTAGCCGTTTCAAATCCTCTTCCAGCGCCAAAGTCGTGTTCGTAACTGCTTCGCCAAATTTTTAGGCGCCTCTAGTCTCTCAGCCCAAAGTAGCGGTCGGCTTAATCAAAGTGCGAAGCATGTTCTGGAGCCAACAATCCTTTTCCCCCCGTTTCAGAAATAATTATAGCGACGAGGAGCTGTGCGACTTTGTCGCCGAAGGAATAGAGAATAAATTATAGCGCTAATTGGCGCGAAGCAAGCTGGTGACACTTGGTTATAAATTACTGACATGTTAACCCCGACACGGCCTTTTTCGGTCAGCGCTTTTCGGTAGTAATTAGTGATGTGAAAAATGAAATAGAAATGGTAAACTTGAATACACGTGTCAGTACAGGTGTCAGTAATGCGTGGTTTCTAACCCTTATGTTGTCTTTAACAGCCGGTAAGGCTGAAAGGGTTGCCAGATGAAACAGTAAAAAACTGTAAAGAGAAAGTCCTTGTTTATATTAGCAAATTAAACCTCACTTATTTATCTGGCTATATTTTGAAAAAATAACTGATGTACAAAGAACAAAATACCCGAATAAAAAGCAGACGCAACACTGAGAAGGCTCTCCTGAAACGAGGCACAGTGCCACAGATTGCGTTATTCTGTGATGCGCGACGTTTCGCTTCTCACTGTCACACTCTCCAAAATATTTTCTCGCCTTCCACAAACACAGTCGGGGCAGTTTGCAAACTGTGCATCATTTTGCACTTCGTTTCCGAACCCATATGCGCACTCACAAAACTCGGTCGACAGGTCCCTTGGCGTGACACTTCGATTCCGCCACAGCAACATATTCCGTAAGTAAGGCTGGGCTCCGAGGAAGGCGCAAACCCCTCGGGGGCATCCGCGCGGCTCGGACACACGCGGGCAGCGAAGATGCACCCGAGGAGCGCGTAGCCATAAGGACGGACCAGAGGAGGAGATGGCCAATACCGCATCATCTTGTCCGGCGAGCCGTGGCGGCCAGGGGATAGAAAAAGGCAGCGGCGCGACGCTTTTCCCTCCAGCCATCCTGTCCCTATCTTCGCCCATTCCTTCCCCTTTTCACCCTTGCCCTGTCCCGTCATTCGCACCATCTCGCGGCGGCGCACGCGGAGTCGGCGGTGGCGACTGACGCGGCACTATGCTATAGCTGCGCCCGGGAGCCGTTCACGGTGTCGACGCTTACAAGCCGGCGGCTGGGCAAATAAGCCACTCCGCCGGCCTTCCTCCGTTCCCGGGCAACCCGTCGGTGTCGTCTCGCATGTTTGCACTCGGGCTTATTGGACTCGGACCGTCCCCACAGCCTTGCCATACCCCCTTCCACGATGAAGGGAGCGACGCGGACACGCACAGTCGCACGCGTAGCTAGGTCGCCTTTGGGGAGCAGTGCATCCTTCTTCCTCTATCACTCTCCCCATGGGGAAAGAAGGCCAGTATCAGGGCCTGGTGAGTAGCGGATCTTCTGCTGCCATCCCCTGAGCAGGCCATGGTACCTCACCAGCGCAACGGCGGCTGGCCCTGTTTGACGACAACATTGCTCTCGTTGATCTCCCGTGGACGCAGTACGTACGACGCCTACTCTCCTCCAGACGACGATGCGCAGTTTTTCTTTGGTACAGTCCCAACTCCCTTTGTCTTTTGATCCTCTTAAACTTCTTTTTCGTGTTGGGCCGGCCGATATGCACTCGTCGGTCCGGCGGCGAGATTATATCGCTGACTCGGGGGAAGTGCATGCGACTGCTCCCGGGGAAGAAATGATGCCCCCACATCCCGTACCAGATTGTTTGCGCGTCAGCTCAGCGCTGCGTAACGGCATAGCGCGTATAGGTAAGCGTGTCTCAGCATCAGCGTGGCGTGTGACGCGCACATAAGAACAGAGGGCCGGTGTTGCCGATCGTAGGGTCCCGGGTTCCAGTCCTGAATTTTTTTTTAACGTAGGCCAGGTATGAACTGCGTTTAGAACAGGTGGAAACTCAACGTTATTCTGGCGTTTCTGAAAATCTAGCAAGTACAGGGGAAGGATGTGAGCAAGTTTTTTTGCTGAAAATGATGGTGCGCATTTTGTCCTTGGGACGCAGGACGCAGCAAGCCTTAGCAGAACACTTTAACGAATACTTTTTTAACATAGTACCACAGGACAGTACCGCTCCGATTCTGAGCTCACAAATGAATGGCACTGCGGAAAGCCTATTTTTGGAGCCAACAAGCGAAACAAAAACTTATATGACCATTATGAACTTGAGTAATATCACTGCGTTAGACGTTAACAATATGCAAGCGGAGCCAGTAAAGTACGTCCTGGAATGTATTGTCTCGGTACTTGTCCACATCTTTAATCTTGTGCTCGAAACAGGTGTGTATTCAGAAGGTATGAAGCAGTCTACAGTGACAGTAATATATAAAGGTGGCGACAGGAACTTAACATGAAACTCCAGGCCGATGTCGATTATACCCATATTCTCCAAGGGACTTGAAAAGCTTATCTCGTTGTATCACGCGGTTTTTAGGCAAACACAACATTTTGACTGAAGCCCAGTTTAAATTCAAGAGAAACAAATCATCCGAAACAGCATTATTAACACTAAAGGAGAAAATTGTGGAAAACATTGAAAATAATATTTACACGTTAGCACTCTTCATTGATTTCACGAAGGGTTTTCATTTCTCAGATCACAAGATAATATTATCCAAATTATTGTCGTATGGTACACGCGGGAAGTCGTTAGAACTGATAAAATCATATTTAACTGGAAGAAGTCAATGTGTATCCATATGCCCCGCGCGGTCGTCCTTTCTGCCTATTACATGTGGTGTCCCACAAGGCAGTGTTTTGGGGCCTCTCCTTTTTAATGCTTACATAAATGATATTGTTACAATTAGTCAAATAGCGAAATTTGTCATTTATGCGGATGACTGCAGCATTCTAATCTCTAGTCACATTGAAGATGAACTGATTAAAAATAGCAATGAAATACTTGAACTCCATAATTGATAACAGTCGAATAAACTGAAAGTTAACGCAAAAAAACTAAAGCAGTGATTTTCAGAGCAGGAAACAAACCACCCAAATTTAATCATGTTATTAAATATGCTGGACAAAAAACTGATATTTTACATGAACACAAGATCATTGGAGTTATTTTTTCATTTCATCTTAGCTGGTATTCACAAGTCCATAGCCTCTGTAGAACTCTCTATGCAACAACTGGAGCACTCTCTCGTTGCCGAACACTTCTCTCTACGAAAGTAAAGCTATAAATATATTACGCTCTATTCTCATCTCACTTAAATTACTCTAGCCTTATTTCGCTTACCACAACAAAAACAAACATTCAAAAAATGCTTGCCTTACAAAAAAAAAGCCATTCGCTATATTGCCAATGTTCCGTTCCTACACACGACCCAAATGCTATTTCCCTCATACAAAATCGTCAGTGCTAAAAACATATGCGACTTCCGTATTCAGCGCTCTTTCCTCTTCTAAACTACTGAGCAGAAGAATTTTTTAGAACAAACTGCAAGTCTTACACCCAAAAAAATTTTTGGCTTCAACCTAATTGCGCGGACCGAAGCGGACATTCCCAATAAGAGTACACTTGCAGATTACGTGGTCAGATGCCACATAAAGCGACTAGTGTGTTCGTATTAAGAACAAAGTAGTGGGCATGCATTTTAAAGCTCAAATCTGATTTATGGCTTACGATGAGGACAGACTTTTGCCAATGTCGCCATAGAGCGGTGTCAAAGGAAGTGCCAAGAGTTAGAATCAGGAATAATAAAACATTCAAAAATTGATCAATAAAAATCTTTTGGCATTTTCCACGCATTTCGAAGACAAACTTTGCCAAATAGGCGTTTTACGCTTGCTTGACCATTAAATAAAGGCTATCGGCGCCCAAATCCAGGTCGAATTCGCCTGATCGAGTGTTGGTTTTAGACCAGAAATAATTTCGATGCGCAGTTGAAATGAGTGTTTGTTATTCATTTCTTACTGCAAACAACGCAGTATGACAGCGCCATCACGAGTGATATCGAGGGAAGTTCTCACAAAGAAAGCGACATGAATGACAACTAAACTTTATTGAATCTTTTTTCATACCGGCAAGGAAACAATCAGAAGGCAAAATAGAACAAAGCACAGCCGCCATTACGAATAACGACATGACGATGATCCCAAACGACGACATCGGCCTTTCCAAACATAGCCCTGACGCAGGGGACGAGCGAGAGAAAATGGCGGCAAACACGATTATTCCCCCGCGCGCGGAATAATGCGCACTCGCTTGATTCGCGAGCGTCCGCTGCGGACACGGTACAAGGCAGAGGAAAGGCTCTCTCTTTTCAAGGGAAGCCTCTCTGACAAAGTCTAGGATAACGGCAGTTCAACAAATGAGCGGGAACGCTTCGTACTCCATGCGCTGCGCCACTAACGATCCCCTATCCGTAACAAGTCCACGTGCGCGCGCCTAGATTCGGGCAGGTCACGCAGGACTCGCCGAGCGGAGGACTGGCATACACTCCGTATAATGATGCCGCCGGCCGGTTGCTTTCAGCAGGCCGATCTTTTTCTGCCGCAACCGAAATGCGAATGCCTCCCATTTTTTCCCCTTTTTGAGGCACAGCTTGACGGCCGGCTATGAGCGTTGCTGCCTAAAAACAACCGTTGTACAGAAGGGCAGCTGACGTACTGCACACCGAAGAAATGGGGCCAGTGTGCGGCGCCGTTATAGAAGTGAAATTGAGAATCTACGTCAGGCGAAGAATGCTTACAAAGCTGTGAGGCACTTATTCAGGAATACAATCATAGCAATCAGTGCGTACTTAGTACCAACCAGCCCTAAGCGCTATGTACTGCGCCTTCCTAAGAATCTAAGTACATATACTGGCGAACTATATTGAACCCTGATGGTACGTTATTAGATTTTAAATATAACAACCAATCAATGGTAGCCAGGAGAAAGCTATATTAAGAAAAAAATCTTTTATTGCTATTTCTCATGACGATGGCAACAGTGACTATGATGACGATGAATTTTAATGGCGTAATGGAAGCTTGAGCCAATGAGCGCCATGACAAAAAAAAACTGTTCGTCTGCTCAAGGTGGTGTCAGAGAGCCATTTCCGAAGCATTCGACCCCAGATAAGCTGAGCACCAGACCAGGGGAAAGCTTATACCCACTGCATAATCGGTGGGTATCCGGTGGCACTGGGCATCGTGCCCCGCGCACGACACAGACGCTCAGACTACTTTGCCACAGCTGCGGTGAACGAATTGACTTCTGCTGGGCCCTGTGGATGTGGCGTCCGGTTCCTGGGTGCAATTCCCTGAGTTAGATCTTGACAACAGCAGCTGCTTTGCGATGAAGAATAAGCGGAAACACTGCCGTGTTTTGAGAAACCGGTGCACTTCCAAGGATGCCTGGACGTTGAAATTATTTTAGAATCTCCAGCTCCAGCGTGCCTACTGCCGAAATGTTAATAATGCTTAACAACTTAATAATCATCTACTGTTCCATACACCATACGAACTAATGGTTAGTCCGCCAGGAAAGGTAAACAGAGCCATTAAGAAGAAGCCGCCTTAGGCATTGTAGGGACGGGAAGGCTGATGCTGTGCTCTAATAGAGACCTACATGCCGGCAGTCTTCAATTCTCAACATACTCGCTTCATTGGGAATGTAATAGACTAGGTTCTCTCTGAGAACTTAATAGCTAGTTTGTAAAGAAAAACTTGTACAACTTCTACTTCTTCCCTAACACAATTACTGACTGGAACAGATTACCTGCTTCTTCCCTCTATCCTGGAAGAACCTTGATTCGAGCATATAGTGTGTGTAGAATTTTTGTCTACTATTGTTACTATTCGTGTCTTTCTGAAGTCAAGGCTTGATTTCTTGTCCACATCACTGAAGTCTTGCATGCAACAGATTTTTTCTGGTGTAGCGTATGTACTGGCATATCTTTTGTACAGTTGTGTTTTTCATGTTCTTTTTATGTTGTATACCTTTGTAAACCACTCCTGCTCCAGTATTCGGCCCGAAGTATCCGGTAAATTAAAATAAATAAAGTATAGAAAAGCTGAATAATTGACCTAATCGATAAAAAGAATTGGTGGACCGCGTTTATTTTTGCAGCCCCAGCAATAATAACCATGTTTCGTGATTGAACCGCCGCGCAGCGCGTCTTCAAGAAAATATTGGATAGCCGTACTTGTGACATCAGGTCTTCAACCTCGCCAGGGGCGGGACAGTTCCTCCTCTTTGAATTGCGGCGTTTCTATACCGTCTAATGCATATTCATTAAATACCTACTATACAGCCGGGTTCAATATTAAAAAGGTCACAGATTCGGCTTTCAAAAGTAAACCTATTTTTATTCCACTCTAAAACGTCAAGGGCGATTAGACGGTTGATTAGTGAACACAAGTGCGGCTTACAAAACAACCCACACCTGCAGTTCGCGCTCCTAGTTCGGATTAGCCAATTGTTGGAAGTGAATTATGCATTAATGTTATTTATTTGTGCAGCGAACTATACATAGAGCTCCGTTAACCCGTTTTGTTTCTTCAATAGCGTTTAAGTTTGCCCGCTGCAACCATCCAGTCTCGCCCAACATATATGACACAAAATAGCAGCATTTATTTTGTTATTTTCACATGGCACAAATCCACAAACACCGCTAGCATACACACATATCAAGAGCTAGCTGGGGTTTGACCCGTCGGAATAGTGCCTTTGCGCGAAAAGCAGTAAGGTTTCACAGACATATTCCCAGTCTGGACCAGTCATTACGAGAGTAACCGCATTCGAGCCTCATCTATCCCTGTCTCCACCAAAGAGAAGATGGACAAGTGATGAGCGAACAAACGCGCATACCATATTTTACCCGTCGCAAGGCACCACTGTCCGCAGCGGCGAAGTGGCGCGATCGGCCTAATGACGACGTCCATCCCATCCATCCCAGCCGTGCTTCCTCGCACAGGGCGCGAGAGCAGGAGGAAGTGCGCGGGGTATGCATCCACCACGGCATTACGCCAACGGAGATTTAGTCGAATCGTCGTTCCCGGCCCTCCGCAGACGAACCCCCACCACCACTTCTTTGCAGAAAGGGGGAGATGCGGAGGGACCGAGGGTGGCATAGCGCTCGCAGATGCAGCCAGCGGGCGGCAGCCGCGTGGTGCCCGCGTCATCGATTTCCCATCGGCACAATCTGCGCACACCGATGCACGCGGACCTCGAGCTCGCTTCTCTCCGGCTTCCCCCCTCCCCCCCATTCCACCCCTCTCCCCCTGTGGCACTGGTGGTGCTAATACCAGCTGCCACTGGCCTCTCCCTCTGCCATGTCGTGTCCGAATTCCCGAAGGGTATATTATATGTGTGAGCGCTACGGCAAAGGGCAGAGTCCTACCATGTGCATGATAGAGGGAAGGGAGGGTGGATGAAAGAATCTAATGCCAGGGCGCGCTGTTTCATCTGGTCGGCGATGTGATGACCTTTTCCCTATGACCAGACCGTGAGGCCCGCTCTGCAGAAAGGGAGAGGGAAAGTAGGGGTTAGCATGGCCGGAAGCCGTGGTGACCCTCTCCTCTTTCCTCCGCCACTTCCCGCACGGTCGCGATTCCTAAATAAATATCTTCGCTGGAATCCGATAGAGCGTCTATATATAGTCCACCGGCGAAGGTGAAAGGAAACGCTATGGGAGTACCGGCTGAAGAATTTAGCAGAAGCCAACCCCGTGCGCGGCTGCCGCTTCGATTCGGGGATAGCTTCATCGCGGTGAGAGTGGCATTTGGTGTACACCACAAGAGCGCGCCTTCCTTATTCGCAGCCGGCAAACAAAATTAATTTGCGTGTGTGTAGCCTCTAAAAGGGGCGTGGTGAAGGTTAGAGGATCCTGAAGAATGTCGTCCAAAAATACGCGGATTTAGCTTCAAAGCGTCGCCTTTTTCGGCGATGTCGTCGCTTCTATAATTACCTGCCTTCCTGGTAATGTCAGAGGTTTTTATTTGCTTTCTGAAACGAAAGAAAATGTACGTAATGGTGTTTTCTAGCCATCCAGTTGACAGTGTTTTGAATATCGTAGACAATACAATCAGTGAAAACGAAAATGTTTTCCTGTTCTTGTTCACATTTAGTAACATGTTATTTTTCTGTGCTCCCGCCTTTTTAAATCGCATTATTCTAAAGACAAGAAGAAAAAGTTTGTGACACTGACGTTAAACGATGGACGAATTAAATGTGCAGGGAATCAACAAACAAAATGCAAAATTAAGCAACATGTCGTTCATATAACAACGGGAAGCGTCTTGACAGCTAAGTTTGTTGCCTTTTCTGCTCGAGCTGTTTCGACGAAAACTCATTACCCGCGTTCTTTTGTCCTATTATTTCCTTCCACATTAAACATCCTATCAGTTTTTATCACTTTTTCCTCGCTATACGTTGTGGTAGTATCCACTCTGATATCATGAATAAAGGATTTATCGGGTATAGTGGACGCTAGCTGGATGGTTTTTGTTGAACGAGGTTAGTTAATTACAGCGTTTTGGACAGCGTAGAGGGATGGTTTTACAGAAAGAAAATATACATGCCCGCCGTCGCCTAATTTTTTCTTTATTAGTTAGTTATCGCGAGCAGTGCAAAGTTTCCGGTTAGGAGTTTAAATCCAGACATCATAAACCAAGCCTCCTACGGAAACACACTGCAATCCGGTTTTCTTTAAACTGTCAAGGAAACACACCTAATAGTACTTATTCGCTGACCAGCCCTCTCTTGCCTGCCAACACAAAGTTTTTCGAACGGGGCATCCCTGACATGCATTGCATATTGTGCGTGGGACACGCGACGCAATATCTGGTGTTGAAAGGTAATATCCGGAGATCGGCAAAGCGAGAAACAGGCCGCCATCGAGCCGAACCATGGGGAGCGCTTGTTCGTTAGTCTTTATTTTTGCGTGTGATGCTGGAATAGGACGCGTAACAACTGCTGCAGAAGTCCCCATTAAGAATAGTTCTGCAATAACAGCACAACTTTCCTAACAGGGAAATAGTATTTACCTGTCGCCGGACAAGAATTAGTGTCCCCATGCTCCTTGCCATGCTCGGGAACATTTGCAGCTACATTCACAGGACAAACTGCATGGGAAACATTAGTTAAAATATGGCCTCCTTTATAAACTTAGGTATACAAAAGTAGTGCCACAAAAGATAAGCGAAACATTGTTCCTTTACGTCAGGGTGGCGTGAGATGCAATGTCAGATAAGGAAAATTAGGTTGGACTAAGCTATCTGAGCAGTTTCTAGGCGAAGCTAGAAGAGACATAACTTAGGTTTAAAAGAGGAATGAAGTAACCATGTTCTGTGAATTGGTTACGGGCGCCGAGAGTATGCATGAGAAAATATGATGTTAATAAAGTAAAGTGAGACCATATTAAATGACGTTCCTCGGAAGGATAAGTCAAATACGCGCCAATACCAGCTCTCGTACTGAACAGTGTGTAGCACTACTAGACGATGCGCTCTAGAGTGTCGTCAGCATCAGTCGTCCAGACACTGTAGAGACCAGTAAGCCAGCCTCAGCCGACAAGGCGTTTTAAGCGTGAAATACTGGCTGCACGATAATGTCGATCCCGTTTTTGATGGCCCAGTGGTTAGGGTGCTCGGCTACTGATCCGGAGTTCCCGGGTCCGAACTCGAACGCGGCGGCGGCATTTCGATGAAAGCGAAGCGCATAGAAGCCCGTTTGCTGTGGGATGTCAGTGCACGTTAAAAATCCCGAAGTGGCCGAAATTATTCCGGAGCCTTCCACTACGGCACCTCTTTCTTCCTTTCTTCACTAAAAGTCCCTTCTTTATCCCTTCTCTTACGGCGCGGTTCAGGTGTCCACCAACATGTGAGGCAGATACTGCGCCATTTCCTTTCCCCAAGAACTAATTTTCAATTTTCATGCTTTTGCGTAGTATTTGCGGAACTCCAGGAACCATGTTGTCGTCTCGGAAGAAACATGCCACGAGCAAAAACCGCAAAACAACATTCCACTGTGGTTGCATGCGGAATCGAATTGACGGATGTGTCGCCTGCATTTCTTTAATGAGCTCTTAATTCATTACTTCATTCTTCATTGTTGCTTACATCTGAGGACTTTCTTTTTTTTTAAGAAAAACAGAGGTCTAAAAGACCAGAGGAGCGCAAAATCTGAGTGGTTTATATTCGAATAAACGTCGCACTTCACTGTCAACGAAATTTTTTATGAATCACAAATTCCTCAAGGAAACTTCGGTCGCATGTGCACCACTGACACACGTGTGCTGTCGTAAGTTGGGCAATAGCAACTCTGTTAGAGGTGTTTTGGGCTTTTTGCATGGACGTTGTTGTGCCTGTCGGTAACCGAAAGCCCCGTTACCGCGCAACTTCACCTGTCTACCACGCGACCATCAAAAACGCGTTTCCTTTCCAGACACTCAAGTTTGCTGGGTGACATGATTTCACGTGAGCACCTGATTATTTTCCGTACCGAAAAGTTCAATGCAAAGGTTCCCACAATTCCAGATGTTTTCTATGCGGCTAATATCAAACCCATATGAAACATGCGGAGTGTACGGAGTCTATAGGTCGGAACTTGGACGGGGGGTCGGTCACATTTGTCCCCAATATGACATCATACGGAAGGACATGAAAACTTTACGGAAAACATACGGAGAACTTGCAGCTTTACTCATGCAATCCGCATCATACAGACTCCGTATTAAGTGAACTCCGCATGCGCGGCTTGTAAGGCGTGGCTTGTCAGCAGGGATGGGGCTCCCCAGAACACTCAGAACGCTGCATGAAAGAGTTTATACCGAATCCGTCCCGAACAACTTTGAAAAAGAGTCAGTTAACTGTGAGTTCACGTTGCTGGGAGAACATTGGTAAAGTTTCCATTTTAGCACAAGAGCAAAAAGAAATGAAAAATCGCTTTGTTCCCGCACAAGTAAATCTGACTCTTTCAACTCATCGTCCAAGCGCTGTCACACCGATTGGCCAACCGAGCGCGACAGTCGCTTGGCGAGGAAGCGACTCAAAAATAATAAAAGTATAGACAATGCGGCGACGGAGTGGCGCGACGCATTGAAAGAATGTCGCCGAGCCCTCCAATGATCCCACCGATCTCGCTCTTCGGTCTATAACGCCCAGCGGTGAACAATGATGGCGCCAGCGGCGGCGACGACGGAGCAACCGGCTATGGCGTCCCCCATCGCGAGGTTCAGGAAAGTAGCAGTGGCGCCGCCGTCACGGCTTTGGCTTCGCCTAGCGGTGCGCGCTTACAGGCCCGAGTTTGCTTCGCTTCCGGGATACAAAGCGTGCATGACTCGTTTTTTATGTGCGCTTCCTTGTCTTTATTTTTATTTCCTCTGTCATTTATCTCTATTTGTTTATCTCTGCCCTATATCTTTAGGTCCGTAGGAGGCGCAATGCAGTGTTTCATTTAGTCCAGCTCACCTTCTTACAAAGTGAAAACATGTTTATCTCGGCAGTTCGTATGTGTGGAGTGCGGACCGAACGCAGGGACAATTTCAATCGCAAGTGAGAAGCCCCAGCAAAGGAGGAGGAAGGATGGGAGCAAGCGAAAAACTGCAGGGAGAAAGAGAAGTCAGCGATTACGCACAAATCGTCCTGGACACCGAGAATCCTTTTTCAATGGCCAGTGCAAATAACATGAAAATCTTTACATAATACCCGCGGAGATTAAGAGATGACATCCCTTCTTAAGGCTTTTTCAAGAATCTGCTTAAAAAATCACAGATATCCTGGAACATTTGATGCGTTTTTGCATTGTTTTCTTTTTAAAGCGAAAGCTTTACTGGCCGCGAACTTGCGATTTCGCCGTGGTGGTGCTCTGAGGAGGCACATGACGTCACAAAGCGCGCCTCGCCGCGGATATTTCTCTCTCTCTCGCTCCCTAGTCACTAGTAGCACCAAGCCACATGTGTTCCATCGCTGCGCAGCGCCATGCCTTTCCTCAAAATCCAACTTTCAATTTTCAGTTTTCTCTTTCTTCTTTCCTTCCCTCCTTTATCCGGTAGCGACCCGCGCGGCTGGCAGTGCGCGTGATGCCGAAAAGGACGAAGTGTTCCCAGCACTCTCTAGGGAGAACGCTCGTGACCTTGGCCAGGGCCGGACGCTGCCGCCGCCACTCCGCTGCTGTCTCCTCTTCGGCAGCCCTCAATAAATGTGGCCGCGGTCGCCTTCCTGGGTGACCTTCTCATTGTGGTGACCCGTCGAGCCGCACCTTCCCCCCGCTGCGTTCCTGGACGGCTTACTGGCAGAACCCAGCCTTCGACCCGCCGCTTCCGCTATTCCGGCCTCAAGGCGTTGGCGGGTGGTTCGCTCAATTCGAAGCGGCGCTGTACCTGAACGGCATCACCATCCAGCCGTTCAAACACGCCGTCCTCTGCGATATCCTCCCGCCCGACCTGCTGCGCCGACTCACCTACTCTGCCTCGGGCAGCCGGCCGTACGACGAGCTGCGCGTTGCCATTCTGACGGACTTCAGCGTCTCCTACAGACCCGCTGTCGCCGCTGTCAGCAGCTGGCGCAGGACCAGCCTCGCTCTCCTCCCATGCCGCCTTCGCTCCAGCACTGCCCTCCTCGGCAGCCCCTGGCCACTAGCTCCCCGCCACTCCAGCTCAGCGCCTCTGGCCCCGCCGTCCATCGTCTCTTCCAGGCGCCTCCGATTGCCGCTACCTCGCCGGCGTCTCCTACGTGCACGGCTCGGCTCCAGTGGCAAGGGCACCACTCGTGCAGACGCCCGTCATGTTCAAGCCAATCGCTCCCAGGCTGGCTGTGAGCCCTTCTCAGCAGCTCCACGCAGTCCACCGCAGCCACTCCCCTGCCTGGAATCTCGCTGCACCTGCCGTAGACGCCCCTCTGGGTACTGGGCAGCTCGGCCCGGCATCAGCTGCGCTAATCTCTCGACCCGCAACACACCTAGCTCCCTCCGCTGCACCATCCCTCATGCGCCGGCCATCAGCTGCTGCACCTGCACCTGACCCGGCTGACCCATCTTTTTCACCTGCCCCTCCGCGTCCCTCGACGACCTCCGAAAGCTCGGCCTCAACGCCACAGCCGGAGTCGCCCGCCTGAGCCTCGCCTTCGGACCCCGGCCGGCCTGCACGACCCTGGACTCATACCGACTGATCGTCTAGGGGGGGGGGGGGGGGGGAGCCCTGTAGTGACCCGCGCGGCTGGCAGTGCGCGTGATGCCGAAAAGGACCAAGTCGAAGTGTTCCCAGCACGCGCTAGGGAGAACGCTAGTGACCTTGGCCAGGGCCGGACGCTGGCGCCACCGCTCCGCTTGTCTCCTCTACGGCAGCCCTCAATAAATGCAGCCGTGGTCGCGTTCCTGGGCGACCTCCACAATCCCTTCCTTTACGGCGCGGTTCGGGTGTCCACCGAGATATGTGAGACGGTTACTGTGTCATTTCCTTTCCTTAAAGACCAAACAAAACAAGTGAGCCAATTGCGTTTATAGAGTTCATTGGCACTAACAACTTTGCAAAGGCCGTCCATTTTCATGAAAGGGAAGGCTTACAACCGGATCTGTGGCTCAGTGGAGACCTCAATCTCGCTTTCATGTACGTGACGTTGGTGTCCAACTGCAAAAGCCTGCTATGATTGCGTTCCAGACACTGGATAGGCAGCGCGCCCTCCCTGCCACCCTGGGAGGTGGCATGCAGATAATGGTTGATCGCGAGAGATTTATCACCAAATGAACGCTGCGGACTATAGCTATTTCTGCAGTGCCGCATGTCAGCCACAACGCTGTCAGCGCTAATGCATTCAGGCCACATCTCTCTCACCACCGCCACATGTATCAAAGCACGAATGAGGCATCCGCATATCTAGGGAGCCAGTTGTGCGCCCTTCCTTTCCTCAAAGCCATCGCCGTCAAGAGCATTCATTGTCGACGCCAACACCAATGAACAGAGTGAACGCCGACATCTTTTGCTTTGTATATCCTGGATTAGCTCAGCTAATCCACATTTTCTTTTTGTGTCGAGTGGTTCTTTCGATCAGTTACTTTTTATTGAAGAATAAAAAAACGAACAGAAAAACACTTGAGTTTTGAGATTAAGCAAACATTGTGGTTTTCAGCGAGGATTCCAATAATATAATGTGAGAGTGCAAGATGGAAGAAAGCGGCGCGTCGTATTTGCAAGGAAAATTGTTGGCTTCTTGCTGAAAGTCGCAGGAAAAATTTTCTGTATGCTCCACTTCGTGATTTCTTGCGCCTTTAGGTCACGGATTCTTGCGCAATACTTAAATACACAAAATTGTTAAATTCACTGGAATTTCTTCAAAGTACCGCATTCCTGCTTGTTTCACTAACGTTGCAGCTTGGGCCTGTCGGTATGACATGATATGAAAGTTTAAGCATACAAACGGACCTAGACGATGAAGAAATACGCGCATGACACTGCTAATTTTAATCTTCTTGGAAGGGAATTGCATATTCATATCTTTTTAACGCCTTACACAAAGTCTTCCCTGGAACAAATGGCTGCCAGCTTCAATGTACAAATTCTCCGGCTAACTGCTTCTGGGTGGCCCACTCAAGTCCTGGTTAATGTCTGCGAAGATGTCCTATAGCACAAGTCGTCAGAATAGCTGAGGCCTTCCAGGCTTTTGCTAATAAGGATCGCGGTGATTCCGTACACTCACGGCTTGTCACATCGACTGAAAAGATTGAGCAAAGGGCAAATGGTAAAGCTGTTTTTTTTTCGCTCCTAACAAGATCCAAAAATTACCTGTGGTTCTACCCGGCTGAACATAGCAAGATGAGCGTAAGCTCTTTTAAGGTAAGCACAGGAAGGCAAGCAAACGGCACAGGCTTTTATGTAGCGAAGGGCGCGTCACGCCATTTACGACAGTTGCGAGAGTGCCGTCGGCTCCGCATGCGCCGCTGTGGCGAGGCGCAGAGAGTCACGTGATTTGATTGTTGCGAGGCGAGCGAGCCCAGTCGGCTCAACGGAGGCAGCTGTGGCAAGGCGTGGCGAGTCACGTGGCATGACGTCGGAGCCAAGCGTACGCTCCTCCTGGTTTGAAGGTCAAATTGCATAGCCACATGACCTTCAGCTTTGTACAGGAGGAGTACAGCTTTCGCTCTACTCTTGGGTGCAAGAAGAATCACAGGGCAAATCCGTCAAATGTGCAGAATCAATCATCTATAGTTTACAGATTTCATGTGGAAAGGCGTATGCAGGTCAGAGTGGGAGGCGTGTAAACGATCTTCTCCGTGAACCCCGCAGAAATGTGAAGGAAAGGTGTAGGGGATCCCTCGATCTGCACTGTAGGAAACGTGAACCAAGTGCAAACCCGAGTGCAGTACCCAGTTCTGGCCCCAGAGAACACCCCAGTATGAGATCGAGCTGTTTACCAATGTATCAGAATTGCACCATCATCACAAAAAGCAGCTGCCAAATGACACGCGAAATCATCAAGGCAGATTTGATTGACCGTTTAGGGGATACATATCTGTCCAAACCGTCTATAAATTACAATACTTGAGTTGCCATCTCGGTGTATTTTGCTGGCTGCGCTTGAGTGATGTCAGACTACACCGGCTTATAAATTCCGCTATGCGGTTCATAATTAATTGCTGCAAGTCAGCGTTCGTGTGTCACCATACTTTTGTCAATCGTCCTCGTCTGGTTGCGTGCTTAAGCTTTCATGTCTGCTCTTTTCGCTGCTGCATTTCAAAGGAATACGTCTGCCGCCAGCTTATGCTCTTTGGCACAAGCACTTTCGTTTAGCTTTTTCCTTCGTCGTTCGCAGCGCCGTTGTTGCCATGACAAACTTGCCGATTAACGTAGATTGTAAACTATGCTTTAGTTGCATCGTGCATTACCATTCACTGAAGGAAACAAGAGCAATTTTAAACCTTGTGCAAGCAGTAACTTTTGCATCAATTCACGTCGTACACGGCAGAATAGAATAGAAAAGAATGGAATACTTCTGCGACTGGTGGAAGGTGCCTCGGATAGATGGCTTGTACTTGTATGGAGCACATCGTTGTCGCTATGAGGTGCACGGTGGCTGCGCCACGCTTCTGGTCTTCTATTTTTCTCTTATTCGTTCTGCTGTCCTTTGTCTAACTGCATGTGTGATTGAAGGTCATCTACTAGGTACGAGTCGACAGGCCCCCGTCCCTTCTCACTAGGTAGTTCGCGGCACGGCCGTTATGAAGCGCTCCGGTTTTGCATTCAGACGCCCGACGTCAGGTGCAATCGCACAACTGCCGCTGTCGTCAAAAGTAGCTATACTTTATTAAAAGCTTAGAAAAAGAATCGTGTTCCACGGCCTCGAAGCGCTCTTTTTTTAACCTGTTTTTTGGTTCCCTCATATGAATCTCAGCTGGCCCTTGTTAAGATCTTGAGACTCCAGTTAAGGTCCGTTGACTGTAGAGTGCCATGGACAACCGTCGCGCATTTCGCCTTGTGACACATTTTTTGCCCATACTCGGCAACGAAAAAAACGCACGCGTAAGGGCTAAATTTCCTTGTTTATCACTTTTTGAAACGCAAATGATGACGGTACACTTTCTGGATGCATAAATATTACAACCAATAGGAATAAATCGGTTATTTAAAGCAACGGCAGTGTTCTAACCGAGACGTTGAAGTGGTTCAAAGAAAATAAATTGGCGGGCATGATGTCTACTTAGCTAACTCATGTGTTATAACTCATTCTATATATTGGTCTTCCCGGTGGTTGCGTTTATAGTGTAGGCTATCGGGGAGTTGGGCCAGTACTGGAAGGCTCCGTGCAGGCGAGACTAATAGTTCGCTTGGGGAAGACCTTGGTCCCTCCATTTGTCACATGTCCCAGGCAGAAACACGAGTTCGGCCCTCTTGAACATCTGAAGCCGGCGGGAGGAAAGTAGCTTACTTGAACATATTTATGGGCCTGACGATAACTTACCATGGCTACTTGCAATATGCCCCTATCAGCCTGTAAAGAAAAAGGAATCTGTTGTGCTCAAGCAGTGCAGCTTAATTTTATTATTATTATTATTATTACTTATTAACATTTATTTTCGATCTTTTTAGGGCAGCGCAACAAATCGTACAGAGTAATGAAAAGGAGAGAGATTGAGAAAAAAAGAGACTGGCCTTAATTCGACGCAACAAAAATGCTCGCAATACGCATACACCCAGTCCTACACAGTGAAACGAAAACTGCACAGAACTAAGCCTTTTTTCACAGCAAGCAACACTTGTTTCTTCCCAGAATTTTGACTCAGAGCACGCAGCAATGGTGTTTCCTGCTCCTAAGTTAAATGGGTTCTCAGAAGACGGAATTTACGTTGGTCGAGAGAGATGGGTGAGTGATGGAGAAGTGGGCAATAGAAAGGCTCCTTAACGGTGGTTTTACAGAGGGCGGCAAAACCGGCTGGAACAATTTAGGTTAACGAAACGGTTTCCAGCACGTTCCCTTTCGTAACTATTGTCCTGCCGTACAATCCCATGCACACGGAGTGGAGCGGAGTGCGTCGTTTCAAACTCGGGACCATTGTTTTGAACCTTTTTACTTTTCTCATCTTTCAAATCTCCGCTCCGTCGGAACCACATGCGGGATAGAGTTGCAGTTGGCTTTTTTATTGCAAGTAGGACAGAGTTTCTGCAAAGAATAGAGAGAATGCGGAAACTGGATAACGGATAACTCTCCGGGCACCCCTACAGCATCGCATTTAGAATATTGGGGCTCTTTCTGCTCACGTCATAAAATTCACAGGGCCGTAACCCCCTACCCTCCTCGGGCCTTATGTTATATTTGTTTTCTCACGTCAGCATCTCAGGTCCCCCTCTCCACCACTTGGGTGAGGAGGAGGTGGGTTAGAAACAAAAGAAAGGAATTGATTTATGCGCCAGGGGCTATAACACCACTTCTTCAGCGTCTTTTCTCGGCAGATAAGACGCATTGTTTTTCATTTGTCTTTTTTCGGGGGAGGGGAAGCAACAACGACGTACAACGTGACAGCAGGTTTTACGATGGGGTATACCATACCACTAAAGAAGTTAGGCCTGCATCGTGCGTGCAATTTCTGTGCCGGTGTACGCATCTTTTATTTTGCTTTAAACTTGACACCATTCTGCCTTCCACTCACTCGCTCATGTTGCACTTTGTTTTTGTTTTTGCCCTTAGCTGTACGGGACCGCTTAACACGGCAACAAGCACGCACAACCACGCGCGGCCGTTTATGACTTGGACGTCCCCTTTCTTTTTATTTTTATTGATTCGCTACCTTTTGTAGTTCTTTTCGTCTGAGTATTCCACATGCCGCCGCTACCGCCGCATATAGGTGGGCCCCGCATTTTAATTAAATGGAGTGGCGAGCTCACAAGTGGAGGCGGCGCGATGACGACGCGTTTGCCAACCCACGCAAGACGCGGTGGCTGACGCGACGCACATTGAGGTTGCCGAGGAATGCGTTGTAGCCTGATGAGTCTTTGTGCACCGCAGAAGAGGGCACCGACACCGTTCTCTGAAGCAGCAAAGGGTAGATGCCCTTTTCCGTTGACTTTCCTCTTATTTTTCTTTTTTCACTTGTTTGACCTATTTGTTTGTGAAACGCAAAACACCTTTGTTAATGCGTACAGCTTCTAGTACATCTTGGGTTCACTTGAACTGACAAAAGAAAACGAACAATAAAACGAGCTTCATTGCATGAGGGGTAGCGCGAAACCAAGACGAAGGACAAACAACAGATGCACACACCACAGACACACTACCGCGCCTTTGGTATGTGAATCTGTTCTTTGTCCTTTGCCTTGGCTTCGCGCTACCCCTCGAGCAATGAATTACCCTTTCCGACACGGCAGCTAGTGGACTGGGCTTTGGAAGTCGCTGAGAAGCATCACCTTCCGGCCACGACACGCATTCAAGAGCAATCCCATCACTAGGATGTAACAATTAAGGCTTGCTCTACTTTATAAAGTTTTTCACCACCACCACCCTTTCCGACATGCCTAACTTTGCACCCTTCTAAATAAATAAAGGACTTCCAGAAGCTTTACCGAAAGGTAAATACGGCGTGCTAGTGTACAGGGGCCGCCAGTAATTTCGGAACCCTAGCGAGTCGCGCTTAAGATGCCCGGGCACTGGAGTATTGAGAAGAGAGCAGAAATGATGGACAGCGTTACTTTGCGCGACACTACGTTGCCTAGGGAACTTGAATGTACTGAAAGTTAGGGTAGCGCTTCATCACACCGCCTCCTCCGTGGTGAAGTCAATTCACCAAGAGCCCCTATATGGTTGATGTTGGCGCAAACAGTGGTGGAAGTGCGGATCACACGCCAGCCTAGAGACCCCAATGTGTTCCATTCCGCTACACCGAAAAATTCTCTCACATGGTCGCGACAAATGCTAAAGGGCTATCATTCACTACTTGTTGCTCGCTGAAGTGATACATGACCTGACGCTAATAATACGTCTGTAGGGCCTACCGAGTCATATCAACCAATATTAATAAATTTAGAGAGGACCAATTGCATTGATGCAGTGGAAATGCGATAGCATTTTTCTTTCACTCTGCAAAAACACCGAAGTTTGGGCCAGTTGGTAATGATCCATCTTGAGAAAACGAAGCAGCACGAAAAAACTGGGACGAAAAAGACACACATACGACAGCATTCGTCCTGTCGTATGTGTGTCTTTTTCGTCCCCGTTTTTTCGTGCTGCTTCGTTTTCTCAAGATGGTTCTTTCACTAGCCAGCGTATTTCATTTATGATTTTCTTCCAATTATGGTTCCATTCCAATTCTGAGTCTATTGAGTTTAACTCTCTAAACTACTACAAATGTTATTCATTTCCATTTCCGACAACGAGACTATACGCAGTATGTGTCATATTTTTACATCCCTGCGAGTCCTCATACCACTACTGGCACAGTGGCGCTGAGGTTAAGCAATGCGCCATTGCACTGGCAGGTGGTTGTTTCAAACTCAGCGGCCTGTGGGGCTTGTGAGGCCCAGGTTGCTCTACCCCAGCAATACGAAAAGGAGTAGCTCACACAAGCCTAATTTTTGCATGCACAGTTCTCCGGGAGGCTTTATATTTTGCAAGCAAGCCTCCTGTTGCCCGAGTAATTTTCTTCGTCATTGCCGTTTTTGCTGAGTCAGTCTTCCTTCGGCGTCTTCCTCCTCTCTCCTACAAGTGAAATGGGGAGGGGTAGGGGGCAGAGGGAGAAGGCGACAGTTGACAGGTGGTGACAAGCGAACTCCTTTAAACGCCACCTAGCAGGTAGAGGCTTGACACAGAAGCCCACATCGCCAGACTGTTTTCGCCTTCATGACCCTCCTGATCCTACCAGATTAAAGAAAATTAACCGGGAAATAAATTGAGCTGGCACTTCTAGCCACTGCTAAGTTCCCGCTAAAGTCAGAGACCGTCAACCGCACAGTTGCTCCGCTCCTATCTGACACTGGCTGTTCGATCTCTGTGTGTAATGGGAGCTGCGCTTCGATGGCGCCTTCGCGTACGCAAATGTTCCTGACCAGGGATATTTCCGTACACGTTAAAGCACGCCATTTCATTTCCCCTCTGTCATCCTATCTCTTCCCGTCATTCTGTACTTTTCTTTTCTTTGTGTGTGCGTGTGGTTGGTATCGATCGGTCGTGTCCGCGGTAGCTGGTACAGGTCAAAACCGATGGCTTTTATGAAGGACAGCTCCCATGAAAGCCAAGTGCGCTACAATCTCTCTATGCAGCGTCAACATGACAGGCTAGGTTGAAGGCGTACAAAGACACAGTTTTGGTTGTACATTATTGGTAATGATGCAGAGGACGTTACGAAACAGATCGCCCCGAGGAATTCACTCGGTAAATAACTTAAAATCGAATTTGTACCGGACGTCTTAATTTTGGTTTGAGCAACCGAATGGTGATTATGGCGTCAACGCTTAGACGATGTTCCGTGAGGTGTACACAAACAGCGATGACAGCATAATTTAGCATAGTGGGATCCATGGCTGCTACCCCGATCAGATTCCGCGCAGAGCCAATGCGCATGCGCAGATTGCTCTGAGAGTGCCAGATGACGGTAGGTGCCGGAGAGCTGTGCGCACGTGAACCAGTCAGCCGTAGAAGTTAGCAAAAAGCGATTGGACGATCGGTGGCTCGAAAGCAGGGCGGTGAGGAAAAACTGCAAGTTCAGGATTTAAAATCATATTTAAAGAAAAATTGCGAGTTTTTAGATAGTATCGTTAAGTTAGATGGATTGCTTGAAGAAATATAAAGAAATAAAAGTCGAGCATGGTGACAACAGCCACCACCCCGTTCCAATTCGGACGTTCGTAACTTCTATCCATCCATCCATACAACCTGTCGTGTCGGGACAAATACGCTTCGCCCGCTTTAAACCCGGCACTTGGGGCAAACTAGCGCACGACCTACAACAAGCCCCTATGTATGGCCTTCATAGATTACGAGAAAGCATCTGACTCAGTGGAAACCCCAGCAGTCATGCAGGCATTACGAAACCAAGCGTAGAAGAGCCTTATTGCAAAATACTGGAAGTTATCTATAACAGTCTTCTATAAGGTCGGCAATAAAATTCCGATAAGGACGGGTGTCATGCAGGGAAACACGATCTTGCCAGTGCTGTTCACCGCCTGTTTATAGAAGGTATTCCGAGGCCTGAATTGGGGACATTTGGGGATAAGAGTTGGTAGAGAATTCATTAGTAATCGGCGATTCACTGGGGACATTGCATTGCCAAGTCACTCAGGAGCTGAATTGCAAAGCATGATCCATGACAGACAGGCAGAGTAGAACGGTGGGTCTACAGAAATTAACACGCAAAAAACCAAAGTGATGTTGAACACTCTAGCAAGAGAACAGCAGTTTACGGTTGGTAGCGAGGCGCTCGAAGTGGTAAAGGAATACGTCTATTTAGGAGGGCAAGTAGTGACAGCCGATCCGGTTCACGAGAATAAAATTACTAGAGAGATAAGAATGAGGTGGAGTGCATTTGGAAGGTTCTCTCAGCTCATGACTGACAGTTTACCAACATCCCTCAAGAAAAAAAGTATATAACAGCTGTGTCTTAACGGTACTCACCTATGGGGCAGAAACGTGGAGGCTAAAGAAAAGGGTTCATCTTAAGGACAGTGCATCGAGCTATGGGATGGAAAATTATAGGTGCAACGTGAAGAGACAGGAACAGGGCAGAGTGGGCCAGAGAAGAAACATGGGTTAATAACATCCTAGTCGAAATCAAGTGGAGTAAAGGGGCTTGGGTCGGGCATGTATTGCGAGGGCAAGGTAAACGATGATCGGTAAGGGTAACGGGGGGGATTCCACGAGAAGGCAAGCGAAGCATGGGGCGACAGAAGGATAGGTGGGCGGGTGAGATTTAAGAAGTTTGCGGGGATAGGGTGGTCGCACATGGCACAGGACAAGGTTGACTGGAGAGACGTGGAAGAGGCCTTTGCCCTGCAGTGGGAGTAGTCCGGCTGATGATGATGACGTTAAGGAAAAGATTATGAAAGGAACACGCACCCCAGTGTACCACGTCAACACATTCTGCACTTTACAGAATTAACGCCCCTTGGTGAGAGCTTCACAGTGATCACTGGTTTGTTCTTCCTGCCATCATCTCGGCTTAGAAGGTTGCAGCAGCGAACTCGACGGCAGAAACAGATCCCAGAGGGGATACAACTGGAAACTCGTTATTTGTCCTTCGATCGCCGTGCGCAGCTGCAGTCTCCTACATCAGAAAAAAGCGATAGGAGAGCCGAGCTGTACACCTCTCGCGTTGCTCGTTTATACTATCGCTAATTCGACAAACATTTGACCAGAACAAGACTGCCGCAAGGGAAACGGTTTTGCAGCGCACACTGGCAGCTGCTGTTTATGTCCTTCTACTCATTGGGAGTCTATACCAGCCTCTTAGTTGCGGTTCTCGGTCCTTGATGCAATTTCCTTACTGCTGTGCCCGCTAGGATTCGTTAATGCCAGCCGAGTTCTTTCCTTTCCAGCACTTGTAGCTAGCTTTTCTGCATTAGCCCCTACTCAAGACGGGGAAGAATTTGTGCTTGAGTGCGAAAGAAAAACACTGTGGAATTTAAGATTGACGGAGGCCGAGCAAAATTACAGCAGACAAGCACCGTGCCCGCTTTTCTCAATCGTCGTAGTCTTCTCCCCCTCCCCGTGGTTGTATATCCATGGCCAGTACATTCCTTTTCTGTATAGCGTCTTCGCGCTGCAACAGCTTTCTTAAGCCAGCGAATCAACCCACCCGGTTCACCTCTACGTTCCTTCTGATAACCGTGAGTCTGCATGCAAAGGGGCACTTACCAGCAGGAAGCATTACACACCAGCATCGCATGTGTAGGCACCGTCGATTCCCAGACGCAAATGTGTTGCACAGCGCGCCTAACGGAAGCTCCGTCAACAGCGCCGACATATTAACCTCTGCAAATACACGCGTCATGTTGACCCGCACCCCAGGCACTTTCCTACCCGTCCATCTATTCCGCGACATCTGCAATTTTTCCTGTATTTGGCCCGTCCCTCGCATTTGCGCTCCCTTCGGATGGCACTCGCTCATACGAGCGGATGCAAAGGAGGGAGGGTTTGGGAGAGGGGAAAACAGCCGGGCGGTGTACATGGCCGGTTATGAACAAAAGAAAGCCCGAGCCCTTTGTTAGTGTGCCGCCACCGTCGTGCGGTCGGCCGAGGAGAGGGCGAAGGAGGAGCGGGAAAGCGGCGCCAGCGACGGGGACCGGGGCAACACACGCACACGCTCGGCCGAGTCGGGGGCTGCCGGGCGGCGATCGAATCCGGGCCCGCGGCGCGGGTCGATGCTCGGCTGGGACGGGCCGACCTTGTGCGCACCGCCGCTGCCGCGGGCTTTTGGGCCCGCCGCGCACCGGCGGAGGCAGTGCCGACCACGCGGCGGCGCGAAATAGTATATAGGCCTGGCTGCTGCAAACTTTTCCGCCAGTGTCGCTGATGTGAAGACTGCAACCTTCTTAAACGGCTTAAAAATAGAGCAATACGAAAAATGACAGTAGCCGACTAGGTTGCTGTAGGAGGAGATGGTACGGTATGAACGGTTGACTCACGAAGCGCCCCGTGGACTGGGAGGCGTCGTAGTGGAAGGCTACGGACCGACTTTAAACCACTTGGGGTTCTTTAACGTGTGGCGACGTCACGCAGCACAACAGTGTTCTCACATTTCGCCCACATCGAATTGCGGCAGCCGCTATCAGGATTCTACCCCGTGACCTTGGGCTGAGCAGCACAGACAATGAACAAGACAGAGTTGCGGAGACAAAAGTACATGTATTACTGGCTGGATTTTCTGCTGGTAGCGGGCTGAGTTGAAAAGCGCAATCCAGCTGGCGAAACACAGAGCCTAACTCGGGGCTGTCTGCGGCACGCGGGCGCGCACTTTCTGGAGCCTCCCGAACTTCCATCGCATAAGTGGAGAGAAACTGGTCTCGTCTTCATTATTTTTTTTCTTGTATTTTTATTCACGCACAGCGCCCCCCCCCCCCCTCCCCAAAGGTCATTACTGTGAGCTAAACAAAAGCTTGCAATCCAGTCTCGCAATAAAAAACCTCAAACAGACTCCGAAATGGTTCAACTAATAATGAAAAGTTGCTGCCTAACCAGGGCCAGAGTGCACAGCACTGGAGCAAAACCATTAGTGGTTGATTGAGAACCCGAGCTCGAAGCAGGGCAAAAGCAAAAGTTATAAAATAGAAGCACAATAATATAAAAGCGCCGCTTCTCCACTGAAATAACTCAAAATATATTGAAGCGAAATAGAAATATACAGAGAGAAGCATGTCGTTTCGAGACTTTTAAAAAATTATAAAAATGCTGTTGTCATTATGCATAGAGGGGTGTTCTAGCTAAGAGCGCTGCGGGGGGAGTTTTCTACCGAACATCTGCGGACGAACCCGAGGGCTCATTTAGGCGAGGACCGTTTTCTCGTCTCTCGTAGGCAGAAGAAGCGGGTAACCAGCGCCATCGCTGCGCGCGCCCCAGAGAAATTCGAGCCGAGCGAGCGCGCGAGTGGTTTCATTCCTCCAGGCAAGACCCAAGCGTCGGCGCCCAAACGAAAGAAGAAAGGAAGAAAGAAAGAACAGCGTAGAGCCGTGGGTGCAACGAGAAAGCCCTACGGCTCCAAGCAGGTTTTATAGGCTATGCCGCGCTATGCTCCCCAAGAACGAGATAAGGTTGAGAAAAAGAACCTGGAGAGAGAGGGAGAGAGATCTCCGGTACTAACTAACCACTCTCTCTTCTCCTTCCCACCTTTTCGCCTCCTCTCCGACCACACGCTGTTGCATCTCCTCAAACATTCATGAAAGTACAGTTTCGACGCCAGTCCACGTTTTGAATAGGTAAAGAACACGGCTCTCCTCTCTCGGTCGCTCTCGCTTCCTGCGGGTCTCGAGAGAGATACGCGCGATGCCCAGGGAAAAATGTTTTGAAACGCCGCCGGCCTGCAACAACCTGCTCGCTTGCGCATGAGAAGCCACACTATGAAACCGCCGCGGCGGCACAAGCCACTGCATGCACGCCTGCATCGTTCGGGACTAGAGTTAAAGGAAGTCTGGAATGAGGGCGGGCGAACGAGCGGGTTTGGGTATGGCTCGTATCCCGGGCTAGCGGATGCTGTGCGCCGGAGGATGATGAGGGCGGCTGAACGCAGTGGGCGAGATGGTACAGCTTGTGAGTTTGGGGGAAAAAATGACCGTTATACATGGATGTGGAGAAGCTATAACACGAAGCCGGGAACGCGAAGGTGTGTCTCACCATTCGAAGATTTTTTTCGCGCGAAAATGAGATGCGGCTTATTCTGCGCGCCGAGAGTTTCGCGTATACGATCGCTACGTTAATGCCATACTAGGGGGAAAGAAATACTGACTTCCAGCTGGATGGCAAAAGATGACACTTGCTGATGACATCTGCTATGAATATGCAGTTGTTAAAAAAACACTTTATGTCTTAGAAAATTCATACAATTAGCACATACAGGGAGAAAGCGAGAGAGATAGTGATTAGGAGAAAAATAGAGCTAGTCTCCAAGAAACGCTCATCTTACCTTAAGTTGATCAGTCATTTGCGATAAAGATATATACCAAGATTTAACACGGTGTTGAAGCTGAATGCTGATGACAGTGATCTTGATGCTGGTGATGGTGGTATTGGTGATGATAACGGTGACGTTGATTAGAGCGCTGGTTGCTAAACAGTCGACTTTCATAATTCGAATTCGAAGCTAGTCAGAAAATTTGCTCGAATCATGAAGTGTTCGAAATGAGCGGAGTCTTAATATAATCGATATTCGTGGGAGCAAAGAATCGCTTTGAATATACCGCTTGTTCAGGATTTAAAGAATAATAGCGATATTCAACTGCTTAGTATTACTACAGTGGCGCTGTAAGAAAAAGGGCAATTCATAGTTGTTTTAGGTGGCGTGGAATATTTTTAGCGCTATTTTAATCAGCTGACAAGTGTTCTGTCGCAACGTATCTGAACCGTAAACACGAATAACATGCTCTGGGCTCACTTCTCACCAGGAGTTTTTGGGAACAGAGCAGGAATTTAAAGAGAACCATCCTCTACCCGGCTGGCGCCTCACTCATCCTTTCCTCCATGCGTTAAGACAGTGTACAGGCACAATCTTGAGATAACGACTGCAGTCGGGGCTACCTCGGACCTCGTCTTGTGACAAGAAGCAGACTGCAGATCATGACTCTATCGGAGCCCGAGTACTGTTTCCAGCACTTTGAGAATCAAATGAGGCGCCCGCTACATTTCACTTCATTTGCAAATGCAAGCTGGCTCCTAGCTATCTCATGAGACTATGCACTACGCCGATATCAACCGCGGTTAAGTAGTTCTGCACCGATGCTGTAGAGGGACCGGCCAATGGACAGTAAGATTATGGGTGGTAGCAGGCAGTTGTAATTCAACGCCCCCCCCCCCCTTTTTTTTTTTCAGTACTGACATATCTCGTTGGAGAAGTATTTGCTGTCGGGCTGGTAGGCGCATAATAAATACGATTGGCGCAAGGGAACGAACACAAGAAGACGAAGATAGAAAAAAATCTTTCTATCTTTCCTTCTTCGTGTGTTGGTTGCCTTGCGCCATTCAACTTTATTTACATATCTCGTGCTTTCCATTGCTGTGCACCTCTCATGAAATAGTTCACTTAAAGTTGCTAATCTGTTACATTGCATTTTTTGCATTTTTATTAGCGATAGATCGTGATTTACTTTGTTTATGCAGCTACGTTATTATTAGTGTTTTCTGAAATTACCTGCAGATAACTTTTTGTTACATGGAAATTTTTCTCGTGCATTCTTTTTCTTGCATATGTCAGTATATTGTTTAAACCCCACTTCCCTCTTCACAGCATATCCAATTAAGGATACTGTAATAAATTAATAAATGGCACGTGTTTTTGACAGCAACGATGCGCATGAAAAGAGGTGGCCGCTGGGACGACTGCTAAGAACATAGGAAGTTTAAGAGAATGGTAGAGAAAACGACAGTGATTACCACAGTCTTGGAGACACTGCACGCATATTAGTTGCTGTCATTATTTTTACCTTTCAGATTTAAGACTTCATCATCAATTTTTCTTTAATGCTTTCATCATTTCCTCTCATTTTTACAACCTTCAAATGATGCAGAAAGAGCAGATTTGCAAGAATTAGTTTTATTTGAACTGTTCCAAGCCAGCCTAATGCCTTTGCATCAGGTGCTAATGCCACCTAAAAGCCACTTATTTCTTTCTACCATTACCTACATCTCTCATACCACAGAACAGTTACCAATAGCAGTTACATGAGAGTAGTTAAGCGGTGTGTAGCTCTTTGAATTTTAATGCTTCAAGAAACCTTGTCCGATACTTGAACCGGAGACCACCAGCTACCCACGGCACACGCTCTACCTAAATAATCCAAACAGCATGGCTAACTTCCCGTTTATGCACTTTGCCGGTGTACCTCAGGTATTATAAGCTTGCGGTTGGCTGGAGACCACGTCTCTCCCTCGGATCTCTTCTTTACAACTACGGGAACCTAAGGTTTCAAAAGCATATGCGGCGCATTCTTGGCTACATTGTCACAACTAAGCGTTAAAGGTTACAAAAATATGAAGCAATATGTCTGCGATATACCCTTTAGGTGTCCACCAAACATTCTTCGAGAAGCTTCTCAGGAGCGCAAGAAATGCATCCTATTCAGTTATACGTGCAGAAAACTTTTGGCGGCGCTCCAAATTATCGCTTTTGTCTTCTGTTATGATGAAATCACTAAACTGAAGTGTACGTACTCTTCAGTACGGATCAAAATATTAAGTCGACATTTACATAAGTGAATCTTAGTATTTATTTATTTATTGAAATACCAACAGCGCCACATGTGGCATTACAGTGGGAATTTTATTTATTTATTTATTTATTTATTTATTTATTTATTTATTTATTTATTTATTTATTAATACTGCAGAGTCGTAGGACTCCATGCAGGAGTCAGCACAAAAATTACATACAATAAAAGTTACATCACACAATAAGCATTACCTCCATCACATCAGGGCATGAACTTAAGCAAATGAAATCGGACACAGGATTACAAGAACATCATGAACGCATTTTCTTCAAATTCGCAATGAATGCATCAATACTGGGGCTATCGACAATATGTTTTGGTAATTTACTCGGTAATTATATATCATTTGAGAATTGACATACTCCAGAACTGCTGACAATAGCATTTGGGACGGAGAGACTCCTCTCCCTCTCGATTGGAAATCGGCTCTCATGACCTTCATTCCGAAGGCCGGCAAACCTATCGATGTGGAGAACCTTCGCCCCATCTCTCTGACGTCTTGTGTCGGCAAGCTGATGGAGACGATGGTGCGCGACAGACTCTCCGATTATCTCGAAACACAGCACATTTTCGTGGACACCATGTTCGGTTTTCGTCCTCACAAGTCAGCACAGGATATACTTCTGCAGCTCCACCACGACATTTTAGATCCTGTCGAATGTCCCCACAACGACAAGGTGGTCCTGGCCTTGGATCTTAAAGGCGCATTCGACAACGTCAAACATGCAGTAATCCTGGACCACCTCAGTAACACCAACTGTGGCCACAAAACATTCCATTACATAAGTCAATTTCTTACAAACCGTCAAGCCTATATACGCATACAAGATGCGGAACACGGGCCATACACCATCGGCTCGAGGGAAACACCTCAAGGCGCGGTCCTGTCTCCCCTGCTCTTCAATTTGGCAATGCTTCGCCTTCCCTCCAAATTGTCTTCTCTGCCCGGGATACATCACGCTCTTTATGCGGATGACATTACAATCTGGGCCACGCAAGGCAACCTGGGCCACATGGAGTCCTGCCTGCAAGCAGCAGCGACCCTAGTCGACGACTACGCGGCCTACTGCGGACTCCAGTGCGCCCCAGCTAAATCAGAATTTGTGCACTTACGTCCCTCCCCCCGAGACACAACTCCGCTTCGCATCAGTCTCCCCTCGGGACCGATCCGGGAGGCCAAGGAGATCCGCGTCCTTGGCCTCTTCATACACCACCAACGCAGAGTCGACACCACCATAGCCAAACTTCGCACGGTGGGAGACCAGGTGGGCCGAATGGTACACCGGGTCTCAAACAAGCGGGGCGGATTACGAAGCAAGGATGCACTGCGGCTTGCCCATGCTTTCGTAACGAGTAGACTCCTCTACTCAACTCCCTACTTGCACCTGCGCAAACATGATGATGACCAACTGGAGGTCATCCTGCGGAAAGTCATCAAGCGGGCTCTCGATCTTCCGATCACCACGTCCAACCATAGGCTTCTGGCCTTGGGCGTGGTGAACACATTTCGGGAGCTTCGAGAGGCCCACTTATGCAACCAATACACGCGTCTTGCACAGACCACGTCCGGTCGCCGCCTCTTGGACCGGCTACACATCAAACACGACTACCACATTGAGGAAAGGGAGAGAGTGCCAGAACCCTGGAGACGCGCCCTCCGGGTCCGACCACTTCCCCGCAACATGTCCAGTGAAGACCATAGCGGTCGTCGCCAGGCGCGCGCAGAAGCGTTGGCGCGATATTATGGTAACCAAGAACATGTGTATTACGTAGACGTTGCCGGCCCACACCACGGGGGGTGGTACACGGCCGCAGTCGTACACAACACAAACACAGTTAACGGGCTCACTTTCAAAGCCTACAGCGCAACACACGCGGAGGAGATTGCCATTGCTCTGGCTCTCACGAATCCCAAGTCAAAACACATCATCACCGACTCGCGAGGAGCCTGTCGGAACTACGAGTTGGCTGGGCTCCCCCGCTTGCCTGGCGCATACTGGAATATAGCTGTCGATCTGAAGATCCAACTCCACGCAACCTTATTTGGGCCCCCGGTCACCAGGGCCTCCAGGGAAACGAACAGGCCGATCAGGCCGCCCGCACACTCTCTCCCCGGGCTATCTCCCTGTCCTTGGAAGGGTACTCCCAATCAGACAATCTGGCCATTACATTCAAACAAATCACCGATTACTACAAGGAGGAGCACCGGCGCTACCCGGCCCCTTGTAAGGGTCTGGATCGCGCTGACGAGCGCCTCCTCATCAAAATTCTCACTAACACTGTACTGTGCCCGGCGGTGCTTAAACACTTCAATACATCCTTTGATGGCACGTGCCAGTTCTGTGGGGAGGTGTCTGACACCTTCCACATGGTTTGGGCGTGTCAATCTAACCCATCTATCCCCCCCAACCCCAACCCCACCAGAGAGGACTGGGAGGCGGCCCTGCTCGGCTGTCAAGACCTGAAGAGCCAAAAGGCCTTGGTTCAACGGACGCGGGCGGCGTTGCTTGCCAATGGGGCCCCGGAATAGGGGCTCCACCTAGTACTGTGAGGGGAAAGGGCCAATAGGGTCCTACCCCAATCACCTTTCTGTAAAAATTTAATTGCTTATAAATGTTTTTCACCACCACCACCTGACAACTGAGCCATTTAATACCAGGATCAAACACGTGACAAGCTGAAAATGAAAAAAAAAACATAATTAATTAAAAATTTCAATAATGTCCATGCACAGATGCCACTGCGTTTAAAATTCACTCCCGCACTTTTTACAATAAAGCAGTATAATAGCAAATCATGATTCTAAGCTTAAATGCACCCGCTGATAGGTAATTAGTTTCTTTTCCATTTCCGAAGGCCCTGTATTATCTGTGGCATCAACATAATGATCATGCATTCTGAATTATATCGAAAAAAAAGCTCTGTAATCAAGCTCTCTTAGGAATCAAAAAACAACTTCACCGTTTCGTGCAGTGAATATTTCGAAATCTCTTCCAGAATACAGTGATATCATGAAGAACCTCGCACCTACGGTGAAACCAGGGACATAATGCGTTAACTGAACGTAAAGGTTGCATGGTTTCTCTTACGAATAAACTGTTTGAAATTACTCCCGTATCAGCTACCACGAAAGCGAAACAACTCCCCAAGAGCAGAGAATCCCCGCCACCAAAATGCCAGAAGCACGCGGCAAGAACCATCTGAGTTTAGAAAAAAGCGCAGATGCGTTCTCACGGGCCAACAACCTTTTTGAGCCTCTGGAACAGTAAACAACTGCTTTCGCTGCAGATTCAGACATAAAAGTCAAGGAACAGGGGTGAGGTTCCTTCCACCGTGAAAATTACATGCCTTGCCTAACTAAACAAGCAGGCAGTACAGGGGACGGCTGGGATGAAACGCACGAAGCAGAAAAGACTAAAAATAGGATAAACTAGCAAGACTGCCGCAATGGTGGCACGACTAGAACTCAATTACAACTCGCTAAGAATACAAGATAGTAAAGCGCGACCGAAATACTGGAACAACACAAGAAGATGAGGCTGTGTTTACAACAACGGTGAAACTTGGGAATCACACAATAAGGAAATGAGAAGATAAAGAAACCGCGCTCAGAGCATGATTAGACCTAAAAGAGGAAAAACAGCCAAACAAGAAAAAACAATGATTAAGGAATAAAAGCACTGAACAAACATTCCAAGAACGTAATAAGAAACGAGTCTGTTTACTGCCGAGATGATACCCGGGGAGAGCCCAATAAGATCACGGAACGATGAAGAGAACACAGTACGGGCCTGATGAAAAAATAATATGAGCTTAGTTATAAAGCAATAAGGGATGCAAAGAAAATATATGCGCTGCAGAAATACTGCCGGAACACGAGAATAAGATAAAAAAAAAAGAAGGAAACTTGTAAAACCGAAGCGTGGATGCAGGAAAGCGCGGCGGTGCGAGGCCGGACCAACGCCGCTATGCCTCAGTTACAGCGCGAGCAAAGCAAGCCTGCGGCGACCAAGATACGCGGAAGGGAGGGAGCGAGCGGCGGCCCCGTGCATCTATTATGCACACCGGCACGCGCCGAGCCGGTTTCAAGCGGGCGGGTGAGCACAGTCGATAGCGGCGCGAGCGAGCAGCGTGCTAGGTCGCAGTATACGCAGCGCCAGAGGCGGAAGGTAGGCAAGCACCTTTAAGCGTGTTCCCTCCTCGGCGTTCGTTCATGCAGGTCGCTCGTTTAAATCCCTGCGAGAGAGAAATTTACCCGCGAAGCGTGTAGCAGCGGGTAGAGCTCGCCAGGGATGGAGTTCTGGTGAGTGTTGTGTTGAGTCCAAATGAAAGGGTGCTGTTGACACATCGACCTTCAACAATTTTTTCTTACGGGAAAAGAGTGAAATGTGCACCTATTGGACATCACAGTGGCATTTTGGCTGTGTTAGTGACACATGACATACAAAGAAGCGCAGCACCATACAGGGACGAGACAGGGAGCTGCCAAGGCATGCCGCTCAAGATGCCCCAAGAAAATCCTGTGTCCCCGGCTAATAACCGCGCGCTCTAACTGCAGCTGTTCTTCCTATGCATGCCTTTGTATGAGTTGCCGCAATCCTTATGAAGCAAATTTTATTTATTAGGATATATGAAACCATTACAACCCAAGCACTTTGTAACGCAGAACAAGATGAACGATCAGGAGGCACGAGGGAGATTTAGTCTGCTAGCCAACCTTTCCACAAGAGTACTTGTTTTCCTCTGGCCCGGACGAGGACAAAGTCCTGTTGCCGGAATGCTGGCTAGTGGACTGAGGTTCCTCTGTGACATTTGCTCATTCCCTTTTGTGTTGTCACGAATCTCATCTTTCTGCGTTCTATCGACTGCAGCTCCACACTAAATTTGCGTTCTCTCCTTCTGTTTCCTCCCAAATCCAAGAACAATCCTGAACAAAGAATAAAAAGATAGCGAAATAGAGAAAAGTAGTTGTGGCCTTTGTTCCGTTCGCCACTTGACGTTTGCAGTCTGGTAATCTCTGCCAAAAGGCGAGAAACAGCCGTAAACCGAAAAACTCCTCGGGCACGCCTGAGCTTCGGGCCACAGATTCTGGCTTTCATTACAGCCAAGCACACAAAAAAACGCAAACCGGCACTCATCGCCCAACGTGCCAGACTCGGGCCGAGTACACCATCGCCAGCAACAGCCCGGGTTCGCGCGAACGTGAGCTCGCAAGAGCAGCCACCTCGCCCGTGTGGCTGCGCGCATCTGCGAAAACGTCACGCGCAGCAATACCGCAAACTTTCCCGCGCCCTACATGCATGCCTAATGCAAGTCAAACTCGAACCAGCTCGGGAGGCTCGTCTCGGCTGGGCTTGGCTTGGTTCGCCGAAATGAGACGTTGGGAGGGAGATCTCGTAAAAACCGGGCACCGCTCAAGCTGTGTGTGTGCTGGCTCAGAGCTTTTGCGATGAGGTGAGCTGGGAAAGGAGAACTGCTGTAAAGGAGGAAGAACCCTAAATGTGGACGGCCCAAGTTATTGTGGACCAATTCTAAGCAGCCGTGACCGCTTCTGTCTTAGACTGGCCTGAGTAGTTAGCATCGAAGTAATTATAAGAGCACTTGGATGTTGTTAGGGATGCGTGATGGCATATAGTTAGTGCTAGCTATCTAGTGGCTGCCACTGCGTGCAGAGACTTGGCAGCACAAAAATATCCGCGCCACAAAAAGAAAAAAAAGTGAGAACCTCGCCCAATTTTTACAAAGCAATTGTTTACACAGAACTTTTTAATCACTCTTTCATGCACTTCTGTTGTTGAATAATTCTACACCATGGAAGTCTGTCGCCACGTATTCCTGTTTAGTTAGTTAGTTACTGATAATGTCTACGTTGGAATATCTGAAATTTCTTTGAAAAGTTGAGATGAATATTCTGCGTATTTTCTCGTTTTGCTTGCTTTTCAGTGATAGGTTGTGAATACATCGTTGTTTTTACTGCCCCCCAGCCTCACACACTTCTCTACTACCCTCGAAAGAGTGATTTGTGAATTTAAGGCTGTTTTGAGTAAAAATAAATAAATAAGATCACTTCACAGCAAACTTGTCCTGATGGTTACGTCAGCAGAGCTACGTTACTGGAGAGAGCGCGCCCAAAGCCCGGATTTGTTCATGAAGTCGTTCCATGCTCTGTACTCTCATTCTATGAAAGCTACTCGGTGCTGCAACTTGCTTAGCACTCCAGTTATTTTTCTTCAGCATATAGCGCATGTAAGAAACTCCTTCTGCGATATTTTAATTTCTATTTATTGCAGTGCACTCACACGAATCACGTACGTCGCTCTACCATCACATTAGAATATCTGCGCAAACATTTTGGTAGGCCGCTTCACTTCCGCACACAGCCTTTTACATTATATACCCGGATACGCACTTGGCACAGGACAGATCTGTACCGTGATTTGTATCGCATGCTGTTGCTAATGAGGAAAAGGCCGAAGTACCAATTCACTGCAAAGAAACTTTTCTTCGCATTCTCGAAACGCCATGAAAGGTTTTCTGCGCAACAAAACGGCGCATAGAAGGCAAGACGACAGGACGAGCCCAACTAACTGGTTTATTCAGTGCCTGACACCTCCAAATATCCACGGTAGATAATCCCACAGCATTCCTGGTAATTGCGCATCATCACCATACCCTACAGTAAAGACTTGGCTTAGAATTTATGAGGTTTAACATCCCAAAGCGACGAACATTATGAGAGACGCCATAGTGGAGGGCTCCGGGTAATTTCTACCTTCTCTACCGTGCACTAACATCGCACAGCGCACCGGCCTCTAGCATTTTGCCTCCATGAAAATGTGACCGCCACGACCGGGACCGAACCCGCGTCTTTCGGGCCAGCAGTCGAGCAGTATGATGACTGAGGTACCACGGCTTTCAATAAGATTTCAATAATGATAACTCGCAGTTGCACACAACCACAGAAGTGTCACTTCTTCACGCGATACTTAAAGAACGTATCACGTATCACATTCTGCACAAGGGCTAGTAAATTGCGAACGTTACTTGGCTATCCTGCGGAGCTGCACTTGTTCGATCACCATTAATGGTCAGCAGAAGAACGCAAGGTCTGCAGGATTATTCTTTTGTTTCTAAACTCCTCAGAGTTTATTAAGGTAGTTAGTTTATTGAAGCGAGATAAATGAATATTAGTGAGTATTTTTGGCCAGCTGGAATGAAGTGATAATTAATAATGTGCTTCTCACCAAGCACAAAAATTAACTCCATTTTAATCTATTCAGTTTTTATTTCTATTCTAGTGAATAGATTTTATTTCAATCGAATAGAGCAGTGCATTTCTTGTTCATACAATGTTATAAATCATTTACTGATTTGATACTTCTATCTAAACAAAAAATAAGGAAGAAGACGGCGAGGAGCCGGCCATAGAGGGATAAAAGAAAAGGACATCGATCGAGCCTGCCGTGAAAACTAAACCGGAGATGGACATCCTCTCAAAGAAGAAGAATAGCTATGCAAAGTTAAATACAAGGACTACAAGGCCCGCGTCCCTGAATCGAAAGTACGATACGACCACGACAGAGGGTCATATAGGTATTGAAAAACCAACCCGCAGCACGTTTTCAATGTTCCCAGTGTTCATTGCTGCAGGAACACGAAGGTTGAGACAAGAGCAATACGGGGCACATCCAGCAGTCTGAAGCAAGGGCACTCCTAACAAGCTGAGAAATGACAACTCTTTTACATGTGGGCTTGACTTCATGCTGAATAAGATGTAACCTGATTGAAAACTGGTAAAAAATTTTAGATTTTTCTTGCGATATTAAAATGCGGCTTGTTCTATCCTCGAGCGCAAAGAAAGAATAAAACCAAGAATAAAGCTCTGAACAAGCGCCAAAGGATGGAAAGGGTATAAAAATTCGTTGGAGGAAATTCCACGCGTCTAGTTGCCCTATTGTTCAGTCCCACACCAAAACCTTGAATACCTGAAATCTATTCTTTAAAAGCCAAATGCAAAGAAATTTCGCTTTAATTACATTAAATACGCTGCATATGTCATAACACTAATCGTGAAAAAGTTTCAAGCATGTTAGGGAGATATACAGCTGTTAGAAGCGTTTGAAAATGTTCCCGAAGTAGTGCAAACAGCCAGCATTGTACAGCGTATGGTGATCTTTTTTGTTTTACGCGGTGTTCTTGCGCAGCCTTTGCCATGTTTGATCGGAATGAATCGAAAGCTCGCATCGCCTCCAGAGATTCCAGCAGGAAAAAAAAAACAATTTTCGCAAAAGCTGGATTAGCAGCTCGATCTCTTGTCGGGCACAGAAGTGTTACAATAGAAACAAAAAGCGATCCCTGTTTGGGGGCATTCCTTTGTTGTGCTGTAATTTATGCGGTCAGCGTTCGCGTCATTTGCAGTACAGGCTCGTAATACGTACCTAATCGCGACGATTTCTTGCAGTAGCAGCGAGCTAGCAAAACGCCACAACTACGGAGCCTAGTGGTTCTGAGTGCTCCAGTTTATATGCCATTTCAGGGACGTGGTTATGGCTGCGCTTTTTCAAGCTTTGGTTTGAAAAACGACAATTTTTGCGAATGGTTCCCCACGCCTTCAATTCTCATTCAATTTCCACTACTTGTGTTTAGGACTTTCTTGACGTACTACCAAAAAAAAAGTGTCCTTTTAAAGAGCGAAAAACTTTGCTGTAGTTGGCTTTTAAGCACGAAGAAAGCCTGTATTTTATAAAGGGTCGTATGTTAAAGTATTCCGGATATATTGCTGTACTGCAACATTTCTTCAAGAAGTGAAATTCGATGTCATTAGAAAATCGACCATCTGAAATCCTGCCCTAGGATAGAGGCAAGTAGTTACTGAACAGGCAGTATGGGAGGAAATGCTGCCTCGAATCTGCCAGGACCGATTGTTCTAAGCAGGATATATTAAGCTAATCTCATCATAAGTACGTCTGATAGAACAAAGTTAAAAGTTTACATTTATGCTTAAAATTGAGTATCACTCGCTTTCAAACCATGAGGGTCAATCCCCTGCCATCATACTCAAGACTATAAAGAATAAAACCGAGTCTAAGTTTGTTTTCTATCAGGATGAAAATTTTTGCGAAAAATATAGTGACCGCTTGGCTTAAGTAACCAAACAAGTCCTTCGTTTACGAATGCTCATTTACGAAGCTGATGCAATTTCACGGATAAACACCAATTTTCGCACCGACTGTCGAAGATTTAAACAAACAGCAGGGAAAACGTGCGATGCGACCCCTGACGGCTATGCGTAAAAGAACGCGTCGTGATTGCAGCGCTATGCAAGCAGCAGAGCTCGGGCTCAACATGATAATGGGAAACGTCGTTCGTCATTAGCCGCTGGCGAGACAGTGAAGTGTAGTAGAACGCGCTTCCCTAATTGGAAATCAGTTCTTGGCGGGGAGCAAAGGAAAGCATGGAAAGACAGGAGAGGCGCCTGGGGCAATCGGAATCTAACGCGCGGGTTCTGGTACTCAGCTGGGCCTACGAGGTTTGGGGACAGCAGGAAATAAATGAGCGAAGTAAAAGGAAAATTAAGAGAGACAATAAGGGATAACATGCCTTAGGGCGGCTGAAGAAACTCGCGAGCAGGGATAGAGCAAGCCGTCAGCCTTGAGCACGCGGACGTAATTTTAGCTTAGTCTGCACGCCAATTTGCGACAGAGTTTCTCGCGGTGACAAGACATAATTTACAATTTAAGGACGAGCAATTCCGGTGAAAATGGAGGGAGGTTGCCCTCAGGGAAAACCATAGGCAGAAGTGGGGACGTGGTTGAAAACAAAAAATTGTTCTTGGCGTAAAAATTTTGCGAAGTCGGCCCTACTTCTTTCCGTCGCTTTCCACGCTGCTAATTTCTGTGTGGCATGGTCATAAATCTTCAAGCAAGCATTCTTGATAGCTGCTTCTTACGCTCGTACTCGTGTCAGTACTTGCGTTCCTTCTTGCCTTCGTTGGTGGGTTCGCTGGTGGGTGCGTTCGTGCGTTCGTTCTTGGGTACGTTTTTGGGTTCGTTCGTGGTAAGGTGTGGGTGCGGGCTAGTTGTTAATGCACTGGGAGGCGAAAATCGCGAAAAAAAAAACACACGGACGCAAAGAAAGACGAAGGACAAGCGCTAACTTCCAACTGACGTTTATTAGAAACATCGAAAGATATATAGGCACATGAAAGGGGGGAAGACAAAACCTATCAACGACAGCAGCATACAAAAAGTCATGTCAC
Organism: Amblyomma americanum; assembly: GCF_052857255.1. Classification (NCBI taxonomy): domain Eukaryota; kingdom Metazoa; phylum Arthropoda; class Arachnida; order Ixodida; family Ixodidae; genus Amblyomma; species Amblyomma americanum. The sequence goes on along the minus strand of NC_135507.1, from coordinate 3,768,832 downwards.
TCGGTACCCACTCAGATACATCGTCTCCTTTTTTGATAGGCCGATTGATGGCGTGCTTACGCAGCCACTGGCCGTCCTATCAATCTCTACCGCATCCAATATCTCTATTGTGATTTGCAAAGGATGCCGGTCGTTTATTATATTGAGGGAAATCCGCAGCACAATAGCCGCTGCTCTCATATTCACAGTCACGGCAGTGAATTGCCAAAGTTTCCCGCATTTGTTTCACATCGTTGGCATGTTCTCGGAAACGCTCGTTCACGCATCGCCCACTCTGAACGACGTAAAAACAGCCGCATGTCAGTGGTATCTAATAAATGATGCCTTCCGTACAATCAACATACCTGTTGGCATGTCGTATCCTGCAGCCTGATACTTGTTCTTTCAAAAAAGGAGATGATGTATCTGAGCGGGTATCGAGTGACATGACTTTTCGTATGCTGCTGTCATTGATAGTTTTTGTCTTCCCTCTTTTTATGTGCGTATATATCTTTCGATGCTTCTAATAAACGTCAGTTGGAAGTTAGCGCTTGTCCTTCGTCTTTCTTTGCGTCCGTGTGTTTTTTCTCGCTTTTCTTCTTACAATTCATTCGTGGGTTCGTTCGTGGGTTCGTTCCTTCATTCATACATGGGTTCGTTCGCGCTTTCGTTCATAAGTTAATTAGTGCGTTCGCTCTCGTGTTTGTAAGAGTGTGTAACGAAGCCTTCAGCCTGACCTGCAACTGCTGGAAATCGGTGAGCCAACCGTTCATTCGCTAGCACAATATTCGAACACAATCGGGCGTTGTAGTTAGTTTGAGATGTATTATTCTTAACTACAACACTATGCTTCGGAGACCTAGCAGGACACAGGGCTCACTATCGAACTAAGACACGAAAGAAACGCTTTATTCTTTCATACAAGGCTCAACCACTACGATGAGAACATGAGGTGTGTCCCAATGCTTTAAACTTCAGGGATTAGGGTGGCAAAACAATGAGAACTCCGGGGAAATTTTTCTCTCTCTCTCTCTCCCTCTTTTCTCTTGGCTAGAGTGTGAGGAATAAGTGATGTTCTACGAACCTCTTACGTAGAACGCAAGTTATTCACGGAAGAGTCACCACAAAGGCGGGTTTCGAGTTCTGCGAAAAATAGCACACATAAGAGACCTTCTCCACATGCGGACGTCACTCGAATTCTGGAAGCGAGATTGGCCTTCATCCAACGCTAGGAAATGGGTGCTCTCTTTTTGTTTAGATTAATTGTTAAGATTACCACGATGTGTCTCGAATAAAATAAACTAAATCTACTTTCTATCTTTTGGTTCCCATCCTCTCTGAAAGCAAACCCAAGTACGCAGCTTACCTTTGCCTCCTCACTCTTGTTGTTCTTTACTATGCATTCAAACAGCCCGTGCATAAATGGTGGCTTGCAACGCTTTGTTTTTGTTGTATGTTAAAGAATTTGAACTGTTCCGATATTATCATATTTGAAAGCTTGAGTAGAAGAAAGTCATTAATTAAATTAGACGTCAAAAACTCCCCTCTTCGTTTATAAAAATCATTCTCTTTCTTTTTCGTTTCGTTTGGTTACGAAATGTAGAGAAATTCAGCCTCGGCTAAACTACCGTGCCTTACTTCTGATTAGGCAAAGCCTACACAGCATGAGTACAAGACCTACAAGTCAGGTATCACCTAATTAATTTTTCACGTTTATTTTGATAAAGGTTAAAAAGCAGCTAACCTCACTCCAAAAAAAAAGTTAACGCCCATCGCTTCACACCCTCCCAGAATAATATTAGCACATCGTCCAGGGGATAGAAGCCGTGCGTGCAGGATTTACTTGACTCTTTAACGCCGCACGGTAAACTCTAGCAAGTCTGCGTAGTGAAGGAAAGCAATCCAAATAAGAATGAAGGCAAAGTGAACCCGAACGGACGGAAGAACGGTCACGTGTCCAGAAGGGTACCGACAGCGCGATGGACGTCGCCCACAGGTGAAAGAAGCGAGGCGGAGCCACAGCCACGCGGAGCCAAAGCGGAGCCGAAGCCAAGTCAAGCCAAGCTTGTTCCCGCTCGACGGAGCGCACGTCGCCGTGGGCACCGCGGACCCCGAGGAAAGCAAGAGAAGCTGAGCTCGTTTCCATAACAAGGAGGCCGGTCGGGCACGGAATTACGGGTGTCACGACAGGGAAGCCCTTCCTCTCTCTCCCTTATCCTCCTTTCCCTCAATGCGAAAGGCGGGAGCTTGGAGGCCTAATCCGGCTTCATGCTCCAGGAGGCCCAAAGAAGCGCTGTCCTCTCTCGCTCATTCTTTGTCGGCCTCTTTCACGAATTCCTGTCTGTTCTTTCACTTGAGGCATTCGCACGTACAAGCTTTCCTTTCTTATCTGTTCTGCTTTAAGCCTTCTTTTCCTTCCAATGTCTTTATTTTTTAATAACAAAAAAAATCTGTTCCTGTATTGCTGACGGTGGTGATGCCACGAGCCGAATTATACTTGCATAGCAGCCGAACGCCAGAGCATCACGACTAGCCGCGCCCTCTGGAGGCGTCTAGAAGAACTAATCAGAAATTCAGTGCTCCAGAAGAAAGGACCGCATCACGGTACGACAGCGAGCTCGCGCGGCAGCACGGATTTTTTTTCTCCATCTAGGACTGTCAAGGCGGGGCGATAGAGCCTTCGCTATATCGTTCGGCTAATAAGTTATAAATTCGATTTTTTCTTAGTCCCAGTCTTCATGGCTTTTTTCTCTTCATTTTTCTGAGATGGCTGGCTGGCTTGTGACAAGCAGATCGCTCGTGCTCGCAGTCTGACGGTGTTCATTAGCGAGTTTTCGAGAAAAAGCCACGTGCGGCACTGCTTGACGAGCCTGTTAGACGTGACACCAGCGCGAAAAAAAAAAACCGAATAGGACATCATTCCTTCGTTCTTGTCCCCCCCCCCCCCACCCGCCCCCCCCCCCTTCTCCTCATCTTTTTTTCATGTGGAAAGAAGTTTTAGTGTAATTAGAAATATTCCGTATCGCGATGTTACGACACAGTGACGAAAATCTTTTCATGCAGCTCGCGGGACATCGCCTTCCAAGCATGCCTCGGGCAAAAGGAGAGCTTACTGTAGTTTTTTTCTTGTTGTGCGTTGGAGTGAATTTAGAGGTTAGAAGAATATTTTTGGTTCTGTTCTTTTTTCGTGCGCCAATCGTAGGACAACTGATCTCTTCAAGATAGTGGGCTCTTCACGTCTTCTCGAACCACACTTGAGAAACAGTAGCGACGACATCTCCGCCTCTTCAAAAAAGAAAAAGAAAAACGCAAGCGCCTGCTGTTCAGATTTTTGTTCACAGCGGATATTAAGCCATAACCGGATGCATCATTAACTGAATTTGAAGTCTTTCAAATAAAAGATACGTGTCGTTTTCTTCTCCACTACCGTCGAGGTCATCATCAACGCCACCACCACCGTCACAATCATCATGATTGCTGCACTCTGAGCTGCTACAATCAGCCAGGAACGACGCGGTCAATGGCGCTGGGGAGCAGGCAACGCGCATTTGTTTGCTATCTAACCTCTCTATTCTAATCGGATAAGCGAGATAAGAGAAGAAAAACACGTGATCAAAAACAAGGACAAAACGACAGAAATGCGATAAGAACAAAGACCGGTTCAGAACAAAACTACCAAGGTGTTGTACACATAACCATTCGCGGGAGGCGGTTGCGAAATCGTGCTTTCACAGAAATAGACTCCCGTGTGAAGTGCCAGCCGCCCGAGCAAACCAACGCACGCTTCCCGAAGAGACCCCTTCACGCCTCATGCATTTCTAACGCCGGGAACAAATCTCTGAGCTAACTCGGATGACTTGTTCCAACGAGGACTCGTAAAACTCCTCACAAAGGAGTTGCTACTCCTGAAGTGGGAGCGCCAGATTTGGTGAAATGCTGAGGTGAGCTCACTTGCAAAATTCACTCCAACGCACAACAAGGAAACAACAGCAGTAAGCTCCCCTTTCGCCCGAGGCGTGCTTGGAAGGCGATGTCCCGCGAGCTGCATGAAAAGATTCTCGTCAGGGTGTCGTAACATCACGATACGGAATATTTCTAATACATGCAGTAAAAAAAGGGCGGATCTCCACAGTTTACTCTTGCAGTTTTGCCTTTCGCAGGTAAAGGTGAAAGGATGTTCAGTCGCCGTCAGGGTCAGTGCATTAGCAGTGTAGAGCTCTGTAGATAAAAGTAAACTATAATGAGAGCTCCGAAGATGGGCGCACACAACGAGGAGTAACGAGAGGTGGGATTGGCAGCAAAGTGCTGTGAAGTGCGGATGATGTTCACCTGTGCACATGCTTGAATATTTAGTCATTATAAATTTTCCAGGATAGAAGGAAACAACTTGAAGAGTGTTATGCGATTAGAAAAAAATGAACCCAGGACGTATTTAGGACTGTGACAGCTCGAACTATATCCTCTGTTTAGTTTCGAACGCCTTCCATACGAAACCGTTTGAAATTGCTATAACGTCGCACACACACACAAAAAAAAGTGAACGAAATCAAGGAAGCCGCCGAACTCTGAGTAAAAAGGTCATGATCACTTCTTTCATTATACTGGCTTTGCATATCTTTGCGAGAAACCATTTTCAGTGTATAAACGAATTCATTTACCCATTATTAGAGAGAGCAGTCTTAATAAATATTAGGACAGTTATTCCTTTCAAACGAACGAAGGCCTAGTGCAAGGCGCTGGCCCCGGGTTTGTTATTAAAAAAAATGAAACTAAACATTCAGGAGTCTTGGACGCTGCTGGATTGCAGATGTGAACGCGGTAACTACCAACCCCAACTAGCCCAGTCGTGCATGCGCGCTGATTATTAAGGAAATACATAACCTTAGCAATGGGACTAAACAGATCTAATAACGTCTTTTCTCAAAAAAAAGGAAAAAAGCTCCACACTCCTGAGATGAATTGATAAATTTTTACTATCTTTTTAATGTCACTGTTCTCTTGTATTAGGGCTGCGGCAAAGAACCCTTCAGCTCTGCCACGGTGGCTGAGTGGTTAGAGCGCTCGGCTACTGATCCGGGAGTACCCGAGTTCGAACCGACCACGGCGGCCATGTTTCGATGGAGGCGAAACACTAAGGCGCCCGTGTGCTGTGCGATGTCAGAGCATGTTAAATATCCCCAGGTGGTCGAAATTATTCCGGAGCGCTCCACTATGAAACCTCTTTGTTCATTTCTTCTCTTACTCTCTCATTTATTCCTTCCCTAGCGGCGCGGTTCAGGTGCCCGCCGAGATGTGAGACAGTTACGGAGCCTTTTTGTTTCCCCAGAAACCAATTTTCTCTGCACTATTATTCAAAAATATGAAGAAAAAAAAACAGTATCTAAGGCGTTCTTCGGATTTCCGAGCTGCTCGTTTAGAAACACTGTAGCGAAGCGAACAACGAGGGCGTTGTTCAACAGTGGCCTAAATTCTGCCTACAAATTCACTCATTTCCGGCCTACACAGCGCAATATTCAACAGGAATCCTTGAGCGAAATAAGAGAGAAAAAACAACAAAATTTAAGGCAAACGTAGAATCTCATTATCCCTCAGTGCCGTCCATATTTCGGAACGTTCTCGAGAAGCACTGCTCGGAGCTGATTTCTCTTCTCGGTTTAGACCCAAGTTCTTCTGGGGCGAAATAAGCAGCCGTTATGACGGCAGGCGGGCCGAGAAGCGAGGAATTTGGGGAAAAAGGTAAACAATGTTAAGACGGCTTAGGCGGAATCCGTCACCGTTAAGAACAAAGTTAGTACTGTTCTCTCTTACGTGGAAAAATACATTACGCGCGATGCGATTTCTCGTACGACAATACGAGCGCAATTTGCGAGAAGTCAGCGCAGTGACAAAAACGTGGACGGAATAAAAGACGAGGAAGAAAAAATAAATGAAAAGGAGTCAGGAACAGAAACGGAGAGCCCATCAACGACGCCCTTCACGAACAGCAGCGGCCAGCTCGTGATTGCAGAGTCGGGCAAACAGCGAGACTGGCGGACTTAGCATAATAATGAAAAGGCGCCTCGTCATTAGCTGCCTGCCGCTGGGGGCCGCTGCCAGCGATTGCTGAGAACAACAGGACGTTCTCTCCTAATTGGAAATCACTTCTTAGGCAGGAGAACGAGGAGAGTGTAAAAAAATAAAAGGAGAGAAGGGCACCCCACGGCGATTCCTGAGAACGCGAGGATCCATGCACCGATGCCAAAGTCGGGATCCTCGCTTTGCTGCGGTCTCGCGATCGGGCCTTCTTAGGAAGCAGCGAGTAAACAAACGCTAAACACCCGGACGGAAACGTCACGTCTCGGTATGTCGCCGACGTCGAAGGCAGCAGCGTGACGAGAAGACGGCGCGACGCGTCCTTCCATTGCCCCAGGGGTCGGGGTTGTTTTTATTGGTCAGGCTTTTCTCAGGCCTGAAAGTTTCGGGTGCGTTCTAGGCGCTTAGAGGAGCAAAAATAATCAGCCGTATGAGGTGCCGCTTTTGCGAAAGGGATATATTAGGATGTCCAGATGTATTGGCCTTAACCGAAAATTAGTAAGCGTCGGAATGGTCATTGTTGTTCGAGACCATTTTTTTATTGTTCTTGCTTACCTCCAGCCTGTCTAGGCAGTGGCAATGATCGGGTCATTTAGTTCCAGGTTGCTCGTGTGTCAAGTGGCTGTCACATATTGAACTGAGCGATCGATCAGGATGCAAAGCCTGGAGGTAAGCAATCCCAATTAAAAAGAAGGATCGAACAACAATGCCGATTTAGGCGCTTAGTAGTTTTCTATTAAGCCCAATGCATTTGGCTTTCCTGACAAATTCTTTTCCCAGAACAGGCACCCCATATGGTAGATTCTTTTTCTTCGAGGGATCGATTCATCAACCCACCAATCGAATCAATCGATCAATCATTCAATTAAATGAAATTATCAGTACTCCTAGTGAATAAATAGCTCGCGAAATAATTCAGACTATATGAAACATAACTTATCGGATCGCAAAATACCCAGGGTTCTGGAATCACTCATACTAAAAAAAGAGAAATTTGAAGAAAATTGAGCTAGAAGTAATATTAACCCACAAGAGATTGAGTTACTGCAGAACCCAAGGTCTTCTCGTGTGTTTTTAAAGGCAGGCAGAGTTCTTCTAAGCTGTCTACAGCCAGATAAAGAAGTATAAGCGAAGCACTTGTCCACAGGTAACAATTCTCACTAAACATTGAAAACTATAAAAATAATCTCCTAAATTTCTACCAGTCTATTTCTTGAGTGGTAAAACAAACTTAAGTCATATTGAAAACCAGAGCCAGAGCCTTGAAAGGAATTCACCAACGGAGTACAGATGAAATGAATGGCGCAGTTCCTCATTAGTATTTACCCTAGCGTCCACGTACGGTACAACAGAAGAAGGCGTCAAAGACTTCTCAAAATTTCTCCACTTCAAGCAAAATTCATCCTCCTCCACAGCTCGAACATGGGATCACCACCTCCCCGGGCAACTTGATAAGGCAGGCCACAAAATCCCTTGCTAGCTGTCCCGGTGTTCTTAACTTTAAGGTATGCAGTGGTCCCGATATGCAGTGGTCTTAGGTTCGAGCCCTGGACCACAGAGTGGGTTTCTTCAATTACGGAGCTTTTGAGAGAGGTGTGTTTGTTTCTTTTGTAGCCGTAAGACAGCGCTCGTATGTGTGCTAAATGAAATAATTACTTCTTGACTAAATAGTGCGTGGCGACAGCAAAAAGAAAAACAAAAATATTTACTCCGAAACCTGGACCACCCTTTTTAAGCCTCGTGAAGCTATTGTAGGTGCCAGGCTATAGAAACCTGGCGCTGAATTTCGCGTTGCGTTCCCGTAAGCAAGGGTGAATTGTTTTTTTTTAACGCATAAATCTATTCTAGAGCTACCATCACATGCATTGATCCTAATTTTTCGTCCGCACTGCAGAGCTCACCTGGATGATATTCCTGGCCTGGTATAGCATAACAATTCTGAAACAGATTCCAAAATGAAAATTGGTTTCGAAGAGAAGAAATGGAGCACTGTCTCAAATATCTCGGCGGACACCTGAACCGCGCCGTAAGGGAAGAGATAAAGGAGGGAGTGAAAGAAGGAAGGAACAAAGAGGTGCCACAGTGGAAGGCTCTGGAATAATTTCGACCACCTGGGAATCTTTAACGTGCACTGACATCGCACGGCACACGGGCGCCTATTTGCGTTTCGTCTCCATCGAAACGCGGCCGGCTTCGAACCCGGGAGCTCCGGTTCATATTCATTCAAGTTTTGAATTTCCAATCCCTACTTAAATGGCTGAAGCGATGCCATGTCCTCGATTTTGCTGCTGTTCAGCCAATAACGTAAAGTGAATGCGGGGCGTACGTGCCATGGCCTCAACGAATGAAGTAGGGGCGGCAAATTCAAAAATAGATTGAAATTTGTTTCAGAGTCGGTATTTTATACTGACCCTTGATCCTAGCACACCTGGGTAACACTAAACACCACCAATCGTTCTATAAGCGTACACCTTATGCGTGGTCTGGTAGGTTAAAGGGTAAGTAATTAATGTTATCGTGAAGAGCTGGAAGTAAAGGAAGCCGAAGAAATTGCAGATGTAATGGAAGTAGAACAAAAAGACAGCCTGAGCAACATATTGGGGTTTCTTTGGGCAACCGGGAGTAACTAATTATGTATGGCAGTAGAACCAGGAGCTTTGTGCTGGTATCTGCAAATAAAGCGTACGTGTTGAAGGCACTCAGGTAAACCCTTATTCTGACGACGCGTAACAGTCAAGCCTGTATTTAATTTTTATCTACTAGTCTTTAAATGGGCTTACGCAGGGCACTCCATGCACCATTAAGACTATGTCGCGAATCTCCCCTCAAAGAAGATAATGTGCCAGGCTTTTGGGTAGCGTCTTCTTCGTTGCGAGAGAAGGCCCTTTTGACTTTCTGAGTGACACGGGACTTGCGTGTACCCGCTGAAAGAGAGCGATACCTGGCGTTCGGGCTTGCATGTTCCTGTTCCTACGAGTGTGCACAATTTTCTGCTTTATCATCTTCATCTGGAGTATTCTGGCAGGTACGTTACCAGGCAAACATCCCCAGTCATCATTAAAGTGTGTCGTCTCCGTATTAGGAGGCAGTCTTCTATGAACCTAGCATTCATGACTGATAACTTGAAGAAAAGGTTTTTTGCCTTCGTAACTCGCACGCGTTGCGCAAAACCGTGCTTCCTTAGTCTGAAGAATAAAAAAGAAGAAGCAATGAAAATAATGTTTAAAAAATTGGGAATACGAAACACGATTCAATTGGCGGTCATATAGCCTCCCACAGGTGGAAGCAGCAAGCGAGCTAGGCCGAGAGTCAAAGCAGGAGCCTTTTGATCAAAGGATCCCAGTCAAAGCCTAAAAGCCTCGTGAAAAGCTTTCTCTTTTTCACCGCTACCCTACCCTTCCCCCCACCCTCCTCTCCTCACGTCTTCGGAGACGGTGCGTCGGGCGCGGACGACAGCGGCGGACTGGGGGGCTCGTTTCCATAACAAGGAGCACCGTCCGTGGAGGCCCTGAATTACGGATGTCACGACAGGGGGATCCCTCAATGCCAGCCGGAGGACCCAGGGGCCTAATCCGGCTTCATGCTCGAGGAGAGCCCAAAGAAGAGCGGCGGCGGCTGACGCTGCTGGGATGGCCCTCCTCCTGCTCCTCCGCACGCTCATCGGGATCTTCTGAGCACGCCACCGGATTCGTCCCTCTTGCCCTGGCATTCGGGATCTTCCTTGTATATATTTGTGTTATTTTGGTGTTCGATGGAAAGGTCACGCAAGGAGCCGCGTGTCGGGATAGGGGGTGAGTTCGCACTGACTCAGGCCCATAAATGCGGCTTAAAAAGGTACTGCTTTTTTAATGACCGTTATCTTTGTCAGAAAGAGGAACGAAAAGAAAAACCACGATGAGCCGCAATAAAAAAAATTAAAGAAACAAAAATTACACAAATGAATTAAAAAAAACCCTTCTCGCACATACCGCATCCATCACAGTTAAGCGGAAAATTCAGTGCACTGGAGGGCCGTTTCAGTAGTACCTCTGGGAACGACGTCATCTGTACAGGGTAAGTGGTGAACGCGATCAGCCTTAACGAAGGAGTTTTGAAAGGTGAAGTGCGAATGGTGGCAGTAATTGAGCACGTTGAAGGCGTATTTTTTTATGTACAGTAAAACGGCCTCAGAAAACGCGACTGGGTGGCGGCGGAGGCAAGGGATCACCACATGTGTGACAGTATAGGAAAACGAAATGTTGTACCACCTACGTTCACATCTTCGCGGCCGATCATTCGCAACTGCAATTAGTACACCAGCACGCACTAGAAATAGAGTGATCTGCATGTGAACTTTTTTCTGTCTCCCTCCCTTTCACCTCTTTCCTCAACGCAAGTTTCAGGTGTCCACCTTTGGATGAGATAGGTAACCCGCCTTGCGTTTTCTCGTCACGTGCAGTAACTTGATGTTTCGACTCATCACATGGCTGTCATGCACCGACAGAACTAATTCTGTCGCCATGAACAAGGCAATACTGGCCGAACATGGCAAGAAGTAGCTCCATACTACAGAAAATGCTCTGAATTTCAACTGTATTTCAATACGTACAGTCAGGCCGGAATGAAACACGAACAGCGCCCGTCGTCAAAACAAAATATCTTACTTTTGTAGTTTCAGCTGAAGTGCACAGCTAGCCTGATTCATCTTTAAGGACGAAAGGTCTATCGATGTATATATTGATACATCGGCTGTAAACGAGCATCTTGTTGCAAAGGAAAAAGTACGGCATATCCTTGTTCGCGTTTCATTCCGCCCTGACTGCAGGCATGGCATGACTTCTTGCATGGAAGTTACTGGCTCACTTGGCGCGCGAATGTCCTTGGCGTAACACATTACGTGACTACCTCGCGGAATCATGAAATCACATGGCTGTCACGACACCATCACACAGTCGGTCACTTGGCGTCATGTAAAATCGCGGGACCATGATGTCGCAGTTACATGACCGGTGATGTTAAAGGCAGAGGACACGTCCGAGGGCACTCTTCACAGCTGTTCGAGAAGTCAAGTCATCTCATTGAAAAGAGCTAAAGCTTAAATCAAAGAACCTCGCAAAGCCGCTCTGGTCAAGCAGGTCAATCAGAAAACATAACCGTCGAGTAATTTCTTTTCTCAACAAAACTTTTACTGTCGCTTCCTGAACTCGGCTTGCACAGCGAAGACACCATTACCCAGAGCTCTCCTGTGGCAGTGGACATATTTGGGCTTCCCTCGTATACAGCAAAGTTTTGAGCTCGTTTGCTTCTGAGCCAAATCGCTCGTCTTCTAATGTGTCCTTGATTATCGAAATCTCTTGAAAGTAAGAAGATTTTTGCTTCTGCTCCCTCCACCACGCAGGACTTCCACGAAAGCTGCAGGAGCGCCACTACACAGCTTATAAGAAAACTCCCTGAACTCTAAACTTCTGACAAATACACTACAGCTATGAATTATGTGTTTAGTTTGTTAGTGACGCTGCACCTACGGGTATGAAATGTAGCGAAAGCTTTCCAATAGCAGAAGGCGTATTACACATCACAGATTAAACTCCCGATATCAAGGCCTCAAATCGGCAACATGAACATAAGCCATACTGGACCCATGCTAATGTCAAATTTGAGCGTGCATCGGAACGAGTCTAACGGGATTCGACCCTGTGATCTCGCCCCGTGCTAGCACACAGCCACAAAAAAGGACCCTTCATCCCCTGTATCGCAGCGCACGCACGCATCTCGTTGTCAATTTCCTCTCCTAGACAGGGAGCCAGTCACCCGAAGAGGGTGCTGTTATCGTCGAGGCGACACGTCGTAGCAAGGTCCCCAAGAGAAGCACTGCACGCGCTGGAAAGTAAAAACAAAAAAGAGAGCAAAATAAAGTGAGTCGTTGAAGCGTAAGGGCCGAACCCAGCAGTGAAACGAGCGACGACCCGAAACCAGAGCCTAATCAACTAGCAGCAGCCAACTAACCCAAATCAGCTGATTAAGTATCATTGCTCGCGTGCTCCAAGAGCTCCTGTTCGTTTTTCGCTTTCCTTCTATCCGCAGCTTGCGCTGTCCCTCCTGTCTTATTCCTTGGTTTTGAATCGCTGCGCAAGCGCCTATTTTTTTTTTTTTTTTACAAGCATTGCACCATCGGCAGGACGTGATACTGTCCCCTATGCTCCTCTCTCGTCCACCCCTTTCCTCCTCTCATTCTCCTCCTCCCCTCATATGCGATCGATAGACAGGGTGGCTGCGAAGAGCACTGCTCGGGGGAGAGGGAAGATCCGGAAGGGCGAAGGTAGTGTTTATAGCGGTGCGAGTGAGGAAAAACTGTGAGGGCGAATTCGGCACCAGTGGCGGCGGTGGTTGTGCTGGTGGTGGTGGTGGGAGGGTATAGTACGGGATTGCCTCTGCCTCCTCCGTCTCGTCCACGAGGACGAAGCCCGGGAGCCCGCCATTAATTCGCGTAATTAATGAAGCGCTCCTCCCGCCGCCGCATAGCAGGAGCGAGCAGTCTTGGCGCGACGGCTGCCGACTTCCGTTTTATCTCCCTCGGGATACACATAGGAGAAAGATTGCACGCACAGGCCCACAGAAGCGCACGCGTCAAAGCATCAAGAAAAAGAGGCTCGAGAGAAAGAGAGAAAGGCCGGAAAACGCTGCGTGTTCTACATGCCTCCTCCGTGGCCGACTCTGCCGGAGAAGAGCGGCTCCCTTGGGAGTCGGAGAGGGCGCTCGTCGGCGCGTTGCAGCGCAGATTCGCTCCGACGACCGTCCTTTTGAAGGCAGAGAGAGGAGAATGATGCTGCTCTGTGGGAGGAGTGGAAAGGGTGCACGTATGCTGCGCGGCCCCGTGCGGTCCGCGTCTTCGCGGTCATTGTTGCGGGAGATGGCCCTCTGCTTCTTATGTCTTGCTGCAGTCTCCTTTGTGACCAAGTACGTTATAGGAGGTTCGAGCTAATCCTCGCCGCGCTTTCCATTTGGCTTTGTTTCTTTCTTTCATCCTTTTCTTCTTTCCTTCTTACTTTCGTTCTTTCTTTTTCCTCTCTTTGTTCATTTTCTTCTTTTGTTTTTTCCCTCTTATTCATTTCATGTCTCCTTTCTATCTTTCCATCTATTTTTCTTTCCTCCGTTGCGCTGTAAGAACGCTATCCTGTGTTTGTCGCTTCTCTCTTCGTTCTTTTAGCCTTCGCCGCTTCAAAGGAAAGAAATATAAAAATGAGCATTCGAGCCTCACATGCTAATTAGGAAAACAGGCTATCAGGAACGAATAAGAGAGCCTTAAGGTTTTTCCCGTTGCTCAAGTTAGTTTCTCGTAGAATCTGGCTGTTAAGCCAGAGCAACGAAATATACACTTCCATTGGTTTTAGCCGAGTTCAGTGCTTAATGGATCAGTGGATGCAGTAAAAAAAGAACCCTGTGGCGGTGCGCGTACAGCTTGCATCAGACGGTAAGATAATAGCCATGATGTGTTTGGCACGAGTGCTTAAAGCGTCTAAAAGAGAAGAAAAAGAGACTAACAACGCAACAGACAGTTGCTTAGTCTAGAATCGCGCAATACTATGAAGTCTCTTTCTTTAAACGAACTGTTATCTTTACACAAAGGAAATGCAAATATGTCTCTGATATCAAATGCTGCTCCCTATAGAAGAACTCCTCTTAAGCCCAAGGAGAGCCATACTTCTAATGCACCCCACTATTTATCTGAGAGAAGGCAGGTGGCGACCGACGATTTAAATTACAGGAATAAGTTACTTCACTAAAAAAGTATTTTTGTGAAATTGGTGAACCATTATTCTACTAATTAACACTAATTCAGTAGTACAAATCGGTGGCTATGGCGCAGGTCTGCATTAAGAGGCTTTGTCCATCCAAACGTGTGGCAGTTCTGGAGTAAAGTTTGTGAACAAAGCCCCTAAATAGAAAGGAAACCTTGTCGAAAAAAGAATGCCCTCTAAACTAAACACTATTCAGCTTTGCATGGTTCCCTGTCCCCACCGTTGAGCAAGCCGGAGCAAAGCTAGCAGGACAATAGCGAAGCAGTGGTGAAATTATAGCCATAGTTTTAGCATCCAAGATGCTGGAGGTGCGGGGTATGTCCTCCAGGGCCACTGGGCCTCCACAGGTTTTCAGTAGGAACTAGATTTTCTCTGGCCTGGTGCTCGGCTTATCTGGAGTAAAGTGCTTGAAGAAATGGGCGTTTGGCCCGATCTTGTGCAGACACAAAGCCAGGTCCGTCGTAGCTCTTTGTTCAAGTTTCCCCCTTGCCCCACTAGAGTCAAATCAATAGCATCATCACAGCGGAGATTCGCGTTCAAGGTGTAGGTCCTGTCGTGACATGTCATCTGACGTGGTTCCAGGCTAATAATCGTCCACTCACTCTTCCACTGTGTTGAGCGTTGTGTCTGTCTGCCCCCCTTATCCTGTTTCAGTTGCACTGTCCCTCAGCCTGTTCAACATGTACCGGCTTAGTTAGCAAACTATTATCCAGCACTGGTCTTATCCTGGAAGCTTGGTAACGACAGGGGTGTATATTTACACTGCTTTCTTTTTAGTGCTCACTGCGTGTACACATATTCCAACCTAGTTATGAACTCTGTATAAAAAATGTAGGTCATCTGCTGTTCGAGCCCTAAAGCGCCACATTTTTGCTCAGCTGTATGCAGCAAAGAACTCAAGCCTGATCCTTCAAAGCCTCGGTCAAAAATATACAGTTAGAAAATAAGTACAAAATTATGTATGAAACAAAACTGCCTCTACAGTTTGAATGCAGGAACCTATCTTTTTGTTGGTATCGAACAAACCAACACTCCCCTCGTAGTCTCAGTTATATCAACTCGCTCTTTGCACACTTTTGTACGCTCATTGAGATATGGTCTAAAATTGCATGGAAACAACAAATAAATACGTATTTCCCTTACGTTAGGCCACAGCAATATGCGCAGAGTATCTCGAAGAGTAGCTCTGCACGGGCGTGCTTCCTGACGGCAGTAATACGCTGCCAAGCACGTAGGCCTAGTAAAAGTGTGTCTGCGTATTGAGACGTCTATTTAATTGAAATAAACTTGATACTTCAGAATAATTATCGGCGTCTGTAAAGAAAAATGCAGTCACATTCTCCCGAAACGTGTGAGTAGGCTTCCTTTTCAATGTTTTCCTCTAACTCACATCGTCAGGCTCTCAAAAGATTTTCGCCTTTCACGTCGGTACGCATTTGCCTAACTCTGCGCAAGTGAGTTTTTTTTTTAATATTCAGATTTCACGCTCTGTCTTTTCCTTTTCTTTATACACGCTCCTCCTTTCACCTTTATATCGCAGCGAAAACTGCGAAGCAACAACGGCACCATTTTTAAGAGCCACGTGCGGGCAGCGAAGCAAGAAAGCCGCTTTCGATCCAAGCTGCCGCTGCTGCCACTGCCCGGTTAGTCGCCATCAGGTCTCGATCGCCTAAGCGGCTCAATTTGAGTGCCATTCCACCCCCACCATCTCACGCTTTTCCCACAGAGACGACTGCTTTTCTTTCCCTTTTCCCTCCCGTCCACCAACAGCGGCGATGGGGATATACGGGAGCGTAGGGAAAGAAAAGGTAGCAAAGAAAGCGACATGGCGGCGGCGCAAAGGCGGCGGCCCGGAGGCGGCTGGCGTGCTTCGGCTCCATTTCCCCCGGCGGCGGCAGTAGCGGCTCGAGGAGCCCGTCGCCACGGACCCGGAACAGGGGGCACGCTCCCGGCACAGAACGCAAACACGGCCGCCGACGACGGCTGGAAAGGTGACGATGGGTCGGGCACGGAGGGCAAAGAAAAATAAGAGGTTTCGGGAGAGCTCTTCTCCGGGTGCGTTAGCCGGCGAATCTGGGAGAGCTGCCGCTGGATGAAACGCCGCTCTTGCGTTGCATTCGGCGAAAGAGGGGGGAAGGGAGACTGAAGGTAAGGAAGATGTGGGGAACGTTAAGAACACAATTTCTAGTTAGTTACACACCACCCTGAGAACGTATTAACTGGGCGAAAATATGGATGAGGGACCACGAAAAAAAAATGAATTTTGTGAACTGAGACTCTCTATAGAACCCGCAAGAGCAATAGTGTAAGCCCGATTGTGCAATTGCACTATTGCAATATTCAACAATAGAGCCAGTGCGTGAGCCGCTGCCCTTTTCCCCTGAAAAAGCGGTAGCAATACGAAAAACCGTCCATGCCGAAGCTGGTCAGGGCGAGTGTTCTAATTTCTTACGAGTACAGCATCCGGAAGTAGATTGTGGTTGATAGACATGTACACAGCGGCGTCTTCACTTTTCATTTCTCTATTCCCGGGCTCGATTTTGTTTTTTGTTTGTATCGGCCATTAGACGTAAAGTGCAATCGACCGTTTAAAGAGTCTCATTTTTTTGCGATAAATACAATCTGGCCAAAAGAATTCTGCATTTTTTTTTCATGTTAACTTTTCATACTTGAATCGTCAATAGAGTTGTTTAGCTTCGTACTCATGAAATTCCCTTCGCGATTCCGCAGACATTTGCACTTCCTTTACTTGCATTTTTTCTTCTAAGCGCGGCTTGGAAGCAGACCTGAGCACGGACCATTAGGGAACGAAACACTTCTCTTCTTAAGCCCCTGTCTTCTCAACACATTCACTTCAAATCCATAGTACCGTGGTCGCCCCGTAAAGCTATGAAGCGTTACATAACCAGTGAAAAAAAAAACAATAACTTGCATATGTTTAAATAGTGAAATTCCGTTATTGTATATTATGTCACCTAATTAAGGAAATAAATTGAAAGAAAGTCATTGATTATAAAAATGGATCATTTTCACAAATGTAAGAAGCCCCAACAGCGAATCTTGTTCAAAGAAATGAGTTCACATCTAGCTAGGACACAACGGCAGGCAAGAAAATAAATGAAAAGTAAACAAAGTAAATATCAGTGATTGTTCTACGGATGGAGAAGGAGCGCATGGTGATGCAGACCTGTTCCAAAAAAACGCGCTTATTAGCGGAATAGAAACGCAACGGAGACTAAATACTTCCCGCACGGCTAAGGCGGCCGCATTTCAGAGCGAGTAGGATGGAAGCATGCCCATGCGGTCTGTGATAAGAGTGCACATTAAATAACTACCGGTATTCGAAACAATACGCAGTCTTCGACTAATGCACCCCTGTTATCTCATACGTAATGCGATGTCAGTGCACGTTAAAGATCCCCAGGTGGTCGAAATTATTCCGGAGCCCCCCACTACGACACCTGTCTTTCTTTCTTCTTTCAGTCTCTTCTTTATTCCTTTCCTTACGGCGCGGTTCAGGTGCCCACCGAGTGAGAAAGATACTGCGCCATTTATTTCCCCAACCAAAAATTTTCAATTTTCAACTCATTCCAGATGCCGAAAACGTGTCCTGCTTATTCGTTAAAGAAGCTTCTCCTGCAATATAGTCTTTTAGCAGAAAAGCACGCTTTACAAGCAAACACTCGCCTCTTGTCTGCGACGCAAGCGAACGAGTTGATTTAGTTTGAATGGATTTCTTTTCCACTTAGCTTCGCTCAGTTTACGAGAAACTTCTTGTACCTACTACCAATTTACATTAACAAAGGAGGAGTGCCCCACTGCCGTGAGCACACTAAGCTATGAAGTTGTCTGCCATTCTTTATTTTAAGCTCCCTGCTTCTTGTTCCTTCCCTTCTCTATCCCTCTTCCCTTTCCCCAGTGTTGTGTAGCAAGCTTATAATTTCTACTGGTCAACCTCCTCGCCCTTCCTTCTCCACCACTCTTTCTCTACTTTTGAGCTATGCAGCGTTTCCTGGTCATCTTATGGCCCCGTGAACGAATTTCAAGGGAGAATAAACGAGCCAGAGCAACGATCACGAATAAAAACAAAAATGAAAGATAAATTGCCGCTACTACGCCGGTGAAAAGTACAAGGAGAATGTGTGTTGCCATGTGGTCTACGCTTCCTAAGATGTATGTGCCCTGTAGCGATGGTGTTCACTGCAAGTGAAACAGACTGCGTTTCGTGACGGCATAAGCCTTGAATTTGCCTGCCTTTAGCGAAGCACACTCCTTACTGATGCGGAGTGAAGCCCACACGCGGTGTTCGATACTAAAAACATCGTGAGAGTTGGAAAATGGGAATAGTGAAACTTAACATGTGTCTTGGGAACATTAAGGGAACAATCAGCACAAATTGAACTTGGCCAGTATCGATTGATTATCGCGCTCTAATCGCAAAGTGAACAGTCTCGCCAAAAGGTAGAACTGGTAAGCTAAAAAAGACCCAGCAAACGAAATGCACAACGCAGCCATCAAAATTTTGTGCGCGGATTCGAGAGGCTAAGTCACACAGCCATTCACTTCAAACTGTGGTCACGGGTGATTTTATCCGTGCAGGTGTCGCAAGTTTAAACCGAGTTGCGGGAAGCTTTAAAATTCAAATTTATCTGCAATAAATGTGCATTTTGCTGCCGAACATACATCGGCACTAATAACGAGAATTGTATGAGTTGACATTTGTGTCACTTTAATTCCAAACGTATTGTGTTCAGATATACAGGCGTACATATATAGCATGTATGCAGATAAAATGGCGCTATTATAGCCGATATAGATTCCGCGTACTGTACCTTGCACACTGAAAGATACACCAGTTATAATAAATTACAAGAAGAGCTAATATACGGAAGCTAGCAAAAATGCTGCTGTTTGTGAATATAGTTTCGAACACATTGGCAAAGAGTCTCGCGTCTCGAGACGCTCGTAAACAGAGAGATACCTTGAAGATTTAAATGAGTAGATTATAATCACGCACACAATAGCCAAGTTGCTTTCATGCATGTGACTGGTTAATATCAGAGCTGGTATTGAACCATAGAATATACTTATCCTTTGCAAAATTTATCCGCATATTTCACGTAATAAAGGAACGTGTTACGAGCGCCCGAATATTGACGTCATATTGGCGTCAGCTGGTGAAGTCATAACTTCGCATGCTTCGTGATATCCTTGCTCTTTCTTCGTTCCACTACAACGAAAAAGTATCTGAAGTTGAATTTATTAAATGCTAATTCAAATAGGCTGAAAGTTACGGAAGAAAAAAGCGCTTAAAGAGAAGCAGAAGAGCGACCATGTTTTCCTAAGCTGGAAGCTGTAACAGACTGTCATTTTTACTCGCATAAACACCTCCCGTATGAGCACACGATAAAAGCTTCTAGCGCATTTCGTGAAAGAACCTTCAAAAGTAAGAGGGAACGGAAAAACACACAACACTCATCGCGAGAGGAGCGGCCGAGGCATATGTGAGTTTAAGGCGGGCAGTGCGCGAGCTTCCACACCCCCGGAGGGCGGGGGGGGGGGGGGGGGCAATAAAAAGGAAACACGTCCGGAAAACGGAAGTAGTTATAAACCGGAAGAACCAGAGCGCCTTCCGGACGTACGCGAACGCGTCCGCTGGCTGGCCGAGTCTTGCGGCGTTGCCTCTGCTCTGGCGCGGCAGGAAACGCGGGAGGTCTGGGCCGTTTCGACCGTTGCTAAATCCAGCGTTCGCGCGCACTTTCCGTGAACTTGGAAACCGCCTCGGCCGTGTTTTCCTACCCCGAAAGGGAGATTACTCGCTTCTGGAGACATCGCGATCCGCGGACCGGAGATGTTGTCCGAAGCACGTGAATGAAAAGATATGTGGACACAGCCGATTCATATGTGAGGCTCAAAGGATGAGTAGAGAGAAAAAAAACAATCGGATATTTTTTTTTGTTCCTTCTTAGGATAAGTGTGGCAAGGACTGTTCTCTAGAAGTAAAGGAACAGAACTGCTTCTAATCCGACTGTTCTCGAAAAACAGCAATAGGATTGATGAAAGTTTTTAGGCGGTTTCCTGCGGCGGGGTCACGGCATGATTGCAGGAACGAAAATCGACCCCGGAGCCAGCTGAATATATGACAAACATAAAGTCTCCACATTAATGAAAGCGCATGCCATAAATATTGAATAGAGTATTCATGCCGCACGGTGTATTCATGCCCAGCGCATATGTTGCTAGTTTAACTGTGGTCCTTGTTTTCCTTGAGCTATAAATAGGATCAACAGAGGCCCCTCAATGTGATGGCATACATATATCATAAAACTGCAGAACTGCAGAACTGCAGAAAGAATTTCAACAAAAAGATCATTTCATGTTTGCTCAAGTTTGTGCGTATGATGAGCGAAAGCTCTTAGTTTCTGATAAGCTTATTTTCAACTTAAGCAAGCTTCAGCGTAACTTTATAGGCTTCTGTGTACGTCTTTGCTATCCTTTAAATGCTAAATTCATTGCAACAGCACTGATAGTTTCAATCCGCGCAACGGGCCTCATGGACCTAGCTTAACAGTCTAACACGATTTGAAAGTTATTGGCGTCATTGCGATCAAACAGGACAGACAAAGCTTTGTTTTTATGATTGTCACTTACATTCTATGTAATTTACACTCAAGAATGAAATGACTTGTACAATAGCGGTACGTTAGAGCGTTTTAATTCATAGAGATAAGCCTAAACTGAGCAGCTTCAAAACACCCCAGGTTGTACAATGTTTGGCGCCAAAACTTCAGAAGTACTTCGCAACTGTCACTGCAAGCTCCGTAGGCAGGGCTCCCAACACTCAGCCCGGAGAAGACAAACGTAGCATTCAGTGCAGAAGGCATTCGCTGCTGAAAACAACACACACAAAAGAGCTCGGAGACTAGGGCACCCGTGCATGTCACAATGCTACCCGGTTTCGCGGGCGCACTGTGTCACCGAGGCGGGCATAAAGCTGCTCTTATGTCTCCCAAGCACGTAGCAGGGCGTCGCACTACTTTGCATACCCCGCGTCAGCCGGGGGCCGAAGCCTGACGAAGAGGCGGAAAAGAGGGGAAGCGCTAAGCATAGCCTTACTATAGGAGCAGCGTGGAAAGTTCCGCGGTACGCCAGGCTTGCGTATTAAAACGATAGAGTCCAGTCCCCGCTGAGTCTGGTTGTGACATTACTTCAAACAGCCTCCACTGACCGTGGTGCGCCGCAAAATTATTAGGCTCTTTATCCTCGGGACTTTGAATGCGACTTCAGGAGTAAAACAAAAATGCACAGAGAGTTCAAGATGGATTCTCTCTTACTTCGGTATTCTGCAGGAGCGTTGTTGCAGTTGCCCGGTCAGTGAGGTGATTGCCTTCGCTGCGCAGTCCTATCACGTTTAGGTGGGTCCATAACTCTCATTCCTTGCGGCGCTTCGGTTTCTAGTTATTATGCTTTGCGATGACGATGGCGCTAAACAAGAAGCGCGTCTTGCCGCTGTAGCTGCGCTTCGGTCTATGTAGCCAGCGGCGACGACCAACTGTTTCATCTCGTTTCAGTCGCAACCCTTTCCTTCAGCAGGGAACCTGTATATTTCCGCAATGAAAGTATTTCACTGTTGACGCAGATTGCATGCTACAGCACATGAAAAAATTCACTGTTCGGTGCGCTGTGGTAGACTGAGGTGGTGGCACAGCCCAAAGAAAGCGTCGTTTCCCTCGGACCACACCAAGTCACCGCGCACTTCAATTTTCTCTCTGTTCCCTGCGACTGATCAAAAAGCGTCCTTTATGACAACGTTCTCCGTGTGTTTCGTCTCTCAACCGTTAGTTTTTTTTTCGATGCTAACCACTGATGTTATCTCCGTCTGGATACATTTCAACTAAATGGTGAATTGGTAACACTTGTTATAGACACTTTGCGCATCGAAGCCAGGTTAATATCCGATTGGATAGTTTTTCACGAGTCCAAAGGACACCATGCAGGAGTTGAGCAGTACTAGAAACACTATAATACGAGGGGTTAGGTAGCTATTGCTGTCTAAAACCACACAAACATATTAGGAAGCCGAGGGTTGCGTTGAAACCATAAAAACAGCAAATCTCAAAAGGTGACAACACAACACAACCGGAGTTTTCGACGTATGCAGCACTTCTATAATATGGTCAAAAGATTGAGGCAGTAAAGAATAACTGTAGTAGTACGGATAGTTGGGCTAGCTGGTTTGTGCTGATCCTTGGATGAAAACAGCGCGAACAGACGAAAGATAGAACAAGGTGTATTAATACTCGACTTAGAGAACACCTTCGATCACCTTCGGATTTAACCTACTCCCGTGTAAAGGAGCACTGCCAGAGTGGCGGGAATAAAAACAATAAAGTGTGCCGACCTTTAGTTACACACACACGTGCATTTTATTTCGCCATAAAGATAAGACAACAAGCGAGTTAGGAAAGCATACCATATTCGAAAGAGGAAGGATGAATGTGTTAGTCAGCCTTCGTTATTGCTAGTCAGTAAAGAGATTGTTTTCTTTGATAATACGTGATTTGTTTTACTCTTTTTTCTTGTTTTTTTCTTTGTGTTCTCTGGTTGTTCATGCTATCAGGGTGTAGGGTTTTTTAGTTAGTCATTGACCTCTGATGTGGTCCTTAGATTGTAGTCTGGACATGTGCGCTGGATCTACTAGGTCATATTATTGTTATTTAACAGCGCTCATTCTGTGTGTTTTTTCATTCTTTGTCGTTCGTCCGTTCGTGCTGTTTTCTACCCAAAAAGTAAATAAACTAGAAGTCTCGACAGCGTATTTAGAAACTGCAAGGTGAACACGACGGCAGTAAGAACCAGCGCCTGCATGTTTTTTATCTACGTCTATTTGACGAAAAGGAGTCGTGCACCAAACAAGCGGTCAAATTCTTAAGCGGTGCAAGTTGTTAAAACAGCAGAAGGCAAAAGTGGCGCGAAAAACGCGAAACAAAGGCATTGAACAAAATGCTTGGTGAAATCTTCTACCTCGCTTCCTTCGCACAGTAAGCTTAATTTAAAACGCACAATTTATTTCAGTACGCGTACACTTTTTAAGCACGAAGACATAACGCACGCAGTAAGCGTGCAGTCCCATCGTTTGTTACCCAAGCAGGCGAGGAACATCTGAGCAAAGGACTCTCCGCGTGCCCTTACGCCTACGCGGCGTAAATAAGCGTCCCCAAACATATAAGCAATCTGGATTAAATGCCCTTCACCGGGACACCCTCAGCTGGGAAACGATAAGGTGGCAAGCCGCCGTGATAGAAGCCTGTTGACTTTGGCTGGGCGCCTGGTCGTTTCTTACCGGAATGAAGAGTATGTGTGCGTGCTTGTGTGAGTGGTGTGTATCCTACGAGGCCCAATCGCAATGCATCGTGCTTGCGGGGGGACAAGTAGTCGGCAAACATGGTGTCGCCGTACGTTCCGAGGATACACACGGGCCTGGCGGAGATGAAGACAGCGAAAAACGAAGGCACAGTCTGGAATCGGTGGAAAACCCGAAAAGCCGCACCGACTACGTCGCCTCTGCCCTCGTTCTGCTGGAGAGAAAGTAAGTACGGAACAACCAGTTGATAGTAGAAGATAAAGTAGTAAAGGGGAAATAAAGTCAGTACAACATTCAAATACCGAGCAGATGAAGAATGTAAAGGACCACGTTATGTCGCCTGTGTCTCTTCCAACAAAATGAGAGAAAAAGACGAGAGCTAAACGATCAAAGCAACCGTCAGCCCTGGTCCTCACTGCCAGTTTTCATTAAATAATGCATCTTATGAAAAGTTGCGCAGCTTAACTTCGCATAGCCAGTGAAATGACAGTAGGTACTAGAACGTAGCCATTTTTGGCGGAATCGCATCGTCTGCTCTTCGCAACACCAGGAGATGATGCGCTGTCGATATGCATCACAGTTCACACATGAGTGTTGCGTGAGTTTTGTTCACGGTTATTTTGTTTTTAGGTGGCATGAAAACACTGAGGCATACAAGGTATACGCCTTAGTAGACAGCTCCAAGTTATTTTCGACAACCAGAGATTCTTTACTGTGGAGATAAATATCAGTACACAAGAGCGTTTTTGCATTTCACCGCTTTCAAAGTGCAACAGCCGTAGCCGTAATCAAAGCCACGAACCCGAGCTCTATATCAAGCGCACGGAGGTACCACATCCTTGAGGCAAAAGAAAACAATTACGATGCATATTTCCTACAAGTGTCGTCAAATAGTTTAGTTAATGGGGATTTAACGTCCTAATGCGACTCAGGCTATGAGGGACGCTGTAGTGAAGGGCTCCGGAAATTTCGACCGCCCGGGGTACTTTAACGTGCACTGACATCGCACAGTACACGGGCCTCTAGAATTTCGCCTCCATCGAAATCCGACCGCCACGGCCGGGATCGAACCCGCGTCTTTCGGGCCAGCAGCCGAGCGCCATAACCACTCAGCCACAGCGGTGGCTAGGTGCCATCAAATCGTGTCTGTGCGCCGTAGAGGTTTACCCTTAATTGGTGATTCCTAGACAATCATCCTAAAATGGTTATTCCTAATTGGTAATGCCTAGATAATGATCCCTCAATGGTTATCGTAAGATGGTGACCTCAGATGGTAATTCGCAGATGGTGATATTAAGATGGTAAACTCTGGGCGGTGATCTATAAATGGTAATCCCAAGATGGTAACCTGATATGGTGGTTCGTAGATTGTTATATTTAAATCGTAATCTTCCGATGAATATTCCTAGATGGTGATCGCAACCGTGAATCCCACAGCTTTCCCAACACTGCACGGATTTCGCGAGGCAGTACGCAACTAAAAATGGTGGCCGCAGAAGGACGCTGGCAAACAAGCTTCCCCGCCACCGCTTTCTGGGTGGTCGCCCAATCTTGGCTTTCGCGTATTGGCCGAGCAAACGAGCCCGAACCAAACAGAGGCGGAGAGCTCGCAATGGCCGGGACACTCTTAGCCGCTTTCCTGTTGAGGATAGAAACGTCAAAAAAAGCAGCCACAAAACACCAAGGCGACGATGAGAGAGAATTGCTCTGTCTCCTCTCGAAGTGTTCCGAAAAAAAAATGCGAAAGTTTCGTGGTGGAAGCGTTGAAGAAAAGGGTTAGTGAGAAAGTTGGACAAGCTAAGGCAGAAGAATGGTTCATTTTCTAGGAGACCAGTTATAAGCTTGAGTACCATGCAGCTGAGTTTGAAGCTTGTTGCTTATTTAAGGTACAGACACTCTTCTCAACTTTTTTCATTGGCTGGGTCACCGGTTACTACTGGTTAGCGTTTCTTAAGCAATCATGCTTCACTTCCCATGCTTTTACCATTGCAGGTACCGAGAAATTCACGACAAGCTCATTTTTGAACGGGAAATAGTTAAATGAACGCAATTTTTTCATATATCGTAACATTTCATATAAAATCAAAGTATCGGCAGACTTTTTCCGGCGATGCTGCTTTTATTTTTTGTATTAATGTTTTGGCTACCGTAACAAATGTTCCACGTTGGTTTTCTACGGCAGTCCTAACGGCTCGATGTGAGCGATAGACAAACTTTAAAAGAAAGGTTCTGCTAAGCATCGTAAGATGCTTAGCAATATTTACAATATTTACATAACATTTCCTTAGAATACTCCACAGTTGTCTCACAATTTATATAGATGTCCAATATTATCCTGTACTTCTGGCTTCTAGGCGAAGAATTAGACAACTTCTTATTTTTTCTACAACGCTAACTATTTGTATACAAGATATAATCAAGTCTAAGACAATCGTTTCTACTCATTTCGCATCTTATTCGCCACGTGCCGTTCTGTGTTACGCTGAAAAATTGGCCCTTCTCTTCTTAACAGCCTTACTTAACATTCATTGATCAATCATCAGCGCTTTAAATGTCTATCAAGAAATCCGTATATATCCGTCGTCATACAGATCATAAAATATGCGCTTTTTACTGAAATACTAATGGCGTGAATGTTTTCATAACAATATCAGTGATCAAAGCCCAGAATTTCGTAGGGCAGAGTGATACAGGATAATTCTTCACTTCGAGTGCCTCTGAACTTGTCTTGTGTTAGATGGGGCTTACTGCGAGAGAGAGACCTACTTTCTTATATCGCTTGCGACTCACTCTGCATACAAGCCGTCATGGTTATACACAATTCACCATGCCACATCACTTCTGCGCTCGAGTTGTGCTGCTGTTAAGGGTGTACACCTTTTTCTTTTAATATGCGGACGTATTTGTACCGAGCGCGAGAAACTTCTGGGCAAACTACCAGGTGACTACATGTGGCAGTGTGTTGTCTGAGTGGTTCACAACCTGAGCAGCGAAGCGGAAGGAAAGCAAACCTTCGAGTTCTGAGCGAATACTGGTATTCTGAGGCAGCGGTAGTGGTTAGTTTTCCTATTTATCATTAAACGTGGGTAAACAGATTGCCGACATACTGAATGCAAGGCTAACAACGCGTGTGTACGCTAATATCACCAATCGCCACTAACCAGAAAGGATTGATTGCAAAGTCTGTCCAAACAGCAGTGACCCTTATAATACTTATTTTTTTCTCGGACCTCACGTATTCCTTTAAGTACGTTCGTTCTACTCCACCACTGCCAGAATACACCTTTTCCTGCATAGGCGAGTAATGACAGCATTAGCATCGAACACGAAACAGAGCAGATGATGGCGGAGAGGAGCTCAGGTAACCTGAAGTTTTCTTGCGTTGCCTCCTCGTCATGGTCTTATGAGGAAATATGTCCGACCGTCATATGTGGAACTTTGAAATAAACTTTTTTTCTCTCGCAATAACTGTACACCGACATCCCTCGCATCTGATCCATCTCAGCGGCTCTTTCCTCGGTAGTCACCTTGCTGAGTCCTCGTGATTAAAGGTAGCAAACTTTTTTTTGTAAACAAGTGAGTCCCGCAATGATGGAGCCTCAGTGGTCAGAAAAAGATCATCTCATGCAAGAGGGTGGAGTTCATAGAGCTGACGCTTACACTAAGTGTACACGGTTGGTCAAAAGCCCCTGGGTTACAGGATCTCCTCTCAAGCAACGTAGGGAAGACCATAAAAGATCGAAATTTCTTGAGGGTGAGGAGCACACTAATCCTCAACCCTTGACACCTAGGAAACTTTACTATACTGATCAAAACTGATCATGTGGCCCGGAAGCTCTTAATCAGAGAGCATAAAAATATCCGAACCTTCCTGATGCCTCTGTCTCCGTGAAAGCTACGGTGGTTTAAGCCAGCTCAAATCTAATTTGGCAAACATCCCGCAGCGTACTTAAACCTGAAACTTGGGACACATCGACCGAGCTCGAATGTGCAATCGCGAAACGGCTCTACGGTCTGCTTGCACTACGTGTTCCAGCGATGCGTCGGCCGAACGCAAGCCCCTCGCACTACCCCCCCCCCCCCCCCAAAACGCATTCGAAGATAGATCAGGCACTGCCCCAATAAGGCGCCGAGGCTTCATTAACTTTGCAAACCCATTTCTCGCGCTCCATTACATTGTTCTCCCCTAATGCGGCTCATCCGAAGCCCATTTTCCGCCACATTTGCCGTCACGCGCTGCGAGCGCCGCCGATCGGGAGAGCTAGCACGCGGTGGAGGGGGCCGGACTCGGCGAACTAAGCTCTAACGGCGCGCGGAAGTCCTTAACGTGCTCTCCGTTCAAAGGGGAAAAAATATATATGGAAAAGGAATCACAGAACACAAAGGGTAAAAAGCACTCAGCCCCTCTCGATGCAGACTACCAGCTTTTCACTCTAATTGTATCTGCGGTAGCTTAAATGCAGCAGCGAACGTGGTAATCTGGACATTGGTGATTGCGCTTAACTTCTGGATTACCATGCAAGCTAGAGCGCCGTGCACGCAAAGGGGCACGAAAATCATTGAAAACAAGGGAATAATCTCTTAGCTTTCAAGGAATTAAGAAACGTGGCATTGGATTTCATGATAGCCTTCGGGCCATTGAGTTTCTACCTACGGCGTTCGGCTGCTGATCCCAAGGTCGCTCGACTGAATCCGGACGCATTTTGATGGAAGATAGGTGCAGACACGTCGGTGCGCTGTGCCATGTCAGAGCAGGTTAAGTAATCCCAGGAGGTCGACATTAATCGGGAGCACTCTACCACGACGTCTCTGATAAGATCATGCGCAGGTTTGGGAATACCATACCACACCAAGAATATGGCCATGACCAAGACCAGAGCAGAGCAGACGAGAGCAGGGCAGACCATTATCATGATCGTTACAAAGAAAAAGACCAGGACCCTGACCAGGGCCAGACCAAGGCCAGACGAAGGCAAGAACAAGGTCATATCAGACCATGACAGAGATCGAGATCATGATCAAGATCAAGACCAAGGCCATGCCACAGCACAGCCCAGCACAGCACAGCACAGCACAGCATAGCATAGCATAGCATAGCATAGCATAGCATAGCATAGCATAGCATAGCATTGCGTTATAGAGGGCACCAAATAAAACGTTCCTAGACTTTTCACCAGGCCGCCGCGGTGGCTCAGTGGATATGGCACTCGGCTGCTGACCTGAAATACGCGGGTGCGATCCCGACCGCGGCGGTTGCATTTCGACGGAGGTGAAATGCTAGACGCCCGTGTACTGTGCGATGTCAGTGCACGTTAAACAACCCCAATTTGTCGAAATTTCCGCAGCCCTTCACTACGGCGTCCCTCCTAGCCTGAGTTGCTTTGAGATGTTAAACCTCCATAAACCATAAATTTTTCGTGGCTCTTCATAAGGAAGTGAGAGGGACGATAGTGTCAATCCTGCAATCCCGTACTTAGGAGGCGTACGCCATAGCCACGGGCCCAATGGGGCGACTAGGCGAGGCAGTGCACTGCCCTATAACATCGCTCGGCCTCGCTATGCATTTCCGGAACAGCTTCTGTTGCGCAAAGGACAGCGTCGACACCGCCCTTCGCGCATCTTCGGGCTCAGTCTGAGGCTATCGACGCCTCAACTCCGTGGCAAGATCTAGGTCAAGAAAAAGGAAACAAAAAAGGAAAATGTAGAGAGCCAACACCTTGACGTGCCCCGCATGCATCCCGTTACGCTAAGATAGGGCAGAGCGGTCGCGAAGGAACGCCAATCTTGCAGAGACATAAATAGGACGGAAGAAAAAGAGCTGCAGAAAAGCACCGCAACGAGGAGGAAAAAAGTTTAGCCGCGAGGAGATGGGAGCGAATACAAGACGCAGCTGCTAAAGTGGGGTCTACGATCTTCAGCTGGGCCACGCACGATACGGCGGCGAGATACGGCGATGCCGGCTCGGCAGCAACGGCGGCGAAAGCTGGCCGAAAGCCGCGCCTGTAATTACACCGCCATCGGGTGGCAGCGGGACACTCATTAGAGAGGGTGAGAGAGATGGAAAAAGAAAAGGAACGGAGGAGGGGTGTGGCCCGCCTCGCGAGCATGCGCGGAATCGATTGGTTGGCTCCGAAGGGGGCCCCCCGATGCGAAGGAGAACCTCCGCGTGGCCGGAGCCAAAGCCGAAGCCACGGCCACCACTGCCTTTGCGAATCTTCTCTTCTTCTTTTTTCAGAGAAGCAGCAGCAGCAGCTACGGCTATGTAGCTACAGCCGCGAGACCGTCGGGCCAACCCGGCGAGCTGGCAAGCAAGCGACCGCTGCGACGGCAGGACGATTGCTTTCCGTACCCGCTTACTTTTTTATTCCCGGGGACGGAGGAAGAGATTCGGAAAGGGGAGCATGTAGCTTTTTTCCCTGCTTTCGAGCGGTTTTTTTTTCTTTTCCTGCATTTCGTATGGCTCCTTTCTAAGTTTTCTTAGGTTTTATTTATTTTTCTCTTTATCTCGAAAACTGCTAGATGGGAACGGCGAGTTACTGTGACGAAAATTTCGCCGCCTGGCCGCACCAAACTGCCCCCTTTGGTCGGCTTCGTCTGTCTATTTCTCCGGCCGACCATCCCCGCTTGCTCTTTCCCTTTTCCCCATTCGATCCCCATTCTGCCTTTTCATGGGTTGGGCGCACATGGTTTATTCCGCGCTCGTCCCGCGTAAGTATTTACGTTGCCTCGACCTATTTTCACTTGGCTCGTCGTCCCGGCCGCCGCCGCAGCCAGGGTCTGAGGCCGGTGGGTGGTTGGCCGTCATTGCCGGTCGGCGGGGGTTTCGGTCGGACGCTGCCTGAGAAGGACACCGCACAAGTGAATGGGAAAGGGAGGAGGGGAAGTGGGGAAGAGCGAGGGTGACAGCAAGTTGTTCGCGCCCTCTATACCTCCCTCTTTCTCCCTACACACACGCCACTCTCTCGACCGGACCGCGGGAACAGGCTTCGCGGCTGCTACTCTGCAACGACAACGACCACTCTGTCGCCCCTTTTTTAGCGGTTCCCTTTTCCTTTCTTTTTTATTACTTTATCGCATCGCTCCCTTCGCATTCAGCTGCGGCGTGGCGTCAAGTGAAAGGAAAATGGTAGCGAAGAAAAAAATGTGGCGACAATGGGCGCTGCTCTGGAGAACAGTCCCAGCAGCATTCTGTGTGGGTTATACTGTGCAGTATTTTTAAACGATAGTACTGGGATCAGCTATATTGAGGGAGTACATTCACAGATATTTTCAGCTTGATTAGCTTTTTTTAAAATTAATGTTGACGGCGGTGCAGTTGCGTGTTGACACTTTGTGCGCAAGTGGTTTGTGGCGTGCAGTCGTCACGACCGCTGTGAAAAAAAAAATCAAGTAAATATGCTGTTGTGTGAGTTCAGCAAACGTTAAGCTGGCTCCACATCTATAGGTTCCCCAGTACTGCACGGTTACAACGAGGCGAAGCACTGATTTTTGGCTTCCATACCGAACAAAAATAGAAGCGAAGATCACTTTCTGCTTTTCCATAAACGACCGTTAGTGTGGAGCTCGACCATCAATGTCACGAGCTCGAAGTGAATACACCAACAAATGGAGAAATGTAGACAACAGTGACGCGTGAGCAAGCTTCGCACGAACAAAGGAGGGAATAGGGAGAGACCAAACTTATGTTGTCCGGGGCAACAGAGCGTCAGGAATCGAAACGTCCTTTCGTCGTGGTATCAGGCGTGAACAATCCGAGAGCGGCTTCTCCTCGGTTGAACACAGATCGGGGTGTCACAGTATTCGGAGCCGTGTCCACCATTACCCTGCTTTGCGAAAAGCACTTCCTAGAGCAGGAAAAAAGTAGAGTAGAGCTAGAGGTTGTGTACGCGGCATTGTGTGGCGAGCGGCACATTAGTTTTCGAGAGAGCTAATGCTTTTGACAACGATGTTTGTCCCACGGGATCTTTACGGTTGAGCGCGCCACACCGGGGATAGCCATGGGGTTTGCACAGCGAGCGAAAAGAAAAATGAGAAACACTCATGTTATTTATGTAAGTATATCTTGGATAGTGTAGCAGCTTCTCTAAATACGACCAATGCTCAGAACGGCGTAATGTAGGGACAGTTCTGACTGCTCCATCATTGCCGTACTGCTAAAAATAGCTTGAAAATAATTCATGCCCGGCATTAAATGCGCGCACCGAGCTACATTTAAGTGAACCGATAAACTGCTTGCTGAAAGAACACAGAGTTAAACAGGTACATTTTGTTGAGGATCGCGATCAGTGGCATCTACGTATGGTTCGGGAGGCTTCGTTTTCTTGTTTTTGAAGCGTGAGCTACACTGGCCGAGGTTGAGCAGTTTCGAGTGGCTCCTGGAAAACCGTGCTGCGCATGCGCGAGGAGCAGTGACGTCACACGGCGCAGAGCTGGCGCGCCTCGCCGGTCTGTGCATTCCAGAGGAGTCACTTCATAGCCGCGGCAGACGCATTGGCGCAGGCGCGTGCCCAGCTGTGCGCCTCCGTTGCGCCTCCAAGTCTGACGCTGCACCGGAGCAGATTGATAGCGCCTCTCATTTTGTGCGCATGCGCAGAGGTATCAGTGAGGGTATACATATAGCGGGCGTTTGCCTGTGTGGTATAGCCATGGAGGAGAGTTAAATTGCTGCTCAGCGGCTCAGCGTAGCTCACGCTACGTATATCCTGGCGTAGCCGAGCTAAGCCACTGCTAATTTTTGTATGCTTTCTATAAATATCTTACTCATTTCACGGTGCTTCTGGTCGCCTTTACGTTTTCTGAAATTATCTCATCTGCCTGACTGATTTGCTTGAGCTACACTTACTCAGGGGTAAAACCAGTCAAAAGGCGGAACACAGCGAAGAGACGAGGCACACACACAACGACTGGACTAGCAACTGTCAACTGCGTAGCAACTGTGCAGCAACAGTTGCTAGTTCCAGTCGTCGTGTGTGTGCCTCGTCTCTTCACTGTGTTCCGTCTTTTGACTCGTTTTACTCCTGAACATGTACCAACTGACCCAGATTTCAACACTACTGCAACACTTGCTCAGCCGGCCTCTACTGCAAATAGCACGAGGTAAAACCGTTATGAAAATTGTGTGGTGTCAAAGACTCTACTGCGCACTTTGAACAAAAAAAAAGCAATTTTAATAATGAAATCGTTTTATTCTCAATAAAAGTGTTACCCACCTGTCAATGCGCACTAAGCAGCTTGCCGCTTCATTAAACGCATATCACAGTATGTTCCAATAAGGTAAGCCCATGATGACACTTTATCGGCTGTTAGCTAGCATAATTGCCAGTCATTTAGCCAATCTGTAGATATTATACAAAAACAAAAAAGACACTCTCCTTACTGACATGCAATAAGTAAAGGACATTTGCCCCACTTTACTGGTTTGACCTCGTAGCACATCCGTCGAAAGTCATGTTTCTTCTTATATGTTTCTCATAGATAAGCTGCGAGCACTTGGCCAAAGTTCCCGCGAGCGCTATTCCGGTTTGCAGCCTTCGGCTGGCGACAAGACAGGTATCGTTTCCCGTGTAGCTCGTGCAGAAACAAAAAAACACAGAAAACCTAAAAGAACAGTGTTCTTGAACATAAAGTTTAAGTAAGGCAAACATCGTTCGCCGCACGAAAGGCAACCAGCAGAAGTCGTTAAAAGGAATACGGCACTTCACAAAGCACTCGACTGCTTCTTCGGGGCTATCTATCTGCTCAGAAAAATCCCGACGAGTTGAACGCAATTTCGAGTTTTCCGCCGTCACTTTAGCCCATCACGCCTTGAAAAAGTTGTTTTCAATCGCCGTCAAGTGCCGCGCACTCTTCTCTAAGCGAAAGCTAGCTCCTTGTTGACTTCGCATTACGGAAACCTTTCTTTTCCGTCGACTGGAGAAGATCTCACGAGCCGACGGACGGGCGGGCGAGCCTCTGCACTGCTTTCAGAAAGACTCCAAGGATGTTCTCGCTCGCCACAATCTTCCTCTCTCTTTCCTTTATTATTTCGAAAAACATCGCCTGTCTGTTTTCTTCCACTACCAGTCCTCCTGGGTAGATATCTTCCTTCTACTCCTTGTGTTTCTTTTCTGTTGATGTTCTTGTTGCCATCAGACGAGACCAGCCTCTCTACTTTGTGTTAGTGTCCCGCGCAGAGCCCTTCTTTTAGTTGCTATTAGTTCCGCCATGTGTGAGCTCGGTAAATATTTGCCGGAGCGACCTCACCGCGACTCCTCACCATCACGCGCATGCGCAAGGTATATGATATAGGGCTTCAGGAACGGAATTGTCACTATTGACCGCTCAGCGAACCGATGTCGTCAAGACTGAAAGGCTTCGGCCAAGAACTCCGTACTCTCTTTCGGATTTCAATTTCAAAACGGCCCAGTGCCGGTAAATTCCTGACTGACGGGAAGAAAAAAAAAAGTGCGTCAATAGTTGAAAACATGTCGACAAGGCCCCGAGTTTAGAGAGTTATGCTTGCTATATAGACGCCCTTTTTTTAAACTTTTCTAGGATAGCTGTGTATTGTACCTTCTAATGGGAAAACATCTTTGGCGTATAGTATACCGCAGCTCAAATGTCTCGCCTTCTCCATCTGAGTGATAAGAATTTTTCTCCTGGTCTGTCGTGGGGTACAAGCATTAAGTGCAGCCCTTGTTAATTCTGGAGTGAATGTTTCTATTTAGCAGGAAGGGTAGAAGTATGGAGGAGGAAGTGCACTATCGCTATCACAGTCACGTTTCCGCCCCGCTGGAAAGAAGCAGGGAAAAGTGTGGAAATATTTCGAAGCGCAGCCATCTCCGTCAAATGGGTCTAACGAAAAGTAACGCACTGATCGCTGGCGCACAAATTAAAATTGTAAACCGCAGAAATGTTTCCCCCGCGTGCAGACACCAGGTAAAGAGCAGCACATGGGAACTCATTGGTCACAATGCTCTGCTGCTCACCACTACGCCTCAGCTTTAATGCCCCACCGCGGCTACAGAATTTCAGTAGAGGCAAATGCAGGAGATTTTAACTGCGCCTCCTCTGGAGCGAGCGACTCGGGCAACGTAACCTCCTTAACTAGCAACTAAAACACCATAACCAGTTCAGACCACCACTCGAAGGGTTACCTGGGCCATATGGCTACACAGGACATCTTTTTTTCAGCGTTACCCCTTCTCAGTACAGGTGGGCAGCATTCTCAATGGTGTTACCAAAACGATGGCGATGCCACTTTATCTCGGAGGAAGCCTCTTATAAAGTCACCATTGTAAAACGCCTGCGTTGTGATAGAAACGGAGGGAGGTGCCTTTTAATGCTCACTGGTGATGTTCTGCTCCTAACCTACCCTCGGGGGTTAACGGACTACAGTTTGCCGAAATCGGTTCGAAGCGCTGCAAGGCGCCGTTCGTCACAACCCATCTAAATTTTAAGAAACATAAAATATTAATGCCTTCTCCTTTGATACTAGAGGCAATTTGATGAGAACTTTTGGAAAGGAGATCCCGTTGCCATGAAACCACGTCATCTAGGAATTAAGAGAAATGAAGGCTTAAAAAAATAAACGAAAATCGATGTCGCCTTCGACCAAGCGTTCACTGAACGACAAGACACAATTCCTTTTTGCGGCGGCAATAGTGCAGCTCCCCTTGATCTGCCGCTTCGGGAGAAACGAACCGGACACTAGGAACCCAACGGGCAGAAGGGGAGGCGGGGGGTTCGACGATGAACGCACGTCCAGCGGTTGAGGTGTCGTGTAGAGTTCTTGGTTTAGGTATACGCTTGTCTCCTTTCACCCCACGTTATATTTTGTAGGTGTGTACTTTATTTTCACCCGACGGGCCTTGCAGCGACCATACATTCCTTCCAGTCGCGAACCAGCCTTGTCTTCGCTGTAGGTTTTCTTGGCCGCCCCCAATAGCTCTCTGAACAGGCTTCTCTATTCGGAGGGGAATTCAGGATCCGTTTGAAGAAGAAAAGCAAGGACAAGCAGGAAATGTTGAGAGTGCAAGGAAAGACAGGGGCGACATACTTCCAGAAGCAAAGGGATAAATGAAAAGAGATGTCGAAGGGACGGGTGGCCGGACTGATATAAACAAAATGATAAAAATGGAAAAAAGCAAAGCTGCCGCAGAAAAGATCGAGGAAACATGAAGAAGGAGAAGGAAAAAATGATCGAGAGCGCGACCGCGTCTCTTGGCAAGGAGAAGTGGGAAGAGGGAGTTGAGGGCGGGGAGGGTCCAGGGGTGGCAGGTTCCGTCTCCGGCGGAGACGAGGCGGCAGTGGCCCGGCTGTGAAATATAACGGTGCCAGCCCCTCCTTGCGAGCGTGCGCACCGCACAGGCAGCTTGCGAGGGCGGCTTTCAAAAATAGATCGACTAGAGAGAGAAGAGCTCGCGCGAGCGCGTGAAGCATCTCGAGGGGCTCGGCTATCGGCTCGCTCGCTCGCTGCATCCGTCACAAGAGACGCCGCTACGAGAATGTGGGGAACGCACAAGAGCTCGAGAGTTCCTGTCTGGAAGGAAGTGGTGGTGGTAAGAGGAGCCGGGAGGGAAGGGTGGGCCCTGGCTGTCTCTTCTTCTTACCCCTTTGTTCGCGATTTTCCGACGCCTCCGCTCTCCTATCATCTCCCCATTTTTCTTCGGCCGCTTCCCTCGTGGTATGCGCCTCTGTGTACATAAGCTCTCCGGCCGCGAGATAGATGTTGCGATGAACATGGCCCGGCGGAGAGCGCGCGCGTGTTTACGGGCGGAAAAGTGCGAGACGTGTCGGCTGGCCGAGGTGCAGACGTGCGGAAGCGTTTCGTACGACCGATTCTGATGCCCGAGGGCTGCGTATAGCGGAGACCGAGAGACGCTATTATGAAGACCGCAAGCAGGTGCCGAGAGTGAAAGAACATAGATAAAATCTCACGGTGCTGGTTGCGTTTCCTTGAGGCGAAACGCGAGAACAAGAACTGTGGGGATAATGTCGTTTCGTTTTTGCATTATTCTCCGATATACAACGCTTTAAAATTTACCCGATGCGCATAAGTCACATAGCTACAGCACTCGGAGCAAGCGTGGGCGATAGTCTTAACTTTTATGAACTTTTCTCTTTCACGCCATCCATATATGCTTTCCCATATGAAGCCCCCTCCAATGCGAACTTATCCGATAAGTTTTATTCTATTACGAAGTGAACAACTAAGCCTACTTCTTCGCTTTTGCATGCAGCTGCAGCACGTAGCCTCCGCTAGGCTGAGTTATGTCCGTCATTTTTCTTTTCTCTCTCGTTGTGTTTCAAAAATCGTCGCGCGATTTTTTCCCCATCGTCCCAGTTTTCTCCGGATCCATGTACAGAGAAAGTTACGTCATCGGGGCAGACGCGCTGTTAGAGATGCGATGAAGTGACGACACTTCACAGGAGTTAGACCAAAGGGGGGAGTTCTTCACCTCGTCGGCTTTTTCCAGGGGCTGCTCCCGACCACCTGCGGTTGTCCAAATATAGCGCAGGCGCTCTCACGATGCCTAGGCGTTCTTCGAAATCGCGTGCTCCCCTGTGGGTTTGGCGCTCGCGTTCATGCATGCACACACCCAGGCGTCCCATTTCTTTCCCATAAAGCCAGAGGGCTTCATTAAAATGTCTCCCATGGTTGACGTCTCTAGCTGTTTGTAGCCGACAGCGTGCACAGAAGGCAGTCGCTTGAAAACTGTTTGGTTCCTTGCGTAAATGGCATTGAGATGTCGCAAAAGTGTTGGCGATTGCATCACTACTAAATTCAGAGCACTTTAAAACTTTGAAGGACGGCACACAACGACAAGAAGCGTGACGTGGGGGTCACAGTAGGAGTATATAGAAGAATATGGGAGTGTATGGGAGCCCATAAGAACATATAGGAGCACAGAGGAGCTTGTTCCGCAGCTTTGCCGGCTTCAAAGGCAATCAATTAATTTACTGCGTCGTTCAGAAAGGCGCTCACAAACACACTCTACTTCCCCACCCTCTTCGCCTCTCTAGTTCCTCCCCTATATCACCGAACGTGAAATCGTCTAAAGCGTAAATTCACAAAGTTGAATCCGCGATAACTTTTCATTGGACCGAGGCGGAAAGTGTTGGCTTGACGGCGCGTACGAAAGAGATGGTCCTGCCGCTTTCCGCATGCGCTCTTAGATTGACTGCCTCACTTTTTTCTGGCGCTCAAAAACTTCTGCAGGCACCCGCCCTTCATTTCTCTATCCACCAGTGACGGTAAAGAATGATGCAAAAGTGAGGACGCTATATTTTGAAGTTATTTATTCGTGTGCCCTATTAGTTGTTTGTAGTTGCTAAACTCGGGGTTATTTATTTACTCACTCATTGTCACTGAGAAGCAGGTTATGCAGGCGGCTTGCCGTCGCGTATTGCGTCGTCAAGCAGTGAAGGAGGAGGCCGTTTCTTTTTTCTTTTTTGTTTCTTTTGAAAGCTTGGCGTGGCCAGAGTACAGAGCTGCAAAACACAAACGAACGGACTACGCACAGAGGAATATAAATTGAGCATAAATCTGATGCCTATGAGACAGCGAATAGAAAACAAGAAAAGAATGGATTGTCCAAGAACAGAGAGAGAGAGAAAAAAAAAGAACGGATGCGATTTACGAACGAGCCGCAATAGCGTCCAGAGAGTGGGGCGCTCCCTTCCACTTAAGGACGTCTCGATTAATTTCATACCAAGAGCTCGGCTCGACTGCAGCGGCACAGAGTTTTTACACGCGACGTCTACCGCGGCTTTGAGATAACAAATTCTAGACGGCTTAGCCTCGGCGCCTGACACGAAAACAAACGAATGGCGAAAAAGAAAGCAAAGCGCATGAAGAAAAACCAGGAGGGAAGCGTTAAAGTAGGAAGCAAATTCGGGAGAAAAAAAGGCGGCGGTGGAGGCTGCTTGAAAGTGGGGAGGAATGGGGAGACAAAGAAGTCATTATTTTGTCGCCCCGGGGGCCAGAGGTCCTGAACTGCCACCGCGCAGAGGAGTCCGCGCGCTTTACTGGAAGTTGTTTTGACACAAGTGAAGCAGCCTTTTGGCGCACTGTGTGTGCGGGGGGTGTCAAAATAAAGAAACCGACACACAGGAGAGTTTTGTGGGAGATGGAAGAGGGCCTCCACAAAGTTTCCAAGCATAGAGAAAGAGGGAGGGAGCGGGGGAGGAGGCCTAAAAAGTAAATTACCTTTTTTTCACCGAAGAGGACAGAAAATGCTCGTCTTAGTTCCTTTCCTAAGTTTATTCTTTGCGTCCTCACTTTCTTTTTATCCACTTCATCTAGCCGCTCGTCTATCGGTGAACCCGAGAACTGTTTATGCCGTGCGTTTCTTGTTTTTTTTTTACCGTTAGTTGAGAAGGCGGAGCGCGCGCGGGCAGGTCCACTTAAAAACAGAGCCACCGCGGCGTGGAGTACGTCCTCTTGCTTCACCGGCTTGACGCAACGAGGAGGCCGCTCCCAGCCGGAAGACGAACGTAAAAAACGGAACCATTTTTCCTGTTTTTTTTTTCTTTAGCGTCAACTCTCCTTGGAGGCCGGCCACGGCTCGGGCGCAATGCTTGGTGTTGGTGCTGGGGGTGCGTTTTTGATGACAGTCACCGCACGCAGCGCCCGAGAGAGGGTTCTTCTGTAAGCGGTGTCCTTCGTCCAAATATTATTTCCTGGCTTGAGCCCCCGAAGGCTGAGATTCTTGATGCCACTGCAACCGGTGCTTCTTTTTTTTGTGTGTGAGCGACCTTGATGCTCGTCTTGAGGATGCGGTTATCCGGTATGAATAAAGGAATAATGGGCGATACGAAATTGCTTTTAGTCTTCTGTACCATACAGTGACCGACGCATTGAGTTTGCACAGCAGCGTCCAGGAGAGTGTGAGTGAGTGAGTGAGTGAGTGAGTGAGTGAGTGAGTGAGTGAGTGAGTGAGTGAGTGAGTGAGTGAGTGAGTGAGTGAGTGAGTGAGTGAGTGAGTGAGTGAGTGAGTGAGTGAGTGAGTGAGTGAGTGAGTGAGTGAGTGGGTGGGTGAGTGAGTGAGTGAGTGAGTGAGTGAGTGAGTGAGTGAGTGAGTGAGTGAGTGAGTGAGTGAGTGAGTGAGTGGGTGGGTGGGTGGGTGGGTGGGTGGGTGGGTGGGTGAGTGAGTACTGAGCCACCCAGACGGCCGGATCTCCTATAATCTCTCTCGATATGGCGCAGGCAATACTATATGAGACGATTAAATTGGTGCATCATAACTCGTTTTTATGACCAAATTTGTTTCGGGGCAACAAAATTCATTTGGTGGTCCATTGTAGCAGCTTTTAAAATTGGTGAGGCCTACGATGGAAGAACACAAGTCAACGTGGGCCAATGTGACCAGTTTATAAAGTCGCGAGGCCTACTCTGGGTAAACAGAGGACAACGTGGGCCAGTGCAGTAAGCCTTTTTATATGGCCTCGCCATTGTTGGGTAAATGTGGGGAATCTTGTGCCTATGTGGATAAAGCGGTGAACTGGCTTAACCTATGTTGGCATGCCGCGGGAAAGTCTGGTCCTATTTAGAGCCACTCTAAGCCAATGACTTCCCAATATTGGACCACTGTTCTGTGCAGCCTGGGTCGTGTAAATGTATAGAGGCGGCATTAGCCTTACAGTGACCTGTCGGCAATTGCTCCGCATAAGTCACTGGTTTAAGTGATTGGGTCTCTAGTCTCTACTACAGTTCCATAAGTCCAGTATCTTCTAGAAACTTCAATAGTGATCGTGACACCAACAGCCGCTAATTTCTGGAGTCCTCACGGTACACGATGGGAGGGACGTCGTCAAAGGGAACGTAAAGTCTGTTCATGCTTTCCAAAAAGTGTCTCACGGTCGGCACAAGAACGTGGCCGCGCTAAAAAGAAATGGCTCACATCACCCACAACGTCACAGTTACGCACATAGATGAGGGGGCGTGGGGAACCTTGTGCATCCACATCGGCATACCAACAGAGTTCGTGCGCAGTCGATGCGAGAGTAGCTCTGTCACGCGACAAGCCTCGTGTAACGTAAGCGAGGTGCAAATGGGGCCGAGGTGCAGAGAAGTGTTGTACCGCTAGCTGACTAGCGAAGTTCTCGTCCTTATGACAGCCACTGAAGATGGATATGACTAAGTTCTTGAGCAAGAAGGTCTGCTCTGGTTCAGTTTGAATTGGGGTTTAACGTCCCAAAGCGACTCAGGCTATGAGGGACGCCGTAGTGAAGGGCTTCAGAAATTTCGTCCACCTGAGGTTCTTGACCGTTCACTGACATCGCACAGTACACAGGTCTATAATTTTGCCTCCATCGAAATTCGACCCCTGCGGCTGGAATCGAACCCGCGTATTTCGGGTCAGCAGCCGAGCGCCATAACCACTGAGCCACCACGGCGGCCAAGGAGGTCTGCTGTCGTGTTAGCAGTGACCTCAACATAATATGCCAGCCACTGGAAGCAAACTGTATGTCCTTTCAACTGTAGCTTCTGTGCCGGGTGAGAACCCAGATGCAAAGTTTATCGTCGAGAATATCTCGTTGCAGGAGCTCTAGTGCAGACTTCGTATCAGGCAGCCGGTTTTGTTATGTGACGTCAAAATAAGCTAGACTCAGCTTCGCCAAAAGTAAACGAGTGAGGACAGGACCGACAGTCTATTGCCCACAGAGCGCGGTTAAGTTGCTTCCAAATTAGTAAGTCACATGAGACACATACTGAGCCGGTAATATTTAATGAGGCTTAGAACAGAAGACGGCAACATGCACGAAAGGCAGCAAAGAATTGTTCAGATTAGAATCTATGCCTCTTTGTTGTATAAGCTAGCACACAGAGTTGGGCTTCGTCCACAAATATGGAAGGCATAATCCTTTACTTGCTTATTCACTGCTGCCTCCGCCAACGTCGAATTTTCTATGGAGGTTGTGTCAGGCAGGCATGCAACGTGCTCTGGATGTTAAAGAACTTGGCGACGTCAAGCTGAAAGGCTGCCAATCTGAGATTGGAAACCAATAAGTTATGTCAGGACGACAGATGAAGTTTGCGTATGAAAACGTGCGACTGTTCTCTTCACGAAGACATCGCTTTAAGTCCATTTTCCGTGTGAAAATCTTGCGAATAATGATCTGTAGCAGGTACTACGCCGACGGTTACTTTCATTGCCCCGAAGAAAGTCACCCATACGAGCAGTGTTGTAGAAAAAAAGAAGAAAAAAGTATCCGGACACAATCTCGAAGCGGTGGATGAAAACCTTGCACAAATGCATTCCTAATCATTGCCTTTAGAATCCTGTGTATTTTATTGGGGCTGTCTCCTTTGTATTCAGCTCTTAGTTACTCATTCTCTTCATCTTCCTATGCCATGTTTCCTTCGATAAGATATGCATAGCCTATCCCCGACTTACGCGGGCGTGTTTGCGGTGGGGCTGTTAAAGAAATGTGTCGTTTTTTTTTTTTTGCAGGTAGCCACAAAACTGTGTTTTTCCAGGAAGTCGTTGCAGTAAAAATCCTGATTGAATATTATACAAATTTTACTAGCCGTCAAATCGATTACCATAGAGACTTACCTTTAATTCACCGGTACAAGTTCTCTTCTTAATTATTTTCATTTAAGAATTGCACACATGACGCGGGTTCCCGGCCACAACGCCGACGCCGCTGAATGGCAGCCTTAAAGCTATCTCTGTAAAACCCTGAAGGGTTGCCCCTAAGTGCGAACACAATGTTGGGCGAAAACCCGGCCTGCAAGAGTCATAGTGCACTTGGGAATTAAAAAAAAATCTCAAAACAGCGAGCAAAGAAGCAGCACTAATTTCGCGCGTATGGTTAGCTGGTCCATGTAGAAGAGACAGAAAAGAGCCACTTTTGGAACAACTCTATCCCCGGCCTAATCCAGTGCATTCAAAGAGCAAGGAACTACGCGCTTCCCAGTCTTTTTTGTTGCATTCGGCAAACAAAACACCAATTTCGCTTACTTTCGCCTTCGCACATTCTCTGTACATTGGCGACCTGCAAGCCGCGACAGCGCAGTAATGGCTACGGCAGGACATACAGCTACTCAAACAACAAAAAAAGAAATAAGGCAAGACTACCTGCCCTTATTCCACCCCTTCGGCGCGTGCGACACGCCGGAAGCAAAAGCGTTCCCCGGGCTTCGCAGCCTAATCAAGTTTCAAAGGCATCGGCCGTGCAAGCTAATTACGTCGTCATCAGAGGTCGGCGCTGAAACAAGCGGCACACCGGCGAAAGCCGCTTATGAGTTTAGCGGATTAGAATCGGCGCTGCTGGCTCGGTGCGTGCGTGCGGTGGGCGTCTGCGGGTGCGCGCAGAGCAAAGCGAAGCGCGCGAAACGAGGCACAGCCATAAACACAACAGCACGGAAGCGCGCATGTGAACTCTCCGAATTTCTTCTCTTCTTTTGTGTGTGTTTTTCAAGGCACATAAGAAACCGGAAGGATGTGACCTTTCGTGTGAATGGCGTATGCAAATTAAAAGGCAAGAAAATGAGACTCTTTTTTGTTGTTGTCGTTGTTCCAGGGCACAAGCCGCAAACACCTGCGCCAGCTGAAGAGGGCCTGTTCTGAA
Source organism: Amblyomma americanum (assembly GCF_052857255.1). NCBI lineage: Eukaryota > Metazoa > Arthropoda > Arachnida > Ixodida > Ixodidae > Amblyomma > Amblyomma americanum. The sequence goes on along the minus strand of NC_135507.1, from coordinate 3,726,079 downwards.
TAGACCGCAGTAAGGAGTCAGAGAGCCACGGCAAAGAATGGAAACACCGGAGGTGTCGTGGAATCACTTTCTATTTTTCTAACATGTACAAAACTCTCGAAATTGAGCGAAAAACAATATAGGGATGCTATTACTGGCAGCAAAATCAGCCTGCATAAAAATTGCGGACAACGTGCTACCAATCTAAAAGTTCTGAACCCGCACCTGGCACCTTCTCCGATACCTTTTAGACCCGGACGGTTGCAAAACATCCCAGCGAGAGAGCATTTCCCGCATAGTCCAGCGACACCCCGGCTCAGACCAGGATCTTCTCGATGAACTTCGTGTCCGGTATCTCAGTACTACTTCCCCGAACCATCTCCCCCCCCCCCTACATGGGTGGGGCCAACCCTGCCCACGATGCGGAGATTTTGGAGGCTGAGGTAAGATTCGCTCTCACTCAGCTCCGCCCTAACTCTGCCCCGGGACCGGACGGCATTTCCAACAAATCTCTTCGTAATTTAGATGACCCATCCATTGGGGCTGTTACTGCTTCATGAATGATTGCTGGAGAGAGGGTGAAATCACTGCAGCATGGAAACATGCACGCGTGACTTTCATACCGAAGACAGGCAAACGACTAGCTCTCGAACACCTCCGCCTCATCTCCCTCACTTTCTGTGGTGGGAAACTGATGGAACACGTCATTCTCAACCGTCTTAATCATTATGTTGAAGATAATAATCTCCTACCTCGCACTATGATTGGCTTCCGCTCAAATCTCTCTACGCAAGACATTATGCTCCAGCTCTCTCTCTCGAGAGATACTGTGCCCTTCTACCAGAGCGGGCACAAAGGCTATTCTAGGGCCTGATTTAACTAAAGCATTTGACAGCGTCTCGCACGGAGCTATTCTCGCTAACCTCTCCCTACTAAATCCTGGTCACCGTACCTACGAGTATATACGCACTTTCCTCTCTGGTCGTACAGCTGAACTTAGCTTTGGCTCTCTCCTCTCAGGCCCTATAACTTTAGGTAGCAATAACATCCCCCTTTCTTTTCAATGTCGCCTTGCTCACGCTACCTTCAAAATTAGACGCTATCCCCCCGGCTATTCCATACCTTATACGTAGACAACATCACCCTCTGTGTTTAAACAGGCAACAATTGCTGAGGTTGAATCCGCACTTCGACAAGCGGTGGATGTCACTGAGCGCCACGTAGCCGAAGCCGACATCTCATGCTCCCCTCAGAAGTCCGAGCTGCTGCTCATCCGAGGTAAACCCGGCCTCCACGGCCATCCTCCCATCTGCATTACTGCTAGTGGCCAACCCATACGCGAAGTATCTACCACTGGGGCATTGGGCTTCTCATCCAGAACAATCAGAAAAACATCGACACTCTGGCTAAACTCACAGTCTATGTCTCGCAGACCATTCGTCTAATTCGTAGCACTGCTAATAAACATGGAGGCATGCGAAAGGATGACCTCCGACGTCTTGCTCAGGTGTTATTAGTCGCCTCACATATACACTTCCTTACCTCTACCTTAGCTGCCAGGAACGGGACTACGTTGACTGCTTTATTAGACAGGTATACAAGGCGGCTGTCCATCTCCCCCACCGCACCCCCACCTATAAACTACTGGCATTAGGGGCCTACAACACTGTGACGATGCTCCCGGAAGCTCATCTCACCTCTCAGTACGAGCGTCTCACCCACACCTCCACGGGACGTCACATACTCGACAAGCTTGGAATAAGCTTCGAAACGACCGTCGCCGACAAGGCCCAGCTTCCGCCCCATATCCACAGCAACCTTATCGTTACCCCTCTCTCTAAATACATGTACCCAGAGTATCATGCCGCTCGCCGCAAGGATAGGGCTAAGTTACTGCTTAAAAGTGTTTAACAGATCAGACAGCGGTCTCCGTCGACGCCGCCGAATGCCCCGATCGCGATACTTTTTCGCTCGCGGTTGTAAACGACTGTGGACGGCCGTTGGTCGCGTGCTCCATTCCCGTCAGATCGTCTGACGAGGCGGCCATAGACTTGGCGATGGTATCCACCTCTGCAGAAACCATCTTCAGCGGCTCTAAATCTGCGATTCGTAATTTCGCCAAAGGCCGGGTCTCCCCCGTCACCCTATTTCTCCTCCACTCCAGCAAGGACCAACTCCGCCCGATCCAATTGATCTGGGTCCCTGCGCACTCATCCCATCCAGGGAACGAGGCGGCCCACAATCATGACCGAGGATTCATCGACCGGGATGTGGTGGACGGCGAGAAATCGTATCGTTACATTTCATGATATAACCATGCACTACCGCTTAGGTAGACTTCAAAATATCCCCCCCCCCCCCCGCACATATTTTTCTAACCAAACCTCAAGAGGTTACGTGGAGGAAACTCCAAACCAATACCTTCCCCAACCACGCGATATATGCCCGCATATACCTTGGGGTCTACTCTCTCCCCTGCCAACTATTTGGCCTACATTCCACTCTATCCCACATACTCTGGGCTTGCCCTCAGGACTCCCCTCCGCTAGGTTTGCAGCTCTAGAATCCAGACCAGTGGGAGGCTGCATTGCTCAGTTCCGACTCGGACACACAGATCCGGGTTGTGACAACAGAACTAGAAGTCGCCGAACGCCATGGTCTCATGGCCACTCGATGGGGCTATAACCCCACACCATCTGCTACTTTTTTCGAAGAAAATAAATTTTATCCTCCCCCTCCTCTGGGAAATATTATATACTGTGTTCTACATCTCTCTCTCTCTCTCTCTCTCTCTCACACACACACACACACACACACACACACACACACACACACACACACACACACACACACACACACACGCACACACACACACACACACGCCAACATTTTTACATGAAGGATGATAAATTCGCCTGAAACAATGCAATCATTGCTAGGTGCCACTATGAGAAAATGTTCGCTTTGTACACAGTTGCGTACAGAGCGCCTCAAAGGGTTAACCACTCCTGTGTGGCGTGTAGAGACGCCACGGTTGCTGGCGCATCCATACTGCACGGACTGAAAACGATGCTTCCCGGGCCTCCCACAGCATGCTCCCGAGAGCGTGAAGAGGCCAAATGGACGACGTTAGCCTCGCATTTGGCGACACGCTCGCAAAACCTTCACCGCACGACCTATCAGCAGCACGCCCATGGCTGCCCCTGCAGAAACACGGGACGACGCGAGCGCCTGTATTCCTGGGGGGCAAGTTGGGCACGTTTTTCTTCACAGAGGGAGAGACAGTGACAGAGGAAGAGGGTGCTCTGCCACATAGGCCCAGCAACAACACACACCCGCACACACACACGTTGAAAGAGGGGCACACACATAGGCACAAGAACGCATACATACAAAAGAAACAGTGCCGACAAAGTAACGCCGGCTGAAATATGGACGCGGACGGGCGTGCTTCAGCCCTCGCTCCGCTGCCTGCTCGGCGAATTCTCTTTTTCCTTTTTTTTTTGTTGCGCCTGATGTGCACCTTCAACCCCAAGCGCAAACACAGGATGCACGAAGGGCACGGATAGCTCTGGAATCTTCACCCAGGATTCTTTGTTCTGCTTCTACTTCGCTTATTTTTTTTTTGTTTCGTTCTTTTTATTTTAACCCTGTCGTTGGCGCGAGGTCCTTCGGTTTCATTCCTTTTGTCTTTGGCGTGCGGAGCTACGCTGGCATTCTCATTTACTGCTTGCATTTTTCGGTATCGTTTAGGGCGAAGGGACGAGAATCATGGTGTCACTGTCGCTGAAATGGTGTTTGAGGGTGGAAGGGGGGGGGGGGGGGGGGGGTTAGATAGGAAAGCGGAGTAATGCATACGAAGTAAAAAAGGAGTAAGAGCGAGCACATAAAAGCAAGAGACAAGGATGTAGATTTTTTCCTCTCTTTTTTTATCTGCTTCCTCATCACGTCAGCTGCGGCCCCTAGCTCCAAGCTCCTGTTACCCTCGCACAGTTGACACGCTCGGGACCGGGCCGTTGTTTGTCTTCGCTTACAAAGTGGCGACTTCCACCGTGCGATGCAGGGAAGGCGTTCAGTTTGTTTGTACCAAGTTTTGCATTTTTCCTCTGGCCTCCTGCGTCTATACCCTCTAGCGTTGTTTATCTTGATTACTTTGTTTTCTTTTTACTTCTCGAAAGAAAGGATAAAGGAACGGGAACAGCGCGTGAAAGGACAATAGATTGCTCCCTGGCTGCGTGTACGCCGGGAAGATATTTACGCGCTTTGATAGGAGCGCGCCAAATAGCTGCGAGTCGCCGTTCGAAAGCATCAGCCTACAGGAATTTTCCACGTCGGGCGAACGAACGCGCGTTACCGCGCCTGCCGCCTGAACCCCCCAGTGAAACGAGCTTCGTGCGAGGCCTTAAGCGGCTGCGTTCGGTAGAATGGACGGTTTAGCGTTGCGACGCTAAACAAAGCAATCGCGGCGTTTCTCTGCCGGACGCGCGCCACTATCGAGCGCTTTTAAAACACTGGGGACTATTTAGTAGCCCTCCATCTTTGTGACGTCACTGCGCTGACACCGTTTTTTTTTATTCATTCCGGCATCGAGAGGGGCAGAGATTGGGGAGGAAGTAGTCGTTCGTCGTCGTCTGCGGAGCCGCAAATTTCCCTCGGACCTGACGCGAGGGGGCGCTGCGTGAAGACGACTGGCGCATACGTCATCATCATCATCATGTGAATCGCTGGTACACAGATGGCTTAATGCGTATGACTTCTGTCGACGCCTGGTAGCAACTGGTAGCACCCAAGATAAACCATAAAAAAAGAAAACGCGCGAGCAACGTGGAAGCATCACAAGCACACGCTTGCCGCTCTAAGTCTAAATCTGAAATTAGAGAGTGATTTCCGGTTTTAAAGAATATTGAAATATTCTCAGCCAGTCGCCATAAATATTACCAATGACATGTCTGCAGAAAAACCAGCGTGAATATTGTAGGAGAAATTATGCACTGGGGTAGCTATCTTAACAATCCGGCGTATTCCTTCAAGGGTTCCTCGTATGCGTTGACGAGCACGTCCAGACAGTTATGCGCCGCTAAGAAAACTCCATTCTCTATTTTATTCAGGTTTTCTTTTTTAATACTAGCAGCGAGCAAAGGTGGAAATCATTATTTTCATTGGTACGTGCAAGGTTCCTAGATTATTTCCATTCTTGCTTCTTCTGCAAGCGTCGGTATGACTTATTTTACACCGCATGAGGAATAAACGCGCGTACACTTCAAAGCGAAGAGCCGACATGCGCTTTCATATTGCCCCATTATGCTGGCAGACGCATAATAACCCACGAAGTCTGGGCCAGAAACGACGGCGTTCTCAAAAGCAGGCGAAGCTGCGAAGACAATCGACAAAAGAATGCAAACCTGCTTTGCCCTTTCAACCAGTCAGGTATGAAATCTGCTTTACCCTTTCAACCAGTCAGGTATGAAATCTGCTTTACCCTTTCAACCAGTCAGGTGTAAGTTGTGCTGGCAAAGCTGAGTGTTTTTCAAATATGCAATTAAGTGAAAACCCATGTTATTCCACCTTTGCAAGTGCATGCAAATATAACAAAAACGAGTATATTCGTGGCGGAACAAACATGTAAAGCCCTCACCCAAGGGTCATTGAGGTATCTGTAACAATAAAAAAGAATAAGCAAGGAACAAGCGCGAAAGAAGAACGGTACAGAAGCTTTCGCGCTGGTTTTTTCAAACATGCAACCTCTCCAACTTGCCCAGTTCAGCATCCTTGTGAAGAAGCAAGGTATTAGGGACGAAATAATGACGCCTCACTATTCTCAAGAACCCCAGAACATCTGCTCAAGCGAACCTAAAGAGAATAAACGGGCACATCTCCAATTTTCAATTTCGCATCCCGATCGTTTTGTGCTCTTGCGCCCGGCCGCTTATTCGCGGAGCTTCGGAGGTTCCCCGGTTCCAATACACCACGTTGTTATGCACGCATGGCTGGGATATTGTCAATATTGCTCAAAGGTCATCGTTTCTATATTCTCGTCTAACGATGCTTACCCACATTTGCGAGAAAATTAAATTGAAGAAAGACATATGTTTGCAAGTAAAATGAAGATCGAGGTAAAATGGAAAGGTTGACAGTTAATGATGCGGGGTACCATAGCTGAAAGCTGAACCTTGAGGTCCATGGCATCAAAGAAGAAAAAGATGAATCGCTCATGGACAAACTTAACGACGTCGCGTTAAAATTGAAACTTGCCCCTCTAACTAATCAAACTGTCTCCGCTATTCATAGACTTCCATGAAGAAACAACAAAACATCAGGTATAATCATTCGTTTTAATCACAAATCAACAAAGGACAAATGGCTCGAAAAAAAAGAAATGCTTTTCAGACATTCCGCCAGATGCTTTCATGTTGGAAAACCTGACTGCGCAGAACCGAATGCTGCTGAAGACTGCTAAGGAACGGGCACGTGTCAATGATTTTCGCTTTGCATGGCACCAAAGTGGGAAAGTGTTTATAAGGAAAGAAGAGAGAGCTAACGCATGTCTGATAAAGTGCATGGCCGACCTTGATAAGCTAGTTACTTAAGCTCAAAAAAAGAAAAAAAAACGTGTTTTATCATGTCACCTTTATCGCGTGGACCCTTTGTACTTCCTTCTGATTTGAAAAAAATTATTGTATCTGAGCACAATGGATCCATTCGGTGCATTCATGTCAACTGTCAGTCAGCGAGAAATAAGTCGGCAGAGCTTGATGCGATGTTCAACAGCCTGAACCTGGAATTTAATTTTATTATGCTATCTGAAACTTAATATGACCACAGCACTCCTCCCTGGCGATCCCCAAATTATGACTGTTTTAGTCGAATCATAAATGTTTCACGTGGTGGCGGTGTCAGCATGCTAGTGCGAAACAATTTCAACGCGCGGTGTCTCGAGGAATTCTCATTTGTTTTCGATGATTACGAAGTGTTGCCTGTTTTGCACGCCCGTACGGTTTACTCTGTTTTTTACCTTTCACCACAAGAAAATTCAGATCGTTTTTTTTTTCTTTTCCTTCAGTGGCTTTTCGATTACATCTCTAATTTTCAGTACAAAGCCGCCGCGGTGGCTGAGTGGTTATGGCACTCGGCTGCTGACCCGAAAGACGCGGTTTCGATCCCGGCCGCGGCGGTCAAATTTAGATGGAGGCGAAATTCTAGAGGCCCGTGTACTGTGCGATGTCAGTGCGCGTTTAAGAACCGCAGGTGGTCGAAATTCCTGGAGCCCTTCACTACGGCGTCTCTCATAGCCTGAGTCGCTTCGGGATGTTAAGCCCCTATAAACCAAACCAATTTTCAGTACAGCATCCTATGTGGTGGTGACTTCAACATTGATTTCTGTGCTGATACTGCCGTGATTCGTGAATTTAAACTGATGCTACTGTCCTATGGTTGTTTTAATGTCATAAGTGGCCCTACCAGAGTTACCTGAGACACTTTAACATGCCTTGATCTCTTCACCACGAATTCTTGCCAGGCTGATATTAGGTCTAGTGTTCTTTCATATCACATCAGCGACCACATGCCATTTTTTTTAGTTTAAATCGTGAAGCAAAAAATAAAGATAAGCGTTCTCCTATATTTCATTCAAGCACCAGTGAAAACCTTGACCACTTTCGGAAGGAAGAGCTCAAAGTTGACTGGAGTACTGTTTATGCCTCTAAATGTGCGGATACCGCGTATGAGCTCTTCATTGATATTTTTACTTCATGTTATAAGAAACATTTTCCTCTGTGTTTGAGAAGGCCTAGATCTTCATGAATTCGTAAGCTGTGGATCACGAATGACCGATTTAAAAAAAAATTAAAGAAACAGCTTTTTAATAAGTTTATTAGGTCTAATGATCATGGCGATTTGCGAATTTTTAAGACCTTTCGTAACCGGCTTACAAAAGAACTACGTCTGGCAAGAGCCTTATATTTGAAGCGAACATTCTCGTGTGCCAAAACGACAGCCGCAAACTGTGGCACAAGCTAAATGATTTAATGAATCCGGACTCGAGGGCAACACCCGAAATCCACATTGTCGTGAACGGCGTAGAAATCATTGCTGACGCACATCCCGGTTGTTTTAATGACCATTTCAGCACTAATGGTTGGCAAACTGCTAGTGTGAATGCATGCCGTTATATTGATGCACACTGCTCAGAATCCATCCTTCTTCACCCTACAAACGAAGGTGAATTAAGAATGCTTTTCAAAGAACTGAACAACAGTGCTGCCTGTGATGTCGATGGCCTGCAGCTCCGGCCCGCGAAGTATGTCCTTGACCTAATTTCACGTGTTCTTGTTCATGTTTACAATATTTTTATTTCATCAGGTTAATTTCCAAAAAGAAGGCAGGTGGAAAAGGTGCTAGCCCTTTTCAAAAAAGGTGGCAAAGCTCAAATTTCTAACTATAGTTCCATCTCCATACTTCCAATTTTTTCCAAAGCACTTCAGAAGATCATTTTTTGTAGGCTATGTAGCTTTGTCGATAAGCGTAAGTCAACAACCCCGCATCAACATGCCTTCCACAAAAGCATGTCGACTGAACTGGCACTCCTTAAACAGAAAGAGCTAATCCTAAATAATTTTGGGGAACGCATATTAACCTTAGGAGTTTCTGTCGACTTGTCCAAAGCCTTTGATTCCATTGACCATAAACTTCGGCTTTACAAATTGTCTTACTATGGCATTCGCGGCGTCGCCCTCAGCATAACTGAATCATACCTAAGTCACAGAAGGTAGTTTGTGCATAGAAATGGCATATCATCTAACGTCCTTCCTGTTGTTGTAGGTGTCCCGCAAGGAAGCATTTTGGGTCCTCTATTGTTTTAACATTTTCGTGAACGATCCCACTAACATTGATCCCAATACCACTTTCATTATGTATGATGATGATACCGCACTTCTCTTCTCCAAATCTCCAGATGACCTAACCCTACATGTTAACCACGTGCTTTCTAAGTTACATCTGTGGTCTATTGAAAACGGCATGCTAATGCATGCATCATGCATTAGCATGATGAAGGTGATGAAGGTTCGAGCCACGTTGGCCGTGACACCACCTTTAGCAAGCACTGAGCTCTTCCGCTGGGGCTTCGTTCGCCCGCGAGGGGCGCAGCGGGGTTTACGGAGCTTCTCCCAAGCGGACACCCCTAAAGAAAGCCGGGCGCCAGGCCGGGGGACGCTTGTACCCATTTTTACCGGTGGGTGTCCGGCGGTGGGTTTCGAACCGACCACCTCCCGCAGCCGAGACGGCTGCATCGAAATGAACGTGTATAGCAATGCGCATGTCCTTTGACCGCTGATGGTCTCGGCCTACTTGCTATGGTCTTTTATACTGCAGGCGCATGTTTTGTATCTCGTGTATGTTATACTGGATATGCTATTGTTTGTATAATTGTCCCATTATTTTGCCCACTCCTGTAAGAGCCTAACTAGGCTTACAGTATGCTTAAATATATAAAAAAATAAACATCGTTAAAACTAAAGCCTTACTCTTTCAACCGAAAAACATGAACACTGTGTTACCTAGTGATATAATTCTGAATACTTTTAAAATCGAAGTTGTACGAACATTCATATGTTTGGGCGTGCACTTTGATCAAAATGTGTCCTGGCACTCTCATATAAATTTTCTCACCGGTAAACTGTCTCAGGTGCTGGGTCTAGTCCGTTCTGTCAGATGTCTTCCCTTTTCCGCAAAACTCTTAATATATAACGCACTTTTCCTTAACCATTTTAATTACTGCTGTCGTGTGGGGGACAACAACTTGCACAAACATTCACAGACTGCTTGTCATCCAGAAAAAAATCTCTCCGCGTCATATGCAATAAGCCTCGCGACTTTCATTCTGCTCCCCTTTTCCGTGACACTTCCCGCCTTATTGAATAACCGCGTGGTTTTATGCTACCGTAAAGACACAAAGAATAGAATAGGTAATCTTTCCTCTCTCGCTAATCTCACAAAACGCGTAGCCCATTACACTACTCGAGCTCCGGAGACTTGGTGTGTTCCTCATCCGCGAACTAATTATGGTCAACAAACGTAAAGCTACACGTTGTCAAAGTTACTAAATGACCTTACTCAATGTAACATCGATGTGCTCACTCGTTCTGTAAGAAACCTGATTGAAATATTTTAGTACGCATGACTGTGTTCTGTAATAAGCTGTGTACGGCGTTTTTATTTTTTTTTGTTTTCTTTTCTCTCTTACTGTTTGAATTGTATCTTTTTGGGTTTCTTGTTTTACCTTTGTTTTAACACTAGTCTATTCATAAGCTTTCTCTCCGCCCTGCTGTAGCCACTGTAGTGGTACTTGGGGCCTGTCAAGCTGCCCATGAGCAGCTTTTTTCCCCTCGCATTCCCAGCAACCATTGTATCTTCTTGTTTGTAGAAATAAACACAACTCAACTCAAGCGAACATGTCTCGATCCGAAAATGAGGCCCTCAAGAGATTCTTCCCGCATGCCGAAGTTTCCTTTCACGCTTCATAAATATTAGCCATCTGCCTGTCTCCAAAGTGCAGAATTCTTGCACATCTTAAAAATAACCGCAGGAGGTGCCTCCAGTGCGTAGAAGTACGGAGAGTTGCAACCCCACGGTCACGTGAGCACAGGTGGGTATGATCCGTAGTTTAGCGAAATTCTTCTCAATTCCACCATCCCTTCTCCCAAGTGCAGGGCAACCAACCAGAACACCCTTCTTATTAACATCCGTGCCTTCCATGTACCTCTCTCTTTATCTAGATGGAACATACGCGCCGTCGTTTAGGCGAAATTTTTAAAGCGCGTGTTTAATTCATTACAGGAATGCAGAGACTGTAAGCTTTGTATTTCGCTTGGCCAATAGCTGGCCAAAAACTTGAATCTCCGTCGGCTCCTAAAACACTGCAGTCCCGTTACGCTGCCTAGTGAGCGCGGGACTAAATTGGTTTAAGAAATGAAAGAAAAAATCACTAAAATACCTTTTTTTATTTCTGAGCAAATTTTATTTAACACGCTTGTGAAAACGAGCAAAAAATTTTCTTGGAGGTCTGCCTCGAGTAAAGATATATCCTTGGAAGTGAATATACTTTTTCGTACAAGCACAAATCAATCAGAATACAACGATCGTACATCCGGGAATTCAAGGAGCGCATGAACTCTCGAAAGTTTGTGCAGCTCAAGCTACAAAAATAAACAATTCATTTTAGCCCAAATGCGTAGGGCTACAGTGTTATTGATGCGCTCTGTAATTAGCCCAGCAAGAATTAATCTTCATGATGCATTCCAGCCTGGGTGAAAGGACGACTATTATCCGAAGTTTTTGCAAAGATAATGCGTTCCATACATCTTTTAATGCTGGTGCGCATTCACTTCGTACGGCTGCATTCCTTCTACATCACAGAAAGTAATGTCGGGACAGTCTCTAAATTGCGTCGAACATTTCATAGGCTGCTTTGCGTGGCCTGCCCGAATGCGCGAAGCGGGTGGGGATGCGACTGTTCTGCCCAGGCATGCACAACTTTTGGATGTTTCGTGTTTTGAACAATCGCATCTTGGTTGATGTAACCAAAACCAACAATGTATTACCAGATTCTGTTGTGCTCAAAATGCGCGTCCAAAGCTTTGAATTGAGTACGAAGACATGGAGGAAAAAAAAATTCAGGAGGGCGCGTCCGGCCCTTGAAGCCTAGTTATAAAAAGCAAAAAGGGGAGAGTCGGTCTTCCACGTGAGTGATCACGTGATGGCGTGCAGGAATATCTATTGCCGCTGCGCGCGCGCATGCACGGACTCGCGCGGGCAAGCTGACTGTATACAAACCTCCGTGCTGTAGGCGCCCGAGCCATGGGCCGCGAAGGCCCGCGCACTGGAGCACACCGACACCAAGCATTCGGCACCGAAAACAGGGAGGCGAAGGGGGGGGGGGGGGGGGGGGTTCCATGATCATTTGGCTTGCGAAAGTTGGCCTCGTGACGTCACGCTCTCTCCTGAGTTTTTTTTTTTTTTTTCCGCCCACGTCTAGAGAAGCACCATTTGGAATGAGGCTTAAAACTTACTTGTTTTTTAATTAAATAAGCGCTTTTTTTTGGCATAGCATTGTCAGTGGTGTAGCGCATCAAAATACAACTAAGACGTGCTAACTAGTGGGCTGGTTTACTATTACTGAGTAGTTAACTTTTTAACTATTGCTGTTAGTCTTTACTCAGAGACGTGTAGCCCAGAGTAAGCAACATCCAGATGAGATTTTAGATTTTTCAAAACGCAGTTACCCTCTGCTTGTGGCCCAAAAAATTTTGGCTACGACGCCTCGAATTGCATGCGCTTTTGAGAAGCTTGCAGGCAAAGCAACCCTTTCAGTGCACGTAACCCGTCGATATAACCATAATTAACTGGACTACAGCGCCGAGTGTAACAGCGTTTTCGAAACTCTATAAACTGATATAGATATTACTTACGGTAGGCTATACGCCTCTGGATAAATAGAGAGAATAAAAGTACTGGTTAAAAAGTTCGCTACTCTGTATCAGTTAACCATCCAACAAGTCAGCATACCTTAGATGTATTCTGATGCGCTACACCAGTGACAACGCCATGCTGGAAAAAGCGGTCTCCTAACTGAAAAAGAGTATTTTAAATAGCGCCCAACACCTTAGTAAAGAAACGCACGGTATACCGCGCTGTATTTTAAATAGGTTCAAATAGTATTTGCGAACTTTATTGCCATCCTGTAATGACCTCCATTACAGCATAACCAGTAAAAAATATCGACATATTTATTAATCGCTAAAGAATAAATAAAGAAGCCGCTCCACTTGACTGCTCAAATGTTTTCTTTCGGAGTTAAAGGAGAGTTGCAGAAGATGGTTTGGTTTGGTTCATGGGTATTTAACACCCTAAAACGACTAAGGCTATGAGGGACGCCGTAGTGATGGGCTCCGGAAATTTTGACCACCAGGGGTTCTTTAACGCGCACTGACATCGAACAGTACACGGGCTTCTGGAATTTCGCCTCCATCGAAATTCGACCGCCGTGGCTGGAATCGAACAGGCGTATTTTGGGTCAGCAGCCGAGTGCCATAACCACTCACCCACCGCGGCAGCCGGTTGCAGAAAATGAAAACATTGCTCGGATCCATGACAAGCGTCCAACAAAATATTGCTGACGTAATTGCGTAGCTAATTATTGTCGCGCCCGTGACTGCCAGCCCAGTTTCTACGATACTCTCGACTAAACTTTGCTACAAAGAACTCCCCGACAAAATGCCGCCCAGAGCAACCGGAGAGTTCGTAGAGCGTTCATAACTCGCAGCGGCTTTAATTTTTCGCGACCTTGTATCGTTCATTCTCCTTTTCCAATTGAATACCGTTACGCGTGTACGAAGATTAGAACAAATACAAATAAAAAAGAAACTGATAGAATGTTCCGACTTACGTCGAAGAAAGGTTATTGAGGCGCTTTGCAGCGACACCATGCTTGGACATGCCCCATCTTACGCTGGCAGCTTTCTCCACTGAAGCTCCCCTTTCTGCGATGCCGCGGTAAACTGCGAAAAAGTTCTTGGTATGATTCTGGCGAATTTGCAGCATAGAGTCCTCTGCTCCGGAAGCGCCAATTTTCTAAAGATACGGATCCTTTTTGTTTATCATTTGCAGTGAGGTTACACCCATCTCAATTTCCCTGTCCAGAAAAAAACGGTTGAAGTTCACGCGATTTTCGTGAATCGATACAGCGTTTCGCTACGATCCTGCATTTGAACGGACAGGCGGTATGGTTGTGTTAAAATAAAAACAAGAGATAAAAGCGCAAGAAGGGCCTCGGTAGCCAGCTGGGACACCGACCGGGGCAATTTGCAGAAATTGTTTTCATCGCATAGGATCCGACCATTTGACCTGCTGTTCCGGCTACAGCTCTTTAAATTCATCTCCTTGTCTCTCTTCTTTCGAGCGCTATTCTAACTTTGACCCTTTTCGCTAGCCCTTTTCTGCCCATCTCAATCCGTCTTAATGTTGTGTTTTCAAAAAATGCAATCCTACATACTCAAGTCATTTTCACGGCACGCTTCCCATTGCACGAGATTCAGTGCCGGTCATGTTTCTCCATTTTCCCGCTGGCCTTCCCGCACGAGAAAGAACACTAAGCGGGTCTTCGCCACTTTTTCTGAATCAAGAGGAAAGAAAGAGCTGTTCTGGACTTGATGAACAGCAAGGAACGACTTCGGGAGTTGCAACTCGGGGTGGCGAAAGAAAGACGAGGAACTCACGGGAGTGCGTGCGTTACAGCAGCTTCGTAGAACTGGGGCAGTTGGAAGCTGGTCTGTTCATTGGTGCTGGGAACCAGGTGCAGCCCTGCTTAAGATGGCAAGGAAGCGGAAGCTCTCCGCTTAACTAGATCGTGCTCGAAAGGAAGTCTTTACGCTCGGAAGCGGCGCGCTAAGTGAGGAAACTGGAAGTCAACATTTTGTAACCGTTCCCTTCATCGCAAACTCCAGGAATGCATCCCTTCAGACAAGTCGCGCTAGGGGCTGGGTGCTTGCTCCAGTGAAGGTCGATTTAAAATATAATTGGTTGTTGGGGAAAGGAAATGGCGCAGTATCTGTCTCACATCTCGGCGCAAAACTGAACCACGCCGTAAGGGAAGGGATAAAGGAGGGAGTGAAAGAAGAAAGGAAAAAAGAGGTGCCGTAGTGAAGGGCTCCGAAATAATTTCGATCACCTCTGGACCTTTAACATGCACTGACATCGCACAGCGCACGAGCGCCATTGCGTTTCGCCTCCATCGAAAGGCGGCCGCCGCGGTCGAGTTCGAACCGGGGTACTCCTGATCAATAGCTTTTTAAGCGAGCTATTGAATGCTATGATGCTTTTTCTCGGAGATGGGATGTCATGGAATGTTAAATGATGCGATGTGACTTGATGCGATGGGTCTTGATGCGACGTGACTTGATGGGTTCTCTGTAAAATGCGATGTGTGATTGATGATGTGCGATTTGACGCGATGTGACATGCAGTGTGCTTTTTTCTCTGTAATAGCCTTTTCTTTTTCTTTTCTGCAGAGAAGCAAGACACAAACCAGTTCCAACTTCACCATTTCTGGCATCAAGTGTTTGCCTCCCTCAAATGGACAGTGAAGAAATTTCTGATTTCTGTTGTGTCTTCCATTTCCTTCAGCCCTTATCTTCAGAATCCGCTTCTCGTGTTTTGTGGCGTCAAACAGACATTTACTAACACGTTGAGAGCAGGTTGAACACCACTGGCTAATTTTCAGACATGAGGGGAAAGTAGAGCTCTGCATCGAAACAAAAAAAGATAGAAACAACAGTGATGTTCCATGATAACGAGTATGCAAATGATACAGCACGTGGGTTTCGCTTATTTTATCAGGGTTAATCATGTATATCACAGCAGGCTAGTAGTACCGGCGTGAGATAAGAAAAGCTGGATAGAGGAAATAAAAGCCGCAGTAAATCGCCCAAGAAAAGCTAATCTTCTTAAACTGATAGGTCGCGTTGCGTTGTGCGATAAGTGCATCTAATTTTGGCGTCAAGGAAACAGCTACACAGCCACATGAGTCCACCTATATGCGTGCTAAAAGCGCAGCTCGGTCCCTCCGTATTTATTGATACTTTGTCCTCATTTTAAGTTGAAGCGGCAGCCAAATTTTCATTTATTTGTGGACATGGCAACTACAGGACTCTGTCCTCCGTTCAACCTAAAAGAAGATTTCCTAGAACTTCATGATTTCAAAGAAAATTTCCGAATGTCTTCTTCACGGCGCTATGAATGATAGCTCTGAGGTGAACGAAGTAATCAGTTTTGCCTTTCACGAATATCTGGTCTGTTTGAGACAAAGAGACAGGTGGACAAGACTCTCTATTCAAATCAGAGATCTTTTCCGCAATGAATGATGCCGCCGACGTAGTACCATGCCGCGTAAATTGAGTGGTGTATGGTTTATGGGGGTTAACGCCCCAAAGCGACTCAGGCTATGAGAGACGCCGTAGTGAAGGGCTCCGGAAATTTCGACCCCCTGGTGTTCTTTAACGTGCACTGACATCGCACAGTACACGGGCCTCTATAATTTCGCCTCCATGGAAATTCGACCGCCGCGGCCGGGATCAAGCCCGCGTCATTCGGGCCAGCAGCCGAGCGCCATAACCACTCAGCAACCGCGGCGGCTTGCCGCGGGAAATGGATTGGAGGAAAGAATGAATGAATAAATAAAGCCTATTTTGCATACAAAACGAATGAAATGGCCGCATGGTCAAAGTTACAGGAAAGTAATTTCAAAGAGCCCGAGACTCTTGCATCAGTTCGCTAGCAGGGCTGAGTCAGTTAAGAAATGAGAAGAAATTGACACAAATGGAATATTTAAGTAAGTTAATGGAACTACAGAGCAGCACATTATACAAAGAGGGCAGAACACGTGCTTTCAAAAATGCACAGAAGTGCAATTGTGCATATCAAATTCGGGTGCTCGTGGAATCATTCTAGACGCATAGTGTTTATTCCGCTTTCTCTTCGTTTCAGCGTTGTGATTAAAACGAGCAGCGCCCGCAAGACGGCCAAAGAATATGTCGCGAAAAGCGTGTCTCCGATTACGCCCCCCAAGACGCTTCTTCGTCGGCCGTGAAAGAACAGGCGAAGCGCATCGTCGTCGGAAGCTGGTTTTACAGGCGGCAGCGTGCTTTCCACCGGAAGTGTCGGTCTGACCGAGAAGGGAACGAAAAGAGCAGCGGTCCGGCGGGCGGATGTAACGAACATTTCCGTCTGCGCCTCTGCGTGCTGTGCTCGCAACGCTCGCCGCGTGAATCTGGGCTCTGCGCGGGCTCCGCTCGTGGATTATACTTATGCGGGCGTCATCAACTCTGCAGCTCACGTCGTCAAATCCGCACCATTTATTCGGACGCCGTCTGTCTGGGTTAGCAAATGCCTGGCGGGTAGGAAGTGCAAGGGCGGAGGGCTTTTGAGTCGCTTCACACTCTTCGACAGGAGTTTTGGGTCGAGCGCGTTGATTACGATTGTGTAATACATTGGGGGGGGGGGGGGTAAATCCGACTGTGCGGCCTGCTCGTGCCCCCCACCCCCCACCCCCTGCCACCGGATACGGGCCGGTGTAGTTTCGGCTACTAGGCTTTGTTCCGGTGCAACGCCAGCGGTGGGGATGGGCTTGCCGGGGCCCGTCCTCTGGGGATGCAAAACCCCATGGGAGTGGCAGCGACTCCCAAGCGACTGAGTGGGCCAGTCGCGCACGTGAGGTCCGATGCCTGTGCAGAGGCAGGCCTGGTTTTATAACCAGGTTGGACTCACGGAATTGGGCTCGAAAAGTGCTCGAAAATCAAAAGGCCTCTGCACGCGGGGGCGTGCGTGGCTACCGACTGGCGCGTCGGTTTCTGGTCACGGAGAGGCCAGGTCCGCGCGGGGGTTTGCAGCAGAAGGGCTCCTTGGAAGCGATGTCCTCGGGGAAGCAGCCAGGATGGCTGACCGCGGGGCCGTGAGGCTAGAGCGCGGGACGCCGAGGTACGGGGGACCTTAGTACGACCGATGCGAAAACCGTCGATGTTGTGGAGTAGCGGTGGAGTAGGCCCGGGTTATCTCACCCTAGGCCAGGTTCTTGGCTTGTGGCCCGGTCAGCCCGGCCCTGAACACTCCCTCCTCAGTAGGTGTGTAGCAAGCCAGGGGAGGAAATAAGTGCAAGGTTGGTTGGTTGGTTGGAAGCACAGGTGGGTCCCCGGGAGTCTAATTCCATTGGCTGGATCCACCACACATACTTCCGGAGTCTGAAAAACCGCGAAAAACACTTGACGGTTAGTAGCTCGGCAGCGTTTCGCAAGTCCGAACCGGACCCCTAAAGTCGTGGAGGAGCCCGAGGTAGCTGCCCCTGTTAGGATTTCCCGCTCCGAGTCGGAGCTGTTGCGTCGTTGGGTGGTCGGGCATCCCGTGAGTGGAGCCGCACCATTGGTCAACATCGACGCCCTCCCTGTCCTGGCCAGACAGGAGTCGAGCAATGATAAAATGAGGGTCAATGTCTCGCTGTCCCCATTCCTATCACATTACCCATACCCCTTCCCTCAGTCCCATTCCCACAACCTACGTCCCACCCCCTCCGCTACGTCCCAGGGGAGATCAGGGGAGTCTCCCCGGGCCCGCTCCCCCGGCTGTGAGTCGCTTAGTAGCATTACTCCATTTTTTTATTTTCCCACCTACGGGTGGCAAAAGCACAACATTGCCTTCGGGCCTTTTCATTTATATTACGATTGGGTTAAGCCTGTTATACTTAAGTGGCACAGGCAGGGGCCTATTGGTTTACATTCCTTTTCTGGTTGCCCCACCATGTAATACATTGCTTATGCTTGAGACCAGCTTCACTGACACTTCACTGACGAATCGGGCTCGTTGCGGGACGCAGCAAATCTCTTCGAATTCTATCTTGCAAACATCCCGCACAAGTGGACCCTATCATGGACGTAGGAATTCTTGGGAAACTTCACTTACTCCCAACTATTTTCTGCTGGCCTTCGCTGTGCTCGACAGGCCCACGGTTATCAGTTCGCATCGTGTGTCCTGTAGCATCAAACATCGACGTTTTGTTTCTGGCAATACTCTTGTATGTGCGAGTTGGTTCATCGTTGAACGGGTACGTACTTGCGCGAAGAAGACGGGACACAACAAAGAAACACACACGACATGTACAAAGCGCAACTTTCAACTAGTTTATTTTCGTTTATATTAACCTTTGTATTGGCCTTTCGCATTTACTGACCGGAATTTATTGGTCTTGTACTTTTTCCATATTCTTCACTACCCCTTTTATTTTGTAGTTTGCCTCATTCATTGTGGGATCGGGCCTATATGAATCAGATGTTTGTTTCTTCATTGCTCTAACTGCAGCGGAGCCGTGTTACACGAACAAGTGTTACGTTAATCCTTTACAAAGCACTAGGTGTATGCATGCCTCACATGCACACAAATGGTAAATTTTCACTCATAGTGACTCTAGAAATTGACTGACAACACTTTCAAGCCGTTCCTGCAACTCGTTTTCTAGAAAAAGAACGGCACACAGCTGTATTAATGACTTCGTAAAATACCTAAAATGTGGTTCGTATCCAAACCTTAGTCTTTTGGACATATTAAACAACTTTCAATAGAATTGATAATTGTTTCGAAAAGTGTTATGACTCAGTTTACAGGTGTCAAACGCTAAAAAGCTCAACAATTTTTCAGTTTATTTTTCCCCCGCCAAGATGATTCTCGTCGAATTGCGCATACACCCGTGCTTGTAAAAACTCAGGACACCAAGGATCCAAAGATAAAAACACGTTGAATGGTTTGTTTGATAGTTCGGTTGTATTTAGCATGCAAAAATTTGGTACGTACTTGACTGTTTTCCTTTTCCAAGCATTTGAAACGAGTGGAACACATGTGTTCAGCTGCTACACACAGGGTAAATACAAATTTATGTAAATATCTTATCAAAGTACTGCGGTTCTATCGCGCCTTCGCTGTGAGAGGAAACACCGCATCCTACATTTCGTCGACGAGTGGAATTATGCCAAATCTGCATTGTGGTTCCTCCTAGATATCACCGGGCAAATGACGTTCCTGTTCGAGAGTGTACCGGAATCGAGAGTTGAATCTAAGATAGGTTCCAGTATAGGAAACAAACCTAAATTTCTATTCCTTCTAGCCCAATGGCTAGAACTGACACATCACAGATAAGCGAGAACAGTACAAGATAATGAAGACTAGGTTGGCAGTTAGCTCAGGTTAAACAATACATGACCACGCGAGGTAAAAGGGCAGAATAAGTTAAGGTGGCTAATGTGTAGGCGCGAACCGAAATGTCTAGGTGACTATCAATGAAACACACTTACCGTTAGAGACGTCCCCCCCCCCCCCCCCCTTCGCGTTTGTTTTCGTAGCGCCTCCGTAGATTCCTGCCGCTTCCAATTTCATTTTAATCTACCTTTCATAACCATCCAATGAGAGGGAGCTCGGCGTGCACGCAGCGCGCTGCAGAAGTAGCCACCGCAGTCCTGCTTATCGCCACCAGGGGATGTTACCTAACCAGACAGACAAAAAGAATACGTTTACCGGCGCGCCTGCTTTTCACATTTCTTTCGAGAGGTCCGCAACGGTTCGATTTCGTACTTGCGCCTTTTTCTACTCCCTGCGCTTTTGCTTTTTCTTCGCCAATCCTTCTGTCTTTTCCAATCCATGGCCCCGAGCCGCTATCAGCGCACGAGCTCTTTCGAAACGTAATAACGTTGGAACTGCGAGCGAGAAGGCGACCCGAGGCTGCTTCCACATCGCACCGCACTTCTCTCTCATTCCCTCCGTCTTATTCCTCTCTTTGCGTTCACACTTCCCGAACACGCGTAAATATCAATAACATGGCCAGAGAAAGGCCGCGAATCGAACGAACGAACGGAGGGGCGAGTGGCGAAGAAAATAAACATGGAAGTGAGGAAAATGAAATCAGCGAAATAAATAAATAAATAACGGGAACACACACCGGAAAACAGAGAGGCTGGAGGAGTCCTTTCGCCCCCCAACCGCATCTGGGTTTCGGCGAGCCTGCGAACGAAGCGAGTGTCTGAGCGTCCGCTTCGAAGCCGCCCTCATCTCCCCCAAGCAACGCAGTATAGCAGCAAGGAAGAGAACATCCAATTTCACCAGTGGGCGAAGCAGCGGGGGGGGGGGGGGGGGGGGGGGGGGGGGGGGCAGCGTTATATGGTCTCTGCCCGAGCGCGCTGCGCTGCTGCTGCCGCCACCTCTGCAGCTATACGCTCTTAACGCTGCGCTGTGTCTTGTGTGCGCGCCTCCGCTACGCGTGGTTCATGCTTGCGCTGGGTGTAGATAGGGGAGCGAGCGCAGGGACAGAAACATGCCAGGACTCGGCAGAACGAAGGTACGGGGCAAGCGAGAGGAAAAAGAAAACACGTGTGGTGGACGGTGATTTCCCGTAACGTTTTTTGGGGGGTTTCTCTGCGAGGCCGGTAAATGAGCTATGCTAGCTATGGAGGGGGGAGGGGGGGCGGAACGCACACGCGAGCAACCAGACAAAAGGAGTGAGAGAACGTGCGGTATAAATAGAGAAAAACAATAAACAAAAAGCGACTCGGTTAAATTGATTGGCCAGACGAAAGTTCTGCCGACGTGCCTACGCCGCCAAGCTGGAGATGTTCGCGTCAGCCTAATCTTATTTTTCTTTTCCTTGTCATTACCTCCGCACACCTGTGCTTGTTGAATAACCAGTACGCTGAGACAATTGAATCAGTTTGTGTGGATAAAAAACAAAGGCAGGTAACTAGTACCAGTACTTGTGTGGTAAATTGCAGGCACACTATGCTTAGGTGGTGGAAGTTGCCTTGAGGTGCCTCAAAACAAAATATCTTTGATCAGCATTAAATTAGGCTTAGAAGTACAACTTTGCATAATATCGCAGTGTATTTCTTTACGAGATATAATGCTACTGAACCAAGATTTTCCGGATTGTATTACTGATGGCTGAAATTAAAAGCTTGAATTATTATTTGATTGATTGATGATCGTGATTAATTAATCAGCCGCTTCAGTGACTAAACTTGTGATTGAGTGGGAGTGCCGAGCGCGTGAGTGAGACAGTGTGCGTGAGAGAGTACGTGAGTGAGAGTAAGTGAGTGAGAGTCAACAAACGAATGAAATTAGAGAAATTTCTTCACAAATCTCTATTCCTATGCTACAGCAGCAATCGCGAAACGTTTCGAAAGGAGTAAATTGTCGACAGCCTTACAGTGTTGGACACATACGAATACAGTGCAGCGCCCAAACGAGATTAGCAGGTTCTCTTGCTGGCAGAGTCGTCCGAAAGCGTCGCACGTCGCATCACACGACCAACTTAATCTTACGGCTCCAGGCGTCAAAGCCATTGCGGGAGATCTTATTGCTGAAAATTCTCCCCTGCGCAGGCTAAAAGTTCTACGCCATCGCAAAAAGGGAAGTGCTGTCCCGCAGGAGTCCGACAGGTCCATCCGTCCATCCGCCAGTGTGTCACGGGTGTCCGCTGTATTTGGCGGGGTCTAAGCTAATCTTCAAGCCCAATTGACGATAATTACCATTGGGCTTGGAGATTAACTTAGAGTCCGCCAAATGCCCGTTGTCGCCTCGATGGCTTCTCAGAGAAGACCTCGACGAACGGATGACGGCTTGGGCTTTCTGGAGATGGCTCGTATGAGGCATAGAGGGCTGCAGGCATGGATCTGGCTCTGACTTCTGTTTCGTCTTCAGAACTGATCATTTAGGTCATTTCCCAGCGGCAAAGTTAATAAATTCATGCAGTGACTGACAGTTAACGGGAAATTGTTACCATCTGGATGATGGTTTAGGCCGGCTGCTATAAAGGCGATTAGTATTAGCACACCTTTTCAAAACTGTGAAACTGTTATTCTGGGCTAAATCCGTTCATATTCTCACAGAAATTGTAATCGCGTCTATATGCCTATTTCAAGCATCCATAAACCACAGACAGCTTTGAAACAGGAAATGTGTAATCAAGCGTGAGTAGAAGAGTAATGCAAGAAAAGGCGCCATGAAGAAATATCAAATGTGAAGCTTATGTGACATACAGACGCAACGGGGCGTTAGTACTCTCATAATTAGGGACCCTGTGCCGTTACTGAAAAGCTGCAGGGGTTTCACCTCCTAGTGATTCACAGTTTGTTCAAGTCTAACGTATTTGACATGAACACGCGTACGGCCTCCCCTAGATAACAGAAGCCGCTTAATATAGCTTTTTTTTTCTGGTTTCGTCGGCAGGTGACACTATCTGATACCAACATGATGATGCGCTCTTGCGAGTGTCCCGATTTGTTTTGAAAAGTACTATTCCCATTCATAAGCTGCTTTACTTAACAATTACAGTCACTGAACACTTTCACACTTATCAAAGCATAATGAACGAACATTTGGTAGACGAATGTTTCCTTTGCCACAGGGATTCGTTGTTATTTAAAAGGCCTCCTTACGATGCTCACAAATGTTTCGTTTTTAAACCGTTCAGATGGTTGGCCCCGCACCACATGACAAGTGTACTCCAAATATAAATTTAAAAGAGCTCATACTTAAATCGTGAAAGAAATAACGGCGGAAAAATTTTATTCGGAGAGAAGTTGCAGATTTATCTGACCCAATGATTTTAAATGCACAATTTCTAGCTGAATGACTTTCGTCGGGCGGAAAAATTGTGAGTGAGAAACCCCACAGCCTGCTGCAAACCTTTTGGTGTGTATGTGTACATGGAGTGAGTAAACGAGCCAGCTGGCCGGTTGAGTGAAGGAGTGAATTAAGTGTAGGCGGGTGAGGAGTGGGTGATTTAATGAGCGATTTTGTGGGTGAATATGTGAGTGAGTGGTGAAAGAGTGAGTGAATGCATGAACGGGTGAGTTAAAGTCATGAGTGAATGTATGAATGAGTGATATGTGAATGAATGAGTAATGCTAAGTGGGTGAATGCGTAAGAGGGTAATGAATGACTGAATGAGTGAGTGAAGGAGTGCAGCTTCCTATCTAGGAGAATATAGCATTGAGAACTGAGAACGTACAGCCTTAAAAAATTACCCTACGATTATGCTTCCCCAATAATTAATGCGTTCATCAGCGCAGCTGTTGCACGATTTGGTGATTTGTGCATTTGCGGCGCGAACTGAGTGGCGTCATCCTGGCATCCGTAACACACCATGACCATCTCTCAGTCTGTTCTGACCTCTTCTTTAAGTTTACCGTTTATGGGGTTTAACCTACCAAAGCGAATAAGGCTACGAGGGACGCCGTAGTGGATGGCTTTGTATAATTTCGACCTCCTTGGGTTCGTTACCGTGCACTGACATCGCACAGTAGACGCGCCTCTAGCATTTTGCCTTCATCGAAATGCGGCCGCCGCGACTGGCTCTGCTGTAGCTGCTGTTGCTGCTAGAGCGAGTGGTTGCACGAGTGAAGAGAGTGGTGACACTCGCCATCATCCCGCTTCAAAGGGGCTGCTCCTAACATTCATTCATCATGCATCCGACAATCGCATTACCTCTTTCCAGTGGCCGCAGAGAAAACGCGTGAAATAGAGGCCAGGAACACGCGCAAAAAAGAAAAACAACAGAGCGACCGAGCTCTGGCTTTGTGGCGCGACGTCGATGTGATGTCGCTCCTTAGATGGCCCAGCCACACAAAGGGGGAGGGGAGGAGGCAGAGAGGAAGGTCTCGCAGCATCGCCGTCAAAAATAAAACAACGCAGGACTTGACGCGGCACTTCTACCCCCACGCGTGGATGCCGCTGTGCAGGCGGGAAAATGAAAGGCGCTGATTGGATTTCGCTTCGAGGCCTCAACGACGTCACTAAGAGGCTTGCCGCCGAACGCCGCTCTCCTTTTTGTCAGTCTTTCTAGTCGCTTTCCTTTGTTTTGTTCCCCATTCCACTCTCAAACTTTCTCTTTGTCCGTGGAAACAGGATTCCAGGAATAGGCCAGGAAAGAAGGCCAGAAACAACGCCGCTGCCGCTGGGCTGCTCCAGGCGCGGGAAATCTAATCAGACAGAATCTCGGCGTGTGTGTCTCTGCGTTGAAGCCCCCCGTCGAGCAAGACTGCGGTCAGCGGCGCCAAAAATGTGATAGATTGGGGTTGTCGGCATCCTGTGGCTTCGCGCTTCGGGCTCCCACCGGCGGCACTGGCTCCACCGGACACATGCTATGTCGACCAGTCCGCCCGCAAGGACAACTGCAGTGTGGGTGGTTTTGGGGTGAGTTTCGAGACTGCGGTCTCAAGCCCAGGTGTGCTGAACACCTCAGTGCTCAGCCTCGTCCATGGCCGGGGTTTACCTACACTGCTTACCGTTTCCTGTCTCTGCTCTTTTCAATGCAGTCGCACTACCACCCTCCCCACATCCGCGTGGTTGCGTCCACAGCAGTGAGGGAGGCGCCAGGCCTTTCCTTCGCAACAAGTCTAGCAGTGTCCTCTGCGTGAGCTCCGCCTCTTTCAACCGGTGCATGACGCAATTAAGACAAGAATGTTACACATCTTGGATATCAATAGCACCCTTGGGAACGACGGTATGAAGATATTGTATCTCCTGACATTTAGTCTAAACTTCTAGTTATTACATTAGTTTCCCTGCTTATCTTCACGACCTTTGCACTTATACTGTCGGCCAATTTGTTTGGAAGGAAGCGGAGGGTACAACAGTTGGCATCAACAATTCAACAAACGCTTTAAAAAAGCCATGGTTATATTTGAAGGGTCAGCGTTTGTCCGGCTATTCGGGTATCGAAGGATGAGCTATTGATGGACAGTAAAAATTACACGGCTAATTCAGCTCACAAAACGTTTCTTGTAACTGCAAAATGCGTCAAAAATGCAGGCGGAAATTTACTTGCACCAAATGCATGTATTTACTTTTCTGCCAGCAAACCGTGAGGCTCGCTAGGAGAGCCCCGCGCTGCTTGCCGTGAAGTTCGCGTACGATTCGCCGATCCGATTACTCGCGACGTTTTTCCGCACTATTTAAAGCCACACCACTCTCTTGCAGGTTCGCCAGTGGAAATGTTCTAAAGCTTTGCACTAAAGTTCACAATAATGTTCAGCGAAAAGCACCCCGGAGAGTTCGCCATTGCGTCGTTCCGTCAGGCTTTGAGCAATGGCTGGCTGCCGCAGAGTTTGCGACCCTCAAGTGAATGACTTCGGCGTCGCCACAAGTGTATTACACGCTCTAGGTAAACCTCAGAGAGAACACGTGACGCTCGACAGAGCTAGAATCTTTGGTGCACAATGCAATATGGCGAGGCCTTTGCAGCCTGCGCAGACCAACTAGTTTTAAACTTGTCCATCTAATTTGCACAGGGAACGCGTCCGGCCATTGTCGTGGTTGCACTGCGTTTCTTAACTATCGCTCGAGCAAAATAAAAAAATGGACGAGGCGCTTCTGCTTCACGCAACCTGGGGCTATTTAAAGTGCGCTGAGATCGCACAGCCCACGGAATTTTATTGCTATTTCGCCTCGAGCAAAATACAGACGCCGCGGCCGGTGTCGCATGTGCAACCTTGGAATCAGCAACCGAACGCGAAAGCCACTGAGGCATCGCGGCGGATTCAACGAAGAAACGTAGGGCTTTCAATATCTGCGCAATTTGTTTACTGCCCTAGCTGATACTCGCTTATCGCACGCTTTGCGCGATCTGTAAGCAACGTGCCCCATTATTAATTCAATGCTGTTAGTATGTATGAGCGCGCGCTTGCCTTGCAACTTCTAGCGTGTGTGTACTCGGACCTGTCCCGAGTCGGTACATTAATAAAACCTTGTTACTCTTCTTGAGACGTGCCAGTCTACTTTATCAACGTGCACCCAAACACGCATATGCGCGCACAGGTGCTCACGCGCACCCTCAAATACGCACGCGCAGCCTCGCACACGCTGCCACACACACACACACACACACACACACACACACACACACACGCACGCACGCACGCACACACACACACACACACACACACACACACACACACACACACACACACACGCACGCACGCACAGTCATGCTCATGCACGTACACACTGAGTCGTATACGCATGCACGCACAGTCTTGCGCATGCACGTACACACTGAGTCGTATATGCACGCACGCACAGTCTTGCGCATGCACGTACACACTGAGTCGTATACGCACGCACGCACGCACGCACAGTCATGCTCATGCACGTACACACTGAGTCGTATACGCACGCACGCACGCACAGTCATGCGCATGCACGTGAACACTGAATCGTATACGCACGCACGCACAGTCATGCGCATGCACGTACACACACAGCCGTATACGCACGTACGCTCGCACGCACGTACGTACACACGCACACACAGCTATATACGCGCGCACACGCACACACACAAGCACGCAAGCACGCACGCACACACACACACACAGTCATATACGCACGCACGTACACACACTCAAACATGCGTGCGCGCACACACACTGCTCGATAATAGCTCTGGCGTAGTTGCGCCGCTGGCTGCTTCGCATCTGCTAGGAACCCCAAGGAAGAGACGAGGAATTCGAACGACCGGTCATATCGATATACGTCCAGGCGTGACCCGGTTGCGCTAAGCAGAACGGACAGCTGTACGGCCATTGGCAAAGTGTTGGCCGTATAATCCAAACCCGCGCCGCGCACAGAGCAATCTGAGTGTGCGGCCCCAGCAAAGAGGGCTGTTCGAAGCTGGCGGATGGAGTTCGGCCGAAGCGTGTGATGCGCGTGGCATCTGCCCTGAACACCGCGCGGCGGGCTTCGAGCGGCGGCAAGATGTCCTGGGAAAAAAGGCTCACCGCTGCCGCCTGACCTAATTGGATCGCGGATGTCGACGCCAATGCACTCGGGTCACAGAAGCCGTACCCCGGAGAGAGGCTCATAAGGGTCGGCACGGGACCAGTGAGGCAGAAAAGGGCTTGTGCCATCGAGGCCGTGTCCACTTAGTATACGCACGTGCATACTGTTAACAGCTGCAATAAGAACGAGAATTGACAGTGCACGCACAAAACCGAACTCTTTTCTTACTTTTGCACTGAATTTCAAAACACTTAACCAGCCTTATTCGCTAGAGGACAGCTATTTAGAACCAGGAATGAAATTGTTTTTTCACACATTCTTGTGGACTATTAATAGGCCGAGCATTGATAATGCGTTGCCTTTAATACGGGATCCAGCAGTACACTGGCAGTCAAAATTTAATGGAATGCGTGATTTCGGCGAGGAGATTGTTTCTTCGCATTTAGGGCGAGTTTCTCGATGTTTAATCGTGCCCTGTGTAAATCGCACACACTTTATTAGGCTGCATATTGTACTCAGAGCGGCGCCCAAGAGAGCGGAAAAGTTGCGTTTTTCAATCTTAGTTTGCTATTAATGTCCTCCATCAACTTTTTGACATGGGACGTACGTACTGCCAGCCGCAAAAGCTTACGGGACGTGGGCAATCGCAATGGGAAAAAATAAGTCGTTGGTGTCGTCGCCCCAAGCCATCAGGTCAATTAATTTCCTGCGGGTACCCAGGGGCGTCATATGCTGGTAGCAAAATGGCGTGACAGGATTGCTGCGCAGTGCTGCGATGAATTTGATTCCGAGCAGACCTATTTCCTAAACGGTCTCAGCAAACTGACAGTGAGCAGATCCAGTCTGAGCCAAAAATGCACATAACGTGGTGTGTTTATTAGGGTCACTTTACGAAGCTGGATTAGCGTTCCTGGAAGCCTAAGCTACGGAAGAGTCACAATAAATGTTCCCGTCACCCTTGAAATGTGCAGATTGCAGGTGATGCAAAAAGAGGTACGCTGCATGGCTCGGAGGAAAACTAGGTGGCTTACACATATTTTAGCATAACTGTGCGTAATATCTCAGTTTTGGGTCAGCGTTCGGCTTTCAACAAGACTTTCGTGCTACTGTGGTGACCCTTGAACTATTCGCAGAAAGCACGTTATAATGCGCAGCTGTGTAAGGGCCAGAACGTTCCGGGTGGGGCGAGTTACCAGTGCCACGGCCAGCTCATTCCAAGGAGGTAAAAAGGACGGACTATCTTCTTGTTGGTGAATGGAAGACGGCAACCGAATTATCAACGTTTCTCTAAGCATTGTAATATTCGCATGCTTTCGCATGAGGGAAGCGTGCCCTTTGATACAAACTCTATATTCGTTTCGTACGTAGTGTCTGACCTTTGCCTTTTAAGCTTCTATTTGTCGCGGGTGGCTTGTCAGCGGACATTACGCACGTCGTGCGAGGGACCAAAACATTAGGGCTACCAGTCGAGAACGTTCGTATGATGTAGCGCTTCTGCCAAGCAGATGCGTTAAATTGGTACTCTACCTCACAGAATAGGATGAAACGAGTAACGTGAAATGAGGAGGAAAAACGTGTAGATAGAGTTCCCGCGGTTAAAAGACGAGTTCAGATTCCTCTTTAGTGCACTTTAAGCCGCCTGTCAGTGAAAAAAAAAGTGGTGGACGATTTAGCGTGGTTAGGTCAAATGGGAATTAGGTGCGCTAGCACTTGGGTTCGGTTTGAAGCTCGGTTTTCAAGATCAAGCAGGCTTCAGACAATGATTGTCAAAATCTGACTTAAGCTCCTCCTCAAAGGTATGACGCGATGGGGTTAATAGGTTGATGCCCATATATGTGGAATTGGTCTGTACTTAACATTCAAAAATCGCTCGGAGTCCTCCTACCGACCCTGACGCAGTGGTCCAGCCGCCGCCCTGCGATGAGAGCGGCTGCTCAGCGCACACATAGTTAGGTGTGGCCTTCTTGAAGAACGCTGTTGAGAGCTCACGCGTTATTTGAGCTCGCGTTCCTGGCCCCCTGTACTTATCGAGCCCTACCTTCATTTGTCAGCGAGCTATCACTTCTGAGGAGCGTCTTCTTTAGCGTTTTAAACTCTTTTCTTCACCCATGTATTTGAAGTGCTTCAAGATTATGGAAAATGTTTACCGAGTTACTTAAAGGTAAGCATTACTGGCCTGACAGAACATTTCTGACTAAGTAATGTGACTGCTCACTGATTAGTGCACTATATACGGCTGTCGTTTTTTTTTCTCTCTTTCTCTCTCTCTCCGTAGTCCATTTTCGCCCAGTGGGTGTTTTTCTCAGCACACATCGCTAGCAGAACAAATGCTCTACTAATCAAACACTTTTAGTGTCATTATGTGCGAAATATGCGCAGAAGGGACTGCCACTGGCGTAAAATGGGTTGCAGTGCCAGTATTTCCTAGCCAAAAATGTTTACTTCGTCCAGCGAATCAAAAAATTGGAGGACGCTTAAGCTTCGCCTTTAAGAGTAGAACGCAACAGCGTGTTTCCGCAGTGCCAAGGAGTCCACGGAACGCCATCGCCCGTTCGGCGCGACGCCTTGCCCGTTAGACAAATCACCCTCCTACCTACGGTGAAACGGACGCGCGGAGCGGCAAACCACGTAGAAGCGCTGCCAGGCGCCTTGCCGAAATTCGCTGGACTCAACTTGCAGTCGTAGTTCGTCGGCCCATCGTTCTCGACAAACCCGATGCCACTAACGCCAGCATAGCTTCCGCGCCGAATGAACGGGCAGCAAGCCGCAAGCTTCGTGGTGAACGCGCCTTGGATGTGCGCTGCGTTGTTCGCCGCTCATCGCGCGATTCCTGCATGCCCGCACGGCCCCACTGCGCCCGAACGAGACGAGCGTGAGGCGCTGCCGTCGCGCGCCATCTGCTGGGGCAGTGGCGTACATTGCGAGGAGAGGGAAAAGGGAGAGGAGGGGTTTTCCGCTCACGGCCAACGCCGCCGACGCCGACGACACCGGCTTTTCTGCGACACGGGGCCCCGAATGCTGTCGCTTTAAATACCTGGCATGCATGTCAGCCTCCTCTGCTAACAGCGTGTGGCGTGTGGGCCGAAAGAAGGGGGTCCCAAGAATGCTGCATTTGTGATCTCGCGACCTGAATAGAGGAGAGAGGTGGGTAGCTGGCACAGGTATATCACTAATACTACTTCATCAAGGAAAAGCGCGGAAATCTCCAGGGAGATTATTTACTTACCCTCTCTCTTCTCCCCTCACACAGTTCCCTAATGTTACACAACTATCCCACGCGAGCACCGGCTCCGAGAGAAAGCATTCGTGTTCTTTTCCACGGCGCAATTTTCTCAGCTAAACCGCCGCCGCTTTATCACTGATCCTCGTGCTGAAAAGCAGGCAGGCTGCAGCACACACTGCATGACGCAGGGGCGGGGGACAAACTGGGCGCCAAGGCCTGCTTACGTCCCACGGGAGGTGGAGGAGGAGAGAAGAGGAGACGTCACGTCCCGGTCACGCCCAGGCGTGGCGAGCGCCTTTTAATCCGGGCTTAAGGTTTCGTCCTGCGAGCGCTGCGGTCGGCGTCTCGCTGTCCGGCACAACATGACGCAGACTCCTGGGCAAGGAAACTGTCGCCGCGCGATAATCCTCCGGAGCCGGTGCCAGCGCGAGAGGCAGATTATCGCCCGGGGATGGCGCGCCTCCTCACGCGAAACAATGGCGCTAAGCGCCTGCAGCCTCTTCCCCCCTCCCTGCCTCACCTCCAGCCTTCCGCGCAGCTCGTCTCCTTGCGAGCTCATAATACGGGCTCCCTTGAGAATGTCCCTTATCAAACGAATTTGATTACACGAAATCCGCAGGGAAAGGCTTACCCTCAAGAGACGGGACTCGAACGATGGCAGCCGAGCTTAGAGACGACGCTACAGTGATCTGCACTCAGAGGAAGGTCTCGTTCCCTGCCAGGCTTGCTTTATTCTTGGCTGTCTCACTTTGGCCGTTTTGGCTGTGGATGACATTTGTTTCAGAACGAAGACAGCGAGCACACTGTTGGGTTGGAAAGGCCTTTAAAAAAAGTTATAATGAGGCTTCAATAATAGAAACGTTCCGACTGAACTGCATTCCATGTGAATGCGACACACGCCGAAAAAGTTGTTTCACTGAAGCGCACAATAGATAAGCACCCTTTCATCATGCGACGAATTGTCATATGCCCAACTCGTAATTTTCGGAACAGACTAAGAGTTCAAGTCAGATGTTGAATAACCATATAACTGTTAGAAGAATGCAGTGCGCTAGCGCCGTGATTGAAATATGGGCTGTCATATCTAAGAGCAGTCGAAGTGGTGAATCTGTTGCAAGTACGTTTAATGAGCTGCAGAAAAAAGCTTTCGACTTAAGAAACAGGAAACTGACCCATTTTCCCCCGTAACTGCCGCATATGTGGACAGATCAGCACCGACAAATCCGGCAACTAATCGACAAGACGCCGCGTTGGCTCAGTGGTTATGGCGCTCGGCTGCTGACCCGAAAGATGCGGGTTTGATCCCGGCCGTGGCGGTCGCGTTTCGATGGAGGCGAAATGCTAGAGGCCCGTGTCCTATGCGATATAAGTACACGTTAAAGAACACCAGATGGTCGAAATTCCCGGAGACCTTCAGTGCGGCGTCCCTCATAGCCTGAATCACTTTGGGACGTTAAACTCCCATAGGCCTAGTTGACAAGAAAATGAATTTGTTTGTTTGCACGTGTCCACGCAGTATACGCGCGCCTTAGCCAATGTGGCCTCTCCAGCGGTGCAATCCCTTTCAGCAATTCCACGAGTCAGCCATGCCCTTGTGCAGGTCCCGTGCGGTCTTCCTCACTCCGAGACAGTGTTTTCCACTTTCTGAGAAAGTGTCTTTTCCGCCAAGTGACCGGGCGAAGAAGGAAGAGGAATGGGGAAGGGCGCAGCCGAGCCTGAAGAGCCGCTCCACGTCACCTGCAGCAAAGGCAGGCGGCTCGTGTCGGAGCGCGTTTGAAAGGGGCCAATGTCGGCTCCCGCATTACGAGCTCTGACAGCGCGCGCAGGCCGCTTCGATCCGTGCAACAGCAGAGGTTAGCCAGCACGGGGGCCGCGCTGTCGGCTTCAACCACGCAGCTCACCCCGCCGTTGCACGCCGGTGTGGGGAAAAACTGGAGCCAGTGAGGGAGGGAGCAGAGCAAGAGGAAAGTTGGGGGAAAGCAGGATCTAGTGAGAGAGAGGAGAGAGCAGAGCCGAAGCGGATCGACAGGGAGTTGGGGGAAACTGGAGCCAGTGAGGGAGGGAGGAGAGGAAAATGGGAGCGGAGGAAACGCTTTAGGGGAGAACGGGAGCCATAGCTAATGGAGGAGGGTAACTGGGGAGCAAAGGAGGTGTCCTCTCGGAACGCTACCCCAGTACATGTCCGGCGCTTGCGTGTGCTCTGTCGGATGCAGGAAGGGAGGGGTCAGGGAGAAGGACGAGAGGTTTTCCCGGTGGCTTAAGCGCAGCATTAGAGTAGCGGCTTGCAAATGAACCATGGACGTCGCTGGCGTTCACTCGGACCTCATGAATAATTAAGGCAACGGCGGCAGCGGTCGGTCGTGTTTGCTGGCCTGTTTTCCGACCTGTTTGCAGCAAACACAGCTTTGCTGGAAATTGGGGGTGGGGATTGGGATAGGGGTGGACGGTGAAAAAAGTTTCTGACCCAACCGTTGATTTTCTTTTTTGAGGAAAAAGATTGCGAGTATTTTGTGGCCGGTATGTGCAGGTAGTTGGGAGGACTAGCCTCGGTGAAACTTTGGCGACATTGAGTTTGGGGAAGCCGCGTTCATACCAGTCAGCGACTCTTTCCGTGGTAGGCCAGGCGGATCTCATTTCAATTCTTGTTTTCATAAAATGACGTGGAGTCTCCTAATGACATCATGTGCGCGGCATCGGTGTCATTTCTCTCAGGTTCTTCAACCGATATTTTGGCTTCGCGAATTTTTTTCATTTTTAACCGCTGCGTATTTTGCAGCGCTTTTCGGGGAAGCAATCGCGAAATATTGTGGAATGTCCATCTGAACATGGACATCTTTCATTTAGCTTCAATCGTGCCTAGTGTTCACCTTAAAGAAGAAATAACCAGCCAAAAAAGATGAACACAGGACAACGGCTGGACTAACAACTGAATTCTTTATTGAGTACAGGCCACCGAGAACTCTGCCCTGCTAGAGTTCACTTTGAACGTAGCCAGCAGGTCACGTGGTTGTTTTTCATTTACGTACAATACGTCATCATCATCATCGTCATGATCCTTCCTACGCCCATGTCTCTCCAATTAACCCTGTCCTTTGCCGGCTGCGCCGACCGTATGCCCCCAAACCTCTCAATCTCATCCGCCCACCTAACTTCTTGCCACTTCCTGCTACGCTTGCCTTCTCTTGGAATCCACTCCGTCACCGTAAAAGGTGAGCGGTTATCTTTCATTCGCATTACATGCCCTGCACAAGCCCTTTTCTTAATTTTTGATTTCAACTACGATATCATTTACCCGCGTTTGTTCCCTGGCCCACTCCGCCCACTTCCAGAAAAACGTGGGTGTGCGTAAATAAAAAAATAAAGCCTCTTCATCCACCCATAATGCAACGTTTATTTCTGCAATCTTGAAATAACTGCTGCCATATTTTTCTTTAGGACGTTTTATAGCCTCCATTCAATAACCGGCACAAACCGCCAGTTGTACACTACAGCATGTAAGCGATTGGCCGGCATAGTCATCTTAATAGGCTTATGATATATTGAGCGTGCAATCAGCAAATAATTACTTATGCTTCCTTATTATTCTGCGTACTTTTTAAATAGTAAATACTTTTTTCACGCATTACGCGTTTCTGACGGGTCGGTTAGAGTAAATTTAATGGTTCTAAAAAATTATGAAGTAGCTTCTGCGACTCGTTTCAATGTGTTGTAAACATATTCAAAAATATGTCATAAGTGTCATGTAGGTTTTCACAGGATATTCGCGCAGTAGTCGAGGTGAGATTGTTTTAAAAATCTAACGAAAGAGCGCCGAGCATGACCTTTTTTACGCTTCACACGGATGGGTTGAAATTCCAGCGTTCAACTTTAGGCATGGATGGCGTGCTCCCTTCGTGAATAGTCCGATTTTTGGTAAAGTGAGAGTGCATTCTTCACGTCATGGCAGTTTTTACGAACATAGGCAGTGGCTCGGTCAGCTCATCATAGACTTGCATCTATTTCACGGACGGCAGGTGACGAACTATGCTCGTCTTGCTTCTGGAGACTGGTCTTCTAATAAACGGTTATACGTGCACCGTTTTTTTTTTTGTTTTCTGTTCAATTTTATTGAATTTTGCTGGCCCTGGTGGCATTGACTCTAGAAGAATGCAAGCCTCTTTGCTGCGAGCGCGCGGAAGTACGGTAAAAAACAAATTTCATTCGCATAGCAAACAGAAAGCCAGAACTTTGCTCAAACCTGACGAAAAAAAATGGCGTACGATTTAGCGTGGTTAGGCAAAATTGGAATCAGGCATGGTAGCACTTCATTTTCGGTTCAAGGATTCGTTTTCAAGTTCAAGCAGACTTCAGACAAAAATCGCCGAAATCAGACTTAACCTCTGCCTCAAGGGTGTAACACAAAATGATTATGGGGTTAATGCCCATATATGCGAAATTGGTCATTCTCTACCTCACATTCATATATCCGCGGGAGTCCTCATAAAACTAGGTGGCGCAGCGGTTAAGCGAAGTGCCCATTCCCTGCGATGGCAGGTGCTGCCACTGTGACACCCAGGTTGCTCTTCCCGAGCTTCACTTGGTTATGCTTGGCTTCAGTGCAAGACCAGACTTTAGACAAGCAAACATACGACGATAATAGCCACTATACGGGCTAGCGCACTAAATGTCTCACTTAAATAACCACTCGCTACTTCATTCATTCATTCATTCATTCATTCATTCATTCATTCATTCATTCATTCATCGCAGTGCTACAGAATGGCCTGATGGGGAAGTCACTGCATTCTCAAAAGCACTCTAATGCAGACCCACACTCCCGTTAATGTCGCAAATCATCGACATACCGGCCACTCCTAGCCAAACACCTTCCCCAGCCTTCAATTAGCCCTATCACACGGTGGCTGCAACAAAGCTACCCCACAAAATGCCCATAATACCCCCCCCCCCCCCCCTGATGCCCTACCACTTTCGATTCTGCCTCGCCTCTTCGGAATTCACTCTGTTATTTTAACAAACCGTAACATGTTGCGCCAATGTTAATTTCTCACTCCATTTCCTCTATATTCGATGTAATTAGCTCGAGTTGGTTCTCTGATTAAGTCTGCTCTCTTTCTATTGTTCAGTGATAGGCTAACAATTATCTTTCAAACCGTACAGAAAACAAACAGAAAAAAGATATCCACCAGCTGCTTCATAGATACAGTTGTGAACTCCTCTCAGTTAAAAAAATATCTATAAAAGACAGCGAGTTGCTGCGACAATTGCCCCAGCATAGCAGGCGCTCGCGGCGCGAATACGCAGAGGGCGCTTGAGTCGAGAACTTGGCGTTCGCGAAAGCAAACACGCTCGTCCGCGGTAAAACAGGCATCGATTCCGGAACGATGGTGCCCGGCGGCGCGCTGCTTGCATCGATGCCCGGGAGGCACCGTTCACGCCGGCGAAAGAAACGGGTGACAATAATGATCTTTCATTAGCTGCATTTCATTCAATTACTGAACCCCCTCCCTTTTCTCCTCGTCCACTGCCTCCTCCAACGGGTGGAGGGGGTGGCGAAGGCATAGAACGATGCGCCCGCCATCTCGTGATCGCTAATGAACCCTCCAGCACACTCGCCTCCACTGACGCTTGCTAGCCCTCGTTCGTTCACTCATTTCCCCATAGGAGGAGATGGGGAAAAACTACTTCCCTACCTCCCCCTTTTCTTCCCTCGTTCCCTGCTCCCTCCCTCAATAACTCTAACGGCACGCCTTTCCCTAACGGCGACTGCACACCGAGGGCCGAAGCTCTAGCGGCGGTGGCCCGCTAGAAGCTGATTGGCTCGTTTTCCAATGACGTGACCAGGGAAAACAAAAGCGGTGTGGCGTGGCTCGTCCCTTTTCTTGACGGAAACATGCAAATGAGAGCGATGGTGGCATTGTGCGGGTTCAGAACATTTCGGGAAAACTAAAAACAAAAACGAGCAAAAGGAACGAAAGCACCAATCGAAACAAAGTTTTTCTCCCGTCGTCAGCTTCGGAAATGCTCGGCTCTTTCGAGTTGCGAGCGGGGACTGATGAAGCCCAGTCAGCGGAACAAAAGAAAAACCTTGGAATTCGAAAGGCATGCTGATTGGGCGGAAATCAGTCGCTCATTTGCAGCATTACCGAAGCGCTGCGCAGGCTCCTATGCATACGCAAATATATCGGCTTGACGATAAACATAGCTTTATCTTCTTATTGCGAAAACTCGCTTAAATCAGTTTGCCTTTCCTTCTTGCTTGCTGTGAGAAGGAAAATACAAGCGCGCAGAGATTAACCTGCTCAAGTTTTGTTTTGAAACGCTGTTGATGTCCGCTTTCCTGAACAATTAACCTTCTAAACGATATTCGCAAGTGCTCTAAATGGCGTCTTTTAAATATTAACGCTGAGTGTCGCAAGCAGCGCCAGAAATGCAAAAAATGGGTGCGGCTGACACCATCTAGTTGACATTTCGTAATTTTACCCGAGGCAAATTTTGTAAGTCTTTTGTTGCAAATAAACACTGGCCTACATTGCCTTCAGAGTCGGTGAACAAAATTTTGGTTTGGTTTATAGGGTTTACCGTCCCAGAGCGACTCAGGCTATGAGGGAAGCCGTAGTGAAGGCCTCCGAAAATTTCTACCACCTCTTTAACGTGCACTGACATCGCACAGTACACGGGACTCTAGAATTTCGCCTTCATCGAAATTCGACAGCCACGGTGGGGGTCGAACCCGTGTACTACGGCTCAGCAGCTGAGCACCGTAACCACTGAGCCACGTACCGCGGCGGCTCAAAATGAATTTATAATGGAAGATAAGCGGTCGCGATCTAAGGACAAGTTACATTGATAGCTGCATGGAACGCAGTTATGACGTCATGGAGCATGACACAAGCGTCCCAGAGTGATGACATCACAGAGCACGACACAGAGTCAAAACGCCATGACTCCACAAACTACCCCATAGAGCATCACAGAGCCACGAGACTGCAGAGCAACTGCTTAATTACAGAAACTCAATGTGCTATACGCAAATTTTGTTACGTCATAATATGACATCATGAAGTATTTGGCCACCACGAACGCTACTGTGGGTGTTACTACGTCCCTGTGAAGGCAAAGTAGGGGCACAGAACTCGGAGGATGAGGTTTCCAGCTGGACAGTTTAGCTACACATTCAAATTCACAATTGAAGAGTCATGAAACGTTTAGAAAGGCGAAGCCAAACTGACATGCAAAGACTGCAACTACAGTGACCAAAAACTATTGTGGTCTGTGAGAACCTCTCAGCTAATCGCTTTTTTTTATTTCTGCGCAAGTTAGCGCCCTCTACGCATCGCCATCTCTCCACTACCCCACCTTATTTGCGCTTAAACGACAAGAAATTAGCGCCATCTAGAGGTACACGCGGCGGCAGCAAATATTCACGTAAGCCGGAGCGCCGCGAGCGCGATTGCTCGGATGAAGGTGGCACCACTAGCAGAGGAAAAATAAGAGATAAAAGTGTCTGCGTGGACGCCGGGGCTCATTGACTTATTTTGCGACAGTGTGCTTGCAGAGGGAGAAGAATGTGGAAGCGAGGAGGCATCACCGCGTGGTTGGCGGCGGCAAAGGCGGTAACGGCGGAGAAGACATGCAAATGACCTCGCCGCCTGCAAGACCTCGACAATGGATCCCTTGATGCAGCTACTAGCCGTGTCTGGTCCTTTGTGCGGGCGCGCCGATACAAAGATTCTCGGCTTTCTTCCATTCTGGCTTCGCTGTCAGCTTTTCTTGGGGAAGAAGGGGAAATAAGGTGGGAGAGGAAGGGGGAGAAGAGTCCCTAAATCTCGTCGGCTTCAAACCTTCACAATGACTTTGGCGCGGCAAAGCCGAACCACTTTCTTCTTTACAAAGCACTAACCGCCTCGGAAACTTCCACGTAACCTAGTTTGTCGAAATCATGCTAATGACGCTTGTGCATTGTGTGTCGCTCTGCTCCAACGGGACGAATTAGGACAGACGGTGCAGGATTCCAGACACGTCTGCGTGAAGACTACAAAGCTAAAGCATTTTTTAGACAAGCGCTAACAGCTGGAACTGCGCATAACATACTTTCCGAGAACCGTGGGAATGACGCTGTTACAGGGTAACCTGTTTTTATTTTTACCTATGTATTCGCGCCAAAAAAAAGTCGTAATTTCTCGTATGCAGCCTGCGGGTTATGCATGTTTAAAAAGTGAAATTTAGTGCTTTACGGACTAACTACAGGTTCGCAAGATAAAGTTTTTGTTTTGCTAAATATCACCGAATGCAGCATGATTTTTCCAAAGCCTATTCAACTGCAAGGTTTGGTGATACCTTCCCTGGGCATACACATAGATTTTTGTGTAGTGCATGCACACCTTCATCCCGAAGTCTGTACACTAAGTTAATAAAGCTGAGCAAAAAAAAATACGAAAAAATTGAACTACTGGACTACAGACCCGATTCGGACTCCATACCCAAGGTTTCCGTATTCAGGCCTAGGCGCACAATTCCAGAGGATCAGCTGCGAAGCTTCGGTATGAAAATCGCAAGCACAATTTGCTCCATCGGCAAATCGAAGCAAGTTAACGGGGAGAATGAATTTTAATGTAAATTTTGACACAGTTATGGTTGCCAAAGAAATCATTGTTCCTGACGTCTTGGCATTCACTGCTGCGGTTACTGATAGTGTCGTCAAGCGCGGCAGGCTATGACTGGACCCAAAGTGTCTCATGTCCTTCCTACCTGCTTCATCCCTCTTTCTTGCAGCGATGTTCTTAGCGGCTCCCTTAACGCACTAGCGGCGTCGTTGGCGCAAAGCATCACGTAACCGTCTATTGAACGTAACATCGTCGATCGTTCACCCGCGACCGTGACCTAACCGTCATGTGACCGGCGACATCACCGGCAGCGAGAAGCCGTACGAGCACGCTTCTCAAAAGTGATGTTGGAGTATTTTCATTTTCTCGCAAATAGAGGAAGCACAAAAATCGCAAAACATAAACAGCAGATCAAAGCTTTATTAAGGGAGCATAATGCTTCGGGCACTTTTTTTTTTCTGGCTTGTACTCTTTCTCTTCTTTCCCCAATGCGGGATATTCAATTGTATTCATCTGCGGTTAACCTCTTTCCCTCAGTCCCTTTCCTGTCTGTGACACTACATCTCCGCCATCTCTGCCACCTAGCGAGAGTCTGCTATTAGCACTTCCCAATCATGCTTCTAGATAAACAGTTTACTGTGGGCTATTAACACTCCTATTTGTTTGCTTACTATCGCAATCTTAAAGACAAAAGAGAAGTATGTAATCCGATCCACTGATAAATGATCACTTAATTGCCTTATATTCAATACAAACCACCTTAATCTGCCCCTCACGATAGAAGTTCAAATTGTGTTTTGTAATTCAACGTTATACAGCGCGGGAACAGGGAGACACGAAGGAAAGTACACACAGCGCTTGTGTTATGTGTGCTTTCTTTCCTGTCTCCCGTATTCCCGCGCAGTTTAACAACGAATCAATGGAAGCTGGCCCAAATCACAGCTTTGAATTATTTTGTAAAGAGCACCATAACTTCTGATCTTCCTTGCTGCTGTTGTTATTGTCTCCCAGTGCGTGACACTTTAAATATTGAGTTCGTGTGCAACCTGCCCCTGCTGCTTGCATTTATTATTTTTTCGCGTGGTTTTTGTAAACGTTACAGGTATTTTAAAGGCATTTTATTTATCTCTTAGCCTGTGGCCCATCCTGAACATGCGTGTATGCTTCGGAATAAAGGTTTACATACTTCCTTTGAAGCAACTTTATTGCTCATAGAAACTATGCGGGGACAACGAATTTGCAAACACTACTAAACAAAAACACTGAAACGTAAGACACCAGCACAAAAAGACGTGGAGCAAGGAACATGAAGACAGGACGGGCGCTATGCCTGTCTTCAGTGTTCCTTGGTCTGTGTCATTTTTGCGCTGGTGTCTTACGCTTAAAGTACAAACCAACTGGCCTAAACTGAAATTTTGATTAAAGGCTCTGAACTGAACGTAGTACGTCGCTGCGAAGATGCACTTTTTTTTCCCCGGCTGTGGCCGAAGTCACTCGGCACCATTCGGGAGTTCACCCCGCTGTTGCTGATTTTTCGTCGCTTAAAAAAGACTCACGCACAGACGGCTCAGAGAAGGAGAGGCAGATTCCTCCTTTTTTACGAGTCGCCTGATACAATCTGTTACACTTGCTTGAAGCCGTAAACTCCTGCTTCTTATCGCTGCTATGGCTGGGGAAAGGCACGACACAGAAACGATATTCAGCCGAGCTTTAACTCTGCCTACGCTGCTCTCTCGGTCTTCTAGCAGCAATTGTCGCCATACATTTAGGCGATTAAGGGAGCAAGAAAGTCAGTGGACATGAAGGAAGAAAGCGCGAAACAGGAGGAGGGGAGGGAGTAATAAGGTAATAAGGCTTCCTGTACCTGCATTCACATGCTACCCGTTACGTCCGTCCGCGGTTACAATTCTTGCCGCTGTAAGACAACGCCACAGGAGCCTAGACTGTTGATGTGACGGCGAAGGGAAAGCACCGAATAGCACAGTAGAAGGTTGTCGCACAAGAAAAGGTGCTACCCATAAAATTGTTATTTCTTCTACTTCCTCTGCTATTGTTTGCCCTTTTTTCTGGGATTGCAAGGGAGGAGGCGAGGGGCTTTACGGTCCGACATGTTACGTCTTCCTGGCGTTGCCTCTTTTACGAGCCACCTAGGCAGCCAAGGTGAAGAGTGAGGTACTTTCACTTCTATCTTCTTTGCATCGCTGACGTCTGGGAGATTTCTCTTTATTTTTCTTTTGGGCACCTGTATACCTGGCTGCAAGCACAGGGCTGTAAAAGGTGCGCGGTTGCTTCTTCCCGGCTCAGTATGTATACGCGTGGTTCGCTGAAGACGATCGTAAAGAGCAAGCCCTTGCCGCATTAACGAATCATTTGACGGCTACTTCAATGGGCTGAGGATTGGCGCCAGCCAAGGTGTCCGTAAGGCGGGGTCGAGGCATGCAACGGGAACTGCGCCGTTACAAAGAGCGAGGCAGCAATGAAGCACACAAGGGGGAATAGGATGCTGCCACTCTGGAAATGCGCGCTTAAATAACCAATAGACCGGAGATTGGGAGAACGCGAGCGCTGACTCGTAACTGGCAGTTTGATTAGGAGACAGCTTTTTGTGTGGAGTTTTATCCAACCCGGCGGTCAGTACGTTTCTTTCTATGAAATAGTTATGCAGTCATTTGCAATTTTTATTGGAATAACTGCAAGATGACTGCAGCAGTCGCCATGGAAAAGTTCGACGGAACCTGCTGTATGTGTGCCTTGCATTTTATTTGTTTAAATCAGCTGTCAGGAATACATTCTAATGCTATAGGTCAGCCAATGCGAAGTACAGAGTCGTTAAAAAGTTCCC
Organism: Amblyomma americanum; assembly: GCF_052857255.1. Lineage (NCBI taxonomy): Eukaryota > Metazoa > Arthropoda > Arachnida > Ixodida > Ixodidae > Amblyomma > Amblyomma americanum. The sequence continues at coordinate 3,684,072 of NC_135507.1, read as the reverse complement.
AGGCCACAGGGTCTGCTTTTGAGCACTATAGGCGGGCAATCAGGACACACACGAAGCTCAATGTATCGGTAGAGGGCAGAAGAAGTGTTGTTCTAACCTGTGAGAACCTTGATAGCTTCATCGGCATCTTAAGTCACAGGATAAACCGATGAAAAGCTGACCCTAAGGACCGGAAATTTTTGACCAACCCTGTACATGACGTGCGATAAAATCAACAAGCTTGTGTCTGGCTGGCGTCATCTTCTATAGATGCGAAACCGAAACATAGTACAACCACTCTCAAATCTATGAAAGCTAAATAAAAAATTTTAATTTCATCGCTGTCTTTGAATGCTCCCCACATAGTTTTATGCAACTTAATTAAGACTGCGCGTTTTACCCAATGCCCAAAGAATATAGAACAATGCACCTTGTATGCCAGGAATAGAAACTTTTGTTTCTAGAAAACAACCTCCTGAATGATTTTTACAACGGGTGTACACTGCGCCGCATGAAGTTTCTTACGGGGCAGAGCCAGTCAATGACGCAACCTTACTGCATCAGCAAGGACGCCATCCACGCCGAGGCGGCTGTGGCAGATACCGGGTGTTTCAAATCATTCAATAAAGCTTTTTCTTTGAAAATGCCTGAGAGATAAAACGATGTGGTTTGTGCAGGTGAATTCTACAGCGCGGCGGACGTTATGTACCTTATACAGCTCTATAAATGTACAATTAACTAAATTTAGCTAATCAACTTTTAAATTCCAGATTTTAAGGGACAAGTTTATGTTGCAAGCTAATCAACTTTTAAATTCCAGATTTTAAGGGACAAGTTTATGTTGCAAAATTGAAGGCTGGCATGATCGAATGTGAGCCCACTTTCTAAATTTCCTTGACCAGCAGTGTGGTTCAAAATACATAACCTCTAAACTCTTCTGTAAGCTGTCTTTCCCGTATTGCGTATTTTCAAAATTGCGTCGCAGCGCGTGGCATTGTTGCAGAGTCATGTTACCTTTTTCTGTATCAGAAAATACACAAATAACACCCATATCTGATGAATCAAAAATGCCTGCGACAACATTTTATAAATAAGTAATCCATGAAAGCCAGCTCAATGAGCTTTAAAATGCATATTTTTGAAGTTCGATATTTCGAACCACATTGCCGATCAAGAAATTATAAAATCTGCTCAATTTCAGTCTTGCAGCCTTCAAATTCGCCATTTAATATTTGCCCTAAAATAAAAATTAAAACGATAATTTCTTAAATTAAGTTCATTCGTCATTCAATTATGGAGCTGTATCGGTACATCGCTACGCTGTAGAATCCACCTCCTGCACAAACTGCATTGCCGTACCTCTCACGCCGTTCCAAAGAAAAATGAGTATTGCATAATATGAAACACATGATATAAATGGCGCCGCCGTGGTGGCTGAGTGGTTATGGCGCTCGGCTGCTGACCCGAAAGATGCGGGCTCGATCCCGGCCGCGGCGGTCGCATTTCGATGGAGGCGAAATTCTAGAGGCCCGTGTACTGTGCGATGTGAGTGCACGTTAATGAACCCCGGGTGGTCGAAATTTCCGGAGCCCTTCGCTACGGCGTCTCCCATAGCCTGAGTTGCTTTGGGACGTTAAACCCCTATAAACCAAAAAACCAAACATGATATAATGACGTACACTGACTCTCTGCGACTGGTCGCGTGCGACCGCATGTCATCGTAACAATATTACACTCCCTTCAATTGATTCCCAAATTGTCGTACTTTTTTAATATATCCCGTTTCTGTAGTTATGGTCCCCTAAGTTAGGTGTGTGGCACGTTGATTCTGCCTGGAACGGACAGAAAATAGTCGATGCATGCCGCGTGAATTTCATTCGGCAAGTCAGCCAGGCGTTCGCGTCCCCAGCGTTTTTTCTTCGTTTTAACATGGAGTTTTCTTAAGGAGTGGCTATTTTTACACCGTTCAGTGGGATCATACTAGAGTGGCAGGCAGGTAGAAGGGTGGGATCAAAGGTAAGAATAAAATGTCGAATAATACAAGACGCGCATGGTCGGAGCATAAAACTTGTGTTTCTTGACAGCAAATAACCTTGAATGTAAACTTCATCTCCTAATGCAAACATGGGAAGAGACAGAGGCGCTCACGTTAACTGCGCACTCAGTGTGACGACGCACTGCGAGCTGTCCTTGAAAAGCTGCAACACAGGAACAATTCCTGTGCCGAGAAGATAAAGATTGTACCAATATATATTGTACTGGGCGTCTCAGCTAAATGTAACCAAATTTTCAATAAGAGCACTGAGTGTTCTAGCTAGGCAAGTGAAAGAAACTGGGTGCTATTGAGCGCCATTTCGCCTTCTCAGCAGTATTTTTTGTGGTGCAAAGTTAGTGAATCAGATCATACTAATTAACTGCCTTTTCTTTCTCGCCTTGAGAAGAAATTCAGAACTTGCAGATTGTCTTGAAAACATAAGGCTGAAATGTTGACAACAAGGTGCCATTTATGTAGATATTTTTTACCGCCCCGAGAAGGAAGCCCACCACAGATTTAACAGTTGTTGGCGCTTATCTTCCGGCCGCCGCAACGCAAAGCCCTGTCGGGGAGAGTATTCCGGATATGCGCGGATTTTGTTCTTTGAGAGCGCTTCTCGGGCGTAGCACCGCTACCACGTGGTAGTTTTCGCGGGCTTTCTTTTTAGGCCGGACATTGTTGCAAGCATTTCATTTTGCTTTTTTAGAACACGATCTACAATTTCTAAATCGACACTTTTTCTCCAAGCCAATATTTAAAATTGTTAGGTAATTAAGCAACAGATTAGCTGACTTTTCAGAACAAAAAAATCTGCTGCAGACAAGACGACACAGCTCTCAATAGCGCTCAGTGGGTGTCACTCTTCTAGGACAAACCGTCTCGTTTAAAAACTTTGTTGCATTTAGCTGGGCCACCTGGCATATTGACATAAACCCTATGGAAGATGTCTCAATATTAATTTTGACTTACTCAATGTAGGAACGCAATAAATAGCAGTACAAACAAAATCATCAGACCACGACGATAGAACAGGGTTGCATAAAGGACACGGCAATAATTCACTGAATGTTTTTTGCCCTTCCAATCAGAGGATTGTTAAATTTTATGCTCGTTGTTTTATTGGCTCTGGTGGCTTTCTGTGTAAACTTGCAGCCGCACCGCCAAAAAAAAAAGGGGGGGGGGGGGTATTCCTCTTGCCCTACCTAAAATTTAAATGATCATTTTCCCTGCAGCAAATTTTCTTCTCTCCTCTTTTTTTTCTTTTGGTCTTTTTTCTCTTTTTTGTGTGCGTTTCTGTTTTCCTTTAGGCGCAAAACGCCTCAGCCTTCAATCTGCTTTGCTACATGCAGTATACATTGTGAGGCGCATTGCGATCTCGCCTTTCCCCTGGAGGAAACTGAGGAGTCCGCCTACCTGACCCGTAAAACACTTCAATGAAATAATAAATGTTTTATCTCTCTCTCGTCTTTCCCCTAGCACATGAAGGAAGCCAGCATTCACCGAAACCACGGAACATACGGGAGTGTTTCTATTTTGTTTTTCAATTTTCGTTGTAGATTAGTGGGAAAACAATAGCGTAATAATTTTATGGCTGGACGATAACTCGTTATACAGTGTAGAAGAGAAATCAACCGCATGCCATCGGTGGGATCCGAACCGACGACCTCCGCATTTCATTTCCGATGCTCTATCAAAAGCTATGGCGGCAGCTATCCGATCTTCTGCAGTCGGGGGGCATTCACGGTCAGCGTGATCTAATCTTGGGAGTGTCCAGCGCCACCGTCATCCTTATTAGCGGACGCAGTGCGTCCTGCAAGGGTGGCGCTGGTGAACACTCTCGATGTTAGGGGACATGCAACACAATTACCTTTGAAAGTAAGAGGTTGAACAGCCACCGCCGTGGCTCAGTTGGTAGAGCGCTGGACTCGAAATTTAGAGGTCATGGGTTTGGATGCCACCGGTGGCATGTGGTTGCGTTTCGTTATACATAAGACAAAAGCCAACAGCCACAGAAAACCAAGGGGCATAGGTTTTTTTGTGGTGTTTATCAGTGCAGACTAATAGTGAATTCTTTATCGCTTTAAGGTAATTACAAAAGCAGGAGAAAAAACAACCACATGCTGGGAACCGAACTCACGACCTCCGGTTCCCACCGGCGGCATGTGGCTGATTTTTCTTCTACATATATAGATACATATAAACATTACCCTGCACTCCATGGTTTCATATGCATGCAATAGCTGTCATAACAAGCCCTTCATTTCTCTTCGCTTGCATGCTCAATTCCCCTAGCACAGCCCGGCGTCGTATCTGCACAGTGTCAAAGTAACAAATGCGACCTTCGCAGATCGAGTCGAGGGCTCTTTTTTTTTTTCGTTCCGCGCTTATCACAGCTTGGAAACAAAAAGTCACTGCCCTGGATACGGACTAATTGGCATGTGTCGCGGTGCAACAGAGTGCACGATCCGATATACGCCATTCCGGCGCCGACTAACTACTGCAAGGGGCTGCTGCGTAATATAGACCAGATTTTGCCGCCTCCGAGCTGAAAGAGCAATCTCCATTGCTCGTTGCTTAGCGAAAGACAGCGAATTAATTTCGGCGTCCAACAACGCTCATTACTAGCGCAACGCAGCGTTTCCAACAGGGGAGAATTACTCTTGACGCGTGCCTGGACGCGAGAAACCAGATCCTGGAATTAGCGGTGCACCATCTTTGTAATCCATTAAATATCTAGAGCAGTTCCTTGTACACTATTTGGTTTAGTAATATATCCTCGCATTTTTCGTTTTTAAACGGAGTTCTATCGGTGCCGTCGACTGAAGGTACCATAGGACGGGGCTTGCTGTGGACCCTCTCATTGCATGTGAGAGATCGCACTTGAAAGTTCAGAACCCAACCGCACCGTACTCTCGGTTGATGTCCCTGAGAAAATGCAGCCGTCGACACACCCGTCTAGAGCACTCGACCGGTGTACAGGAGTGTGTACTTAGGCCATTTACTTATGGCCTAGGGCTCCAAACTTGATTTTGCCGTGGATTCACACTGCGGTGTACCCTGTTTAACCACCCGGGTCATTAAAAGCAACATCGAGTCCGCAAGGCTACAGCAGCGATTGTTATAAATACGCAACAAAGCCCGCCGTTCAAGCGCTCTAGAAAAGTGTGCAGACACTAGTGTCTGCACAGAATGGGCCACAAGTGGGCTTTTATCGCACGAGGTGGATTTAGGTTTGGCTGATGACAGAACGAATCACTGGCCCGTCAGCGCAACGGTTTAGTCCAGGACCCTTTTCCCAAGCATTTCACCCTAGAAAAGCCGAGCACCAGGCCACGAGGAAACTTGTACCCATAATGTCTTAGTCCTACTAGTATTTTAGTATTACAGTGTTTTAGTGTTTAAGTATGTTTGATTGTCAAAGGACAGCACGCCTTTCTCAGGTGGGAAACGACCTTTTACTTGCTGTTCCTTGATTTGCGCATGTAAATCAAAACTAAACAGAATAAAAAACAACGGTGGCCACCCGGCGGCACTGGGGACCGAACCCGGCACCTCCCGAATGCGTGGCGGATGCTCTACCACAAGACCACCAGTGTGCACACGCAGCGTTTCGTTGCGCGAGCTGTCCGCAATAATCGCCTCTCGCATAAGTTAGCCATTACCGTACGCACTAGCTTATTTTTATCTGTATACTCCGGATACCTAAGAAACGCTTGCGCGTGGCGTTCTGTAAATAGTATAGAGAGATCTTATACCAAAATATTGCGTAGGAAGGAATAAAGAAATAAGCATGGCAAGCAAACACCAAAATGTAAATGCAAATAAAGCAAAGGTAGAACTGAGTGTTCAGAAGAAGATGGTGTATAGGCAGAAAATATAGCGGTGTCTGTGAAGGGAAACAAATGCCATTAAAGATCTGTCGTGTGGTAGCGACTTGAGTTCGACTATGACCCTTGGAGTCGGAATAGCAAGACTTTTAGCCGCAAAAGATTTTTTTTTCAACAGCGAACAGCAGCTGTCAGTTTCTTAACTGAACTGTAGCTTTACGATGACTTGCATTTGAAGCTACGCAATGCTCCCCACGTTATTATCCAGGTTAAAACCTTGCATACAATCCCATTCAAAACGGTCATGTCTGCTGTTCATCTTGCGTAAAAAAGCAGTAAACTCCATCGAATTATTGTTCTCAATAAAAATTTACCATCTTGCTTGTTGTTAATATGTTGACGTTTATCCCGCTACAAAAATAAGTACTTATCGATGAGAAAATCGTGAAACCGATTGCTGATTATTGATTAGTGATGAGAAAATCGTGAGCCCTCAAACTCGTGAAACCGAGATGGACTGGTTGCTGTTGTCTTGGAAGCAATGGCGGCGTAGCGTAGCCTCTGAGATCTCATACACTTTAAGTGTCTCAGCGGCTACGCCCCGCCGGCAGCACTTCACTTTCCATCCGAAATGACAGCGCCGAAACTGGGTACTAAACCGCGCGCACCTAACTAGGCGAAATGTTTTCGATGCATAGGGTTTCGTCGCCTGTTCTTCCTGTTTGACGCTGCACAACTTTGGAAACGTTTCGTACAATCACACACGAGCGCCACGTAAGGTGAAACTTCTCGCTAGGTAAAACCAGCAAGAAATGTCGGTCTCTACTGAACGCATGGCCATGTTAGCCCTTAACAATACGCGAGCACGGTTTAGTAAGCCGGCCAAGCTCGCAGGGTATAGAATGTCAGCCCGTCAAATCGGGACTGGCGAGCATTTTTTTTTTTTTTTTACTGTGACGACTCCGTTTCGAGGAAGGTGTAAGGTTATAATGAGAGGAACGCCATCTCTCTTGCAGGAACTCGATCTATCGCAGAAAAATGACATGATTTGCTTCCACTATAAACACTACAGCTGACAGAGCATTGCGTTATTTACGAACGCCTGTATCCTCGTATCATTATGCCCATTTAGATTGCAAGCCACTGTATATAGCAGGGAAATGAATATCGTAACGGTAACAAGCAGAGCCTTCAGCGAGCGCTATGAACTAGCGCTTTCCGGTTGCGGTGAAGTTGCTCTGCGGCTGCTCTCGGGAATATGGGGTAGAGTTTTCGGGTAAAAGCGGCCGAGATTTCATGATGCTCTGCCTGGCGCTTATGCGAGTTTGATAGAGACTCTGGGCTGTAGGAATGAGAAAAGATATAATCATCGTCAACGCGCCCAGCACAGAACTGATAAGCGCAGTGAATAATTTCTTCTTATACCACCGGGTCGAAGTTAGAATGTTAGGGAGCCACCTGTTGCCAGAGGCAGCGTTAACAGTTTATTGCCGGGCAGGATAGGAAAGGAATAACTTTATTAAAATGCCGGCAACTGACAGAGTTGTTGGCCGATGACATTCCAATTGTAAGAATGATGAAAATGGGAAGAGGAGGTTCATGCCTTTCTTGCAATCCCAGTCAGTCACTACGTCATGTTTTCATGCCAGCCGGAAAATGAAGCCTACCCTCGATAAGCGTCGCGAAAGAAAAGCTCGCCCACTTTTTAAAAGCAGTTCCACTTAGAGCGTCAGAGCCCAAGTTCTGTGATGAAGAGGATTCGACAGTGACCGAACGCAGCTAATCTTTGGCCGCGTGCAGGTGCTACTGCGTACGCTTCAACAACCCCATCATATAACCACCAACAAGTTGAAGCTTTTTTTTTTTTTAAGCGCCCGCTGACATTTAAGAGCACGGAGTAAACCTTGCCGTGTAAATCAAGACCGCACAACAAGCATGGCAAACCGATGCCAGATCAAAGTAGTTCAACCGCGGCCCACTTTCGAGAGTACATTTTTTGAGGGATGATGCGCCAGGCCCCAAAAAACACCTCGGTGAAAATAATGACAACGCGAAAAAAGTGGTATATTTTTAACGTATTTAAACCGAGTAGACCTGCGAACAAAAACATGTGTTCAGACTGGTTGAGATTCTTGGCTATATTTGACCCCGTGAAGTAGTGTTTTGGCAATAAAAGTAAAAGTTAAAGAATCATTCCTATGTGTGCTGTAGAAAAGGGGACTGGAGAAGTATAACCACACTACAACGAGGATTCATTTACTGCTTCCTGGAAGTCGAGCTTGCCTCCCAAAGATGCTTCCGAACGAGCGAGAGACGCTTTTGAAAAAAGGCAGGAAAGATGCGCAGCTGTATGCAATTGTCCGCGAAGGAGCCAGCATTAAAGGGGAGTTTCTCATGAAATTCGCAGCACATTCCGGTCTTGTGGTTGTATTAGAGCTTGCATCAAATGAACTGCAAGAGCGAGCAACGGACGCCAATGTTGAGTGAACTGGCGAACTTAAAACGCTTTTGAATCACAGCATAGTCTCAACTGCGACTGCCACTTTGAATGTTTTTGAAGCGAAAGCATTACTAAGCTTTGTCAACAAGGTGGTGTCCGCAAAACGTATTCGCAGCAGTTGTGAGGAACTTTGAATGGGTAGCGCCAAACTAAAGGTTGTAATCGAAAGAGGACGACTTGAGGATGCGGCGCAAAAAAAATTATGTCGATAGAGTGATTAATTATTTAATTAGAGCCAAAAATGTCCAAACAGTGGGCGGAGCCAGGGCAACGCGTGGAGCCAGATTTGAAAAACCAGAAGTGTGGGCGGAGAAAATGCGTGGCGCTAAATTTGAAAACGAAGCGTTTCGCCGAGTTTGAAAACTCAAAATGGGCCACTGATGGAAGTTGATTAAGTAAGACGAACAATTGTGGTAATTGGGAAATCGGATGAATTTACATCAGTGCTTAATCGAGTAAATGTGAGGAGATGGGACAAGTGAAGCAAAGAGAGGCGACGAGTGAAGCAAAGAGGGGCAAAGAGAAACGAGGAGGAGTCAATGCTTTCGCATTCTTCCAATGCGGGTTACCGCAGTGACCTCGAACGTTTTTATTTTGTTATTTGGTTCAGCTACTGCTGTAACCTTTTTTTATGCTGAACAGGAAATAAATTAAAGAAGCATTAAGCATCACGCTAATGAGGAAGGGGTGGTGAAGGAAATAGCACAATTGCGAACCTTCAGGTCATGACGTGGATAACGATATCGCTATAAAAAAATGCGAGGTGGAAGCTAGCTATTGCCCACTTTTTTTTTCGCATCATACACCTCTTCACAATCTTTAGATCGATTCAACTTTAGCGGTTAAATGCTTGCATCGCATTAATTTTTGAAATCTCCCTATCGGCGCAAATGGACACCAAGCATCGGATATGACCCCCGTCCTGTCAGACTGAATAAACTTCGCGGTTTGCGGAAACAGACGCACCAGATTTTCAGATCATCGTTACGCCATCAACTTCACAACCGTGGTACTTAGACGAGGTGCAAACCGCTGCAAGCCATATCGTACACATTTATTATATTTAACGACTGCTACGTATTGTTTGTGTTGACTGCAGAAGATCTATAGATATCAGATGTGTGCATGCATAGTACTCTATTTAATGATACTTGTTTAGATGCTGCATGTTATGCACGCCGCGTACAATATTTGCCGAAAGTAAAGGCGAGGGGCAGTACAGTGGGTCAGTGAGGCAGCACAGTACTGCCTCTCAGCAGTACAGTGGGGTCATTACGGTCCTCTTAGGGACCAAAATGTCTGCAACAGTGAGGACTAGGATAATCCTTATACCTCACACAGATCTAGCGCTTTAAGAGTCCTTGATTGATCCACTGCGCAGCTATGTAGCAAACCCCGCTGCTCTTATACTTTTAGCAGAGACTGTACACGGTGCAAATAGTGTAGATAGTGCAACTACTGGAAATTATGTATACATAGCGTTTGTTCTAGTTTTTTTTTAATTCTATGCCACCCTTATCATTCCACTGCAATCTCCTGCATAGCGTTCACTGGTGTACTACTTTTTGGAACAAGTAAACAGCATTATTCTTCCGAAACAATTTTCTTTCCTCCGTTAGCAACAAGCCCTGAGGTAGCCAACTCCAATGGTCAAATGAGCCTCTCCGTTTATTGCCGATAAACATTTCTCTTTCTCTTAAATGAAAGGTTGCTGCAGCACGCGGAAGGTTTAGTAGCTCTGTGCTCCGCGTGCTGCTGGTTAAGTGTCCCTTGCCGTCTTAAGATTCGATATCAGGTCACAAAAGCAAATCTGTCTGGAAGCGATCCCACTGTTCAACTATGTTCAAGTGTCCCACAAGCGTTCCGCGGCGTTCCACAGTAAATGCAAAATTTATCTAAAGCCATTGACCAATCAGAGCAGCGTATGAATATTTACGGATTGGACAGATGTCCTCTAGTGCAGGGCTTTTTTTTTCCCTCTCAAGGTGGAAACATTTATCAAATTGCCACCAGGTGTCACAAACCCCTCGCCTTCCGCCGGGCGAAGAAAAGATGGTTCCGTCGATTTCAAACTGCACAAATTATTAAGCACGTCATGATCTCCGAAGTAGAACATCGAGGGGTACCATGCGGAGTTTGCTACTGGTTAATGAAGACAATGGCCGCTAGGGTGCGCTTCGTGAAATCAGATACGGTGGAAAGCAGCGGGGCTGATTTATTCAAAGCATTGGGGTTTAAAGACAGTGAAGGAAAAGTAGATTTTAAGCGGGTAGAAGTAACCAAGCGAAGGTTACACGACTGGTGGCTGAAATCAAGACAAGAGTAAAATTTCACAAGTCATGGATAGGTGGCTTGAACCACAGCCCGATTTAAAAGGTTCAGCCTTATCCACCCATCCATACGTGGAGCGCAGTCAGTTGCGGTCGGAGCGGCGGTATGTCTGCACGCGCTCTTATAATTAAGTGTTAGTAACTGATACGACTGATGCAGAAGACTGATAGCGCAGCAAACTTTTGAGGCAAAAATAAAGAGGCGTGCACATTACTGTGATCTAAGCATAGCGTATACATTCATTCTTGCGAGGTAAACACGGACGAAAGTGGGCTTTTATTACCTCTAAATCTGCACACTTGCACTTTGCGATGCATCTGCACTACAGGAGTGAAATGGTTACATTTTTTAAAACAGTAAGTAGAGCACGGCAATTCAGGGGTACACGCGTCTGAGCGTAGCCCTGCTTTTGGCTTCCTTTCTGATGACTGCACGAAGGACCTGGTAAACCTTACTCGCTTCATTATGCGAATTTCGCTCTTGGAAAGCTGAACAAATGGCATCAATCGAGCGCCTAACACTCAGCTCAATTTTCGCGACAAGAAGCCGAGCTAGGAGCATTCCCGGCGAAAAGCGACGGCGCCGTTCGCTTCGAAAATCGAGCAAGTTGTAATGCAACAGAGCTTCTATTTCAATCGCATATCATTTCACCGTTCGTCATTATTAGCCCGCGCACCACCGTTATCGCCGGGATTGACCAGTCGGTGGCGCTGAGGGGACACTATAGGAAACGGTATCAAATCGATTGAGCAGAATCATTGTACGGCCCAGGAAAACGAAACCGGGCCGTTGCGAAGGGAGAAAGATGATAAGAAATCCATCCGTCAGGACAGAGATGCAGGCGTCAGCAGTTTTTCTTCAGTGGCGTTAGCCGGTTTTTATTTCCGTAGTTTAACATTAACGAGATACCTCACAACGCCACCAGTTCGCGCTGTTAAGATCGCTCGGGAATTAAGTGACTAGTATGTGGATTGCGCAGGCCCCCACAGTCCAAAGGGGGACCGCGTGGAGCTAGAAGGCATCGGAAAAAAGGAGCGACGAGAGTAAGGGCGGAACGAGAACAGACCTGGGTGTCGTTCCAAATGATGTCCAGCTTGTAGCCCGGCAGAAAGTGGGGGCTGCTGTTGATGTGCCTCAGGGCCAGGTTGACGGCGGGCACCACACCTCGGCCGATGGCGCCTTCGCTCAGGTTCACCGTGGTCGGGAAGAAGCCCGCGATGAGCAACTCTTCGGGCTCCTGGTGCGACGAGGCCACCACATGTTCCTCCTCGTCTTCGGCGGCAGGCCGGTTTCGGTGCGGTGCGGCCAGAGCGGCCGCCCGGCCGCCCAGCACTAGAAGCGTGGCCGCCGCCACCAGCACCACTAGCAGTAGCGGCGCCGGAACCCGAGGAGGCCGGAGCGGGAGCGGCGGCACCAGTGCGGCGCGCATTCCCGTCCGGCGCGCGCACCGGCACTGCCTGGCCGCGCACTGCGGCGCCCCGGCCGCCGGGGCTCGGACCCCGGCGCCGCCAGGGGCCGCCACGCGGCCGAGGCCCGCGAGGAGGGCAAGGGGCCCCGGGCCCGAGCATCCTCCGCGCCCTTTTACAACCCTTTCTCTCTTTCTTAGCCGGCCGCTAGTGATCGGCGATAGTCGAGCGTCCGCTTCGCTCTTTCTACACTGGAGAGCACACCACGATGATGCCTGCTCACTGTTTTACGATTTGCTGATGCTTCATGAAAGGCACGCTGAGATGACGCTGCCAAACCACCTGGGCGAATTCCTAAAGCGTCTTGCTGCTGGGCCCTGTTGCGATGCGGGTCTCCGCTAGCGCATTCAGGAGTGGGTTGTTTGTGGTTCAGCCCATGAACGTCTTTCAGCGCAGTGTGAGAAAAAAGGACATGGACGAGAGTAATCGATCCAACATTTGTCCGGCATATCCCTCTCGTCCGCACTTATCCTGCTGGAAAATTATTTCGCTGATGAACCTAGTAGATCCACCAGCACTTGTTCAAGACCATGGTGAGGCGAAGGAAAGGGCTTTCCACTGTTCATAGCTTCCAGAGTGCTGGAATGCTGCGATTGATGCAATGCAAGGTCCACAATCAGACTCGCTGCCGGTTTGGCGACTTTTGTAAAGGTCGGCGTTTAAGACTGGCCTGTGTCGTAGCTATCGCGGTATGTCTGAGCTGATATGCTTGGGTTTCGGGACCGAGGTCTTCACCGCATGACGATGAACTCTGCAGACGACGGAGGGAAGCCTTCTGGAGGGTTGGTAAACTTGAAGGTTTATTTACATATTTACAAGAGAAGCAGGGAGACCAAATGTCAGAGATGAAGTGCCGTGAAACCAGCCAAATCGCGGCTTAAATACAGTGGATATTCCCTAGACACCTAGCTGGGAAACCGGTGGCTGATCAAGCGTCATAGTCTCTTCCCTAACCCCGTGACCGCTCCGCCCCCACAAACACGTGCACAGGCGATAAGGAATCCTGGCGCCTTGAGGTCCTGGAATGCTGTTTCCGACCGGTTGACCAGGTGCATAAGGTCGTTGGCTTAGCAGGCGGTGATCCCCTCCGTGGGAAAGAGGCGTCCTGGAATGTTGTTTCCGACGGGTTGACCATGTGCATAAGGTCGTTGGCTTAGCAGGCGGTGATCCCCTCCGTGGAAAGATGCGTCCTGACGGCCCCGGGCATTCCAGAGGGTAAGATGAATCAGCCGTGTCCGCCCCCGCTTTGTCTGGCCGCGCAAGTGCAAGCGAGCGAGGCGGGTCCGGCGCCTTTGTTCGGGTCTTTCTGCCGGTCCACGTGAGGGCGCAGTTCGGGAGAAATGCCGCATTCCATATCCGGACGAAGGGATGAGAGGCCTTTCGTCACAGCTCATCGTCGCCAGGAGCCGTTCCTAATCCTCTTCTCAGGACGACAGCACCTTTGGTCAAACATAGTTCGATGGCGCCTGCCGGGCTCGTCTGTTCCCGCTGTCGGGGCCTCCGATCCCAACAGAGCGTACTACTGTGACGAGTGAGATATTTATAGCACTTCTGCACTAATTCATTGGAGCTTTTGTAGATTCCGATCAAGTGCAACATATTGTGCGAGAGATTAAAGTTCTGGTTGGGCTGTATGGTTCATGTAGAGCTTGTAGTCAAATCAACAACAAAATAGGATGGGGGAAAGGCATAGTTGCTCAAAAAAGGGCCACCGGCTACAAACTAACTTGTTAAGCCAAGAGAGGACATACTGACCATCACCGATGCGCAAATTCAATCCATCTGTCAAAGCAAACGGAGGAACCAAAAAAACTCAACCACAGTGAACCGCCGATTAACAAGACATTTTTCAAACAGTCATGGTTCGTTAACAGCCAGCACATGTCAGAGCCCGACAGAGAGAAAGCAACAGCAAACTGAGCAATAAATTACTGGCGAATTAGTTATTGGCCAGTTTAGCTGCTGCTTTCTTGTTTTCTGCTCTGTCGGGCTCTGGCATGTGCGGTTAACGAGTCCTGACTGTTTTAAAAATGTCTTCTTAATCAGCGTTTTTGTCTGGTTGTGTTTTTTGGCTTCATCGTTTTGTTTTAGAGACAGAGAATTATTACATGGATTATGGCTAATATGGTCTTTCTTGGCGGAATAAGTAAGTTGGTAGTCCGCGCCCGTCTTGCCCACAAGTGTGCCTTTCCGTCCTCATTCCTTCGCGCTGTTTCGCGTCTGCAAGGTCAACATGTGTGAGATGAGAAAGTAAAATATAATGGTATAACGACCATTCTCTTAAAAGTAACAGCAAAGTAGACGTAGCTGTCAGGCAAACGATAAACAGAAGATTTTTTTTTTTTTCGGAAGTAGTTTTGAAGTAATGTTAAAGAAGCAGCGATCAAGGGCGCTGGAATCTGGCGCGAAGTCATCCATCAGCTACATACGAGCCATATAAGAATTCGTTGCGTATTGCATGTTGTATGTTTTAGACCTAACGTCACAGTGTAAATGTCCTGTACTCTAAAGAGCCTTTCTTTCATTAAAATTCCCTTTCTCTCTCAACTGCAACATCGTAAAAATGTCATGCATCTCTATAAAGGACGGAGAAAACATGACAATTTCTGAAGACATCGCGCAGAGCTAGTTAGGAAGTCGGCTATTTGCCGCAGTCTTCCACACAGAAAATGTCGCGGGAAAGTCGTCCTCACAAGTAGTCTATTATCGCGCGAGAATTTCGAAGAATTACGCTAGCAGCACGCGCTCGGAATACAGCCAGCTCGCATGCATGCGTTTCAAACGACACGTAAAATGGTACGAAGGGTGTAGGCAGGACTTGTAGGGGATGCGGGATCATTTCATAAAAGAGCCATGCAGATGCTCAAGTACAGTAATATCCGTGCTCCAATGGCATTCTAAATCTAGGAGCAGTGCAGGAAATGCGCGAAAGTTTTACGGCGACAATTGTATGGATATCCCTCTGCGAGTTCGTGTTGTCGACGTTGTCGGCGGCGTCATCCACAAACTCCGCACCCGCATGATCCGCACGCAGCGCCGCAACGCATATCTGTTTCTGCAACCGGCTGCCCCAACACTAAATGTAACTCAGAGTCCATGACCCATGACTGCCTATTTTAGCCGCCTACTCTAAAACTCCTAACCTCTTGGCTGTTTATCTGCCTGCTCCAAAACCGTCAACTCCATACTGTGACGGTCGACATGCCTGACCTAAGTCCAGGAACATATATTACACCCGCCTACTCCAACACTGTCAACACCACGCCCCTCACGTGCCACAGCACCACCTAAATTCTCGTGCGAAGCACGAGTGACGCTTGCGTACACTCTACGCCCCAACTCGACATCCTCACCTCTACAACCATAGCGCTAACGCGAGTGAAGCGGCATGTGCTTAAAAGCCATCTCACACACCTACCCAGAGTTGCTAAACACTCCGACTGAGATCGGCATTTCATGCAGCTGCGCTGAGATTCGCATTACCACCGGTACACGACCGGTCACTTTTTAACGCGACAGTGTTAAAGGCGCCGTTGTCCAGAAAATCCGGTGTCGACGTTCTCGACAGCGGCGTTGTCAGCGAAAAGTCACGAGCACGGCTCTGCCAGGTGGCCCCAGGAGAGCAACCCAGGAGGCAGGTGGTCCACCTAGGTCACTTGACCTTGCGGCGTCATCATAACCTACCCACCGGATAGTTAGCGAACTGCCCACCATGGTATGTGGCAGTTAAATTAATTATTTGCTGCTCGGGAAGTGCAACCCGGGTCATGCAAGATCCTCCTCGGGGAGCACCTGCCATCGTAGGGCAGTGGCACATCGCATAACCTCTGCACCACTGCGCCAGAAGTGGTATGGGGACTCGCAGGGACCTATGACTAAAGTAGAGAATGACCTTTTGCATATATGGGAATTAATTAGCCACTACGCTATCGCTTCATACCTGTAAGGCAGGGCTTAAGTGTCCCCTCCAATTATTTTTATGATCTTAAAAACCACTTGATGGTCTTGTACCGCCATACAGAACTTGGGGTGCGCTTAACGTACCATAAGATTGGGATACGACAGTATTGAAGATCCCCACAGTTGCTACTTAGATATTTGTGTGTCAAGCTGGTAGGTTGTGATGACGTCACCAGGCCACGCTACTTCTGTTTACTAATAGTTAATTCCCGCCTGTCACGGTGGGAAGGTTGCTTACAATCCGGTGTGCCTGTTGCCACCTGTCCCGCTGGGCCGGTTGTGAGGACGCCACAAAGTCGAAAATCTCTTAATCTGATGACCCTGTTGCCACCTGCCACAGTGGGCAGGTTGTGATGACGTCACAAGGTGGCGTGACCTCCCTCGACTAACCAGCGAATTGCGTTACACACAAAGCCATTTTCGCTGAATATGAACTCTAATGATATGGAATTTTAAATGTAATGTGCATAAGTCGCACAGGTATTCGTTATGTGTCATTGTTGTGAATAATCAGCTTAGGAACATACGATAAACCACGCACAGAGTACGCAAAGACGCGTGCAAGGGCCGAGCGTAGTCGTCAAGGTTATAGTTGGGCGAGTTGGTGACGGTATTCGATAAAAGCAGCGAACAAAGAAAGAAGGAATGCGCAGACCCGCAGCGCTCGCCCTACAACTTAGCAGCGCAGTGCTATGTCCCTGCGTGTTGCTTTTTTTCTATGTCTCGTTCGTCGCGCTGTAGTTAAGGGATACTTAGCACAGTCGTCGCGTAGGCTCATATGCGCTTACGAATGCCGGCTATATACCGGGTAAAAGATGCACTCAGGTAGAGGCAAATATGCACAGATTGCTAGTATGGACACATCGTGACAACGTCCGGAACTCAAGTCTCGCTAAAGTCTTCAGGCTCAATATCTTAGCTGTACGCCCGTAGTACAAGGCAGACTTTTCGCGGAGAAGTTTCGAAAGCCCCGTTAGGTCAGGCGGAGTGCGTGTCAATGTCACGCGAAATGTGTACACCATGAATTCTTTCAGAAACTACCGTGAAGGTAACTGTTGAGGTTTATTGTTGTGAAGTACTAGAAGCAGTACAAATATTTCGTCTTGGAACTCAGCACTTGTGAGGTTGTTTTCAAGTATCTGATTTCGGCCTAGTGCGTATTGCATGCGCTAGTACCTTACGAAGTAACGACGTTCGACCACTGTAACAGGATCTAACCAGGGTTGAAGTCAGCCCTTTTTAGCTTGTGTAGTGAACGCAAGTGCGCCAGCCTCAATTCATTCGATTCGTCGCTTCCAGAATGAGGGCATTATCGACTCCGAATCGGATAGGTGCTCAGAAAGACAAAGAATAATGCAAAGCGAGGGAGATGCACAAAGGATCATTACCCTAATGCCCTAGTCTCTGTGCTGACTATTCTACCCTGGGACTTTCTCCGACGGTCGTTAGACTAAAGAGAAGCAAGCTTACGCTGTAATCTGTACGGTTTTACTTTGTATGCATCAGGTGAACGGGAAACGTAAAATAAATTGAAAATTTGTTATTTGGGTGAAGGAAATGGTGCAGTATCTTTCTCACATCTCGGCGGACACCTGAATCGCGCCGTAAGAGAAGGGATAAAGGAAGGACTGAAAGGAGGAAGGAAGAAAGAGGTGCCGCAGTGGAGGGCTCCGGAATAATTTCGACCACCTGGGTATCTTTAATGTACACTGACATCGCACAGCACACGGGCGCCTTTGCGTTTCGCTTCCATCGAAACGCAGCCGCCGCGGTCGGGTTCGAACCTGCGTACTCCGGATCAGCAGTAGCCGAGCGCCCTAACCACTGAGCCACCGCGGCGGGTAAAAAAGTTAATTCATGAAAATAAAATCTAGAACTAAGACCACTCATGAGAGAAAGACGCAGCTGGGCCAATGACAATCAGAGCTTTTCTGAAGGCTAACATCGTAAGGATATTACTGCCTAAAATCTTCACACCTCTAAATTAACGCACCTTTGGAGTAGGATTACTCCCACTGACCCTCAGTTTGTCCTATCCAACACAGGAGCGACCACCCTACCGTAATTAGGGGACCATCTTATCGCCTTAGTGTGTGCGGTTTCCGACTATACTGGAAGCATTTTTCTATATCTAAGGGTGCAAAAATGTGTGCTTCACCAGTTTGTACACGAAGGGGCACCTATAGGGTCATATGGACTCTATGAACACCGTTCTTTTACTGGGTGCACCCACGAACAAGGTGCGAAGGGGGTGCCCTTGCCTGAATGGAATAAAACCAAGATTGTCTTGGGAAGCTGTGTTGGAAGACGCTGCGATTGCAGTTGAGGGTGCATTTGTACGCAGGTTTTACTTCCCTAGGAATCCACTCCGTCTTCCTAGCACGCGGTTGACCTCACAACATCGATCCTTTTTTTTTAATCAAGAAAGAGAGGGAGACAGAATAACGGAAATGCAGGCCGGTTAATTCAGTGCCCCGTTTCCTACACGCATGTATAGAGGGAACGAAGGAAGCTAAAGAAAGAAACAATAAATGTGCAAGATCAGAGTGCAGTAGGGAATGTGTCCCTGGAGGTAATTACTCTGGGAGAACACAGAATACTCACAAAGATAATCCACAGTCCGCAGTTCAAGCGTGTGTCCTTTAAGTATTTGAAGAACGCCTTGATGGCTTTGTTCCCCAGACGAAGGTTGGGGCCAGGACCCCCAGTATTTCGGCTTCCGTCAGGGAATGGGATTCCAATCGCCGGAGCGCTGCATCCAGAGATGGTCGTTCAAGGTCAAACCGAGGGGAGTCGCAAAGTAGCTGCGCAAAAGTCTGTACACAACCACAGTAATAAAAAGCTGGATGGTTCGCAATTTCAATGAGGTGAAATCTTAATGCCTGCGTGGCTTCCCAGTGATAAAGCCTCGCAAAATGCCAGTGTCCTTTAATTCAAGGTAGCAAGGAAATCTGCCATGTTCGGAAATTGCTCACTGCCGCAGCGGCCGCTGTAATGGAAGGACGATGTATATAGAAATGTAGAATATGTGCAAATAGGAATACAAATGTTCATTTTCCATGCATAAACGAAGACACGAGATGGCTCCAGAAAAAAGAATCCCTATATTGCTAAAGAACTACATAGAAGATGACTAACTTCCTTTTCTGTTAAAAAACAAAAGATGGCACTTTGGACGTGCTGGCGTGACAGCCATGTTACTCACGAACTTGGGTTAACGTCTGGAAAATTACGAAGAGCGAGTGACATCGACGAGGTATGCAGCGGGCACAACTGATAACCAATCGTAAGTTAGTGTAACAGAGTAGATTTCAAAACGAGGAGAACGTAGCAGACGACGGTAGAAAGTAAGGCGAGGAAGGTAGATGGGAAACTTTGTGCGGACAGGGTGGTTGCACCTAGCGTTGGTGATAATTTTATTGCGGTAGGAAAACGCAACAGTCCGAAAGACGAAAACGAAGCGGGAACTGCCCGCACACGCCGCTCGTGCTACAAGTGGTGGTGGTTCGAATGGCAGCGCACCCGACGGTTACGCCGACGACAACGGCAGACTACGGCATACGACTACGACAAGAAAGCCAAGAACGGGCGCTTAACAGCTGTCGCTGTGAAACTGCATCCAGAAAAAACACCAACAATGAAAACATTAAATGCCACAGATGAAATTTTATGACTAAATTTTATGTATTTTATGATATAAACATACCTTCCAGCGTGCGTTTACTCAGGTATTATTGTACTAGTAGGAATTTAAGAGAACACAGTATCTTAGTGTCTGCGTAGAGTAACTCGTTCTAGAATAATAAAGTTTCCAGCGCTCGCTCGAGCATAATCGCTTTTTGAAGTCATAAGCAGAAGTAAAAGTAAATTTAGTTCCTGCGTTCGAACTTAGAGTTAACTTTCAAACTGGCTCTGCTTGTACGTCCCTGGTCGTTTCATCCTGACCTGTACCAAACGCTCATTCTTCACAAAACTATTTGCGCCAGTATGACCAACGCTCTTGTTGCAGCGCCGCAGCTTAATCATCTGCCGGCTAACAACACCAGACGCAGTAATGCCCCGATACATGCTTTGCCGCTAATGCTCACTTCATCCTCTTGGCAGCAATCGTCTGTCAGCTCTATATCAACCGCGCTCTTTTCTGCCCCAACATAAACGGCCCTTGATCTGTTGGTTTAGACCCGCAAGCCGAGGTGGAAATAAAGAAGCAAATGAGCGAGCCCGGCCATCAGGCTCTGGCTGTTTGCCCAAGCAAGCATGCTCTGCACACAGAAAAACTCAGCTCCAGCTCGCTCGCGACCCGGAAGTCACGGTCACTGACCAGCGGTCGGCAAACAACACGCTTCTTCACACGCCAGGGCCCGAGTTTCCCTGCAGGTGGAAAACGCCCCTGTGTGAGTCAGTCTCGCCCGAGCTTCTTCCGTTCGTTAGCATTCGACACAAACCCGCAATTTTATATACATTTTTTTTCGTTTCCTGTAGCATTCGGGAGCGGGTAAGTAACAGAGGTAGCGAGGCGCTGGAAGTGGTAAAGGAATGCATCTCCTGTCGGCACGTAGGAACCGCAGATCTGGACCACTGGAGTGAAATAAAGAAGATTAAGAATGGCTGCAGAGCGTTTGGCGGATATCCTGAAGAGAAAGCTACACTACAGCTGTATCTTTCCGACACTCACCTATAGGAGAGAAACATGGAGGCTAAGAAAAAGGGATAATTTTAAACTGAGCTCAACGCAGCGAGCTATGGAAAGGAAAATGAAAGTTGTAACGCTATGAGAAATGAAGAGGGCAGAGTATGCCAGGGAGCACAAGCGGGTTTATTAAATCCCAGTCGAAATCAAAACGAGGAGGTGGGCACGTGCAGGGCATGTAATAAATAGGCAAAATAACCGATGGTCGTTAAGGGCAACGAATTAGATATCTAGAGAAGGCAAGCGTATAGCAGGGCGGCAGAGAGTTACGTGGACCGATGAGATTAGGAAGTTTGCGGGGATAGGGTGGCCGCAGCTGGCATATGACCGGGTTAATTGTAGAGCAGTGGGAGAGGAATTTTCCCTTCAGTGGACGTAGTCAGGCTGATAATGATTATTATTAATTAGGGAAGACATTAAACAAACCAACCCTGGTTTATTTGCAAGATGCAGCTAATCCAGAATCGAATGAGTCGTAGCCTGTAAATTAAGAACGAATAGCCCTTGACCAAAACCATGCAGTAAATAAGGAACCAAAGTACTCACTATTGTAAAACACAGAGAATGAATAAAGGTCGACACATTACTGCCTCGAATGTCGTCACGCACTTTTACTTTTTCGCATGGGTCCAAAGACGTCAAATGAAACAGAGGAGAAAATCAAGAAATACTTAGTGCACCGTGAAACGTGCAAAAGTGTGGGCAGGATAACCAAGCCCTCTCAAACAGCAAACCATTAAGCCCCCCATCCCCCATCACCTTAACGAGTGAAGTGCTTCAAAGAGGGGGTAAACGCATTAAAGAATTATAGGAATCAAAGCATTGCCGGGATCGTGGGTGCTCCCTCCAAAATACCCCTGCCAGTTGTGCTTCTTATTCATACCTGCTGAAGAATGATAAGTGAATGGTCGAGAAACATGCTGACGTAATGTTTGCTTCTATACTGCTTGTACATGTGCGCTTCTTCAATAAGGACTAGATTATCTTTTCCCCTTATTTCTTAGACAAGGGCGAAGCTCGTCCAACGAACAAAGACAGTATTTAAGTAAGGGTTCTTAGCTTAACATCTCATAGAACTCAGCCAAAAATAAACACATTATTTCGCAAGGGTCACATTAATATTTCGCCAAAACAAAACTCACCATACCCTTTCATTGACAAGTAAAGTCGCAAAGTTCGTTCAGTACCCCAAAATTGCCACGAGGATTTCTGTTGAGGGCCACTACTATTCCGGAACCACGAAAACGCGCACGACTTCAAGATAACCCTCAGGAGTGATTAAATGGCAACTCCGAGACGTTCGTTTAATAACTCTGGCAAAGCGCACATCTATTGTACAGGGCGACTCCATGGTGGAACGTTCCGAACATTTTGCAAGACATGCGCGCGTATCGGCTTAAGCGCGTCTAATTAAACGTAATCTCTCAAGAATGCGTGTCCCCTCCCGCCGAGGTTGACGCGCAATGTTCCGAGCTGTCCACGATCGTGTTCGAGATAGAAAATTGCCTCGATCGTAAGATTCATTTCACTGGCAGCGCAAAATCCGCGGGTTTTAGGATTTCATCAAGTTGCCGAGCCCTCTTGTGTTAGTCTGCATCTCCATAGCGTACGCATCTGCACATTTTACCAGCCTGCCGTGCCATGTCGATGTTGTTATTTTGGCTTTGGGTTTTACGTAAATAGTGAAATGACGTGAAACCGGTTTTCTTATTTTTGCTTATAAAACTGAAGGTGATGCGAGCACCAGTTCGACAAAACTGCGCTTATTCCACCTAACTATTTGCGTCCTTTACTATAAGAAGAAAACACCACCAGATAACCACCTAGCTAATAAAGAGTTTCTAGTTTAGTTTATGGGCTTTACTGTCCCAAAGAGACTCGGGCTATGAGGGACGCCGTAGTGGAGGGCTCCGGATAATTTCGACCACTGGGGTTCTTAACGTGCACTGACGTCGCACAGTACACGGGCCTCTAGAATTTCGCCTCCACCGAAATTCTACAGCTGCGGCCGGGATCGAGCCCGCGTCTTTCGGGTCAGCAGTCGAGTGCCATAACCACTGAGCCACCGCGGCGACGCACTAATAAAGAATGACAGACAAGCTAAAGCCACACGCGTCAAAATTAACCTCTCAAAAGTTCTATCAGAACTCAAAATGCTTAGTTTTTTTTTTCTTTACGAATTCACTAGACAGCCTGTGAAATGTATGTCCTATTTTTTTTGGTACGAGACACAACAGGAGAGATCGTGACACGGACATTTTTGAAAATGGCTTCTTTAAAATTTCCTTCTATAGAGAAGACTGGTCAGCAAGCCGGTCACGTGCATACTACAACGAGCTCTTTAAGCTCTTCGGCCTCGTCATGGATAGCGCATCATCATCGGTGGTGGTGCAGTGGAACTGTCGAGGATTCGCTAATAAGGCCTCTGAAGTGAACATCCGCCTTCGCGACGGAAAGCTGAGGGCATGGGCGTTCCTACTGCAAGAGCATAATGCACTGCCACGCCTATCAGCTTTCTGCGCATACCATTCACCCTCTATCCCTGATCGCCGTTGCACCGCCTCCTCCCTCAGCCCAGGTAAATCTGCAATTTATATTCACAGTTCAGTTCCGCACACACCGCTCGACCTTTCACGGTGGTGCAACACACGTCAAGAGGTTGTCGCCCTTCTAGTAAAACCTGCACGCACACCCCTTATTCTAGTTTCTTTTTATAGTCGTCCTGGCTCCGCATCTCCCAATCTGGGATGGGTTCGTTTTCTACGTTCTACCAACTCGGGTATCCCTATTCTAGTTGGTGGTGACTTCACGGCGCACACACTGCGTGGGGTTACCCATCGGATTCCTCAAGGGGTTCACACATCCAAGGGAGCTTTTCGGATCATTCCTTTCAACTTTTAAACCACCCGAATACTTCTATCCGCCCACGAGGTGGCCCGTATTCACCTGATTTGACTTGGTGGTTAGGCCCCGGTAACCCTCGTTGGGCTGTTGATTCTGATACTTGGGGTAGCGATCACAGCCCCATTTTTATCTCCCTCACGCCTACGCGTCTGCGGAAAATACGCCGCACTGTACGAATAACGTCATGGGACTCTGTACGCGCAGACAATCATTTATCTACATTCAACCCCTCTTCAGCACTGTCTACTCTCTCTGCTGTTCTCGCTACTCACACTATTACCACTACTGTGAATGAAGACGACCCAAACCCGGACGTACATTTCTTGAATCTGTGGGCTCTTCGTCGCCAGGCGGATCTTTACGCTACTCGTCACCCCGATGACCCATCGGCTCTTCGTACTCTTCACCGCGCAACCGCACGGGCGCGGCGCTATGCAAAGCGGCTAGGCAGGCAACGCTGGGCTGCATGGTGTGCCCGCCTGTCCTCTACGCAGGGCAATCGACATCTTTGGAGAGTGTTTCACGCCATGGAGCGCCCTTCTCAGGCTGCAGATTACACAGAGCGCATTCGCCTCGCGCTAAATGTGGATGAGGACACATTTGCACAAGAAGCGGCCCATCAATTTTTTCCAAACCATGACTGCACCGCTACGTCTCCACCTGACTTATCGGTTACAGAGCCCTCCGATGGGATTACTTCTGACCTCACCATGGCAGAGCTGCTGGCCTCCATTGAACGTTTAAAAACTACTACTACTCCCGGGCACGACGGCATACCTAACTCCCTATTCCGTAACTTGGAAGGGAGGGTTTTGCAAACCATACTTGATACTTTTAAC
The DNA here is from genome assembly GCF_052857255.1 of Amblyomma americanum. NCBI lineage: Eukaryota > Metazoa > Arthropoda > Arachnida > Ixodida > Ixodidae > Amblyomma > Amblyomma americanum. The sequence goes on along the minus strand of NC_135507.1, from coordinate 3,659,541 downwards.
GAAGTGTGGCTTTCTGGCGTCATGCCGGGAGACTGGAAGCATTCTATTGTGGTTCCAATACCCAAGTCAGGTCAGCCTCCAGTATCTCTCTCGGCCCTTCGCCCGATTTCCCTTACGCCTACCATCTGCAAGCTTTATGAAAACATTCTAGCCGCACGCTTGTCGTGGTGGCTGGAATCCCATGACTGTTACCCAGATTCCCAAATTGGTTTCCGCCCACAAATTGGAACGGAGGACGGCCTTGCTACTTTGGCTGCTCACGTGCTTGACCACTCTCCGCAGAGTCACCTTGTACGAACCGTAATCGCTACAGACATAACAAAGGCATATGATAACATCCTTCACTCTGCCATTCTTGCCTCCCTTCAAACTCTTGGTCTCGCTCACCGGTTCCTCCTCTCTATTCACGACTTTTTAGCAAATCGAACCTTCAGCGTGCGTGTCCACGGAAAGCCCTTTGGTAACTTCACTTCCAATAGAGGAGTGCCGCAGGGCTCCGTTCTCGCCCCCACATTATTTAATGTGGCTTTAATTCCTCTTGTTCGAGCCCTAGATTCCATTCCTTCTATCCGCGTGCTTGCGTATGCCAATGATATAACCTTGTGGTGCTGTCATCCAGATGCGTCTATTCATCAGTCGGTCCTTCAACACGCGCTGGATGTATTGACGTCTCGCCTCCCACCTCTGGGTCTAACACTCTCTCCTACAAAATCATGTTTCATTCGAATTGGAAATAAAGCCGGCTTACGGAAAGCTCCCGCTTTAAATTTCACGGTACATAATTCTCTGATTCCTCAGGTAGAAACTGTTCGTATTCTTGGTCTTCTCCTCCATACATCTGGGACTGGCACCCCGTGGCTGGCAGCCACCCGTAAATCGGCTCATGCTACTCTAGGTCTGATTCGTCGCATAGCTATGCGCTCTGGTGGCGCACGTGCTCATACGGCCCGCCAGCTTGTGCGCTCTGTCATTCAGCCACGGATAGTATATCAGGCACAATTTCAACGTCTCACCCACAGACAGTGGGACTCCCTTGAAGCTATCAATCGTGAGGCTATGCGCGTCATAACATATCTTCCTCGTTTAACATCCATACCTGTGCTACAGGAGTTTGCACAACTTAATACACTCAGTGAAATCATCGACCAACGGGTGGCAAATAGAGCTAGAAAACAGTCTCTCAAACTTCATCGTTTAAAAACACTTCCACCGTGGTACTATTGCCAGCTCACTGACAATCGCCCCACCGTTTCTCCGTCGGTATCAGCAGCGTATCTGCCTTAAGGGTGCATATTATACACGGATGCATCACATTCTGCAGAGAAGGGAGTTACTGCTATGTATAGTCCATCTCATCCGCATCTCAACTCTCGCGCGGCGTATACTGCGGATACGTGCACTCCCCTGGCATTGGAACTTCAAGCCATTTATAATGCCATTGCTTCCCTTCTCTCGTTCCAACATTCAATACAGTTCATATTTACACCGACTCCCGCGCCGCCCTTAAACAGCTTAAAGCTGTTCGACGAACGTTCCATATTTCACAATCAATTCATGTGCTCTGCGCAAAGTATCCATGTCCTGTGCGCATACACTGGATTCGCGGCCATGGCCAGAATCTACATAACATTCAAGCGGATGCTATGACTCATCTCCATACATTAGACGATCCGCCACCTTCCCCTCTTCCCCCAGATCCGTTCCTGTCCCATGTTTCCGATTCCGAAGTTCTGCGCCAGCGAACACGCGCTCTAATTCCTCCGTGTTCGCACCCCCTTCCCCGTAGTCTTACTCGGCAGGAGGAGGTATCCGTGCGCCGGATTCGGGCAGGGGCGGCTCTGACACCATCGGTCCGTCATCGGTGGCGTGCCAAAGATCTGCCAGCACCTGACAGGTGCCCTCACTGTAGCGCTGCACCGGACATTTGTGATGTGCGGCACTTGTTATGGACGTGCCCAGCGACGGCTGCTATCAGAAAACGGCTCCTCAGGGAGATGGGCCTGCGGTGGAACCGCGAAAGTGACTCCGTGAAGTGGACTATGGGCAACCGTTTCATTAGCAACCTGTGCGACTACCTCAGCGCTACGGTTCTTCACTCCTTCTTTTAACTTTCAATCCTGTGCATCCCCCCCCCCTTCCTTTTTCAACTTATGCCTCATGGCACACCTCTCGAATAAAAAAAAAACTACGAGGCGAGCGCCGGCCTTCTTATGCGGTTTCATATGCACAAGTCTCACAGGTAGTGCCATACGCATGAATCAGATATGTAATGTCATATGCATAAATCGCCATTGCCAAACTCCTCGGGAGGCTCCACGAAGTCTTAAAGACAAAATGAAGAGCATTTCCAAGTAGTTTTGTACCATGAAAGGCACTTAAGTAAACTACGAACTGTCTAATGAGCACTGAATTATATGCACTTAATAGCAACTCTAAGATGCTGCAGTGTTTTAGTACCTGCCTGTTGGTAAAACAAAAATAATAAAAGCTAGTAACAGTAGTTCTTCAGTGCTCAGTAAACGTTGAGGGCGTACAAATGGGGTGCAATAACAACTTGTGTCGGTCCAAATCACTTTCGTCTGTCGCTGTACGTATGTTTAACAAAGTAGTGAAGAGCCGAAAAATCCACGGTGCATAGTTCGCTAAAAAATGTTCATTTTTGTGATGATTGTGCCCTTCCTCACCATATAATCACGCAGTTGTTTGCCTCGAACGAAACCGCTGTGAAAGTGGAAGCGAGTTTAAACCAATCCGCGCAGCTTAGTTTCGACAATCCGTGGCTTTCTGCCGATCGCTCGTACTTACTCAGTCGACAAGATCCGTGTTTGCTCAAGAGACTGAGGCTCCCACACAGCACTGATGGGTCGATCGACGTCCGTGACCGCTCGGACCACCGATCAGCAAACAGAGCGAGCGGTAATAGGGGAGAAAAAAGAAGTGGGAGACACTAAAAGAAATTACTCCATTTACGCTTTGGCGGTTAGTTTAGTTCACCCCTACGAACCGGAATTAATTTTTTTTTCAACGCTAGTGCGAGGTAAGTGTCTCCACGCGCAAAGCCGGCCTAATCTGACTGTACTACTGCAAACCTATTGTGCATGGTACGGTAATCCGAAGATTCTGATGATTACGTTTTTCGGTTGGAGGCGGAGATAACTACGGAACGGATTAAAAGGAAGTAGAGATTTTGTTTTCTTGCTTCAATTCTTCGTACTCACCAAGAACAAAGACAGAAGCAGTCGGAGTGAAGCACTTCACTCTGCTCGCGTTCGAACTTACGACCGGCTCAACTTCCGATTCCGGATGGCTGAAGGCGCGGGGCCAGTAATTTATGGCGCTCGATATTTCGTGTTCTGCTGTGTTCTTATTTTTCGGTTACGCGATGAAGTGCGCTACAAAGTTGTCCATGTAAGAAATATCGGCTTCGTTGGTCTGCATACACGCGTGCTTTTTTGTGATAACTCTGCACACAGACACGTGCTAAATGTGCTCTGACCAGGACAGCTTAGTGGTCAGCTTAGTGATCAAGATATTTATATTCAAAAATGCATTGAAGGGGATTATCAGTAAATTCGTCGCTGAAAAAGGACGGGCAAGTTTTATTAGTGAAACACATAACGATAGTCGTAATGAATTTAACCTTCATTGTCATGCTCATGCTTCACACCATCTGGAAAATCTGACAAATGATTCATTAAGGCGAAGATGATCAAGGAGAGATGAAATTGTTATATAACATGCAGCCGACTGCGTGCATTTGGATTTTAGACAAAATATCGCGCGGTAAGTCGCTAATATTTTGTAAGAAAAGGAGAGGACCAAGGACCGATCCTTAAGGTTGTGTTGTTGTGTTGTGTTGGGTTTTATAGCGCATAGGCAACTAAGGCCATCATGCGCCAAGCTGGAGGTATAGGAGAAATCTCTGGATGATTTTAAAGAAATGTGAAAATCGTCGCTGGTGCAGAGTGCTTAAATAGTTAAAATTACCTTCCTTAAGGGACCTTAAGGGACCGATCCTTAAGGGACGCCCCTGATGACAAAGCTAATACCAAAGAATTCACTAAGTTAATTTCTAAGAATTGGAAATGGTCTATCCAGTTGAACAAATCAGAGTTATTACAAATGGCATTCGGTTTGGACAGTAACTTTAATGAAGTACGACATCAAAAGTCTTGGCAAAATCTATTAATATGTTGTCACTTTGAAGCTATGTCGCGTGTGAACTCTACAAATCGTGTCATTCTAGTAAATTCCCGTCTGAATCCGTGGCGAATATTGGAGAAAATGGTATTTTATTGAAGAAATTCCATAATTCCCCCACGGAAACGGACTTCGTGTACGCGATGTTTTAAGCTCCTCGCCAGCCCTTCTACAAGCTTGTCTTTAACGCTCCGACACATTGGCATGCATGTTCGGCGCCAAATGGTGACTTTTTGGTCTGCGATGCTTCAGCGATGTAGAATTATGCATAATAATCAGCCTCAAGGGCACGACGTAAAATCTCCAAATCTCCCAAATGTTTCATGTTTAACAATGTGTATTTGTCAGGACAAAAATTTTGTTGTTATCATGCTTTCTTTTTATTGTTATAAAAATTTGCTTGCAGGATTAACTGGGACATAATGACACAATGAAAGTTGTTCTCAAAAGCCCGTACAATGAACTGTATAAGCAGGAAGGTAATGAGGTTTAAAACCTCCTCTCATTGTTCCACCAAATAAGGTGCATTTATTGTTGTGCTAAGGGTGCTTCACTGTTGCGAAGCAGCATGTAGATGTTGAGACACACCGTACGACAAGACATATTGGGTTAATTTGGACGACTTGAGGATCTTTAACGCGCAGACGCATCACATACCACGCAAGTGTTTTTTTTTTTGCCTTAGTTGGCAGTTGAGACTTGTTCTGTCATGACGGGAGCGTGCAGCGCACAAGGACAAAAGAAAGGAAGACACATGGGATCCAAGAGCGCTGACTTAGAAGGGTTTATTTCGAACCTCGATTTTTCCTCCACCAAGATGGTACAAGCTTTTTGTCGAAATTCAGCAACCGCAGCTGGAATACAGCTCCGCTATCACAGGCTCAGCTGCCGAACGTGGTAACTACAGGTGCACCGCGGAAGGGAAGGTCCCATATTATTTCATATAATAACAGAGACTATTGCGATCACTCGACCAAAGCAGGGAAACTCAGGGATGTGTTTCTAATTGCAGGTTCTGCTACTAAACACTTGGCTGCAACTGTTTAATTGGGCGTTAAGTAGAATGCAAGCGTAGCAGCGGGCAGCAGAAAGTTAGGTGTGCGGGTGAGATTAAGAAGTTTGCGAGGATACGGTGGGCGCAGCTGGCAATGGAGAGGGTTAATTGGAGAGACGTGGAAGAAGCCTTTGCCCTGCAGTGGGCGTAGTCAGGCTGACGATGATGGTGACTTCGCTGTTGCACGATTCAAGCAGACGTCCAAACAAAGGACAAGTAATGACTTCCACTCGCGTGCTTGGATAATCCTGGCTGTTGCAGCAAGCCATACTAGGATGAGCGATGCGCCAAAACAGATAAAGAATGAATAATTAAAAACCAGCATGTACAGAAGCATGCAGGTACTGCATTATGCCTTACCTAAAGATTAAGACATGCATGTCATGCAATCCTTACGGTCTCTCGCATACCGTCAACGCCTAAATTGCTTCTTAGACACTACTTCTGTTTTTATTTTTATGCCGACAAGTCCTGTTACACTTCAAGGCTCCCTTTCTTTTACATCTTTCCAGGTCTCTTCGAGCGACGAGTACTTCAGAACACTGTCCTCATTGCCCTATCTCGAAGAACCTCTCGCTTAACATCATTTCTTCGTATTCCGTCCACCCATAGCGGTGTCTGGCCTGTCATGCCCGGGGCGGCTTCCAAAAGCAAGCGCATCTCAGCCGCGACCGACAGGTTTGCGCGCCACTCCACACACGGCCGACCGTCTCTTCCTCTCCAACGGCGGCGGCGGCGTCAGCCGCCATACCTCCAGCGGCCCCGTTAGCCTTTCGCTCCAAGATGCCAAAGTTTTTTCATCGCTGGCCTTTTCTCTATATGCGTTGTTGCATTTGGGTTGTAAGCCCCAAGGGTAGCGTTGGCCTGGCGGCCTGGGGCAAAGCTGGAAACATCCGAAGGTCCCGGCAAAGGAAGAGTCGACTGGCAACAGAACAACTAGTTTATTCTGGCATCGCAAAAGAGCAGCCGGTCAGGGCGACCACGTTACTCGAAGGAAGGAATCGAAGGCTCTCTCGCGTCCGGCGCAGCTGTCTTTTTTTATACCCTCGGAGTCGAGGGCAAGAGGGAACGGCTTGGGAAGAGTCATCCGATACGGCGACGCTTGAACATGTTCAGGCGTGACGGGCGCGTCCGCCAGGCCGGCGCCGGTCAGACCTCCTCGCCTCCCAGTTGAGGAGCTCCTCTCCCCGGCTGCCGCGCTTTGACAAGCGTGGGCAAAACAAGCACACACACACACACGCACGCACGACGACACGTGGCACTGAAACATGCCTGGACGCGCTTGGCGGGAGGCGTCGCGGCGGCGATGAACGAAGCCGCGGCGTCCGTTGCATCCGCGCCGGCTATACCGCGCGTCGTAGGTAGGCGAGACGTAACAGACCGCCCCGCCGGGAGAAGGAGATCCCGATGGTCAGGGGACTGCATCCGCTGTCCAGAGGGATGTCGCTCGATGATGCTCGTAATCGAAACCGATCGTCCCTCGACGTTGCTTGAGCGCAGCGCACAGAGAAGGCCTCGTTCTCGGGTTCAGGATCACATAGGACACTGTAAAGTCACTTCGGGAGAGTTGCCATTTTTGTGCTCGTTCCCAGCAAGCGTTAGAACTACGCCGAAACGCAACCGCTCAGTCAGCAAGCACGAGACAACCCTCACTAAGCTCTGCCAGGCTCTTTCCCCTTTTATACTACTGCCTAGTTCCTTACAGTAGTCAAGCAGCACTCAGAACGCGTCCACAAATTGGAAAATTGCACTAGAAAGCACATAATCACTTTGAAACACTAAACAAAAGCAATATGTTAAAAATCCTGCCTCAGGAAGAAAACATCAGTAACCAACAACTTTGAGGCGGATTCCTACGTTAGGGGCTTCGACTTAAGCCATCGGCGTTACCGTTGAGACTCCCCTTTTTGTAACGCACCTCAAAGGAATATTGTTGCAAAGCGAGGCTCCAGCGCAGGAGGCGGCCATTTTTGGGAGAGATGTTCTGCAGCCATTGGAGAGGGCAGTGATCCGTCTCAATGATAAACCTCGAGCCGGCTAGGTAGCATGACAATTTCTGAACGGCCCACACGAGACACGCACACTCTTTCTCGGTGGCGCTGTACGCCTGCTCACGACAGGTCAGCTTACGACTAGCATACAGGACGGGGTGTTCCACTTCTCCATTGTCCCTTTGGCACAGTACAACGCCCATGCCTCGCTCACTAGCATCGCACTGAACAACGAACCCTTTGGTATAGTCTGGCGATCGTAGCACAGGCTGGCTTGTTAGGGCGCTCTTTAGGGCACTAAAAGCTCTCTCCTTTGTCTCGCTCCAGACGACTGTTTGGGGCTCTGTTTTTCTTAGAGCATCCGTCAGGGGAGCCGCGATATCGGAGTACCTGGGGATGTACCTCTGATAGTAGCCGGCGACACCCAAGAACGACCGAATATCGGTCTTCGTGCGCGGTTGCGGGAAGTCTCGCACAGCGGCCACCTTTATTTCAGAGGGGCGGCGACGACCCTGTCCAATCACGTGACCGAGGTAGACAACCTCGGCCTGTGCTAATTGGCACTTGGGAGCCTTGACTGTCAAGCCCGCTTCGCGCAGGCGGGTTAGCACTGCCCGCAAGTGTGCCATATGCTCAGACCAGGATGCGGAGAATATCGCTACGTCGTCTAAATACGGTAAAGCAAATTCTTCCTGTCCCCGCAACACTTTGTCCATGAGGCTTGAAAAGCAGTATGGCGCGTTCTTCAAACCAAAACTCAAAACTTTAGGACGGAATGTTCCCATTGGTGAAATGAACGCCGCATACCTACTAGCCTCTTCTGTAAGTGGAACCTGCCAATAACCCCTGACAAGATCTAGGGTGGAAATAAACTGAGCGCTACTAACTTTCTCAAGGCGCTCCTCGATGTTAGGGATCGGATAAATTTGATCCTTAGTGATAGAATTAAGCCTGCGGTAGTCGACGCAAGGACGAGGTTCCTTGCCCGGTACCTCAACTAAAATCAAAGGGGAGGTATAATCACTCTCACCCGCCTCAATAACACCGAGCTGTAGCATTTTCTTTACCTCAGCCTCCATAATATCGCGCTGGCGGGGTGACACCCGGTACGCCTTGGATCGTACTGGCTCTGGCGAGGTAAGTTCTATATCATGAGTAAGGACAGAAGTCCTACCAGGCCTCTCAGAGAACTGACCTTGAAACTCTTGTAAGAGTTGGTGTAGTTCGGTTTTCTGCTCAGGCGACAGCGGTGCTTTACTGAGTAAGTCACTAATGACCTGACCAGTGTCTTCCCTGTTCGTCACTGAGCCTAGTCCCGGAAGCTCGACCGGAAGCTCTTCTAACTTTCCCGTGTCGGGCATTTCATCTCCAGTACCTGGTGCCTTCAATGCTACAGGCTCAATTTTATCCAGTTCTGACGTGCTCGGAATATCAGCTTGCTGCGCCTCCGACCCTTTTTCATTGTTCGACAACGTCGGCCCCGCAACTACCGCCTTTGCAGCGAGCTCCCGAACTCTCGATCTGGTTAAGGCCTGAACGCTAGCCTCACCAAACAAAAGCCCCTTCTCGCGCAGGAGGTGATCGGACCTGTTCGAAAATAGGTACGGGTACTGGGGGGGCAGCCTAGATGACACTACGGCCTCCGTCTCAAGTGCTCCGAAAGGTCCTTCAATAAACACTTTTGCTACGGGCAGACACACGCTGTGAGCTTCCACTGCTTGCTTGATCCATGCGCACTCGCCCGTGAACATGTCGGGTTCTACGTAAGAGGTGTGAACTACATCCATTGTAGCTGCGGAATCACGAAGCACTCGGCACTCTTTCCCGTTCACGAGGAAGTCTCGCATGTAAGGCTCGAGAAGCTTCATGTTCTCGTCAGTGCTACATAATGACAAACACACGACTTCTCTTTTTGTTTCTGGACACTGCGCCGAAAAGTGACCCGGCTTCTGGCACGTGTAACACACGCGCGCTTGCCTCCTCTCGAACCGCTTTCTGCGTTCGGCTTCGGCTGCCGCCGTCTCCTTACGTTCGGTCGGACTGCTTTCACTCGCATCCGCACTACGCGTGTCCCCCCTTGCTCTCATGGGTGTGAACTTCGGCCTCTCAGACTTGGAGCCAAATTCACCCTTTTGACCGTCCTTAGCTCCGCGAGCCCGACGCGTCACAAACTCCTCGGCTAGCTCGGCGGCTTTAGCCACTGTACTAACGTCTGGCCTATCCAAGACCCAGTACCGCACGTTCTCAGGTAACCGACTATAAAACTGTTCCAGCCCGAAACACTGCAGAATTTTCTCGTGGTCACCAAACGCTTTCTCTTCTTTGAGCCACTCCTGCATGTTTGACATAAGCCTGTAGGCAAACTCTGTATATGACTCATTTCTGCCTTTTTCATTTTCCCGAAACTTCCGACGGAACGCCTCCGCTGACAGCCTGTACTTTTTTAGCAGACTCGATTTCACTTGGTCGAAATCCTCTGCCTCCTCTCTCTTCAAGCGAGCGACTACGTCGGCCGCCTCGCCGGGTAACAAAGTGAGCAAGCGCTGTGGCCACGTTTCCCGAGAGAACCCCTGCTTCTCGCACGTTCGCTCAAAGTTAACCAGGAACAAACCAATGTCCTCTCCAAGCTTAAACGGCCGCATCAGGTCAGTCATTTTGAACGATACCCGTTCTCCTGCACCGTGTGCCTGACTTCCATTACGAGCGCGTTCCATCTCTACCTCGAGACGCTTCATTTCTAAAGCGTGGTCGCGCTCTTCTTTCTCTTTTTGCTCTTTACGTTCGCGCTCCTCTTTCTCTTTTTGTTCTTTCCGTTCGCGCTCCTCTTTCTCTTTTTGTTCTTTACGTTCGCGCTCGTCTTTCTCTTTTTGTTCTTTACGTTCGCGCTCCTCTTTCTCTTTTTGTTCTTTACGTTCGCGCTCCTCTTTCTCTTTTTGTTCCCTCTCCTCAATGGTCTCAAGGCATTCCGACAGCTCGTCATCCTCAGCCTCCAACTCAAGAATCGCCCTTAGCAGTTCTGGTTTTCTGAGTTTGTCTGAGACATCAAGACCCAACTCTCTTGCAAGCTCCAGCAATTTCGGTTTGCGCAACGACTTCAAATCCATGGCTGCTCCGAATGCTGCTTTCTCTACTGCCTACTATTGTCTTGCCGCAAACTAACCCGGCAGCAACGACAACCACAATTACCAGCTCTGTTTCTGACACTAACAAAAGCCTGGCAAAACTCAGAAGAAGAAAGTCCCGCACTCACCAAACCTCGCAGCCACGAATTCAGCGCAGTCGTTCCGCTGCAGGCAACCAGTCATCACACAGGGCTCGTTGCACTGCTCCCGGATGGTCGTTGTGCTGCTCAGCATACAGTTGACCGCATATCTTCGCTGCTGGCCTCCGTTGTCGGGACCTCACCGCTGGCAACCAGTTGTTGCATTTGGGTTGTAAGCCCCAAGGGTAGCGTTGGCCTGGCGGCCTGGGGCAAAGCTGGAAACATCCGAAGGTCCCGGCAAAGGAAGAGTCGACTGGCAACAGAACAACTAGTTTATTCTGGCATCGCAAAAGAGCAGCCGGTCAGGGCGACCACGTTACTCGAAGGAAGGAATCGAAGGCTCTCTCGCGTCCGGCGCAGCTGTCTTTTTTTATACCCTCGGAGTCGAGGGCAAGAGGGAACGGCTTGGGAAGAGTCATCCGATACGGCGACGCTTGAACATGTTCAGGCGTGACGGGCGCGTCCGCCAGGCCGGCGCCGGTCAGACCTCCTCGCCTCCCAGTTGAGGAGCTCCTCTCCCCGGCTGCCGCGCTTTGACAAGCGTGGGCAAAACAAGCACACACACACACACGCACGCACGACGACACGTGGCACTGAAACATGCCTGGACGCGCTTGGCGGGAGGCGTCGCGGCGGCGATGAACGAAGCCGCGGCGTCCGTTGCATCCGCGCCGGCTATACCGCGCGTCGTAGGTAGGCGAGACGTAACAGCGTACATGTGTGCGTGTTTGTGTGTGCGCGTGCTCTTTATCGCTCTTTCCTGCTGCACTTCCCGTACTTATCTGTCTTGTTATTCGTTCTTTCCCGAGGAAAGAAAGGCAGGTCGAGTCGTAGCCGAATCGAGCCAAGCGAAGCCCCCGGCGGAGCCAGCCACGCGACTTCCGCGCTTCTTCGCTCTTTTGTCTCGCCAGTCTCGCTTCGTGAACAAAGCGGCGCGCGCGAACGGCTTGAAACGCCGTCGCCGACACAACCGCCGGAGCGGCCTGGAGCCGTGGCGCCGCACCGTCTCCAAGAAAAGGCGCGACCGAAATAAGAGAGAATACAGAGGTGGTGAGGGTGGCGCCGAGAAAGCTGGGAAGAAGTCGACCCCAGTCGGAAGAAGAATCCGCAGAAGAGGGGAAAAAAGGAAGAAGCAAGCAGCATTGCGGCACGCGAATGCCAAAAAGAACTGACCGGGGAAAAAAGGAAAACGAGCGCGCGAGAAGGGGGCCCCCCAGCATCTTTCCTTCCCCGCCGCCCCTCTCCAATCCACCCCCCCCCCCTTCCCCTGGCACTGAGCGAATCTTTCTCGCTACGGCGCCTGGCACTTGAGAAAGCGGCTTTTGTTTCAAACGCACCGCGCCCCCCGAATCTCGAGGGAAAGTCCCTTCCCGTCCTCGGCTGCGGGAAGAGAAGGAAAAGAAGGCTGGGGAAAAGCAAGCAAGAAGGAAAGAGGGAAACGATCGAGGCGGTTCAAAAGTGCGAGAAGAATTCGATCGTAAGAAGAAAGGAGAGAGAGCAAGCGGAGGCTTCTAGCTTTTCAAGCAAAGGCACGGGCACGATGGCTTGCGAGCAACGCATGTTGATTTACGTCACTAGGAAGGATAGTGAGAGAGAAAAGAATGGCACGGTGCGGTATTTTCAGCAGATTGCCTGCGAGTGGTTTGCCATCTTCCTTCGAAAGCGCCACACTATGCACGGTGTTTGCCTGTTGGTCCTCCCTTTGTATGTACGTAGTCGCCCTGTATGTAGGTAGTTGGACCTCCCTTTGTATGTAGGTAGTGGCATGGAGGGCGGGATTTTAGGGAAGAAATATGTTTTTTTTTACCTCTTTCTGTCATCTCTAACACCAACTGAACCGGCCATGAGCGCCAGCGGTACATTCGTGCCTTATCTGTTGGCGCTTGCCACATTTCTGTTCCTTTTTTCCGCTGAATGTTCACTACCGATACCTTTCTCTCTCTCTTTGTTTTATCCTGCTGAGTTGGCCGTTGCCCAACGTCCGGCCGCTGCTCTCCAGGCACTCTCAGACGCTCCGCTAGGAGTCAATTTCCTTCCTCGTCATTTCAGGGATGAGAGGCATTGATAAGGTGCAATTTTTTATGAGAAAAACGTGTAAAACGGTTGTTGTTTTAGCGAAGCCAGCCAAAAATATTTAAAGGTGTGCTTTTTTCGGATAAGAATGCCTTATACATCATAGTAACAGCTGTGCGGGCGGATGCCACATAACAAGCGAATTATGTAAGCTAGAAAGATGATTGAGAAAATTTTAAAAGTTCACATTGTAAATAGTTCAAGTTAGCGCCTGGTAGTAATGATAGATTTTGTGGCTACGTGCGGTTTAAGAACTTCCGAGAAGCGATACACATCGGTGCTATGGCTCTTGGCCACCTCACGCGTCATTCCAAAACCGCGCCGGCTATGTAGAGCGCCCAGCAACGTCCACCAGCACACGCCAGTTCGTGGTGCACATGTCGAGAGACGGTTTCTGCCCCGCCTGGGTTGGAGCAGCGAACCCCGGCGGACTCCGGAGTGCGGGCGGGTCAATCATGCGCCATGGTGTGACACACGAGGTGGCCAAATTTTGCTTTGCCACAGCGCCGAAGGTAATCAAGTTTTCGGAAATATAAAACTATACTGATACCACTAATGGCCAGCTACAAATTTCTGACTGCAATCAGGCGCTTAAGGGCACAGGGTAAGGTAAAATTAGAAAAAAATCGTTTTTTTTTCTTTTGGAATTTTAGAAGTTCAATTCTTTCTACACATGTTCCATGATCGCACTTTCCTCAGAAAGCCATATTTACGGCTGAAAAACGCTTTTTCCGAAACCAAGTAGTGAGCGGCCACGCCCCCTTTCAGGATTAACGTCAATTTTTTCAACCAAAAAGTCCACCACCTGATTTCAAAACTTGTCTAAAATCAGCTACATATAAAAAATTGTCTGGCAACTATTGTACAGCTCCTCTTTTTTAGCCAAGACAATCCTGAGACGCTTTGCACGTTTTTTCCACGTTTCTGCAACCTTCATGCAGCTGCGTCCGAGTGCTATCCCTTTCGATCAGTATTGTAAATTGTGCCGGTGTTGGTTGCTGCTGATAAGTTGAGATGCCCAGGGCAAAGAAAGCCTTCGTCAGGCGTGAATTTCACGGCAACCGCTACGCTCATCGTGAAAAAGCAAAAGGATGTCCACGACCGAATGAGATCCCGAACGCCGAACGCGCCAGCTCCTCGACATCGAAGCTTTCAAGATTTTCTCTGTGCTTCCAGAAAGAGGATGTGCTACAGAGCAGCAGCCAATATGCCTTAATGGACATGGACGGCATTTGTGCCGCAATTACACAGATTTGTGTGTGCAGTGAGTGCGGTGGAAGTGTTGAGCTCATCGAAATTGTGACAAAACGGGTAGGTGTTGCAAGCGTTTACAGTTTGAACTGTGAAGTGTGTAGTGCCGCACAACGATTTGAGACGTCGAAGAAAACTACTTCTGGCCTCTATGAAGCCAACCTCAGGTTAGTGTATGCCTTGAGGTCCATTGGTAAGGGAATGGCTGCAGGAAATATACTCTGTGCTATGCTAAACCTTCCTAAGCCGCCGACAAAGTTTGCGAAATACAATCAAGAGCTTCTAGGTCACATCGAAGCTGCTGCTCAGGAGTCGATGAAAAGGGCAGCTGACGAAGCTGTGCAGCTGAATGAGGGGGATAAAGACATCGCAGTTGCTCTTGATGGAAGCTGGCAGAAGCGAGGCCATACTTCCAATAACGGCATAGTCTCTGCGACCAGTGTAGACTCTGGGAAAGTGCTGGATGTGGAGGTTTTGTCTAAACGTTGTCCAAAGTGCAGCATCAAGGGTACAAACAGTGACCCCCTTCATGGAGAGGTGTGCCAAAGCAACTACCAAGGCACCAGCGGTGGAATGGAAGTCGCAGGAGCACTGAAAATTTTCGGCAGGAGTGAGGAGCTTCACGGCGTTCGATACGTCAAATACCTTGGGGATGGTGACAGCAAGGCTTTTATGGCTGTGAAGGCACAAATGCCATATGGTGATTCCGTTGAAATATCCAAGGTTGAGTGCATAGGGCACGTGCAAAAAAGGATGGGCACACGGTTACGAAGGCTAAAAAAAGGAAACAAAGCAGGAAAACTCTCTGATGGAAAGAGCCTCTCGGGCCGGGGCCGACTGACTGATGCAGTAATAGACAAGCTCCAGACGTACTATGGTTTGGCCATCAGAAGAAATGTAGGAAACCTGGATGAAATGCGAAAGGCCGTTTGGGCAACCTTCTTCCACTTATCGGCCACAGACGATGACCCATGCCATGGACTTTGCCCAAAGGGACCTGATACGTGGTGTGCCTTCAACAGAAGTCAGTCAGAGGGCAAGCCATTTTTCCACAAGGAGAGTTTGCCTGCATCTGTCTTGGAGGCTATCAAACCCATTTATAGGGAGCTATCGAAGGCTGAGCTCCTAGAGAAGTGCCAGCATGGGCGAACTCAAAATGCAAATGAGTCGTTCAACCATGTCGTTTGGGAACGCGCGCCAAAGAATGTGTTTGTTAGGCTTCGGACCCTACGGATGGCAACACTAGATGCTGTTCTTTCATTTAATGATGGTAGCATCGCACGGGCCAACGTTTTGAAGGCGTGTGGATTGAACCCAGGGAGCAACACCATCAAGTGGCTGAGGGAAGCTGACCATAAGCGCATGTACTTTGCGGACCGAGCAACACGACAGCTTACAAAAGAGGCCCGACAGTCAAAACGACAAACCGAAAAGCGAAAAAATGACGGCAACAGTGACTACGAAGCAGGGGGCTATTAAACCAATTACTATGGAGGCGTTTCTGCGAATAAAAAATGGTTTTTCACATCTTTATTCTCTTTACGCTCTATTATCTCAAAACAGTGTTTTTTTCTTACAAAGGTACCATTATTTCCAATGCCTTTCAAGACAGACGGCTGATTTTTTTTTGCAATCATCTACATAAGTGTTGCCAACTACTGAACTAGAATTAAGCAATTTCACTGAGCAGTTATTCTGTTATGAATTTTGAAATGCGCAAAGAAAGGCCAGATTTGTGTACTACCGGAAAAAATTTTATTAAAAATCGAATTTTCAACTCATTTCAAATATTTTAGTTAGTAAAAAGAGCACAAAATTTGGCAAACAATGATATATGTATTATTAGGCTACTGTTATTAGTTAGTGAGAAACATGTACCTCAACATGGCCTAAAATGCATGGGAAGTATAGGGCTTACCCTGTGCCCTTAACTGCAATAGTTAGACAGCTAAATACTTAAGGATGTTATCTTTTTATTGCAAAACGGCGTATGTGGCCAAAGAGCGCCATGGCTTTTCTTATACTGAAAGTTGGATCAAAGACCCATTTTCTTAGCATTTCACCCCAAAGAAGATGAGCACCAGACCAAGGGAGAGCCTGTACTCATTGAATCACCCGAGGATACCCGGCGGCACTGCGGATCGACCACACCTCCTGCGCAGGTGGCGGAGGCCGAAATGACTTGAAGCCACCGCGGTGGCTCAGTAATTATGGCGCTCGGCTGCTGACATGAAAGAAGCGGGTTCGATCCCGGACGGGGCCGTCGAATTTTGATGAGGCGAATTTGTAGAGGCCCGTGTACTGTGCGATGCCAGTGCGAGTTAAAAAACCACAGGTGGTCGAAATATCCGGAGCGCTTCACTACGGCGTCTCTCATAGCCTCAGTCGCTTCGGTACTTTAAACCTTATTAAACCATCAAATTACTTGGCCACCATTGAGGTCAGTTATTTACGTAAGGTTACTTCACTGTATTTTCCGACACCCGCCAACACTTGTAATAAAACAGTACACTTAAAAAAGTTTTTTTTTTTTTTCAAGCGGAGGAGTTAGTGATTCACTCCAGGCGGCAGCAGCACCGCTGACATGAAACATCACCTGACCACGAGCAGACGATGTGACTCATGACGTGTGTGATCGGTTCTCAAACTCATGACGTGATTACTCATGGGACCTCTTCGACGCTTCTTACTGGATATCATAAATATGATGCCATCACTCACTTGATTTGTTAGACGCCTAGCTCTGATTAGTTATGAATATTCGTGACCCCCTCGTCAAGGGTACACAGGCAGACCCACCTGTATGGTTGAGTGTGCTCGATGAATTTGTGAAACTTAAGAAATTTTAACTTGTGACCGGCCGAAGCAGGCCGCGTTGTTTTAGCAATGTATCGTGCTTGTATCAATATAAAGGCATTAAAAAAAGAGCGTGTATCTTTCCTCCCTCCTGCTACTTATACAAGCTAGTCCTAAGCTAAGTTCCCAGCTTCTGAAAATGCGACGTTGCTGTGTTCAGTCTGAGTTGCGTCATCATAATCATCATTATGAACATCGTGATCATAAACTGAACACTACTGCAGAAGGAAAGCTTTACCCATTGGTCTGCTATTAATACTCTGCATGCAGCGCCTACCGACACACAATTTCCCTGAAACTCTCTCCACCCTTCAATCCAAGATTTTGTTCTGCTGCCCTTGGCTACATTTCCTTCTCCTGCACTTTAAAAATACGCCTATATGGGTCTCTTGTGCAGTACAGGACAGCTTACTTTTTTTGAACTCCTTGGTGTTGCAGGCAACAATTATCCTACCCTAAAGGCCATCGACTGTGCGTCCTCTTAAATGCATATCCCAACCAAAAATCGATTTCCTGGTCTTAATTTCATTAGGGTGTAATTTACATAATTTACTCGCCTTTATTCTCCAACCTTCGCTGCTATCGTTCCTTCGCCTCGCATTCCGGCCACATTTCACACCTGGCTCTTCTTTAAGCAGTCCTCCATTCGAATTTCAGCTATTTTTGTCAGTTGGGCAGTAAATGAGCTGTGCAAATGCTTTTATTGACTTATTAGTAGAGATACAACACGCAAATAGATAAGGATAAAAGTTCAGATAGATATCTACCAGACTGCTACTTCTGCTCAGATTGATATTTGTGTCAGGTTACATCGGTTGGACGCCCCATTCAAGATGTAGCGAACAGTGTGTCGCGCGCGCGCGCTCTCCTTCCTCTTCGAGCATGGACATCACACGAGCCCGACCTGTACACATGTTATTGTGTAAATAGAATACTTGTATATTGTACCTCTCTCCCTCCCTATCCTTTCTGCCTGCACCCTCACCTCTTTCATTTAGTTTATCCAGTATGCCTGCTGTCCCTTTATTTCCGCTGCCCCAGCTCAGGTGCCTCCCGTAGCGATGGCAGATGCGGGGGCCAGCAAAGATCTTTTCCTTCCCTTTAATTATTATTTTAAATAAGCCACCGCTACTAATACTACTAGCCCTCTGGTCATTTTGGGACCGCATAATTTTCCCCTATGATTTTTCCTTCGGACTTAGTTTCATGATTACACTGCTCATTTACGAACTTTCTCTAAGGCGCTGCCCTTACAAGAATCACTGTCTGTTATCGCTAACAAAGGAGAAACGACCTTTTGACAACACAAAACAAAGTTAACAAGACGACTGGTCCTTGTCTGCGCCAGACGAAGTCAAGTCCTCTTGTCGGAACTTTGACTAGCGCACTGAGGCTTACTCTCAATCATTGTTCCCTTTGTTTCGTGTTGCCAAGGATCCCATTTTCTCGCCTTCTCTCCACCATAGGTACGACTTTTGTAATTTTGATTTGATTGAAGAAGCGAATGGACAGGTCCCATTCAAACTTCGAGTGAATAAGGTCAGTGAGACTTACTTCGAAGGCCACGAGAAAGCGTCTACATTGAGTGAGTTGAGTGAGCGCAAGTTTATAGTGCGGGCACTTATTATTTAACCCAGCAGAGGTAACTCTGTCATCGTCTTCCAGTCGTGTCTGCTAGCTTTGGACGTGAGGGCACAGAGTCGTGAAAAAATAACAACGGACAAAACAAAAACGTACTTCGTTGTTCTTATCGACCCAGCAACGTCTTCAGAGACTGCCCGTACGCTCGAAGCAACTGAGGAGGAAAAAATGCTGGAAAGAGCAAAACTGTAGGCTGCGAATCGAAGAATTATTGATCGACAGCTCGAGGCGCTCAGAGGATCGTTGTCAAATATTCATGGGAAAAGCCCAAGCTGTTGTTCGTCAAAACATACTTGCTGCTCTGTCGCCGACTCATTTCTGGTTATCTCCGAAAATAGAGCATGGCGGCTCGGCAATAGAAAAACTTCCACTCGTAGTTTTAGATAAATTATGGCGCACTTGCGTTCGCAAGGCTAGGGTCCTCACCAGCGTCAACGTCTCGAAGACTGATATGACGTGCCGAAACTACGTCAGTTATGCACCCGGATGTGCGATGAAAATACCAACAGCGGGCGGGAACGGAAGGAGAAAATTTATGACAGCACTTGCACTATGGCTCTGTGCTTAAACTTTGTTTTAACAGTTTTAGACCAATAAGCTGTATATTTAACTTTCGCAAAATAAACTTTGGACCTCCCCAAGCCCCAGATATTATGATTCATTTTCGGTTATTAATTCCTCTCCCTAATTTCGTACTGCGCCAGCTAATCTTTCACTCGTTCTCACTTTTTACTTCTTTATACTACAGTATAGCAAAACCGACTTTTAGGAATTTCTGTTTTACGAACATATTTAGATTCGAAAAATTAACTTAGTAAATTTAGTCCATCTATGAGTGAGATCACAGTAAGCTCTCTTTCCTGATAGTAAGGAAAGGTTTCGCAGAAATCGCACCAATGTGCTACGCATACTCACTGGCATAACCTTGCACACGAGGAGGTCGGTCTGACTGAAGATGAGGATCAGGGTTTATGTTTTTTTATTTTTCGCTTACATGGGCATGAAAGAGATCCGTGTCTGATAGCGGCTCTAGCTACTCATCCGATATTTAGACGGGAGAATGGTATAAATCAACGATAAGCAATCATCATGGGCCTTGCCCGTGCCGATTTCAAAAGTTCCATAAAAGAGATCAGACTTGTTTGCCTAGCCTAGAGAAGCGCCTCAAATAGGGGACGAAGCTTCGCTAGGTCGACGGCTGCTCAGGCGCTGATGTCACCCATGATATGAATTGGAATAAAATATTCATAGCAGGAATCCGCTCTCCACTCCCCTCTCCCGTTTATTTTCTTTAGTTCAAGGCTGCTCAAAGGAGTCTACTTCGCAGGCGCGTAAATGTCCCCAACCACACACGCTGTTCTCGACGAGCTTGAAATTTTACTTTTTACTCGCTGTCCCATTAACCACTCCGCAATAAACTTGCACTCGGGATTCAGGTTTGGATGACACTTCTGAGCTGAACACTACTGATACTATGGTTTTTCCTTAATCTTAACACACTAGTGAGAGAAGCTTGAGTCCCAGAAGCGCCTTTTTCTGGGTACTTTCCTTGCCGTGGCTTAATACGCATAGGAGAAGCTAAAGGGACTAATAAGTTTTTACCTTCGCCCTTCGGGCAAAGCAAGCGAAGCTAAAGGAGCGTCACGCAATCCTGGGAGGAACGGGGCTACCATCTTCAGTGGCAATCGTGCAGGAACACGCTTTCGGATGTTTGCAGATATAAATAACTGTCACTACAGACTTCTACTCGCATATGGGCGATTTTTTAGTAATATTCTGGGGGACCGACGAATTGATAAAAGTAAGCGTATTCCTGCATTGTAATTCTGTATTAATGCCCGCGGAAATATATAAAATAAGCCAAAAAAGTACGGCGTCTAAAGGTGTAATATATCATGTATCGAGTGATGAGAGAAAGTCTGTGGACCTCGCTGCCATGAAAGAATCATGACTCGACTCGAATAATGCAAAGATTCCATTTAAATTCTGTCTCGTTTTTACTTCGCCCGTTTTCGTATTGACTTGAACATGAAAGGAGAGGCTGTTGCTTGTCTGCGGTGCCTGCAACTCCTTTTCGCGTAAGGGCAGAAACCAAACTTGAATTGTCGACACAATGAACAACAAAAGGTAACGCAGCTAAAACACAATTCACAATACAGATAATTAAGGAAATGCCATACATGCCATCACTAAGTATTAAATAAACATTAAGCGATCATATTCACAGCAAATGAAAGACAGACAATAAATAGAACATATGAACAACAAACGATAGGCAAGGACCTGAGGATGTAAATGTAATAGTAAGGTCATAATCACAGACAAGTGAAGGACACACCCAATATTGGTCGTTGCGGTTGTTTGACAATTGCGGTTGCACCCATAACAGCAACCGGCGATAGCGCGACCCGGCGCGCTTCACATGCCGGTTAGTTTATCGGAAAAAGAAACGAGAAAGCACAGTTTGTAGCGGCACTGCTCTGGCAGTGATGTTGCGTCTGCTCCGCGCTTTATGCGTCTGCCTCGCTGCTGTGTGCTGTCGTCTGTCTCTCGATGTCGGCCAAGTACAGCGATTAATGACCGATAGTTTGACTGCATGCTCGGTTTATGAATCTTTTTGACAGTTTTGACAGCGGAGCGTGCAAAGCCATGAGACGTAAATTTTGCGGTGCGTAACTATGGAGCAGCGCGGTTGTGTTAAGGGACGAGACACGCGTGTTAAGTTTGAGTTAAGTGTTAAGTCGAACCCGGAAACGGCGACCACAGATGCCGAAACAAAGGCGACCAGGAAGGTGAAAAATGACTAAATGCAACACTCTTATTGGTCGCGCATGCTGAGACGAGATTTATTTCGAACCAGGCGTTGCCGCTAGACGTCGCTTGCGTGCTGCGGAGAACAGACGGCGCAGAATTCGAGCGCTCAAGACGGCTCCGTGGACGACTGTAATAAAAGGGGCAAGACCCAACTCCGTCTTTGAATGATTTTATATTTTTATGAGGAAATAAGACCATCCAGTCCATTTTTTTTCCTTAACCAAAAGCTTCAAGCTCCAGGGCCCCTGTTAAGTATGGAGCTCGAGGTCGCAATGCCGCAGTTGGGAAAGTACGTGCCTTCTGTGGTGCATTGGTGGCGGTATATGTGACCTGGGATTTAGCGTCCAGAACCTACACACGGGCTGCGAGAGATGCCGCTGTGGAGGGCTCCGGATTAATTTACACTAACAGGGACCCCATGACAGTCACTGAACCGCAGTGCAAGAGGGCTGTTTTGCTTTTCGCCTCAATTTAAATGCGGCCGCCATGGCTGGGACACTTTTCCGCGACCTTCAGTTACTTAGCCACATGCTAAAGGCACTGCTTCATCGTGGCGGTTCCCTTGCTTGCAGCGAAATAACCTGCGCGCTAAGTTCCAAAGGTGTCGTCATCTGTACGCCTGGGAAAGGATCGAAAGATGAGATTGTTCGGCTCCACCTGAAATGATGCAGGTAAAGCTGCTGGCTTTAAAAATAAAAGCGCGAACGTCACGGTCTTCGTCATGCTCATCTACGAGTGGAGCCTCTGCAGGACAATGACAAGTGATATTTAGTTTCTATCAGGTCTGTCCTACTTCAGGGGGCTTAGACTATCTCAAGCGGTTTCGTTATCTCGTCATTGGTCTACCTGCTTCATCGGATAACGTTTCCGTTCGTTTGGTACGCCAACTAGGTTCACCAACAGAACATCGGTTCTCCATAATTGTTCCGCTCGAGTCCATTTGTCCGTCCTGATTTCCGCAAGGTTTGGTAGTGTGCTCTGTATTCCACGCTGTTCCCTTTATTTGTCTTATTCGTACTCTTGTGATTTTCCTTTTTTCTGACAGCATGAATAGTAATGACTGCAAAAAAAAAAAATAATTCGACCACCACCCCCTTTCTCCTCAGAAAATTGCTGAGAATTTCGGAATCATCGAACTATGATTTTTCTTTGCAGCCGTGTAGTTACGCGACAATATCTTGTAATATCCCATAGATAGCCCCTGCGCGAGTGTTCCGAGACACTTACAAAACTGGCTTGATTTCGCGTGGGGCACTCTTGTACAGAGACATATCTGCGATGAAGAACACAATGTTAAAGTAAAATACCGACGGCTTTGAAGGTCAGAACAGTTAGTCATTGAATGAATGCATTATTCAATAAAGCAATCAGTTCTGGAAAGAAACACGCGAACAAGGAGACTCTCAATGCTCTTTCCATTGTTTTTTAGTCTCCTTTGAAACGAAGAAAACTAAAACACACTGAGACCACGATATTTCTTCTTCTGGAATGGCAAATGCGCACAGCCGAACTTGGCTGACACACACCAGCATAACCAGGCCGTCCTATAAACCGAGTAACTTAACCCTTTCGCCTTCTGATCATGGCATCGCTGCAGCATAAACAGTGCGCCCATCTCACGTTACGAACAAAAGCATGCCATCACAGCAAGCAGCTCTGCTGAGATGACGCTCGAGCAGCATATTCGTGTTCGCGTACACACAGTAGCCGCAGTAGCAATACTAGCAACAGCAGTACAGCAAGTAACGGAGTCCATTACCGCTAAGGAACTTCCTTTCTCGCACTGCCGCTGGCTCGATTAGACGAATAGGGCGCCACTGTCTCCCCCGAGGAGGCAGCGAAGCAGATGCAGCACACAAGACGCCGCCACCATTCGGCGAGCGCGCGTGTTGACACAGGCGAGAGCAGAGGCAACTGAGGCACTGTGCAAAGACCAGTCTCGGCGTGCGAGCTAGGACTCCTCAAGACCGAGAGCTGTTTTTTCTGCGCATACGGTCGCCGCCCGCCCAACGCGGGCTCGGCGTGCTTATTCGAGGAAACCTTCGGCTCCGGACCATTTGGCGCAGGGGAGCGAGTGTCCCAACCCGGACGTTATAGATACGCTCTATCTGATAGCTGTATTCGTGTGTGGAGGCTAGCAGGCGCTAACTGGGACTGCCTCAATAGCTGCCTGCCTGACAGAGAATACACCCACTGCTGCTGGATGTTGCAGCCAGTTTTTTGTTATACCGCCAATACCGGGCCATTGTTAGCATACATGAGCAGACACTGAAACTTGCTGAGGCTAACTGGGACTGCCTCAATAGCTGATCGAGAATACACCCACTGCTGCTGGGTGCTGCAGCCAGCTTTCTCCGTTATATCGCCAATACCGGGCCATTGTTGGCATACATTGGCGGACGCTGAAACTTGCTCAGGCTAACTGGGACTGCCGTAATAGCTGCCTGCCCGACCGACAATATACCCACTGCTGCTAGCAGTTCCAGCCAGTCTTCTCCGTTTTCCTGCCAATACCAGGCCATTGTTGGCATACATTGGCAGACACTTAAACTTGCTCAGGCTAACTGGAACTGCCTCAATAGCTGACTGAGAATACACCCACTGCTGCTGGGTGTTGCAGCCAGTTTTGCCCGTTATACCGCCAACTTTCTTTTTCTTTATTTTTATTTATTTGTCTAAATACTAATTAATACCTAATTAAAAATTTATCACTAATTACTAATAACCCATTACTTAGTAATTGCTAAGAGTATATGGGTTATGGCAATTATGCCATTGATGACGTCATATTGACAGATTTCGCGATGCCATTCATGAGGTCATACTGACAGATTTCGCGAAGGGACAGACAGACAACAATGAGCCATTAAAGCCATTAAAGGTTTTCTTCTTAAACGTTGAAGTTCACCAGATTGACGCACCCTACGTGTGCAAGCCGCAAGCGGCTGTCCATCCATTGTTCCGCCCGCGCGCAGTGTCGCAGGGACGCATCTCCATGGCCTTCAATCGTACCGCAACCTTTACTCGACCGAGGGAGAAATTGTACCTTTTCCTTGCTGTCATTGCGAGCGCATCATAGAGTCGTACCTCAAGCCGTGGTTTCTGCAAGTGACCACCCCTATTGGCTCTGTAGAACCCCGGTTTCTGCAGAAACCCGCTGCTGATTGCCGGCGACGGCAGAAAGGACCTGTCGGTTGGCTCACAGGACTCGCAATGGGCACGGCCATGCCTGGCGTCGGCGGAGACGAATGCAGAACTGTCCCCTCACCGAAAGCGTAGCCGGGACGTCATGCTTACTTGTTTTCGCAGCAAGCATGAGGCCATGTTAATAGCAGCGCCAGGCCTCCTGTCGATCACCATGTCATCATCGGTAATCGTGGCGCAGACATCTACCAAACAACTCTAAACACCATCTTTACACAACGCTCAATCGCCCAGCGAATTTTAAAAGCAATGGTTCTTAGTCACGTTGCAGCACAGGCCACAGTTGCTGCACGCCTCTAAAGAACATAGTGTGAATTGAACACCGATACAGGGTAATTAAAAATCACAGAAAAGCAAAAATTCAGTAATTTGAAACGAGAGAAAGTGCCGCGGCGCCGTTATCACAGGAATGAAAGAAAAAACGTGATAACTTTATTAACCGGACATTTTGTGGTAACTATGCTCAAATTTGCCACCGAGAGGTGGTGTTTGACTTTCGGTTGTGCATGTAGTTTGCACAGTGGCTCTAAAGCACCGCCCTCAGTGACAGATTTCGAAAAGAATCATTTTCTTATTAAAAATAACCTGATGTCTTGCTGTGGATTTCGATGAAAATCGTGTCGCGTTAGCGCGTATACTTTTAAATTATTGAATTTTTACTTTTTATGTGTCTTTTGGATCACTCTCTATAAGGTGTTCTTGTCTCACTAGGCTCCTCTGCTGCCATGCATCAGCGGCTGCCTATGCTACATGCAAACGCAACTGCGCTTTAAGTAGCGAAATTAAGTAGTGGTGACGTCGGAAAACAAAATGAAAAAACGTCGATCACTGAGCAATTTGATATCAAGGAAAACAATGTAGCCTCGACAAGCACGAGGTTATATACTTCCAAAAAATACTTGCTTCTTGTCTTCACGGATTTCAGTTGTAAAGTCGCACACATATAGGGAACTCAGAGCAACACAAATCTACGCATTCCCAATAAAGAAAGGGGCGGAAATTGAATCAATGATTCGCGCGATGCCGCAGCAGCGCCGAGACGCCACCATCGCCACCGGCGGCGGCCGTGTCGTCGCTCGATTCGGCGCCATTTGGTGATGAAGCTTATCTCGCCGCCTCGCTACGTCGTCTCTTTGGCGCGGCGGTGCGAGATATATTGGAATTGCGCTCACTGGCCGCCTCTGCCTCCGCCTCCGCTGCCCCGCAGCCAGCGAGCCGAGCTCTGTGAACACAGTGTGCCGTGAAAAGAGGAACCACACGGATTCTCCACGCCTGGACGCCGCCGCTCCCGCACAGCGCATGAAAGAGAGAGAGAGAGAGGAAATGGAGACAGTGAGAGCGAGAGGGGGGAAAGGAGCGAAAATGGGATCACCTATTTTTCTCCAAGGATTCAGCGCGCATCGAAGCGACCGAGTCCGCGTCGTTTTATTCACGAATTCAGCGATAGGGAACGCGATGGGTTCCGAGCGAGATCAAACCGCCGTGATATATATCTTATTGAAAAGGGGCGAGGACTTACTCTATTCACCGACGCCTTTTCTTAACTTCATTCTTTTTTTTCTGTCTTCGTTTCTTCGTATGCGTTTCATTCAAAGGCCTCCACGTCGTCTGCAGAAAGAAAGTAGGGAAGATTGCGATAAAGATCCATGAAAAATTTATCGGAAGGAGTCTGCTTGTCACCCTTTTTGCGCTTCATTGCTTTGAAGTCAAAAATAAATTAATGAACGGACTGTTGTAGTGCGTCTTTCTGAGCGCGATGGTTTCACCATGTAGCGGTTCTTTGTACATTTAAAAGATAGAGGCGTGAATTAAGCTCTAGTCATGATCAAAGCCAAAGTGGTATTCGGGTTCTGAAGAACGGTATGTAAGAGGAATCTAATTTCGCCCGCTGCGTTGTACGGTGCGTCTGTAGTATCAGAGAGAGGGAGGCGATTTTTGGGCATACTCTGGCTGAAGCACATCACAACTTCGACCTATTGTTTTGTGCTAACAGCAAATACATTATCTCTCTCGCATTTTGCTGCTATTCTTTGTCAAGGAAATTTAATATTGAAAACAATGCTAACGGTATTTACACAGACAGAAGAGAAACCTTGGGACTTCGTTGAATGAAGGAAGTTCCCCTAGGCGAATATGGCAGCAACACCTAGATTCTTGTTCCAGGGAAACATACAAAATTTTTAACACTGTATAAAAAAATCAAAATCATAAACTTGCCGTAAATCAACGCCTGATGTAGTTGAACATACTTCGCGAAAAGATGTTTCAGCACTATTCGATTAACTCCGGCAATAACGTTTGTTTAAGCTTTCTTTATGAGCATTAAAACCAAGCACAGTGGGAGGCGTTCGTGCGGAATTTAATGTTGGAAAGATATCTGAGCAGCTATGCGCACGAATTATTGGGAGTCTGTAGAGGAGCCTGTGCGAACGCATTCCCGATATGTGTTGTAGGCAGCAGCAATAGCCACCCTCGTAGTTACAAAATCCCAAAGCTAAAACAAATATGAATTAAGGAGTGAGGAGCGAGAAACCATTTTATAGTTACTGTCATCAGATATTTATCTCCATTGGTGAAATTAGATTGCATATTGTCGCAAAGCGCTCAACTGTTGTTTTTTTCTTTACAGATGAGTACTGTTGCATCCCAATATGAAAGTGGGCTACATGAAACTACATGTCATGAAATGTTAGGTGCACAACAATAGACAAGGAGCGAACGGTGCCCAAATAACTCCACTCATTGTAAGCCTCATAATTTACGTGACTTGCCACTCTATTGGTTTGGCTCGAGCACTCGTCAGAAGGCATGCTGTGCACAGGTGCGTGCGTGTTGTGCCGCATATCAGGAGAAGAGAGTCTTCTATGGCGCGCGTCCACACCTCGTGCTTCGGGCGTGCCGCATTGTGCTTCTGCAGCATGGAAGCTGCGTACAAATACCGGTAATCGAAACAGGGTAACGCGTGCCAGACCCTCGTCACACTCAGCCCAGCCGTCTCAATGCAAATAGATTTTATCCTTTGAGACAGTTTACGTGTATCTACTCACTTACAAGTCCTCATGCGATTTTTTCGAGTATCCCCGAGTTCCAAAAAGTTGTCCTAAATGTTACTCAATTTTCGACGTTCCTTGTCCATCCCTTTCCTTCCTCGTCCTATTCCTCTGGAACCCACTCTTTCGTTTTGGTTTTATGGGGGCTATGAGGGACGCCCTGATGAAGGGCTCCGGAAATTTTGACCACCTGGTGTTCTTTAACGTGCACTGGCATCGCACAGTACACGGGCCTCTAGAATTTCGCGTCCATCGAAATTCGGCCGCCGCGGCCGGGATCGAACACGCGTCTTTCGGGTCAGCAGCCGAGCGCCATAACCACTGAGCCACCGCTTCGCCTCAAACGAAAAACTCGACTGCGTCGAAGAATACATCCAGCAACGCAGATTTAGATAGCGCCTAGGTTTGTGTGAGAAAAACCATTTCGCAACATCAGATAGAAAAACGCGAAAAAAAGCGGCAGAAACCTATAGCCGAGCCCCATGAGGAGTAACGCAGGACGAGTACGGAGAAGGTTTTTTCCTCCAAGCTTGCTGTTTTTTTACGCGTATTTACATTTTATTTTATATTATCGGGAACATCTGACAACTTGCATTCCCTCTGCCTCGAGGTGATCTTTCCAGTGAAAAGCCGAGTCGTAACTCAGGCAAGACTCAGCCACGCAGAGAAAAAAATACTGATGCGTGCGAGACCGGCCACAAACCATTCGCGACGTTCCGTGATCCCTTTCCGCAGCAGGTCGAAAAGCAGTGAGAAAGCCAGAGACGAAAGATGGCCCTTCACCGGATCCTCTCCCGGCGGCGGATATGGAAAATGCGAAATGATAACCGAGTGGCTGTTAGCACTGGCGCAGAGCGGTGCAAAGGCATATACAGCAACCGCAAACTATGACCAAAAGCTCCCTTGGAGATGGCGATCAGAGACCGAAATCTTGATCTTTAGGCTTTGGACTCTTGGATGCGTCCCATCTAAGCGGGGAACTATGGGAGAGTGTTCAAAGATCTTATCAGCCCGCACTTTCAGCGCCACTGTGTATCAGTGGAAAGATGAACTGTAGCAGGCTAATGGCTCTGAACAGAAATAACAAGAACTCTGAAAATGTTGGTGGCTAAAAATGTCCGCATTGAGGTGAGTCGGAATTGTGGCTACTTGCGACTAGTTTAAAAAAGAAGCTCTCGCAAAATGTATTCTTGCCTAATATGTCACGGTTAAGAAGTTTTACAAACCAGAGCCCAATGTTCCTTTTCATCATTTCGAGAGGCGGTTTTTGTGAACGCTGTATAATTTGAGTTACTTATCACACCTGGAAGATAGATATGCATATAGTTACAATCGCACATAAAAAATATCAGCAAAATACGAAGTGAGGCAAATTTTTTTTAGTGTGAAGGGTCAGTAGTAGAGTTTAAAAAATTGCTACAGCACAAATGGCGTTCTCAAGAACTGCTATATTTACGGCAGTGATAGAATTCTGTCGAACCCAGAAACAAATGCTAATAAATCAGTCAATGTTTCCCTCATCCCGGCCTCATACTTCTTGACGCGACAAACTGGTGACCAGGACGTACAGTCCTGGTCACCAATGAATGAGTCTTTTTTTTTTTTTTTTTGAAGCGATGTTTATTTCTTCAAGGCATGAAAACTATGAAATGAGAGATGAGTAAGATGCTTAAATAAATGAAAAAAGGTGGGCTGATCTGATCAAATCAAAAAGTGAACGATGATATGGACCCTGTGTCCAGATTGACCGGTTTGTCCGGTGAGAGGCCCACCGCCGCCAGGTGCCGAATTCTCGTCGGCTTCAGCGCCGGGCAATCCCACAACAGTTGGTGGATATTCGCCTCACAGTCTCTGATCATGCATACTGGACACCCGGGGCGGGGATATAAATCTTTGAAATGCGGCCACTTGCGTGTCACAGCTTGAGTTAGGGCAACCCCGACCCGTATCCTCCGAAGCGCAATCTCCTCTGCACGGGTAAAGGGGTATTCACACGGGGGATGGAATCCCTCCCGAACTGACGGCGGCTGCGTACACGTCACGCCTTCGAGTGTGCTCGCGGCGACGCAGTTTCCGGTTTTGGTCCGGCGGCCGCCGCCGACGGGGGAGGGGACCGTTCGCTCGGCCGCTACGTTCAGTCCCCGCGTCCCCGGGAGATTAGGCGGCACTTGGCAGGGCGCGCGTTGGGGTCGCTGTGAGTGGCGCTCCGCTGTCGACGGAGCTGTATTACTTCTTGCCGTGGATTTTGCGCACGTTGGACGAAGAGGAATGCGTGCACTAATAAAAACATTTTTGAAGTCCAATATTTATGAACTGGTTAGAGCAAGATGCGTTTTGTGGCATACGTCGTCTTTGTGTTTGTCTGCATCTTCTCAGAGTTTCTTCTCTTCTATCTTTCACGCATCTCTTTTTTTTCGTCTAATTTTTCCCCCCTCGACTGTCGGCATTTTCCCTCCTCAGATCAGCACAGCCCCGCTCCTTGAGCATGGTAAACCCAGATGGCGGCTTTTGTTGTAAAAAAAAATAATAATAATCCGGTGTCTGATGCGTTCCAGCATCCACAAGAAAACTTCATGCGGCACACGAAGCAGTTTCTGGTATTCGTCCGGGTCATCTTCACGGAGCGTGTTATACAGACTGTGCTGCACACCAAGGGACTTTTCTTGCATCCATGACTTCACCCAGCACCGCCGCTTTTTCTTGAAAAGATCGTCGTCATCCTCGGTTTCAAGTAGAGCCGCCAACAACACGTACTTGCGCCTTTTTGCGACGTCCATTTCCTGCTCTGGATCCTCTAGCGCCAGAAAGTTCGACGTGTATTCAGCTCCGGTGCTGGGAACTGTCTGTTTGTTTCCCTGTTTCGGTTTCTTTTCCCTCTTATCTCCCTTCAATCTTTATTATTTTTTTTAGCCTTCGCTGTCTTCAAAGAACAGCAAAACCGGCCGTCCGGCCCTTTCTTTAACCCCTCCCACGCCGCCCGGCCGCTTCGCGCGTCTAGATCCCCCGCGGCGGCTCCCCGCTGCCCGTGTGAATACTAAATTTGGGAGCGGGGGAGGGGTTTGGCCGGCCGGTGACGTAGCGCGCCTCGTCTCCCCGTCCCTCCGCGCCGAGGTCCCCCGTGTGAATACCGCTTAAGACCACGGGGGAGGGTTACCGCACACGGAGGGATTAAAGCACGTGTGCGGCGCCGGAGGTGTTCCTTTCTTGTTATAATGAGGGTGGTGTCATCCAGAGTGGCGACTCGAGGCAAAGACGAGGTTGGGGTCGAAAGGCGGGTCGCAGAATCTGCGCGGCTTTATGCGCTCAGGATGTCACGCGGGACCCACTCAATACGGATTTGCGGCGGGATGCGTGCCGCTAGACGATGGATGTCTTGGCAGATTTCTGGGGTGCGACTGACTCGTCGCAGTAGGCGTGTGACGTGAAGGGCATCGGTGCAAATGACAATGCGGGTCGTAGGTAGCATGGGAACGGCGGCCACAAAGCAAAGTGCCTCTTCAACCGCAAGCATCTCCGCACACATGGAGGAAGGAGGTTCCGAGAGGCGAAACCTTGACGTTTTGTTCAGGGCAGGCTTGCAAGGACAGTAAACTGTCGTTGTTGTTTCGCAGGCCTGGATGCTTGCGTCAACGTACATGACGGTGGAGCCATGCGGCAGATTGGCGTCTTGCTCTGTAATTCGGTCGCGAAACGACGATGCCGCGCGGGTAGACGATGGCCGACGTAGATCAGTTGGTTTGTTGTCGCTTAGCTGCACAAAACGCCAAGAAAGAAGAACTGGCGGGGGCGGCTGTAGAATGGAATGCGATTAAGCATATGCCCTTAGTGCGCACGTTGTGCGTGTAAGGCTTGATTTTAGGCGGCGAGCATCGCGTCGTTGCTGCACCAGCTCTTCTAGTGTATTCAGCTGCGCATGTTCATGGAGCGCCACGATCGGGGTAATGCGGGGAAGGCAAGTGATGACCCTCATTGCCTCTCGATTAACAGCTTCTAGACGATCCCATTGAGCCCTCGTCAAATGCTGGAATTGGGCTTGGTAAACGAGGCGCGGTTGCACAACCGCCCGCACCAACTGTCGTGCAACATGAGAGCGGGCTCCGCCTGTTTTAGGAGCAATGCGTCTAATCAGACCCAGCGCCTGAAAGCAGTACCTGTTCCTGACTCGTGTATTGTCAAGCCCAAGATTTTTACGGTCGAAATTTCTTGAATTGGAGTTCCGGATAGATGGAGACGAATTGGTGTTGCAGCGAGTTTACGGCGCCCCCAGCGGTTGGCGACTGACACGAACGTGGTTTTGCTCACTGAAAGCTGCAAACCAATTGAAGAAGCAAAAGTCGACGTAATATCTATGGCTGATTGTAGGCTTGCTGCTTGAGCCATCAGGTCGTTGTGAGTGCTCCACACCGTTATATCATCAGCATACAATAAGAACCTAATCTCAGAGACATCATGTAAGCGCCAAGCAAGGGGGATAAAAGCAACATTGAATAATGTTGGCGATAATACCGATCCCTAGGAAACGCCGCGAAGAGGCACAAATGATACGACGGCCTCACCACTGAGGCGCATGGCAAAGTGTCGGCCTTCAAGGAAAGATTTAACAAAATTGCGTACCCTAACGGGGGAAATGCAGCATGTCAAGCGATTCCAGGATGGCATCATGACTGATATTATCGTACGCCTTTTCAACGTCCATGGCCAGTACAGTACGTACATTGTGGCTGCGAGTTGAGGCCAGAAGTTCTGACGCCAAGACAGCCAGTCCATCTTTTGTACATATGGACGTACGAAAGCCAATTTGGGCAGGATGGTAGAAACCATGGTGCTCAAGCCACCACGACAGTCGTGTGGCAAGCATTTTTCGGTAAGCTTGCATGATGTTGGCGTAAGCGATATAGGCCAGAAATTTCCGAGGTCTGCCGGTGGCTTCCCGGCTTTGGTACGGGGATCACAATAGCCGATTTCCAGGTTTCTTGTACGACGCTTTCTATCCACACCTTGTTAATGGTGGCGAGGAGTTGAGGCAGTACAGCGGAACTTAAGTTCTTGTAAACCTCGTACGGAATGGAGATTTACAGTCGTCCACAGACCTGTCTAGGGCGCTCGAATGGCACAGCAGGGAGTACACATCTGCCGTTTACGAGTGGACTAGGGCTCTAAACAAGAACTTGCGATGTATACAATCCACGGATCTTGTTTAACTCCTCATTTGTTTGAAAATTATACCGGGCTGGGCAAGCAGTGGCGATTGTCATAAACGCACAACAGAACACGCTATTCGAGCGCTAGATAAGTGCGTGGACGACTGCACCACGCTCTCGTCTTCAGAAGTAGAAGAACGTACAAGAAATGAACGAGGAAAAACGCCGACACTGAAGTTCGCCTTCCAGGAAAATCTGTTTCGCCGGACTTGACCACTTCTGTACAGCACTTCACCATCAGACGGCCCGATAGCCTGCTGCCCCCCCCCCCCCCCCCCCCCCCAGGCATAAAAGGAAGTACAGAACAGCGGTGCGCGCTTTACTTCACAAAGTGAATTCCTGAAGGGTTATAGCAATGCAGAGGATTATTGATCCGTGTACTGCGCCAGCCGTTCATCATAAGTAGCACATACTTAGAAGTTCGGCCAGGCTTGCTTAGTTCTGCGTCTCGATACATCGTTCTTATTATGTAAAGCTTGCTCAGACTAAAATCTGCTTTATCCTTTCTTCTTTTTAACGCGAGAGCTTTACAACTTATCCTTCTTAAGGAAGCTTTGATAACAGCCCACGAATATTGTCGACGCTACCTTCTGCTTCTTCATCTTCTATCAAGCTTTACTGGATAACCCGTCCTATCCAACTGCGCGGACACGTATGTATACAGTGTACCATCGGCGTGAAATGAAACGCAGACAGGATTACTAACAACTAACTCAAACAAAATTTGCTGCCGGAGAAGAAATACAGCGAAGTTCATTTACTCTTCTAATGGGAAGTGAAAATCAAGTGCCCCAGTATCCATCCCCCAAACTATAGGACCTCGTTTTGCTGTTTCCGTTTCAGTTCTCTCGGACGTGTTTAACCCATATATGCATAGTCTTACATGTAGGGCAGCGCTTTTTGCGCAGCAACTCTAAAAATTTATCGTGTAAAATCTTGCGCCCGCTGGCGTACGATCAAGAGGCTCTAAACTTTCCCCTTGCAAGGGTTTCAGCGTGTGTGTTCATTTTTGTGCGTTGTGGCGCTCTGAAAGACCGGCTGCAGTATACTCTAGATGCCATTTTCAGATTCGGCCCCACCTACCAGATTGCGATTATGCAAAAAAAAAAACCTAATTTCGCGCATCATCGCAAGAAAACCACCGCGTGTGGTGGGGAATGTCAAACGTTTGAAGCTTTACCACACGCAACAGTTAGCAAATTTGCCTAGTATCCATTGTTGAAAGACGGTTAAAATTCGGCAATGAGAAAATATTTTCAACACTAAAAGTATCATTCTGAATTCTGAAGTGAACTAAACGCGTTATATCAAAAATATTTTAATCTTTTTAAAATTCTTAAGTTTTGGCTTACATGGGTTAATCTGACGCTGCACGGAACGCTTGTAAAGACCAAGTTTCAGCCTACTGTTGTCTAGGTTAACTAGCATGAACGGACACACGAACAAAATCTGCGTACACGAACAGGAAAAATGTAGCCTTGTAACGAGTTGCCATATTTAAAAAAAATTGAGAGGACACTTAAGCTCCGCCATAAGGGAGATAGCGTAGTGGGTTAGGGTTTCCAGTCTGAGTAGTTTGACACCTTTGAACGCATTTTTCATTTTTTCAGTTGTTTCAATTAAATAATTGATCAATTACACAGTCTAAATTCTCTTAAGTGCTGAAAGCATGTTTCCACGTATAAATGCGCCTGGTATTCGAGATTAACCCAGACAAATTATGAGCTTCTTTGCATGCGTAACGGCTACTTCTTGTGCCATTTTTCCTCTGTCATGAGAAAAATTGATTGACCGACTCATTCATGGATCACTGGCTGCCTGAAAAAACTACATTTCTTCAATAACGCGTATTGTTGGGCGAGATGACGCAGGCCTATAGAGCCTCGCGCCAGCTCTACCCCCCGCCCTACCCCTCCCTAGATAACACGCAACATTCTGGCGCAAACTACAGACACACACACTCTCCTCACCCCTGACCCTAGCCCACTATCATCCCTCCTTCCCCACTCCTGCCTGCACCTTGTGCCCAGAACCCTTCGCCTCCTCCCTCCACATCCTCTCCCTCTGCCCGGCGGACCCTCCCCCGCGCGGCCTAGAGAACCTCAAGACCTGGGAGGACTGGGAGACCCTGCTGCACTCAGAGGACCCGGCCGTGCAGACCATCGCCACAGTCCGGGCTGCCAGTGTTATGGACCTTAGTGACATAAACACTTGAGTGAAGTGGGGTCGTGCGGGGACCCAGGGGCATGCCCCGATTTCCTCTGGACAATAAAGTTTTTTTTCTCTCTCTCTCTCTTTGGGCCAGTCGGTGCATATGTTTGTAAGGTGAGCCTGTTCGTGTTTTCTTTCCTCCTAACCGTGCTTCCTTGCGCTGTTTACCACCTTAAAATTGATTTCACTGACAGACTAATTTGATAAGTGATTGGCTTGGCATCACGGACTGTCCCAATGAGTGACCTGACTCCACTATTTTCGACTTCACTAGACCAACAGCTACTGTTGACTCCACTGACCGACTGAGAATACCCTTCACTGACTGAGTGACCTGAACTAACCTGACTGATCCGATTTGACTGAGCGATCTAACTTGATCTGACGGATTGACTGAGTAATCCGACTTGAACTGACTGACTGAATGATCTGACTTGACTACGTGGCTGGCCGATTTAACTTGACTGCTTGACTGGTTTATCTTGATTCACTGATTTAACTTGACTGACAAATTGATTTATTTAACTTGGCTGACAGGCTGGCTCATTTAAATTTACTGACAGACTGATTTAACTCGACTGACAGACTGATTTAACTTAACTGACAGACTGATTTAGCTTGACGGACCAACCGACCGACCGACCGACTGACCAACCACCGAACGTCTAGCTGACTGACTGGCTGGCTCGACTTGATGACTTACTGACTTTAGTGTGCCTGACTTCACTGACTGAATTACTGATAAAATATTATTGTTATCAAACTATCTATCTGGCGATACCTAATTAATCGCCTCACCTCTTCGGAACTGAATATACCCCATTTCATCACTCGGCGTCGTAGCCACTCGCTGCGCTCTGGTCGAACTCAGCAAAGAGGCATTCATCATAGCCGTATATCCTCGACGAACGCTGCACACAACTGCGCCAACGCAAAGGTTGTACTTGTTCGGGCGCGAAACGTAGCGAGACGCGCGGCAGCGACGGGCTGACGCCATGTAAATACGGTCCGCAAAAAAGACCGACTCCCACTATACACAGGCGGTGGGAAAAATGGAGAAGCGCCAACGGGTGCGTCGGCTGGGCCTCTTGGAATTGGAAATTCGCAGAACAATGCTTGCCCCGGCCGCGCCAAAGGGAAGAACGCCTCAAGGCACGCTGCGAGGGCGCCGACGGAGCAAGCAGATAAAGGGAAACGTCACGCAGCACAACCTTGCGCTGAATAACTAGGCAGCGGGCTAGAAAAGATAAAGTCGCCCCGGCGTGGCAGTGCCTCAGGCGGCGGGAGTTCGAACAGGCCAGTGGGGTTGTTGCTAGTCCGTTGGAAAAGAAGATGAGGTGAAACCGGTGGAGCGTTGTTTATTTACGTGGTACATACAGACACCCCGAGAGGGCGAGAAACGAGTGCGCCACCACCGCCACTGACAGGTTGCTTTAGTTGAGCTTCGAAACAATCCTCTGAGGGGCGAATAAAAAGAAATGTCTGCCTCGTAAAACGTCGAACGCAAAAAGAAAAGGTTACATGCATTTCGAAAAAGCGGACAGCTACTCGCTGGACTGGGTTGGAAACTTAAATTCGTGTAAACAGTGGACTGCCGTAGTGCGCTGTGCAAGTCGTTCCTACTGTTCATCTTTCAAGAGCGTTGCTGCTGCGTTGTATGTGACGCGGTAACGCTTTTATACTGCTGCAGTGAACTACAGCGCTCAGAACACTGGCCACCGCTGTGCGCGTGGTCGTATATGCCAGGATTTTCATCTATTAGAGCAGTTTTCTCTTGGAAGTTGGAGGATGCAGGGACGAAATTCGTTTCGAAAGCAACTGGATTTCAACTGTCGCTCACTTCGTGAAAGCGTAGCGAGTCCTTCCTTTAAGGCATCTGTATATATGGTTAAGTCTGCACGTGTGTGCGTGCGCCGTGATGAGTTCAAGGACGGAGAATGCAGAGCGCAGTGTGGAGTGACACGAATAACGGGTGTAATTCTACAAAAGAACGCACTGAGCCAGAAGCACGAACAGCTGCAAATATGAAAACACGCCGAGGCGCATCGTACGCGGTGCGGCTGGGCGCACGATATACGTGCCGAGGGGACGAGGCCCAGCACATTGCTCACCGTTCGCAGCATCGCCCACACACGGAGGAACAGCGGCAGGCTGAAGGCAGAGCGTGCGTACGCCTGGTCCAGACAGCACTGCGCAGCTCGGGGCCCGCCGTGAAGCGCAGCGTGTGCGACGGGCCGCGAAGTGAAGAGCGCCAGCGAAGATTGCTAGCGCAAAGGAAATCGCAGTGCCAGGGTTGTGCAGCGAATACAGCCATCGCAGAGGCGATCGCGTGTCTGAAGAGCGAACGCGGGTGCATGTTAACCCTTAGGTATTACGTTGCTATGTAGGTTTTAACGTCTCGAAGCGACTCACAGGAGGGCTCCGGATTAATTTAAGTCCCCTGGGATCCTCGAACGCGCGCTGACATCGCACATCACACGAGCGTTTTTGCATTTCTCCTGCATCTAAACTCGGCCGCCGCAACTGCCATTTGATCCTGTGAACTTTGGCCTTTAGATTTTAGATATTTGAATGATGATTGTTGCATCCACAGGTAAGTAGTCAGCGTCAAGGAACGGCTTTGTTTAGAGCCGCCAAACGCAGAAGGCGTACACTGGGTGTCGCTCCGTGCACCGCCATAAACGTTATCTTCACAGCCTCATTATAGGCACGGGGCGAGGTGGTCCCACTGAACCTCAATAACAACGGGGCAAAAAACGCGAGTGTTGCAACCTGCGTTACATAGAACGCTCACTAGCGTTGCACAGACCGCAATGCGCGGATGCTAAAACGATAAACATTGGAGGGGACACTTAGCTCCGCCTTAAGGGTTTGGCGCGATGGCGCAGTGGGTTAGGCTTTCCATTCTGAGCAGTTTGACACCTTTGAACGCATTTTTAATATTTTAAATTGTTTCAATGAAATAACTGATCAATTGCACACTGTAAATTTTCTTAATTAGCATCATCCAGCATAGGCTTTTCATTCTGAGAATTTTGACACCTTTCAACCTCTTTTCTAATTTTTAATTTCTTTAATTATTAAAATAATTTCAATGATTTCATTAACTTGTCATCGCCAATCACAGACCAGTCAATCATCAATCATTAGAACCAGAAATTACTATTATACGATTTTTTTTCATGCAGCCCCCAATTATTTCTGACACGGGGTGCTGACTACTACTACGCCAACGGCTTTGCGACCGAACGAGCCCAATGCACTATCGCGTAAAAATATATTATCCTTACGGTTGATACCTTAATGTATGAAATCGCGATTTGGAGCGTCTCCTTGAATCCGCGATGGGGCACAATTTCCGTCGCGGTCAGATCAGCACTCTGGATATGAATCCAAGCCACTCATTGGAACGCGCTCTTTTTGTGTCGCGGGGCAAGAAGACATGCTGCGGATCGCCGATTGGCCTACACCGTGAGCCGTCGCTAACTAGATCTCACTCCCATAAGCACGAATCCTAGTTAGCTACATGTGGAAGCTGAGATTTATACTATAAGCCTTCGCACCACAAGAAAAGAAGTGCGTGGCGACGGCCTGAACTGTACGAAAGGTAAAAATAGCAATCGATAATTCCAAGTGCAGGTTCTCATGAGCAGTGCGCAGTTGGTAACACCGCGACAGCGGCGCAGAAGGCAAGAAAGTCCTAGGTTCGCAAAGAATGTGACCTTCTACTCCCCCCCCCCCCTTTTTTTTTTCTTTTCTTTCACGCGCGCAGTAGTAGGCGAACGAGTAGTGCGCAGACATCGTATACTGAAGCAATATGAAACGAAAAAAAACGTGATTTATACTCACCCTGTGCGCCGGGATGGACGCTCGGCGGACACATTTACACTCATCCCTTCTCGTGCACGCCACGATTCTGCCAGTGGCGGTGCAGAGCGCTGGCTCGGCCTGAATAAAACACGAGCCGCCCAGATGACGCCAGCGGCGAGTCAAGGCGCATTCCGGTGCTGTAGGCTGGTACGGTGAGCGTCAGGATGCGGCCAGTGCGGCGCTTTACTTCGTCATGCGCCGGCACAGGAGGGCGTCCCGCGGCCGTGGCAGTGCCGACGTAGTCTGGGGACAGTTTACAGGCAGATAATGACGAGCTGACGTCACGAAGGCAACCAGCGCGGAAAGTGGGCATGAGGGCACGTATTTGTGGCTCGCGTATGCGCCGAGCGGGAGTCGAAACTGCCTTCGCAATACAGTTTGTGCGCTCTGCACGTGTGCTTTTTCGTGCGTAAGTGCGATACGGCAGCACTGCTGACTTAAGCCACGCAAAAAGTAAATGGTCTATGGAGGATGCATGCAACAAGAATAACAGAAGGGCACAAGAGTAACGCTGGCACGTAACGCGGTTTCCGTTCCATTGGTTACATTTCGTTGCATTTAACTTTTATCCCGTTATATAAAGAATTCCTTTTGGACGGTTTTGTGGAGGGCAAAACCCGGAATTCACGGCGTATAGGCATAGCAAGCTCGACTTATTTGCTATTTGCCGTTCGTCGAGCATTGTCTTCACTGTCAAGGAAGTACGAAAAACATGCAGGCAGTGATCTCTCAGCACGCAATGCGTTTTCGTGATGCTGCAGGCGCGGTTCTTTCCGTTTCCCCTTAATTTGTTTATTTTTTGTTTACGGTTGGTTATCCTAGAAACAAGCGACTGCGTCGATCACAGGATGGGGGACAACCGTAAAGAAATTGTCTCGTCCAGAATCGTGCTTGCTGAAACAGCTACCGCTCGCGGCGCCTATGGTGCACGAAGGAACGGCTATATATTTGTTTCAATTTGCGCGAGAGTGCTGCTACCTAAAAGCACGTCGTCACCGCAGCGCAGCCCATTACAAGGAACCCTTCTAACACGCAGCGCGCGATCATAACTCCCTTCCCGGTGCAAGACCTTCTTACAACCCTCCGTCCTCACCACCATTGGACTTCAACTCCCTGCAGAAGATAGCAAGGCAGCGGGTGCACACAGAGACAGAGGTATCCAGAGAACACCATTCATTGAGTGCCTCCCAAGTTGCGAAACCGGTAGAGGAACAGCGGTGGTCGGGGGCGCTAGATTCGGTCTGCAGTTTTGGGACGTGTTCTGGCAACAGTCACCCCCTCCCACAAACACACACACAAAAAAGCGGACAGTTATCAACATCGCTGTTTGGCGCTGCCGCAAGTGCCGTTGCTTCGCGAACATCAGAGCGTGCTTCGGAGGTTGTGGAAGGAGAGAGAGAAAGAGGCCTGAGTGAGAGGGGAAGGGGTTGCAATCAAACAGCTGAGGCGAGCAGCCGCGGTGCTGCGGGAGTGCAAGGAGCAAAAAAAAAAACAGAGAGGGTGGAGGAGGGTGAATCGCTCTGAAGGACCATTAGTCACGGCCTTTTCATTATTGCCGACGATGTGGCGATCACGATGGCAGCGGAGCACGCCACGCCTGCGAACCTTTGCTCCCCACTCCTCCTCCAGAGCCCCCGCTGGCGCGGGTGCTGCCGCACAGTGGCAGATTATGAAAGCTTGTCGCATCGTCATCTGTCTTTCGCGGCCGACCAGAGAGCAGAGGAAAGGACAAAGGATGCGCAGAATGTTGCGTACCTTTCCCCGGATGATGCTCGAGTATGCTCCTGACGGAAATCCAAAGAACCCGGAGTACCCGGGTTCGAACCCGACCGCAGAGGCCGCGTTTTGATGGAGGCGAGATGCAAACGGCGTCCGTGCTCTGTGCGATGTCAGTGCACGTTACAGATCCCCCGATCTCCGGAGGTCAAAATTACCCCAGAGCCCTCCACTGCGGCACCTCTCTCACTTTCCTCTTTCAATCCCACCTTCCTCCCTTCCCTCACGGCGAGGTTGAGTTCTCCGCGGAGATGAGGCAGTCGCCGCGCCTTTCATTTCCTGATAACCAATCAAAACCAAAGAACGTTCCGTTACAAGACCTTCCGCGCCATTGAGTGCATGAATGATTTAGGGTGGTTTAACGTCCCAAAGAGACTGAGACTATGAGGGACGCCGCAGTGAAGGACGCCGGAAATTTCCATTACCTGGCGTTCGTCAGCGTGCACCGACATCGCACCGTACACGGGCCTCTTGAATCTCGTCTCCATCGAAATTCTATCAACATAGCAACATCTTAGATGAGCATTCGATTGACTGTATAATAGGCAGGCAGGCAGACGGACCGACGGACGGGCGGATGGGCGTAAGGACCTGCGGACCAACAGACGGACGGACGGACGGACGGACGGACGGACGGACGGACGGACACAGACAGACAGACAGACAGACAGACAGACAGACAGACAGACAGACAGACTGACTGACTGACTGACTGACTGACTGACTGACTGACTGACTGACTGACTGACTGACTGACTGAGTGACTGACTGACTGACTGACTGACTGAAGGACCGACGGACTGCGTTATTTAATGATTTAGCGATTCTTTCATTTTTCCAGTTCTTGACAAACATTTTTAAGAACCTTGAGCGTCACAGTTGACCTGTAATGGAGGCAGTGAGACATCTAGTTTGTGTTAATTGCTGCAGCACATTCTGCAGCTTGTATTTTAACGACATGATTCTTCCATTTGCTGCACTGAAATGAAGACAAAAAACCTGCATTGCAGATCTGCTTTGGCGAGGTCGTTCTCCCTGCTTCTTGTTCTAATGTTTCACGCACGTGACTAGGGCTACTGTTACTACAGTGAATCGACTGAAAAAGGAACAAACAGATAATTTCGAACGCAGAAAGCGATGTTATTTGCTTCATGGGTTTATGGAGATGCGTTCTACAAGTTTCGTCGCAGGTGATGTGTGGAGTATAATTTATTATGATTTTGAACGTTGTCCGATGAGTCACTCGTGGATTTCTATCTGCATCGAGTGACGTCA
This sequence comes from Amblyomma americanum, assembly GCF_052857255.1. Taxonomy (NCBI): domain Eukaryota; kingdom Metazoa; phylum Arthropoda; class Arachnida; order Ixodida; family Ixodidae; genus Amblyomma; species Amblyomma americanum. The sequence goes on along the minus strand of NC_135507.1, from coordinate 3,617,812 downwards.
GTGTGCACTTGCTCCAATTACTGTTATGTTACCAAACTGACTGGATCACAGATGGCGAATTTCAATCGCAGGCCCAGAGCGGTCTGCACGCTCTGTGACAGAGCGCCTGAATCCGGCGCAGAGCGCGCGACCTGAAATTTCGATTGGAGTACACTTGCTCTGGCCAGAGCATGCAGGCCAGAGCATGTAGGGCGCCGCTATCGCCGCTGAAAAAGAACGTCACGCAAACTTCCGGTCGGATCCGCCGATTTCGGCAGAGCAGTCCCGACTGCTCCACGGAGCAATCTCGGCGCGGCAACCGCTCCGTCTACGATTGGAAGACGCGATCCGTGCCCGAGATCAGCGTTTGGAATACAGTTGCTCCGAAAAGAGCAGGAAACGTTGCTCCAGAAGTGCTCCAACTCTGCGATTGGAAGTCACCAAGGGACAACCTGTGCTTGCCGGCGGCGCCGACGCCATCAGGAATGTCGTAGTCCAGTTTCGCCGTCATGGTGCACTTCAGCGCTGGCACCAACCGAGACCGGGACGGCCGTTACAGAATCGTTTGTCATGAATTATAAACGCTGCACACTACCGTTTTGAGCTCATTTCAGGGGTTATTATGCCCGTAAGCCTCGTTCACGGCAAAAAACTGGACACCAAAAAACTTTGTCTACTCCTTTAAGAATAAAGGCTACGGGCTTTCCAGCGAGAAATTCAATAAAGCATGGTCATCGCAGCGCCTGTCAACTACACATTTTTTTTCCTTTCCACTCATTCTTTTTTTCTCTTCTGTTTATTTGGCTCCCTGCATGCGGAGTGCGGGGAAAATTACGAAAGCGAACCCTTTGCGTCAGCGTTGTTCATCAGCGATTCCCGCAATTATTTACTCAGAACTCGAGAGCAGCGACAAGGGGGCAATCGGGGAGCGCCGATCGCCATCACGCCTGGCCGGTCGAGGTACCCAGGCAGATCACATTGCTGCGACGGTGGCTTCAAAGGACGCCGAAGTACAGCCACTCGCAATCCCGAGACGCGCACTTGAAAGCACCAAAGACAGACAGCCGCTGCAGCGTTTTCGTTGCTAGGCAACGACTCGCTATAGCTAGTCGCTCGAAAATAATTTGTGTGGGGACTTTTGTGTTCACTAGGTAGAGGCAGGTAGGATAGAGAGGAAATGAATTGAGGACAACACAAGACGGCTATAGAAAGCAAAATGAAGGCAACATCTAGGGACGAATGGAGTGGAGAATGAATGTGGAATCGAGGGCGAGTTAATTATATTATTGCCAAAATCGAGAAGAGGAAATGGTGCAGGGAATGTAGTGCGGAGAAAAAGTAGCGGATGATCCCTTGAGGGAGGAGGAGGAGAGACTTAAACGAATACAGGAGAGGTCTGTTAAGTGAATGGATTACAAAGGAATACAAATGTAGCAGGGGATGGCAGAGACTCAGTTGGGCAGACGTGATTAGGAAATCGCGGGTATAAGGTGGTCGCAGATGGTGCAGAAAAGAGTTAATTGGAGATCAGTGGAAGAGGCTGTTGTTCCGCAGTGAACTAAAGTGTTGGCCATTGAAGATGAGGTAACGGTTGCTCTTTTTTTGCTGCAAAAAAAGAAGGAAGCTTCAAGGGGTGCGCACTGAATACCAGGCAGAAAACAGGTTAGGTTGTGTATGGCGAACACATGAAAAGGATTACTCAATAAATGCTGCACTGCAACAGACGGGCCCAAATAGTCTACGATAGCACAATGAGTAACGTCTTTTAAAACTTCTTACCTACTGCTGTCTTCTGCCCACCATTATTTTGCCATCTGGGCAGGCTTTGAACAGTTCTGAATTTTACAGGCTTTGAACCGACGGTTACTCGTTTGCTTTCCTTTCTGTTACGCATTTAGGGGCGTTGCAAAACGTTCTCTTCCCTTTATGTTATCGAGGTGTCACTTTGGGTCGAGCCTCACTAGAAACCTTCAACGTGCGGCTATTATTGTACTTTTCATGTCCGAGGAAGAACGCGCACACTGGAGAAAGTTTTCCATCGTTTCTGCATTTTGACACATCACGTCTTGCGTAACCCTTAAATGTTTTTTTTTTTGTCTCAGCCCGATCTTCGAGATCTAAATATATCGCGTTTGAAGCACATTAACGACCAAGAGAGGAAAAGCAGCAACTGCGAGCCTGACTATTCCTTTTCTCAATACTGGAACAGCATTATTGCCGCTTTGTTTTCGTTATTATCGGTATTGTCCTGTGTTATAGCAGTTTGTCGAAGGCTCCAATCCACTGTCCAATCCAATCTAATCAAACTTGGTTTTCTAATTTTAGGCTGTCAAACACTGTTGCTGTTCCAAATGACTCACGCACTACTGTGACGTAGATTTTGAGATCTGCCGCATGTGCGCAATCATTGACCATTTGTGACGTACTCTATAATAGAGCATGTGCCTTTAAAGCAACGCTAGGTACTTCTTTGTAACTTTGTTCGTATTCTGGCGAGCTGTGGGTGTAACGTAACTACTCCTTTGTTTCGTTTGAGAAAGGGAATACACAACAAATGGACATCACACGATGCAAACTTCTGTACATCAAGGAAGTAGCCATGCTCAGCTGCAATAACACTTGTTTGGGAGAAAAAGACCAACATTTCATAACAAATTTGTCAACTTTATTATCAGAGGCGAAACGTGATAGTTCAAGCCATATAGAAACGATGAACAAAGAGCGCAGGTGTTATATTTCAGAAGGACTTTGGTGTAGGCCAGTTGGTATGACATCATGAAGAGCAAAACCGCAAAACAGGACGGGACTGAGGCAGGCGACAACACAGGGCGGTGCCTCAGTCCCGTCCTGTTTTGCAGTTTTGCTCTTCATGATGTTATATTTCAGCGCCGATGATGACGTCAGTGACTGCTGTGAGTTGAATATAGCAACGAGGGAGTAAATTGATTTAATCCTCGCCGCACATTTCTACGCCCTCTCGGGACCTACAGCCCACAGAACGCACTGGGAGTCTTGTCTCAACGGCCAAAAAAGTGACGCCTCTTGTACAGCTCAAGTGACTCTAGCATAGACTGTAGATAACTGTGCTAACGAAATGGTACAAAAGACAAATCGATGACGAAGCATTTGCAGTCGCAGCTTTGTCATCAAGACGTTTACGTAGTCGCTGGCTTGTTGCGGAAGAAAGTATAGAATATTCTTAGACAACGTGCTGCCTCTTACGTACCCTGCAAGGCATCCGTCATGCCGTAAAAGAGAGAGAGGTTATATGAAGGCAACCATTAATTAAACATTAGTTGTATATTAGATTGTGACCAATTAAAAACAATTCTCTAAGGCTAACTTAGCGATCTCATTGGTTTGGAGACGATTTGATGCCTTATATCATCTTCAAATTGGCTTAAATATCAACTCGCTGTCTTATGCAATCACTCCTTCATTTGCATCATAAAATTATCATTGGAGCCACCGAATATCAATAACTGATTTTATTTGTGACATCGACTCTCTGCCTTGGGTTCGAATGCCTGGTTTTCACACCAAAATGGAAGAGAAAGAAATAGATACGGGCATCAGATAGAATCTTTCCACAGGCAACTACCTCATGAAAGGAGTGGGTAAACGGTTTCGATGACAAAGAAAAACACGAGCTGATGTGGAAGCTACGCCGTTCAAGTCCGCTTCGTCCTCCTTTCAAGTGCCGGTACTTGTTTCTACCTGGGGTACCGAGGTCAGGATCTCGTTTTTAGCGAAATGCACGTACATGACAAATAAGACCCTGCAAAACCTAGGCCTTGTGGGGCAGAGCACACGTTCTCAGGAGGACATGTCATTAGGGTCACCATCCGCATACTTGGACAGGGGCTTCATCTCGGAGTCGTCAGCACTGCCCCGGTATCTTCGACGGTATTGGTACAGGGCTGTGGCCGCGACCATGGCGACGAGTATGACACCGGCAACAATGAGTAGAGCGGGGAGGCTCCATGACGATTTACCGGTCGGCGCGGCTGCCGAATGCTTCTCTTGAAGCCCTATTATGCCCGCGTCGTCACTCTGCATGACTTCGTTGCCTTCGTCGTTCTTCGACCGAGTGCCGGAACTGGACGGGGGCTTAGACGTCTTCACATCCGAGTTTATATGGTTGCTTTCCTCTGTTGGAACAAATTTGGGGGCGTGGGATGATGATGTCTGGCTGCTGTAGGGATGTCTAGGAGTCGACAAAGCTAACGTTGTCTTGATGGAAACAGGCTGGCTTGAGTGTGGCAGGTGGCTGGAAGACATTACTGGAGGCACAGTTGATTCAGCTTTCGGTTTCTTCTCTGGCTTCTGAGTCCACTTTGGAGGTTTCGTGTACAATTCCGTGGCCTTTTTCTTTGGCTTAGTTGGCTTAGTAATATGAACAGCCTCGGTCACCGCCACGGTCGCCGACGCCGTGGCTGCAGGTTCCTTTGTAGGAATACCTGTCGAAGCCTTCCAGGTAGACGTCGTGCCGTAATAGCCAGTTGTCTGTTTAGCCGTCGTAAATTGGTGAGCAGGAGGAAGAATGGGCGTGGTGGCTTGAGGTCGAAGGGTTGTGGTATTGACACTTTCCGTCATACGCTGTGTGAATCTACGCCGAGTCGGGATATGAGTCGTAATCGATGACGCAGTGCTTGTCCTGTTAGCAGTCACTTTGGGCGGAGGAACTTCGGGACCCACTGTATTTCCCTCGACGCTCGGGTATGCGCCTGCCCCGGTGGTAAGGCGACGCCAAGCGACTGTTGTCACAGATGCTTGTGAGCTCGACGTTGGCTCGAAAGTTGGCTTCGGCCTGGTAGTCACCAAAGGAGTGCTGGGGGTGGCGGGGAAAAACGTCTTTCTTGCGGTCGTTGCAGACGGTCTTGGCGCATCGCTAGACGGGCGGTGAGTCGTGTCAGCAAGCTCCGTAGTAGGCGATTCATTCTTCAACCAAGAGGGAGTCGAGCTCTTAGTGCCGTAAGCAGGAGCCACAGTAGACATGTGCATGGGACGTACAGGCGCATTCGTGGTAGCAGCAGGATGCGTTAGGAACGATGTGACGGGGCGTGTGGTGGGGACAGAAGTGGTTCCAGCACTGGCTGTTGGTCTTGGCGGCAAAGTTTGTGGAGGAGCTGCAGAGAACGACGCCTTGGATGTTGCAGACGTTGACGACACAGGAAGCCTGGTGGTCTGAGGTGAATGCATGTGCGTTGTGAACTCGGATGAACGAGTCGTTTGCATGGGCCTGCCAGATGACCGCTGGCCAGAAATGGTCGTCACTGAAATCTCAGTGCTCAACGGGCTAGTGTCACTCTTGCTCGAAATGCTGTCACTCGCCTCTTCCTTGCCAACAGATATACCAGCGTCTGTGGTCGTTGTGTCCCAAGTGTCACCGGCATCTGCACAAAACACAAAAAATTGGTCATTGCTTTCAAGCACTTCTAGCTTCAACACTCGGAGTTTTTGAAAGAGTTATTCCCAAATCTAGAAATTAAGAAACGAAACAAAAAAAAGACGAAAAACTTCTACGATTACTCTTTCTAATTATTGCGTTCGACCAGCACAGCTTGTGATTCGTGCTTTTGCTGATCGCAATGCGATCAAGAGACTCCCCCAACACGTGTGCGGAGCTCACGACGCCTCCTCTCTGCAGGTGCCATTACCGAGCATGGGAACGATAAAGTCACGGTTCTGCGATGTCACGTGACACCACGTGATCTGTAACCGGTTAACCACAACGGCCACACGCATCCTGAATGCAGGGCAAACGATTCAGTTCTCGTTCATGCGTCGGCCATGCGCCTCATTCATCAACATGGGGGGCGCAATACCCAGAATCAAATGCCGGGTATTATGGGAACCAGGGCACAGGGGTTTTCCTGGGAACCACGCATCTGACGTCATTGCTCAAGGCGACACTTACTGAGCGGGGGCTGAAGCGGGACTACCACAGCCCGTACCGAAATGGTACGGCGTAATACTGGAGCACCTAAGAGGCAGTAGAAGACGATACACTCCGCCTCACACTAAGCTCAGCAATGAGGAGGCGACAAGCTGGTGCCAGCTTCTGACAGACTGACACCTTTCCGTGCCTATACATACTGAACAAAATTTCTCCCACCACGCATGAGGATGGATGTCCATATAACGGGGATAGGACTACACTTTTCCACACCAGGTGGGTCTGCCAACGCAATCCGATAGTGCATTCGCAATAAAGTCCAACATTGAAACAGTGGGAGGCTGCCTTGACCGCTCCTGGAAGACCAGCTAACCTTTATAAAGCGAAGCTGTGAGGCGGAAGTCTCTGTGGACTAGAATAAAGAACCCCGGAGCGATCCGCATTGCTCCCATCAAGAAACCTTTCAGAATAAAGCTTCTTTCGGTAGGATTTCGATGGAGGCGAAATGCCAAAGGTCCGTGTACTGTGCGATGCTGGTGCACGTTAAAGAATTCCAGGTGGTCGAAATTATCTGGAGCCCTCTACTACGGCGTCCCTTATATATCCTGAGTCGCTTAGCGCCGTAAAACCCCCATCAAACCAAATCAAAGCATCAGAATAAATTTTCTTCTTCGTATTCCGGCGAAGACTGCGGCAGCCGCTTCAAGGGCCCTGGACCTCATGAGAGTTCCAGCCACCAGCCTCCTACAACTAAGATCTTCGCTCGCTCGCTCTCCGTCGTCTGTACTGGGCATTTTTATCAGCCGTATGATCAGTCGCTGACTGTATATTTTTATATTTTTCAAAAGCTTTCGAAAGGGTATGTCACAAACTACTACTTCACAAACTAAAACACCTCGACATTGACTGTAACTTATTCAAATGGATTCAATGTGTTCTACTCAATCGCTCAAAATTTGTTTTCGCTAACGTTTATAAATACAGTTTTACGGAGGTGTCTTCCCGAGTTCCACAAAGTTCTCTTCTTGGACCCTTATTGTTTCTAATCTACATTAATTATTTTTCCTCTCTTCTGAACTCTCATATTCACCTATTCGATCATGATTTCGTCCTTTTTAGAGAAATAACGAACGCTAACGGCATTACATCATTTCAATCAGATCTCACGAAAACAGGGAAATGGTGCAAAGAATGGTTAATGCAGCTAAATATTAACGAATGCAAAGTCATGCGTGTATCTAGAAAAAAACTCCCGCCCCAAATCACTACAACGTAGATGACGGTTCGGTGGAGTCAGTCTCGTCATATCAATACCTCGACTTCACATTATTTCTAACCTTGACTTGTCTCTCCGTACCGAGAACATAATTATAAAGGCTAATTGCACGCTAAGCTACTTACATCGCAATTTTTTTAATCTTCCTTCCAGTTTTGAAACTAATGCTTTACAAAACATTAATACGATCCAAACTCGCGTATGCAACACCTGTATGAGGCCGTACTCATGACAACCTAATTAGGGACCTCGAGATGGTTCAAAATAACTCATTACGTTTTATCCTTCTTAACTACAACCGCACAGCGAGTACAACTACTAAGAAGTCTAATCTCTGCTTCCCATCGCTGACATCACGTAGAGAAGTGTTCCGTATCGCCCTGTTCCACAAGTTGTATCATCATCCCGCTCTACGTGATTACCTCATCCCAGAGCCATTTTATATATACCATCGCATTGATCATATTCACAAAGTCGGAATTGCGTCATGCAACACGAAATGCGTCTCGCAGTCATTCCTTCCGCGAACCTCATGTGACTGAAACCACCTTCCTGCAGAAGTTGCTGGCATTGGAAATTATGAGATGTTACTTGTAGCACTAGCTAACATTGTATATTAAGCTGCTGTTTAACACTCATGTAACCAACTGTTTTTTTTCTCCGTTTTTGTATATTTACCGCTTCCGCTCTGGCATTACAATGGGCCTGAGGGGTAATGTAAGTTATTAAATAAATTATCACACTCCACACATTCTTGGCTACGCTCGCAGCGCTGATTTGCACGTATTTCGACGGAAATTGCCCAGTGAGGGCGAAATAGCGTTCCTCGAGGAAGCGCATAAATGCGTCATTAGCAGCAGAAGTGCGAATCCGCACCTGGTGGCGCCACGTGCATCTCGGTTTTATTAGTTTTTTTTTTATTGCGACCGCGTGCCTGCTGGCATACAATCCAGTTTCCTGGCTTATAAAAGCTTTGTTTGCGGTAAAAAAGACATATTTGCTCTTATGCAATGTTAACCTATCAGCCCAGCTTGACTTTGTGTTCCCCGTTAGTGTTCGTTTAAAAGAGTTTTCTTTGCAATATCTTTTTTTTTTTTTAGCCAGAACCCCTCAGCCGCTCATACAGTACAGTAGACATCTCGCCAGATTCCGCAAAGCAAAGAACAAGGTCTTGCGCATTAAATGATACGTCGCTAGTCATCATGAAATAATGCTTTCATTTTCAGCTCAGCCCATCATACGGCGTCGGTTCTTGGGACAATCCTTACCCAAAAGTGCATCTGTGCTGCAATTCTAAAATCGAGCCATCCCCATTTCCACTATCGCCTTTTGCTCGGAGCACGCTGCTAACTTCATAACAAAAATATATTGTCAATTGGTTACTGCTTTCACTAAGTGTTCATTGTGTCCCAGCGATTTCGACTTGGAGTTCGTTTCGACCGTTCATTCTAACCCAGAGATTTCGACTTCAGCATCAGCGACCTTTGCGGAGCGGGTTTTCTGAGTTACGCAAAAAACGCATCACTGTCATCTCATCAGCGAGGCTTCGCTGCCAACTACAGGAAGAGCAGTGATTGATCGCATCCTTGGTCCAAATTCTACGTGCCTGGATTGCGTTGCCTACGTCGGTGCTCATCCGCTGCTCCTTCGTATAATGTGCGGTCACTAGAAGGAGTACAATACAGAAAAAGGAAAAAGAAGGAACAACGCAAACGCACAGAAAAAAAATTCGGCAGTGTTTACGAGCTAGTACCGCATTAAGCTGCGATCACTTCAGCCTTTTGATACGTTAGCGGCTCAATTCTTTTCAGTCGCGCGCTAAAATCTCTCGAAGGTCGTTTCATCGTGTCGGCTGAACATGTTTCAGTTTCGGAGTATGAAACACTGGCACCCCATGAAATCACCTAGTAAACATTTTTTTTTTTTTCAGTGAGTTTTGCAGGAACCAGTTGTGGCGAGACAAATGCATCCAATCTAAGGGCTAAGGCCTTTCTATCTTGTTTTGTCGTCTCCAGCAGGGTGGAAGCTGCGACTCAACAAACTGCCCGACTTGGAGTTTTTTCGCATTATTTGTTAGTTTAATTTTCTTTGTTCTGCCTCGCATTGCTTTTTTGCCATACTTTGCCCTTCTTGTCTATTACTTGGCAGTGTTTGGTTTTGCATTGTATTGATCTCCCGTGATTTGCTTTGTTTCGTCTTGCCTTGATTTGTCCTGCTTCGCTTTACCCTACTTGCTTGCTAACCAGTACTTTAATTCCCCCTAGCCCTGGAAGTGATGTACTGGCCTCTGACACTGCGTGCCTTCACTCAGCGGCAATCATGCTCAACGCTCACAGGCGATCAAAATCTTGCCCTCCTCTGGGCATCAAAGTTTTTTTCGGCACATAAGAAAGAAACCGCTCAAAATTACGCAGTTCTCCCAGAAACTGCGCTATTTGGAGTTTATTTCTACACCCCTATAACTTCATAACTGAAAATTTTTGCGTCTCGTGTGATTGCGAAAACTTGTTTAACAAATTAATCTGTAATTACGAAGTTAAATACAGACTTTTCTATATATTTCCAAGCACAATTCTCTTCAACTTTCATTCATTGAGCTCTTCCAGTCTTTCTTTTTTACGGAAACTAAAACGGCATTGACCAACAAGCAAATGGAATGACGTTTCGGCTTTCAACACGGCAGACTTTTTCACAATTATCACGACGAAAGTGAACAACGCTGCTCAGTGGGAGCCGAAACGTAATTCCATTTGTTTTTGTTTTTTTTGGTAGGTGCCGTTTTGCTTTTCGTCATGCTTGAGTCCGTCACTCTTGCTTGCAGTTCTTTTTTCTTTGCCTGACCTCAGCCTGGACGTCCAGTATGTGATGTCCGAAATAACACTCTGTTTAGCCAACGTGTCTCTCTCAAAACAGGAAACTTCGACGCCACCAAGAGCGACATGGTGCTTCACGTTCATAAACGGTTCACGCATAAGCGCGCTCTGTACTACGATTCGATAATCTTCAGCCAGTAGTAACAACAGTAGCGTGCGTTTACGCAACACATTTTGTTACGTATAAGAATTTATAATCCTCATAACTGATGTCTCTGGATCAAGCCTCTACATTGAGTGCATACTGACCACGCTATTTCCAGTCACATAGACCAATTCTAGAATTCACAGTTAGGCAAACAACTGCCCGATGTACAAAATCACGGTCAGGGAAGTGTGCTTCACGCCCTGTAAAAGACCTGAACCGACCAAGGCTTTGTGCGCCGCTGCCCTCCTGGCTGGTTTGTTCCTCCTGAAGTTGGGCTTACTGAACAAGTAGCAGGTCTGCGACATGTTGGTCGAGACCTGGCAGACAGTACTCAAGATCCCAGGACATGAGCGTTGGAAGTGGAATAAAATTTATTCCAGGTCTCCTTGATACAGTCATACGATTAGCGAGAAAAAAAATCAAGCAGGGAATGATGCAATTCCTGAATAACTTGGCACTTCAGGCTAATTTCATTGATTGATTTATTGATTTATTGATTGATTGATTGATTGATTGATTGATTGATGCTGAATAATTTAAGGACTGACTGATAAATTAAGTGAACAATAAACCGGTGGCTGCTTAACAGACTTACTCATTCACTGAATAACTTCCTTACTGATTGATGAGTTGAACGATTGATTGAACTGGCTGACTGCTCCGTGCCAAATCCTCAGTGCGGGTGCATACGATGCGGTGAACTGGAGTTCTTTAAAGTGCACAGAGAGACCTCATTACAATGATGGTTTTCTTACATTTCGGCCCCATCGAAACGCGGCCGCCGCTGTCGCCATCGAACCCGAAACCTTGCTCAGCCACCAATGGTCATAGGCAAGGCTAGAACACAGCGGCAGCTTTGCAGGGGATGCTGAGAGAAGGCGACAGAAGAGTAGAGTGTGCAGCTGGCTGCACAGGTATGCAACAGTGTTTCGTCGCTTATGCCCATACACTCGCTCTTCTACAGTCTGCTTCACTGCCCTCTACACGACAGGTTGATGCGTCATGTTACACCATTACGCTGGTGCCGTATACTTCTCTTCGCCAGCGTAGCCCCACAAGACATGCCATGTTAAAAAAAGACACTGCGCAGCCGGGACCCCATAAACATGTCCTCCATGCAAACGCTCTTGCTGTGCCTTGCCGACCTCTATATAAGGCTGCAGGCTTAAGACGAATTAGTACATACTGTTAACGCAAACCCATCCTTAATGCCGGTGCACTCATCTGTAGCGTGCAGTAAAGAAATGAGAGACAACAAGAGCAGAAGCAGATAAAAGAGAGCTATGAACATTTAAAGAGGGCTGTAACACACGGCATAACGGAAACCCGCGCATCGCCATAAGCGCTTTTTTCACGAAATTCACGAGGGCCCGGCAGTAAGACCAGTTATAACTTTGGTTTAGGTTATATATGTAGTGTCATGCTAGACCAGCATAATGACTTCCCCTCACCGGGCCTTCCTCCTCGGAGGTATGACCCCATTTAAACACGCTAATGGTGAACGCTTTGCCCAGACGAAGACAAGTCCTCTTGTCGAGACGTCGGCAATGACTCCCAGCTATACAGCCGCCGTTTCATGGAAATTAGGGATGCCGAAAGTAGCCTGACGGACGGACACATGCATGCAAGTTCCATGTGGTCTGTAATGAAACGCCTTTCAATTTTTGCCCTGAAAGGCAAAAAGAATAGGCAAATCAGGGGCCTGTTATTTGCGAGCATTGTAAGAGAGGTACGGCTAACTTCTGGTGCTGCTATGCTTGATGCTATATGAGATGGCGACCCGAAAAAACACAGTTTGTCACGGACCTCACTGATATTTGCTGCCAAACGTAATTTTTATTCCTGATATTTTTTTTGTTTTTTGAAGCGAAGAAAAAAGAGGGGGGGAGGGCACGCTGAAAGGGAAGCATTATCCAGGCGGTAAATTAAAACAGGAAAAGCAGGAAGAGTGCGACGAACAAAAAGGGGGAAGGGGCAATGCACTGGGATCATGTCTAATCCTGGCAAGCGGTGAGCACAAGAACGATCCAAACGTTTCTCTGTAAAACCGTACAATGACCACATCATAATTTTTGAAGGAATGGAAGGCTAGAAAAAAAAACAGCGTAGAGCAACAATAACAACAAAAAGTTGAAGAAACAAACATAAGCTAGCGGAGCAAGCAACAGCAAAGCAAGGCAACTTATAGGTAGACAGGCATCCATAGACAAATATGGGCACGACACCACCACGTGAGCTCTTATGAGTTCTTCTCGCGCTTATCTGTGAAGAGTGCAAGCGATCCGCAGCAACAACTGCGTGACCAAGAACCAGAGTCAAGCATGACTCTAGCCGAATTTCGTGACTACAGTAATTCCAGTGAAAGCTTAAATGGCATTTCGGACAGCAGAGCATAGCGTCGAAGGGTTTCATACCTGACTCCAAGCAGCGCATTAGCATGGCGCTACGGACTCGAGGAACTAGTGTACTTTGCAGTTTTTCGCAGCTGGCATCGTTTATTTTGTTTGGTCCTTTGTTTCCACAGGTAATGTTGTGCCATCACCCACAATCATCCGCAAAGATTCGAGTAGCAAAGAAAGCGCTGTCGGATTCATCATGCCTTGTATCCACCTGCACTGAGTGACAGTTAAAAAGAGTTCCCAGGTTCGAACCCGACCGCGGCGGCTGCGTTTTTATGGAGGCAAAACACTAAGGCGCCCGTGAGCTGTGCGATGTCAGTGCACGTTGAAGATCCCCAGGTGGTCGAAATTATTCCGGAGCCCTCCACTACGGCACCTCTTTCTACCGTTCTTATTCATTCACTCCCTCCTTTATCCCTTCCCTTACGGCGCGGTTCAGGTGTCCGCCGACATATGAGAGAGATACTGCGCCATTTCCCTTCCCCAAAAACCAATTATTATTATTATTATAAAAGCAGCATGGCAGTTCCGACACGGCGACACAAAAGTGGACAGGGTGGGCGCCGCATCTTTGTCTCCGTCCGCGTTCTATCACGCTCCTTTTACACGTCAGTATGCATCGGATAGCCCGGACCAATCTTTTCTTTCAAAACTGAGTCGGCATTGCGTGTTTCTTTTTTTCTCTCTCTTCTAGCGCGCAAGACTCTAAACCCATCTCGATGCTTCCACAGGACGACAGACCGAGACTCCATCATCCCAACTGTTTCAACTCACCCGGCTATAGATGCGAGAATATTCCTAGGAAAAACAAATATACTGAAAAGTATTACGCGTAAACCGGGCGTCTGCTTCTTTATCGCTTGTTTTATCGCGCAGTTCGCCGGAGTCGCTCCCATTCTTCATTCTGTCCGGAGGAAACACAGGCCAGCCAACATCAAACCGGAAAGCACGTGGGCCAAGAATCCACGCAGCGTCCGATCGTAGAACGAAAGCGGACTCGAAAAAAAAAATAAAGATGATACATTAAACGGAGAAGTAAACCGCTGCGCTCCCGGAGTATATTCGACACCGCAGCGGTGAGCAAGCGAGCGAGCGAACCGGGCCCATTACAGCGATTGGGTTGCTCGAGGCACACGGGGGGAGGTGGAAGAGAAAGGTACGAGCAGGAAAAAAGGATGAAGTCGGGAGAAAGGGCGAAGGACGGAGGGAAAGACCGCGAAGCTTATTCGGACAACACCGCGCGGCGCTGTGCATCGCCGGCATGAACGCCGGCCGGCCATCCTACGGCGGCATAGCTGCCGCTCCTGGCTGCTTCTTCGAGACGCCGCTTCAGCGCTGCCTGGCGGTCCGTGGTGGTGGCGCCCACAAAAGCCGACGTTGAGCGATGGGCGATTGCATTGTATGCCCGTTCAGAACACAAGCCACGAGAAGTCTCAATCAAGGCTGCCGTTCTACCTTTTTTTTATTACCCTTAGCGGATGCCGTTACTCGAACTATAATTCCTCTTTTTTTTATTTCTCTCTCTCACTACGTTGCATACCTTATTTGCGCCTCACAACCAAGAAGGTTTGCGCTCTTTCAAGCTCTATTTTGGTCTGTCTGTCGCAGCTTGTCGCCTTTAGTTGAGTGTTGCAGCAGTTTTCTGCTTCTGATTTATGTGCTTGTCAACATAAAGACCAACATCAATCTCGATGTAGCGCTCTCACTGCTTGATTCGCATGTCTACAACAGTGCTGTCAATTGCGCAGGAACTGGTAAAATTTAAATCCTTTCTTTCTTACTGACCTCTCTTTCTCTGTACCTTGCGGGTGGTCTGAAGGATGCGGCAAAACCATCATGAATTATGTGAATTTCGACTGCGGATCAAATGGTGAGACAAATTCGAATTCACTGAGGTTTAGTTGCTACCAGAACAGTTCGTTTCTTGTTTTCGCATTCGCGGTGAGCAGGAGGAGGAGGAGGAGGAAAGGTTGGGAAGTTAATCGGAAGGATAATCGGCTTGCATTCGCGGTGACTCATTCCACTAACTTATGGCCCTTCTTAACCACATTCTGAAAGCAGAAAATGCGATAGTATTTAGGTTCCCTTCTATGATGTCGACTATGAGTGCCTAATGTTCATCTTGCAATTTTCCCGCACCCGCCGCGTTAGCTCAGTGGTTAGGGCGCTCGACTACTGATCCGGAGTTCCCGGGTTCGAACCCGACCGCGGCGGCTGCGTTTTCATGGAGGAAAAACGCTAAGGCGCCCTTGTGCTGTGCGATGTCAGTGCACGTTAAAGATCCCCAGGTGGTCGAAATTATTCCAGAGCCCTCCACTACGGCACCTCTCTCTTCCTTTCTTCTTTCACTCCCTCCCTTGTCCCTTCCCTTACGGCGCGGTTCAGGTGTCCAACGATATATGAGACAGATACTGCACCATTTCCTTTCCCTAAAAACCAATTATTTATTGAATATTATTCCCGCCACATGCCCGTGCAGAGTAACATGCTCAGAGCTAAGGAACGAGGTTCCTCCGTATAAATATCGTTCGCCACGCCGCTGGCTCTATAACTCCTCCAGCTTTATTGCCTTCAAGCTGAGCAATACTGCATTTTTTTTTTCACTTACACGTACAGTCGGGCTCAAAAGTCTGTCGACCATTTGCTCCTTAAACGAACCCGATAGCCCTGTTCTTATCCGGCAGCTGGAGACCATACTTGAGCAAACGAAAGAACAAAATTTTGACTTTCACCTCCGCGAGTGTGATCTACAGCTGCCGGATAATTGCAGAGCTATCGGCTTCGTTTCAGGAAAGCGGGGTCCACAGACTTTTATCCCCGATTGTACATACAAGAAAATGTTCATGTCTCACAGTTGCTCTGGCTACGCTCCTTTGAGCAGGAGCTGGCAGGAGCAGAGCTCGTTCTTCTTTTTTTTTTTGTCTGTTTGGCAATGGCAACCGTCGACAATACACCTTTATCCTCCTGCACGGACCCAACCCGCCGCCGCGGCCAACCGGTGTTCCGATTTTGCTCACAAACCAAGGCGGGCTGGGCGCCGTCGACCGCAGTGCCGAGTGCGACGTTCCCGGAGACAATGGCCGCAGCGAGGTGGAGGTCGAGGGGGAGGAGGAAAAGAGGGGAGAGAGGGAGGATGCCGATCCCGCGCTTCCTTTTCTCGTCCCCATTCAGCCGGCCGACCGTCCTGTGGCAACCTCTCCTCGCCACGTCTTTTGGCAAACACATTACTGGCGCGCTCTCGCCGCTCTCCCGGCAAAATTTCGCCCGCACTTTGTCTTTCCTTTGTATGCTCATCTTCTTGCTTTGAGCTCCTGCGGTTGCGAAAGGAAACGACATCGGCGTTCCCCCCGAGCGGACTCTGCGGCGCGTGGTCCGCGCTCTCTAACGAGTTGCGTGCACTGCGGCCGAGACTTTGTTTGGTGTGGCGGTGGTGGTAGTGGCTGCGACAGTTGTCCATTACTTAAGACGACCGCGGTGAAACCACGACAAGCTAGACACCAACAAAGAGCAGCAATCTAGCGATGGCTGAGTATACGTGAGCCGAGAGCGAAGGCAACAGCGCAGTATAACTCTTAGCTGACAACACGAAATACCCTCCGGAATTTCGGGGAAATCGCACCTTTGTGACTGTCTCGAAAACCACGGCTATACACATTTTCTGGCTTTAGATACGTGTCGTTAGACTGGACAAACCCTGTCCAATCGATGCTGAAGATTTTTCAAGTGAAAAAGAAGTCGAACGCATTTGGCGTTCATAAACAATACTTTTAGAACTGGCTGAGCTTACATAAGATAGGAATTCATTGCTTTATCTGGTGTATGGTATGGTATGGTATGGTATGGTATGGTATGGTATGGTATGGTATGGTATGGTATGGTATGGTATGGTATGGTATGGTATGGTATGGTTTAGCGACTCAGGCTATGAAGGACGCCGTAGTGGGGGGCTCCGGAAATTCCGACTAACTGCAATCCTTTAATGTGCTCTGACATAATAATAATAATGATAATGATAATAATAAATTATTTATTGGTGAAAATTCAAGATACATATGTATCTTGAACATCGCACAGTACACGGGCCTCTAGCATTTCGCCTCTATCGAAATGCGACCGCCACAGCAAAGATCGAACTCGCGTCTTTCGGGCCAGCCGCCAGCACAAGCCACCGCGGCGACTGTATGTTGTATGGTATGGTATGGTATGGTATGGTATGGTATGGTATGGTATGGTATGGTATGGTATGGTATGGTGTGGGAGGTGTCTTTATTCTGCAGAAGGCGTAGTTAGGCTGGTGATGATGACGATGATACGATATGTGCGTGTGTGAGGTGCACAAAAGATCTTCGGAGGATTTGAGAACGCGGTGCGTCGGACAGCGGAGCGCTGCGCGTGCCACCCCAGCGTCGCACGTGTGGGCGTGCGAATGGTGTGTGCCAGGCGACGGCGACAAAGAGCGTGGCGAGCACGAGGAGCGGAGAGCTGACGTGTCAGAAAACCGAGGTGTAAAGGAAGGCAGCGCAGCGGAGGTGGTGTCATTCAAGTGCGGAGGTGGAAGACGTTGGGTCCGTGCTGCCGTGGGCCTCCCTTGGATCACCGACGCAAGCCTCCTGCGTTCTTTGCAAGTGTGGAGGTGGCAGACGATGGACTGAGGGTCCGTGTTGCCGAAAGGCACTCTTGGATAGCCTGCTTTCAGCCTCTGGCGTTTCGTGACGCCGTCAACGGGACCTGGCTACGTTTTTCCTGCGGCTGCCAAGTTCTTCGGGCTGTTGACGGGAGACCAGCGGCGTCTCCCTGTGTTCCTATCCGCTCCTACTACCGCCTGGCTCCCTTCGACGCAACGCCAGCGACGCGTCGCACTACGACCCGCGTTCGCCCTGTCTGCAAGGCATCCCCGCTTCACCTGGGACGCTCAGTACCTGGTGAACTCTCCTTTCATTCTGTAGTGTTGTACGCTTGTTGAGTGCGTGTTTTTCTTGCTGGCGTGTGCGTTTCTTATTGGCCCCTTTTCCTTTAAATTATAAATACGGCGTCGTTTTGTTTTCTTTCATCTCTTTGTGCTCTTGTCCTCTTGCTCGAACCTACACGCGATAGCGTTCCCCTTCGGAAAGTCGGGGACGCGCTACCAATTCGCGACAGTGTGAATGGCGTAGGCATAGCGCGACCTGGTATGGCGTGGATGGCATGGTATACTATGGTACGGTATCGTATGGTGTGGTATCGTACGGTATAATATGGTCCGGTATGGTATGACTATACTGCAGTGAGTGGTAACAAGTCCTGATGTCTACATGAACGCAATGACACCAATGCGTAGCAGTTTGATTTCCAGGTAGGCCGTGTTACTAAACTCACACACTGCCAGATTCAAGATGAGTCACTGAGTACGTATCACTGCCTGCAGTGATAAACACATAAAAAATGCTCTTAACATTAAGTGTGGCTCAGTTTTGCATTCATTTATTGTGAGTTGCATAAATTTATTCCTTTTTATTCTATATCTTCTTCACTATTTTTCTCTTTTGGCGTCAAAGTCAGGCGTACACACCATGCTCAGCACAAAGGTCTGTACACAGGTCCAGTATTTCTTTCTTTTTTTATCCTAAACGGCGCTCAGCTTAAAAGTAACAGCCTGTATCTTTATTCCATCATTCATTAAATGCACACTTTTTAAGTGCCGGTTTAAGCTTCGGTTTCAGGTCCTAACACTTGTTAACTATAACCAACCAAATTACATCACTCTATACGTATACTCATCGTGATCCTAGTTGCCGCTGCAGTACTGGTGCCCAACTCCGATTATCACTACTGTTCATCCTAACACTAGTATGGATAACTAAAAAACATGACATTTCACCATCACCTCGCGTTTGCCTCATTATGGCCTTCGGTGCACCGCTACCCCACTTAACCGCAACTACTACCGGTATTACTACTACTCCTCCACCTAAACCTGATATAATGTAATCCACGGAATCGTCGAACCCGCGCGTTTTGAAATTGCGCGGTATCGGCCGCGCCGCACTGAACCATCGAGGCGAAGCGTAATTAAGCATCGACAGCCGCCGCCGACCGTCAGCGAAGCGGCGCTTTACGCAGCGCTCCGACCGACCCGAGACGACCGCTGCACGGCTTCTTGCCTCCCTCCGATGCCCCCACGTTCTTTCCATGTAGCGACACCGCCGCAAACCGAGCGATATAAAGCGGGAGGCGGAGACTCAAAAAGAAGACGGTGGGGGTGACAGCGAGAAGCAGCAGAATGTTGCTACGAGAGCGATCGCGTTCATGGTATGGTACAGTTCTTTGTGCAAGGGAAGTTCTGTGCACAGGGAAGGCAAAGAACGACGGGAGTGAGGGAAGAATTTGGGGAAGCGAAAGGGGAGAGTATGATAGTTGAACGGTACAAGCGCCCACGAGCAAAAACATACGACGACGGTGTCGGGGCAAGCGAAACAAGCCGCTCCGCTGTGTCGCGCTCACTGGCCGCGACGAACGTGTGCGTGTGAGTGAGTGTGCGTGTGCGAGCGTGTGCGTGTGTGTGTGTGTGTGCATGTGTGTGTGGGTTACGGAAGCCGTGGTGAATAGGCTTCGCATAAATGGCACACTTCGTTGGGGTGTGAATTCCTGGGGAATGCGATGACCGATGTTCCCATCATTAGGGATCGCATGGTGGGATACAGAGAAAGTATACAGCACTATCGTTTGCAAAGCGCTAGAGTTCCTCCAGCAGGTAGATCCTTGACTAGACACCAAGCCATCAGCTGGCGCCGGTTACAAGCTTACACCTTGTCAAACCCGGCCCTCTTGAGTCTTATGTACCCAGGGCAATTTTCAGAAAAATGAACAGTCTTGCGAACATAGGGCCACTTTGGACCACATACTATTGGAATACGCTCATGCCCCCGGGTGGGGTGGGGGGGGGGGGGGGGGGGGCGAGGCATACAGACGAAATACCAATGGAAGGCCTTACTATTGACTTCCGACCCGGCGACTCAGCTACAATTCGCCCGATTGGCCGAAGCCGCCGCCGAGAGTCAAGACCTTTCGGCCGTCGTCTAGACGGATAGCCCTTTGGCTACCCTCTTTCTGGTGGGCAATAAAAGTTTTCCTATCCTAACATCGGTACCTCCTTTCTTTTTATATATATTTCGGTGCAAAATGAGTACTGCGCTACAAAAGACAGGCGGCTAGGAGACATCGGTGCCTGCCGGTCACGCTTGCGCCTTTTTGCTAGCAGTCAGGGCAGCGCGCGAAACCTGTTCAACATTAGGTTAGTTAGCGAGTGTCTGCTAGTAAGCTAGCTGGCGAACGGAACAGCGCGGCGTACGGAGAGCCAGCAGTGTTGGCCGAGACACTGACGTTGTCAGAAGGGGAGTAACATGTCATGCGGCGAGCAGTATCCATTTTCATT
Source organism: Amblyomma americanum (assembly GCF_052857255.1). Taxonomy (NCBI): domain Eukaryota; kingdom Metazoa; phylum Arthropoda; class Arachnida; order Ixodida; family Ixodidae; genus Amblyomma; species Amblyomma americanum. Next base: position 3,597,827 of record NC_135507.1, on the reverse strand, counting down.
CCTGTCTAATTCTGCAACTGAAGAACTGATGCTGCGAAGTAAGCATTTGTCTATACAACCATGTCACGCGGCGCTCTAGCTAACATGTTAACCACCTTGACCTCCAGACTCTCCGGGGTTCCTAAATAGAAATGCGGAGCACCAAACACATCGCGCCATATATATAGGAAAAAAACGAAGTGCAACTCTTCATCGCGTCATGGCACACTGCTGGAACATATCTGGCTGATGTGCATCGTATTAGAAAAATTCAAGCTGAAGTAGTTCTTTTCACGGCAGTGCGTCAGCGAACATACAGTCAAGAGGAAGCAGAATGTACCAGTGCCACAGCGCTTGGTGAAGCATGCCATGTGGTAGACACGCGTCACTGCACACGGAGTAGAGTAGCTTCACTGAGCACCAACAAATGCATGCTGATCAGCAGCCAGTAATCGGCAGAGCAGAGTTCATCCAAAAATATTCGCAGAAATGACACTTCATCCTTTTAATTTCAAAAACAAGTCTGGCGCCTCATCTAAATGAGGAAACACCGGTTGGCGGCCAAGAAGAGTAAGTGTGCATGCGCCTGAGTCTCCGTCATGGCGTAAGTCGCACACTCGAAGTACCCCACATGTTGGAAAGGAGACGGCGCAGACCTCCATTTAGGCACTTCAGCAATGTGCCGCCACAGTGAGCTGCGGCGTTTCTAGCGAACATTACGGGTGGCCTCCTTCCAGTGCCTCTGTGGCGTTGTGCATGCATTGACAAGCTGGCGTTCAGCTGGATTGATGACGCTGGTTTGACAACTACGGGAGGAGCTTCATTGCAGAAAAGGGGTCAGAATACTCCGAACAGTATTTAACGTACCACACGCGATGCTTCGTGTACTGAGAACACAATGCGGTGGCAGTCACAGCGCTTCCATTACTGGAGGAACGTAGGCGTCCAACGAATCACCAGTAGGTTGAGCTCATCCACTCGTAACGCGCCGCGTGGTTCAGCGTTAAGTCGTTCGGCTGCTGAGAACGAGGTCGCAGAATGAAATCCCGTCCATGTTTTGACCGGGGCAACATACTAGAACTCCCATGTGCTGTGCGATGTGGCTGAACGTTACATAACCCTCGGTGGTCGAAATCAATCAGCCCATAACCCTCCCCACCCATTCCTCTTGGGAAGATGACCGGCGCCGGCTCATCGAGCGGGCCGAGAAGATAGCGGTGGCCAACGGGGCCGTGGACTGAGAGTCCCTGAGACCGCTGTGCCCATCAGGAACCCGCAAAACCAGCAACAGCTGCTCTAGCGGGCCTGCAGGATGCGGCGGCAATCAGGAGGGCTCCAATCAGGAAGACAAGGCACATTATACTTGATGAAAGTTTTTTCTCCTCCTCCTTCTCCCCAATAAGGCGCCTCTATTTTCTTCGCTCTGCTTCTTCCTTGAAAAAAAATAGAGACGCCTTATTGAAGAGGAGGAGGAAAAACTTTTATCAAGTACAGTGTGCCTTGTCTTTCTCTATTTTTCTTCGCTCTACTTCTTCCGGGTCAGGGCGCTCGGCTACTGATCCGGAGTTCCCGGGTTCGAATCCGACCGCAGCGGCTGCGTTTCGATGGAGGCAAAACGCTAAGGCGCCCCGTGTGCTGGGCTATGTCAGCGCAGGTTAAAGTCCACAGGTGGTCGAAATTATTCCGGAGCTCTCCACTACGGCACCTCTTTCTTCCTTTCTTCTTTCACTCCCTCATTTATCCCTTCTCTTCCGGTGCGGTTCAGGTGTCCGCCGATATGTGAGACAGATACTGCGCCATTTCTTTCCCCACGAAAAACCAATTTTCATTTTTCATTTTCTTCTTCCTTTCTCCCACAGCGCGTTGAGGTGTCCAACAAAAGTGTGACAGTTCCTGTGGCTTTCCTTTTCTCAAAAACAAGTTTACCGTACATGTAATCACATGTGGTTCGTTATCGCGATTTCCCATTTCAAGATCCGCATGACCTTTCAAATACATGCCTGCCCACCACTCTGGTGAAAAATCCTTCATCCGGCTCTCTAAAAAATTGATCAAGTAGTTTTCCTACGTGTTACGTCCTGAGCTGTGGCTAGCCAGCTACAAAGGAGCTGAAAGTAGTCGGGAAGAGGACGACATCAATATGTTTCAACCCGAGGAATGAGTTGCCCAACAGTTTCTGACAGCTTAAAAAGGCAAATTTGCAAGTCAAACTTGCCTCTTTGCTTCATGCTTTTCGTTTTTCAACCTTCTCCCTCTTTTCACTTGCTTCTAGTTTGGCTTGACGGTATTACAAACTTAAAGCTAGGTAAACACGGTAAAAACAATCTTTCGATCGCTCTCACTCGTTCTGACACGAACTGGTTTGCATTCGGAGCAGGCGTTTTTTTTTTTTTTTCCCCGATGACGCCAGGAAAAATGTATTTTCCAAAGATTTAATGAGAGGGATGAGAAGCCAAACTGGTTGTGACAGTTGGCCGTAGTCCGAGCCGTTTGAGGAGCCGAATCGAGCTCGTCACGGCGTGTGGTGAATAACGATCCCCCCCCCCCCCCACACACACACACATACACACATACACACTTTTTCTTCCAACATTGCATGTGACGTAGTCGGCTTCAAACCTTGAGCGGCTGGTTTCGAGGAATAAGCCTTGCGTCTGGGGACCTCATTATACATAATTCTAGGGAAGCAAACGAAGGGCAGAAAATAAAAGGTGCCTGCAAGGCTCGATGGTACGGCGGATCTCACGACAATTCGAGAACATCACAGAGATGTAAAAAAAGTTACATTTGTTTAGAGCCCCAATACACACGTGAACTTTACGAAGGGTCACATAGCTGCGGGCTAATTTTTGACCACCTCGGGATCTCTGTCTTGCCCCAAACCAAGCGTTTTTAGCATTTCACATGCATTTAAATGCGGTCGCTGCTGCTAGGGCATCGAACCCGCCACAGGGCTTTTCATTACGAGTTCTATTTTTCGAGAATTTGAGGAGTAAAAATATCAGGCGGTATTTTTCGAGTTCAAATTGAAGCGATACTCGGGTTATTTAGAAAAAAACTTCCTTCGGGCTGGTGTTTTTTTTTTTTGGGGGGGGGGGGGGGGGGGTGATTTTCTGCAGCACAAGAAAGTTTGGTAAAAGAGCTAATTTGCGGTACACACAAAATGCTCTATTTTTTGCTCATTATTTTATAAACAACATCGAAATCGTGGGTTTTACAGAAAAATTCTTTGCCATTTAAGATTTTTATTTCTAATATATTCTAAATATTTCGTCGCGCAAGTTACAACCTCCTATAGAGACCTCCCGCGTCTATGCATGATCGGCCTGCTTTTATTTGTACAGTGCCAAAAACATTCAACATCAAAGCGACGATTTTAAAAGCGCAAGGTCCTGGGGTCAATGTGGCGTTAGGGGTGGATAGCCATTCATGCTGGTATTCTAACAAAGACGTCTGGTCGGTAGCCATGTTTTGGACTCTTGCTTCTCAGTTGCCTTTTTCAAACTTATCCTCAAATTCACCCGTCTCGTGTAAACGAGCGTTAAGAACGGGCTAAAATCCTAAGTTGGCCAAAGACACCGACAATTTTTTTTTTTGGTATCTTCAGCTTTGTGAACTGAAAACGAAGGCGCATTTCCGGGGTAAAAATCGCGTTTAACCCCCGAAGTATGAGTTGTGGGTGCAAGAATCGGGTTAAATCAAGTTTTTACCGAAAACCAAGGGTCCTACTAGAGCTGTAAAGTGCACACACCGCCACATTCGGGTTACGCTGGCGAGGGCCAACGTAATAGTGGCGTGACACTGCCATGGCTGGAAGCATTTCACGTGGCGTTATGGTGCGTCACGGACCTGCCGCTATCTGTGTGGCGTGACAGTAACATGAGGGTGGCGTGATGATTTCCGTAATTGTACGCAATTACGTTTCTAAAAATAGTTTCAGGACAGCTTGGTCACAAGATAACAGCAACAAATAATGTTATGTTCATTCATTGATATTTTGCAAACAAAATAAATTACTTTGTAGGGCAGTTTTCACGGTAAGCTGCCGGACTTCTGTTTCGATTCATATATTGCCAACTTTTCATGACAGCGCTCCAGCTAATTAATCATCTAGATGCAACCAAATGCGCATTTGAAGAAAAATATAATAAAAATGTGGTAATTGTTCAAAGAAATTCTTCAAAGAACAATACTCCGCAGGTAGATCACGGGAAAAGGCGCAATTTTTAGACTATTCCGAAAAGCCTGTACTGTCACTTCTAGGTAATTAGCGGTATGTCACACAGCGTCGCCCCACTAAGCTTCTTTCCCATATGCACGCGTCTAGGACAAAAGAAGAGGCGCTAGCAATTAATACTAATATTTGCTTATGAGGAAAGGAGAGGCGCTTCGAATATAATTTCTTGTTTAGCCTAGGTACGGGGTTGAAATGTTTAAGTTTGCAACACTGCAATGTTTGATTAAAAGATGCCATTTGCGCCATTACGTAATCGGTGCGGATAAAAATAATAGTACACTTTCTAGACGAATTCCAAATGACCCAACATGCCCAAATTGCAACCACGGAGAATCCGTCACTCAGACGCACATCCCCTGAGGATGCAAAAATAGCCCGCCCTCAGAGGCCCTTCTGCCAGCTCCCTCTGAGCAAAGCGGGGACCAACTCCTCACCCAGCCAGACAAGACCAGTCAATTTGCACTCGTTTCGTGGGCCCAGGACGTCGCCCCCACCTGGGGGTCACACATAACCCACCTGCCCTAATTCCCGACACCTGTGGAAAATAAAGTTGTCTCTCTCTTTCTCTCTCCCGATGAAAGATGCTTAGTTTCATTGTCCGCTGAATTCGACGGGCAGCGATGTGATAAAGAAAGCCGCTCCAATCGATGGCAACTCAAAAAAAAAAGAATGAGCTGTAAAAGACAGCAGCACAGGCAGGAAAGTGGACTCGGAATATGAATAATAGATGATCGGTGTTGATGAAATATGCCTGACAGAGGTGGGCGAATGGATGACCGCTACGTCAGCTGCGTTTGAAAGGACCTATCGGGATGCTCGTCACGCTAAGAGTGGAATGCGAGAGCATTAGATTTCGCATTATTCACAGCTTCTTTTCTAACTTATCTGGGTGTTTGCGTAAGTTTTTTTGCAATTGTGTGTCATCATTCGCCATCTTAGGACTGCTAGCTGCTGTAGCAAGTATCTGCTACGCTGTGAACAGTGATATGTTTGCATATATCACTTTTTTCTTATTTTTAATTTCGATTCACTATATAGATTGATGTGTAGAAACGACGTTGCTCACAACCTGGCGTACAGGTTATAATGACGTCACAAGGCCAAGTGACCTCTCTCGACCAATCATTAATTGCCGCCTGCCACGGAGGACAGGTTGCTCACAATCCGGAGGCCAGGTTGCCATCTGCCACGGAAAGGTTGTGGCAACAATACAGTCACGTGACCTCTCTCGGTCAATCAGGGTGGCTCAGCAGGCGTCATGTGACCTCCCTTGCCCAATCAGTGAATTTCGTCTCGGACATCTGCGGGGTTTTGGTGTGGCGAAAACTCTAATGAAAATTTGCGATACAAGGCAAGACTAGCCATGCAACGGAGAATGGAAAGATTGAACTGACCAGACTGTAGCTTTAGAGTTGATACGCTAACGCCTCAGCATAAAAAAAAATGAACAAATATTCTTCCTCTGTTCTTTGTGCAGCTTCCAAAGTGCAGTCGCAGTGCCAAAAGCGAGTCTTAAAGAATGACACGACCAAGCAGGGAATCGCTATGACCGAAATGATAGCGAGGCAGCTCAAGATAACGCGACAAGGCAGCTAGCAAACCGAATGCGTCCGCGCAATACAACTCCCGAAGCAAAGTGACTTCCCTTGCCCACGCGTCGCCGTCACCTCGATTCGAATCCCCGTTTCACAAAGCTGTCGAGCTCTGTATGTCGCTAAGCAGCAAGAAAGCTCACCCTGATTCAACATTCGCCGGCTCCGCAAACTGAAGTCGAAGCTATTGAAGTCGTCGTGCGAGGGACGCGCCTAATCTTAATCAGCCGAAACTTGCAAGAAGAGAGGAGATGTCGAAATGAGGAATGACGCGGGTTTGGGATGAAACGCGTAGTCGCAGGGATGCGGAATTACGTGCATCTCACGCTGAGTTCTCTGGAGTTGCCATGCGCAGTAAATGATTTCTAGACGCTTACAGAACATGGTATTTAAGTGAGCTGGGCTGAAAACACTATTCATAACTGACAGAAGCGCAGTAAGAAGAGGTGGGTAAAAAAATTCGAACACAAACCACAGAATATACCTTTACATTCCATAAATTCTCCCAGATACGAGCATATTGAAAGCAAAGTCTCACTCGAAGTAAAAGGAGTCAAATAGCACAAGGCCACCACCAACCAAGACAGCTGGGGCGGATTGTGTTCTTTCCTCCTTTTCTAACGATGCACCTTTGCTTACGGAATATTTACGTGCGTGATTGTTCTGGACGTTAAATTAGTTGGAAGTGCTGTGTCCTGTCGTTTGTGTTCGGCGTTTTTTTTTTATTTCACCCGCCGCGGTGGTTCAGTTTCTTTCGGGTTGGCTGCTGGGCTCAACGTCACGGCAAGGCCACGGCATTGAATCCTGTCCGTGGCGGCACTGTTTCGATAAAGGCGAAATGAAACAGGCGGACTTGTACGGCGCGATGCCAACGCGCATAAAGGAACTCCAAATGGTCTAAATTAACCTGGAGCCCTCCATTATGGCGCCTCTCAAATATCCTCTATTTTGAACTTCGGGGCGCTAAACCTCATACTAACCGACAAATTCCTCATATTCTTGCGCTTTCATCAGTTTTTACAGAGCGCTTTAACCCAACGTCGTTGCCAAACCTCGAGCGATTTACTGTCGCTGCTGAGACTATAGCTGCATGAGGAACTTTTTGCTAGAAGAATCGCATAACAGACGACGTCGTTGTGTGTTGTAACTGAAAACTCTCGGAACGAACTTTCCTATGAGAACCTTTCGTCATGGGTCAGGTTGTGGGCACAGAGTGGGCCCTACAAGGTTCCTGTAGTCTATGGACTCTGTAGTGTATGGTACCTATCGTGCATCGTCCCTGTAATGCATCATCATCATCAGACTGACTACTCTCACTGCAGGGCAAAAACCTTTCCCATGTCTCTACAATTAACCCTGTCCTTTGCCATGTGCGGCCAACGTATCTCTGCAAACTTCTTAATCTCATCCATCCACCTACCTTTCTGCCGCCTCCTGCTACGCTTACCTTCGCAATACAATGCCTTGCCCAAGCCGATTTCTTCCCTATTAAGATTCTAGTCGAAAACAATCGACTAGAATCTTATTAACCCGCGTTTCTTCCCTCCCCAATTCTGCAAGCTTCCAGTCTCTTAGCGTTGCATTTATCATTTTTTCTTTTCATAGCTCGCTGCATTGTCCCTAACTTAACCTTAATCCTTTTCGTTAGCCTCCGCTTTCCAGCCCCATGGGTGAGTATCAGTAAGATACAGCTGTTGTGTGCTTTTCTTTACTCTTGAGCTTTCTCTTGAGGGATATTGGTAAACTTCCATATGCGTTTCACCACATTCTAAATCTTCTAGTTGTTTCCCTCTCATGATCCGGATCAGCAGCCACTACCTGCCCTAGGTAGATGTATTCTCTTACCACTTCTCGCTACCAATTGTGAATTGCTGTTTCATTGCGAGACTGTTAGTTTTCGGCATGTTGATTTTTAAACCCACTGTTCTGCTCTGCCTCTCTGACTGACCATGCTTTGCAGTTCATCACCTGAGTAACTTACCAAGGCAATGTAATGAGCAAATCACAAATTACTTAGGCATTTTCCATTAACTCTTATTCCCAACTGTTCCCAGTCCAGGCCTGGGGACACCTCCTGTAAACAGGCGGTGAATAGCACTCGCGAGATAATGTCTCCCTACGTGACACCATCCATTGTTCGAATTTTATTGCTCACTTTATGGAAGACTATGGTAGCCTATGGTCCATAGTCCTTGCTATGCATAGTGCTTGCAACCGCTGCGGTAGCCTAGTGTTTTGAGCATCCGCCTCGCATGCGGGGTTCGATCCCCAGTGCCGCCGAGTACCCACCGGTGATACAATGGGTACAAGCTTTCCCCTGGTCTGGTGCTCGGTATATTCAGGGTGAAATGCTTGGGAAATGGGTCTTTGAGCCCAGCTTGAGCAAACGAAAATACCTTGTGTCATGGCGCTCTTTGGCCGCAAATGCCCTTGCACCATAAAAATTCACTATCACCACTATCATCAGCATAGTGTCTGCAGTGTATGCTCCCTGTCATGCATAGTACCTGTAGTGAAAGTAGTGTGGTCCCTGCAGCACGTGGTACCTGCTGCGCTTGATCCCTGCTGTGCATGGCCCCTGTAGAAAGCGTGGTCCCTGTCGTGCACTGTTCCTTAGCATATAAGCCGCATGCTCCTTGTATGTACGGCCTTGTGCAATGGTCCCTGCAGTGTATGGTTCGTTTGCTGTCTATGCCCACAAATTGCACAGTCTCTGTCGATGTGTAGCGCGTCTCGTATGGCTTCGTAATCCACGGCGGGCTGACTTTTAACGCCGGACAATGCAGATAGCTCTGTCTGGGCGTTTAGGTCACAAAGCAGCTATCGGCCTATCCTTCGTCCGCCCCTGGACCGACAGAAAATCCCGAGAGTTTATTTACATTACTATTATAACTCTGTTTCCCTCACTTTTGTTTTCATCTTATTGTGAAATTTTTGCCCTGATGTTTCTCCATGTGGTGTGCCTTTCCTGGGCATCTGAAATACCCATTACAATTATCGTTATCACTATCGTTCTTGGGATCGAGGCGGTAATTGTTGCTACATTTCCGTGTCAATACATTTGTTTCTCAACTCAACTTGTATGTGCACGGCTGCATCTGCTTTCGATTTGTCTATTTCCTTTTTATTATGTACGAAGGAAGTCGATAGTCACTGAGGTAGGAGGTGCAGGGCTCAGATCCCACCTGCGGCATGTGGTTGTCTTTTCTATTATTTTCAAAATAATTGTGTTTCAGCTAAATCATGGTTACACCACTAAATTTATCAACACCACCATTAAACAATAAACATTCTCTGATACTTTCTTTGGTTTCGGTGACTGCTTCCTTCGTGTGTATAACATAACGATCCCCTCGTTTCTACATCCTTTTATTTATAGTTGTAAATGCGCCTGCACCAAGAGCGACAGGTTTTTCTGGGGACTTCAGTAAAAAGTTTGATTTATTTGGTGCTTTATTGGTTGATTGACTGATTGATTACCGCGATCTGATTGCGATTTCCTTGACACGTGAAGACAAGGGAGCCGAGCATAGGACACCATCGCCGTGTTCTCAACGCGTCAAACACAAATATTCCAAGGACGTAATGAAAAGAACGGCAGCCCGCGAACAGTGCAAACATAGAGAACAGGGTGTGTTTTTTTCCTCGCTGCATGCAACTCGGCGCGGCGTGCACATTGCGAGCCGCGGCGGCGGCGTGCCGCTGTCAGGTTGAATGCGTGGCCCCATTTGCCACGCCGACGCCCTCGCGCCGACCTCGCGAGAATGGCACGAGGCGCAGAAGACGAGGAGGGGTGAGGGCAAAAAAAATGGGGAGGAAAAAGGGAAGCTACCTTCTCGCTCTGTGAGAAACGTCGAGAAGAGAACTGCACGGTCGAGGAAGAGTAGAAGAGGCGGGAGGAGGAAGGGACCAGGCTCCCCCTCATCTCTTCCTCTGTCTCCGGCTTTCGTGTCTCGCGTCTCGTCTTGCTGCTCGGGGAGGAAAGTTGCGGCTAAGCGGCAGAATGGCTCCGGGGCATTGGCTGTCCTGCGCCGCCTGTGTTCCCGCTGCCTCGGTAATAGTCAGCGCCGGCCAGCGCCCGTTACGTTCGCTTCAAGGAATCGGCGGATGTGTGCGTCTGTCGGCGAGCGTGGACGTGGATTCATGAAGGACCTGCCGAACGCGCCCTTCGAGCGAGGAAGTCAGGGAATAAGGAATAAAGTTGGTGAGCGAGTGAGTGAGTAAACTTATCCCAAGAGAACATCTTTTGGCCACAGCGTCGCTTGCCTCGTAACAACATCGCCTGCTGGTACTGACTAGAGGTGCCGCTTTACTGTCTGCTCCGGTCACATATATGGGCATATATATACATATGTGCATATGTGTATAACTACGTGCAGACAGGCATTTGTAGCCACCAAAAAGAAAATTGTGCAGCTGCCACCGCAATCAAGATGATAAAGCGCTGCGAGTGATGCCTGAAGGTTGCAGGTTCAATCTTCTGAGCTAAGTGTGCTGACTGTTCTGCAACTTCCCTAGAACACCATTTACAATACAGAAGCGGTGGCTCAGTGATTATGGCGCTCGGCTGCTGACCCGGAAGACGCGGGGGCTTTGCGATCTCAGTGCACGTTAACGATACCCAGGTGGTCGAAATTACTCTGGAACGGTCCACTACGGCACCTCTTTCTTCCTTTCTTCTCTTCGTCCCTCCGTTATCCCTTCCTTTAAGGTGCGTTCCAGGTGTCTGCCGATATGACACTTACTGCGTCATTTCCTTTCCGCAAAACCAATTTTAATTGTAATCTATATACCCGCCGCGGTGGCTCAGTGGTTATGGCGCTCGGCTACTGATCCGAAGTTCCCGGGTTCGAGCCCGACCGCAGCGGCTGCGTTTCGAAGGAGGCAGAACGCTAAGGCGCCCGTGTGCTGTGCGATGTCAGTGCCCTCCACTACGGCACCTCTTTCTTCTCTTCTTCTTTCACTCCCTCCTTTATCCCTTCCCTTATGGCGCGGTTCAGGTGTCCGCCGAGATGTGAGACAGATACTGCGTCATTTCCTTTCCCCAAAAACCAATTTTCATTTTCACTCATATCTATAGTGTCATATTTCAGTTATCATCATCCTTTTCAGCAACTACCTGGACACAGATTAGCAAAATCTCATTAAATACTCTGTACCGTCATAAATAGGTGATCACAATATAACCAGGCGCAGTCTTATTGACCATAATGTGTTTTGTTTAAGTTCACACTATCCGCTGCAGCAACCCACCTTGACACGCATCACTGACCGCAATATGTCCAAGGATACTGTGCAATATTTAAGTTATTACAAGCCTTTCTAACAGCCTATGCCGTTTTCACCAAGGACCATCTAAAATATACTGCAACACATCAAGCTATCCAGCCCCAAATCAGCACTTCATCAAGGCCAGTCTAATTTATTCTCAACATCTTCATCAGCCAAACGCGATACAACTCAGCACAATCTAATTCAACATGTCGTATCAAATACCACTTGACATCATCTTCTTCAGCAGTTAACCACTGCATAAACAAGCCGAAGTTAACCATCCACCATTCTCTTCACCAGTGTTCCAGTCTGCATGCTGATGAACTCCTCTTCGTGCCGTTGACTGCGTACGCGCGTCTCCAACAAGTGAGCATCGCAGAGTAGACGGCACTGGTCTGCTGTTAGCAAGGCGGTACGAGGCGTGGAACAGTGGAAGTCAAAAATTTGGCAGCGCCTAGGAAAAAGTCTCGCGTAGTGATCTGGTTCCGTTTTCTGGAAGTCTCCACTACATGAACATACCCAGTTCAGTCTGCGATAATTGCATGGAGCCGTAAATAACGAAGTGATGGCTGCGTGATATCAGCTCACCCGTCTCGCTAGTTAAACAGTTTCCCGTACGACTGCACTTGCCATTTCGTGAATAACTGTAGTACAAAAATTAACATCACTAAATTTGTTCTGCGAATACTTACAATTGATATTAAAGTAAACTTTTCAAACGCAATTTTTTGTTTCCATTGAGAACAAATATTTTTTTTCGTCTTAATATCGTAATCAGACCCGAGGAATGATAACCTGTTAGTATTCTGCGCACAATACCAGCGATTCATGTTTACGATTATGCGTCAAATTTCGCACAAACTGTTACAGTGGTTGGAAATAGTGACGTAGTTAAATGTGAGGATTTCTCAGGTAAACAGCTGAAGGATCAGGAATAACCCTGTTTCCAAGATGCACATTCATGTCGAAGTTGAAAAAAAATCTGACTTTAATACTGGTGGCAAAATATTTCAGAATGAAAATGGAAAAGTACATGGTACCGGTTTACTGCTTTGTGAAAAAAAAATTAGAAAAAACAACCTACCTGTGACATGAACGATGCTAAATTGACTTAAAAGAGAGACATCACTGCAAAGTGCAGGACACTTTCAGAAAAACGTGCGAGTTTGCGGTGTACACGGCAGTGTACAAAGCGCCTAAAAAGGTTGGTGTGTTTAAAAGCAGAAACTTGTCACAGGGTATAAAAACCTGGGAGCTTCTACGCGACTACCTCGACCCGTCAGCGGCGATGGCATTTGGCATTCGCATATGCACTTAGAGTACACCTCCAGAACACGGGCCCTGACCTCGAAGGCTGCGTTCGACGGAGCGCATGAAAATGCTATGGCTGATAGCGACCCTAGGAATAATGCTGCCGCGCAGGTGTCCTCAGAGGGAGTTATAATGGCAACAAAATAAGGAATAAGAAGTTTGATGCAAGGAAAACAAAACAAAAAAGCAATGAAGCAGAAATAAACAAGAGCCTAATTTAGAGCGATAAAATTATCTCTGACACCATATACTTCCTCCACTGCCCTTTCATAAGCGCGAGGTATACGGCGGCCATACGCGGGGTCTCACCAAATGACCCGGTGTTCTTTGAGCTATAGAATTGACCAACCAGTAAAGTAAGTGGATGCCGACGCGAAGGGTTGGCGTGAGGCGTACGCATTCTGCCTAATACAGCATGATTTGCGTATTAGTTTCAGTTCTACCTCTATGGCCTCTCAGCTAATCTTTTTCTCTCACTGCCTCCTTCTCGCTCGGTGGGATTGTTTACGGGCAACACCAACTACATAGATTCTAGATGTAGATAGGATTCTAGATAGGTGTTGCCCACTGATGTGGTGAGAGACACCAGTGTACAATCCAGAGAGAGAGGCTGGGTACCACGGAGCTCTGTCGCAAGCATTCCTCTTCGCCCGAGAGAAACACTCAATCAAAAGGTTTAAGCAGACGACGCTGCACAGACGCAGCGCTGTTGAGACTACAATAGCTTGCTGGGAGTATAGGGTGTTGAGCTTGCCGCACTGCTGCTGTTGGTACCCCCCCCCCCCCCCCCCCCCCCCCCCCTAAGACGAGTAAAGTGCACATGCGCGGTACGTCCATCAGCAGGGATCTCGACGTGGCGGAGACATAGCTGCTGTTTGATTCCGTTCGTATGCAATGAAAGCGAAGTACAGTGCACAAATATTTCCGCCTAGCGCCCCTTCGGTGTGGAACGCATATCGCTAAATATTGCGCTGTGCAACAACTTTGATAAAGAACAGCCCGCAGTGCACTTCGGAAAACAGTTCAAAAGACCTGCACAGAGAGACAGTGCACGTGACACGAGCACTGCGCCATGTACTTCTTCCCTGCTTGTCCAGCCAGCAAGTATTTCGCGTTGTGCACGGTCGTTCTCAAACCAACCACGGAATCATCTGCTCGACAGTTGCCACCAACATCCGCTTTGTGGCGCTGCACGGTATTTCTCGAGGCGAGAGTATTCGACAAAGAATTGAAAGACACGCCGGCATGCTCACTCGCACTTGGTTCGAATCTTTTTCTGGATGGACAGCAGCAACAAAACACCGGCACAGTCGGAGAACTACACGAGAAGAGAAAGGTCGGAACGGGAGAAACATATATCACCGGGTGTCGCATTTCTATGCTCACGCGCGCCCGCCCACTCCATAGCATTCGTCTCTCCAGCAGCGTACGAGTAGTGTATGTAAAGGGCAAGGCGTGTAGTCTAAAAGATGCAATCCTTGTCGTCGCGACAGGGTTGAGGAAAACGGGGGAATGAGGAGAAGGTGGAGGAGGGGGAGCGGGAAGGAAATCACCACCGAGACAATAGGGGTCGCGAAATCATGTTCTATAGTCCCTTTTAAAAGGCAAATCAAGCCTACAGAAGCGACATCTTTGGAAATAAAACCCCAGCTAATAGCCCACGCGGATTTTTTTAATAGTGAACGGGTTGGAGAGGGGGATAATTTTTTTCTTTATCGATGGCGTCTTGCACTCTTTCCTCTCTCTTCGACGAAAAGTGGAAGGGAGAGGGGATGGGAAAATGTAGCGTAAATATGTGTAGAATGCAGACTAACAGACACATACGTAGAAAACAAAATATTCACTGAAACAAAGAAAAATATCGGAAAAGTTGTAATGCTGACAGTTCTTGCGAAAAGCGAACAGTCAATTCGAATATTTTAATAAAGATTTTAGCTTCATACGGGGGTACGAGGATACGCTCTCCTGAGAAAAAATGGCCAGTTGCCATGCTGTTCCTGCTTTCAGACACTGTTGCCTTTGTGCGCGCGCACATGCATGTGCCCTCCTTTCTTGCATTTCTCACTTTTCCATCTTAACTCTGTTCTTACCAGTCGTTTGCCGCACGACAGCCTTGTATTGTGCGTAATGACCACAATCGCAGCATAGAGAAAAAGAGCAAAAAAAAACGATGATTTTTCGTTTTATCTACTTGAATATTATTCTCGCTCTGTCTATAAAGTATATGTTTTATGAGGGCAGAAGACACGCCCGCCCAGCTTAATTCAGTGAGCGAAGAAAATAAGAGAGAATAAAGGCGCCACCATTATTTGATGGTGTTGGCAAAAAAGATAAGGGTCACTGCAGGGCAAGAAGAGAGAGGAGGGGAAAGAGAGAGAGAGTCGGTCGACCCCGCAGGCTGGTGATGGTGGTGGTGTAGACTATACAGTTCGGCACCACCACCGCAACCAGCGCTCGCTTGCTCCTCCGTCGGTCTTGGCGGCGACGTGATAAACGACGGTGCCCTCCGGCGGCGGAATAGCAAAATAATGCGCTGCTGCCGCTTCCCCACCGCTGCAGCCTCTTTGGATCTTCATCGCGGGAGTGAATCAAAATGAGCTCCCAAACACCAGGCGCCCGCGCGATGTTGTGAGAAGAAGCGAGGGGAAAAGCGTGCCTCGCTTATTTACTACGCCTGAGCACGCGAAAACAAAAGGCGAAACGAAACATAAGGAAATATCTTGAAAAGAGAAGCTGTTGCTTGGCGCCAGGCTGGTTCGATTTCGGTTATCAAATTAATATCGGCCGGCTACTAGCCGTCAATAATGACGGTGTTCTCTTTACTTTTGCTTTCGTATGTGGGGTTTAACACCCTAAGGCAACAAACACATGGGCTTCTATAGGCAGAGCAGTGGAGGGGTCCGGATTAATTTCGACCAACTGGGGTTAATCAACGTGCACTGACATCGAGAAGCGTTTTGTGTGTTCGCTTGTTTTTTATTCTGATGCCTGTTTTGCGCTCGCCAGAAAATGCGAGTTCTTTGTCCTGAATAGTCTTATTTGAACGAACGGGCCAAGGCTGGCAATGATTACAAAAAACAAAATTGCAAGTACTACACATATACAGGTTATACTGAGTGCCACGGTTGAAAAGCCGAGAGCTATACACTCCAACAGCGACATCACGAAACAAGGAGCACGCATCCGTCACTTGCAGTAAAGTCTGGACAGCTCTGCCTCGAGGTGGAATCCAGGTGCGCAACAACGTTCGGGGCTCTTGTTAAAAGCGCATGGCATACGTTGTCTTGAGAGGGCATAGGGCCCGGTCATTGTCAGCGAACCGCCTAATGCACTTAGAGAATTTGTTCCCTTTCGATACGCTGTGCCTTCAGTGCGTGTTGAGAAGGTAACTTTGCTTTACAAAAGAACGACTGAAAGATCTGTACCGGCAGCCGATGTACCAATATGACTGGAGTTTCGAAGTTTTAAACGAGGATGGAAGAGCAACAATCAGTGGAAACGAATGTCTGCTCCGCGCATCGATTAAGCTACAAACGCAATGTAATGAAGAACAGTCGCCAGAATATTAATTGCATTATTATCTTAAGCCCATTGTGTCTTAAGTCACCAAATACGTTTTAATGCCGCCAAAGTTCGCAGAAAGCATCGCAAGGGAGCAGCTAATTAATGTGAGTGGCGAAAAAACATTAGGCGAAAACAAAGAACTGCCACTGACCAAGCTCCGTGGTGACGTCATCGGGCAGCATCGTCGTGGTGGCAGGTGGCGGCTCCGGGGTCGGCACATCCTGGCATTCGGGGCCCAGCCTGACGTCATCGATGGCCACGCCTCCTTCCGGCTGTTGCCTGGCGCGGGCCGCAAACACGAGCTGCGGCCGTCGCCAAAAGAAGTTAATAAATACGTTTCGTTCAAGCTGTGGTTCCTGTCATTCACGTCGTCAGCGCAATGTCCACGACGCGTGCAATGTAGTGCAGAAGGCCTTACATTCACACAGAATATACAGCTCAGCCCAGAAAAGTCAACTGGCGTGCCGTTGTGGTGAAGCGATAATCATCGTCGTTTACGGCCGGGGGGCTTCCTCGCCTTTGATTGACGGCCAGCATTAGCGTATAGCCTCCCGTTAACAACGCTATTCAGGCACGGAAGCGAAGTGGCTTAGGCAGCGCTCTGCAGAAAGGAAGTGGCCCCAGATAACGATGATGATTATCGGCGTCATTTCCGGCCCGCATTCTGCTTCTTCGTCCTCAAGCCAGCGCAAATGGAAGATGCACAGAAGCTCCCGGACGCCTAAACTCCATGGGATGCTATCTCAATTTCACGGCAGCTTCGTTATGCTTTTTTTTTTGTTACCGGCTGCTTCAATAAAGCCACGAAGTAGCCAGTCTTTAAAGGGTTTATGGGTTTATGGGTGTTTAACGTCCCAAAGCGACTCAGGTTATGAGGGACGCCGTAGTGAAGGGCTCCGGAAATTTCGACCACCTGGGGTTCTTTTACGTGCACTGACATCGCACAGCACACGGGCCTCTAGAATTTCCCCTCCATCGAAATTCGACCGCCGCGGCCGGGATCGAACCCGCGTCTTTCGGGCCGGCAGCCGAGCGCCATAACCACTCAGCCACCGCGGCGGCCAGTCTCTAAAGGAGAAATGTTGCGACCAGTAATGGCTCTCTTACGTAGCGCGTGTCCCAGCTTATAATTGCTGCTGCGCCCCTCCTGTTCTTGCTGCACGTTTGTTCATGAAGAAATAACAAATAGTTTCCGCGAACAAGCAGTAGTTATAGCTGGTCCAGACCGATGCCCTGTCCTCCCTTCGTCCACTCCAGTCCACATGTACAAAGTTGGCCACACTTAGAGGGAACACTCAAGCACTTTGTTTGGCGGCTCGCGCAGTGCTTCTTGCGGGTGCCTCGTGTAAAAAGCATAGTGTGATACAGACCAGACACTATGACAGCGGGTCAGCTGCGCCACACACCCGCAGATGGCGTCACGCTAGTCACAGAACGATGCTTTCAAGTGTTCCCACTAACTAAGGACACCCTGTAGAGAGGGCCCACCTGGACCGCAGATGAAGGTGTCAGTTGCTACGGCATCCTAAAACGCCGTAGATAATGTCGTGGTTAACCAGGCAGAAAGTCAATGATAGCCGCCACTATAAAACCAATGCAACGTCTTTTTTTCTTTTATTGCAGTTCCACCATTCAGATGACGTTAACAACAGAAAATATGAGAGAAATTAGGCGCGCTTATCCGAAAGTTACACCGAGCGCATATCCAGAAGTTATTCCGAGTCGTACACAGCCTTGCGACAGCATTCGGAGAGGTAGAACAAAAAAAAAGCAAGGCGATATTTTCCACAACAAATGCTTATTAGCCACATACCTGAAAGTCCTCGAGGGATTTCGGGACCTCGACATTAGCCCAGCCAGCTTTTCGCGGTCCGTACGAGCTCCAAATAGGCATGACATTCGTCGAATTCCACACCAACAACTGCAGGGTGCCTGCGATAAACAGAAAGCGTGGCTTTTGGACGACCATTTGAAGTCCCAAAATAAATAAACGTCTGAGGTGTGATCCTTCGTTGGGAGCAGCAAAAAAAAAAAGAGCATTCTTTGCTTTCTTATAGTAGCACTATTGGGGACAAAAATTTGCGGAACGCGAGTTCTTGGAAAAACGTTTATTGTAGTTCTACCTCGCTACCAAGCCGGCTAGTATTGTTACCAGATGAAGGAGCATTTAGGCCCTTAATACCTTTATACAATATCAGGCGACTGGGTACAACAAAAATTTTTCCAAGAACTCGCGTCCGGAAAACTTTTGTCTCCGACATTACAATATGTCCATGGCAGTTCCCAGAGTTCGTTATTTTTCTTTCCTGTCTAGCCCAACGTGCCTTTATCTATGAGTGAATTTAGCGTTACACTGCTTAGAAGTGCAGTTGTTATTTTTTGCGCTTCCTAAGAGACTAAAATTATAATTAAGAAGGAACAGCATTTTTCATTGTTGCTTCCAACATTCTCAGACAAAAATTTTGAAAATTAGAAAATTGTAAGATACTTTTACGAAAATATTGAAGGTAATGGTCCATTCTTTTGATACGAAGCCAAATTTTTCTTTTAACGTGTTTTCATCGGTCACGTCAAATAGTTAAGACTGCCATAGAAAACCAATGGGGAACGCTTTTGATGATGGCAAAAACGTTAATAGAGAAACAAATAGAAGTCTACCGTCGGGTGATCTACGGATATATCGGTTGTTATAGTGAAATCTTTTATTACATGAAAATATTGCGTTCATAAGCGGTTCAGAATTGCTAGATATGACTGCAGAACGAAACGTGCACGGGCCTGGCGACTGGCTACCGCAATTAGTCACAATTAGTCAAGGTCCTTTATTTCCATGTTTGTGAGCGAGGAACGTAAAAACAAAACGACCGGCAGCGCGCTCCGGCCGCCGGCGCCGGCTGTAGCGTTACGGTCGAGTGAAGACCTGAAGTCAAGCGCAAAGCAGACGCAGCGCTGCACAAATCGCACGGGAATGAGCTCGATGCTGTTTGGGTGGATGACGGTTGTCCGCAACCCACACATAACACCCGTAACTTTCGAGCTTCCTTCAGGCACCACCTCTCTAAGGAAGCCCAGGAGACCACTATACACAGACGCCCGTTACAATATTAGTGACTTAAAAACTGCCATTCTAAATTCTACCAGGGGCAGGGTTCATCCCCCTGCACAATGCCTTCTGCACATGTGCCCCCCCCCCCCCCCCCCCCCAGACGCGCCGAGCTCATCTGGGTGCCTGCGCACTCGGGAAATCCCGGCAACGAGGCCGCCCACTCCTTAGCTCGAGGGTCTAGATAGAAACCGGGCACAGGTGAACCACGTGGGGGATTTATCGAAGGAGCGTATTCACTTTTTTGCTCAGCTCACCGCAAACTCCCGCGCTGAGCGCCTAATCTCCCCGCCACCCCACCCACCCCTCACTGCCAGAGAACAGTCAATCTGGCGTCTCCTGCAGACATGAACGCCGCCTACTTCAGCCAATCTTTCAAAATTTATGCCGGTACCCCCCATAGGCATTTTGTGCTCCCACCCCAAGGCCACCCTTACCCACATCCTCCTATTATGCTTGGCGTCCCTTCCCCCCGCCGGGCCGGTGCCTCTCCGAACCTAGGAGGACTGAGAGCCTCTCACTGCGGTCAGCGGACCTGGCCAGGCAGAAGGTGGCCGTCAGCCGGGCCGCATACGTCATGGACCAACGCCACATGAACGTTTGGCCGCCAGTGGGGTGGGGTCCTGCGGAGACCCAGGAGGCATACGGGCCTCGAATTTTTTTTTACTAAATAAAGTTTTTACACCCATCCCCTCCCCCCTTCCTAAGTCATAAGACAAATACAGCTCTTTATGTAAAACAGACGCCACTCTGTTCCCTGTTTGTCAAAAGGCCGCGTTTGCTGGTTCTGCTCCAGTTACGGTCTCTTGACATTGGTCCCTGCGCTCTTATAAGCGAGTTCCCCAAACACTGTCAGATATGTATGGTATGGTATGGTATGGTATGGTATGGTATGGTATGGTATGGTATGGTATGGTATGGTATGGTATGGTATGGTATGGTATGGTATGCCAAGCATATTCCTTTCTGGGGCTATTTATCTTTTCGAATTAAAACGAATATTTTTCTTCCTAAATACCATGCCAAGGCATCAAAAAACAAATTCGTTAGATTTGCAACGAAAAACACTAATGAGTAGTTGTTTAGATGCACAAATAAAATCACTCGGAAACTGTCAAAATAGCTAAACTGAAATACTGACACACCAGGAGTTACGAAATCAACGCTTTAGGGGTTGTGGAATAATTTTGTTTCGAAGGTACACATCCAGCAAGAAATCCAGAAAAAAAAATAGGCACTAGCTCTCGTGGCAAAATTTGTGGCAAAAAGCTTACAGTTCGGCGAAATATTTCTCGCTGCATTCTCTGGATGACATAAAAAGAAAGTGCCCTGTTTGCAAGGTGAAGCAACGTAAATTCGCCTCAAACCAGATATTTAGATCTGGCTCGATCGCTTTCTGTGGTAGAAGCTGTGTGTTCGTAAGGTACACAGTCCTGTTAAAGGTTCGTTAATGGGACAATGACGGAAGCCGTAGTGCAGGGCTCCAGGCAAGCACTGACATGACACAGAGGAGGGGCGTTTTTGCATCACGCCCCTATCGAAACGCCACCGCTGCCATGACTCAATACCGCTCTCTTATGAGCTACTTATAAGGCCGCCACTGCGGGTACTGTCAGGAAAGTAAACCGATCAATGACATCAAAGTCAACCCATTGAAGCGCAACTCAGAGGGCACACTGCCCCACCACGTGCAATGCTTTCAGTGCCACATCAATGCTTCCATGTACTACGCCTAAGGATTTTCACCACTCAGGGAGTAAGTGCACCTAAATCTCGAAGCCATGTATAGTCTAATTTTTGCTATACTCATGTGAGTACTCGTAATGCATCGGCTTCTTTCGTCTTAGAGAACTTTGAAAAGCTTTTGAAGTCGTCGCCGAACTACAGAGGGCAGGCTACACAAAGGAACCACGCATTACGGGTTAACGCCAGGAATGAGATATGTGAGGCCGCTGTCAAAAAGCGCCCGGAGGCTGTTATTTGGAAAAGAACACGACTGAGACTTTATATCCCCGCCAGTCCGTCGGTAATCATGCATACTGGAGTCCCCAGGTGAGCAAAAAAAAAAAAAGCTGTAACGTCTGCACGCCGCTCGTTTCTCATCATTAGCTGGATTATTTGAATATTCATGCGAAGGTCCCGGCTCACGCCAGCAGGCGGTATTTCAGACTTCTTTGATTCGGTCTATCATAATCCTTCGTTTCTTTCCCTCTTTCTTTTTTTGCTGATACACCTAACTAAGCACAGTTTGCAGTAACACCATTTTGTGTCAGCAGCAGTCAACTTCCACCGAGACTAAGGTCCGACTTTTGCCTGATAGTCCCTGCACACAGCACAGCTGCTAAAAGCACTGAGCGAACTCGGGCCGAATGCATTCCGCATCAATCTAGTTTTATCTACATGGGTCATGTGTGCAGGAGACATATCCTGGGCGGCTCCATTGAGCGCAACTATATGTGCTTCGGTTTATAGAGCCCTGTTCAGTTGGTCTTCTGTTCGCTCATTTATATCGCATACTCATAATTCAATTGTTGACTTTTTGGGGTATCTGTTATCACTTTCGTGTTGAATGTTCGGCGTTCGACATGACGTTAATAGGCATGTCCACATAGGTCCTGGGATACGACATAGGCTCCTTCGTATGCGCTTGCATTGCTTTCCAGCAACGCATGATAAAGGCGCTTTCCTGCGTATGCCTAATAAGCAACTGCTGATATGTCTACAGTGTATGCGACTCTGACTCTTGAGTGAAATAGATACAGATACTCGAAATAGATACTCGAGATACAGGGTCTCATTGGACAGCGTCACAGCAGAAAGGATCCACGCAGTGCGATAAATCTTGCGCCCGTGGCATGGCGTGCAAAAATGAATGCGGATCTGGAGGCTCGTAAAGAGGTTTCCAGTGCCCTTTAACACGGATAGTTTTATTGAGCATCGATTCAAAGGCGGCCATCGACATCAATGGGGATCGACCAGTACCATACCGAAATTCTTAGTGGCCACTGAACTCGACTGGGCACCGACTCAGTGGGGTTTCCCTACGGGCTATTGAAATATCAAGAACATTTGGAAGAAGCCTCGCAGTCGATATACGCTAAAGGAAAATTTTTAAAAATGAGTAAAAACATGAAGTAAGGTAATAAACAAACCAAGCTTTGCTGTTCTATACTGGAGCAGTTGACAGTAGTGTTCCTGTTTTAGTGCTCTGGCACTTATAGTGGCCATTCCGCGAATTTAACCGTCGTCTGTCTGTCTGTTTGTCTGAAGCCTTTTAGTGGAAGGCGGCAGCTCATTTATTCGCGAGAGGCGGCTCGGGAAGAGCAACCTGGATCGCAACCCAACCCAAGCTACCCAAGTTCCATCGATGGCAACATCTCCCATAGAAGGGCAGCGGCGCATCGCTTGACAGCTGCACCAATGCGCCAGGAGTGGTATGAGGACTCCCATGGGTCTATGAATGAAGAGAATTACCAATTCCGCCTATACGGACGTTAACCCAAGCAACTGCCAGCCGTGAACACTGGATCTGGACACCAGAACCGAAATAAAAACCGAGCTGCTAGCGCACGTAAATCGCATTTGGCCTAACTATGCACTTCGACCACCATTTTTGTTCCCATTTTCCTCTGTTTGTTTTTAAGTTTTCAAGCGAAATGAATGAAAGAATGAGTTAGTGAACGAATGAATGAATTAAGTGCAGTACTGAATTAATGAATCAGTCAGTCAGATCAACAAGCACTGCAAATCGACAAGACTCCTACATGCCCAACCAAATAAATCAATGCACCTATAAGAAATGGGCGCCAACCTTAAGAGACGACCGACAGCCCCTTGTTATGGCCCCAGTTTCTTGTCGAAGGCGATGCGAGCAGAGCATGCCGGCGCACTTAGGCCTTAAGAGTTCGCACGATGCTGGCGTAGCGAATTGAACGCAGCGAAGTCCGCCACCATCCTGCTACAGTCGGGACACGCGGCGAACGCAAGGCACTGAACGTGCCGCTCGTACAGCGACCTACAGCTCTGCTTTTTTGAGCCGAAGAAGGCGACGACTAAGACTCCATCTCTTCGCGGTTCGCTTTGAGTGGAAATTGCAAGTAGTTCCCCCCCACCAAAGCGGTCTTTGCGAAAAGTGACTGGCGCCTTTAGAAGTCGGCGCCCGGGTTCCGTAATGAGGTTACGAGTTGCTTTCGGCATCTCCACGGGCGCAAATACCTTTCGCGAAGCTCTTTATAGAGAGTGAAGACCTGCACAGTCGTCCTCACTCAGCTTTTGTCCTTAACGCGGTGATGACGTCTGCGATGTTCCCTTCCCCAGCCTTACTCTCGTTTTCCCACCATCCCTGGACGAGAAGACTGTTGCTCTGACGTTTTAAGCTGACGCTGCTGGTACGCTTCCCTCACTCTCGTGTTCATCGACTTCTCCAGGGCGCTGCTCGCTTCGACTGCAGTGTAGGCCGCTCCGCGTTTCTGTTTTTCTTTTCATTATTTCTTTACCCCTCATCGAGGCCCCTGATAAGTTGACCGTTCAGTTGGAACAGACCTATGAACGTAATTAACTGAATAAATATGAGTAGCTCTCTAATTTGCGACTTGGATCCAGTGGTTATTTATTTATTTATTTATTTACAGGTACTGCTGTCTCTGGTGAGAGGCACTGCAGGAGTGGTTTCAAATGGGAGTACTTATTTACTGATTTATTTAGTTAATACAATGCTAAGCCAGGGGACGGTGGAGAATCCAGCTCGGAAGCCGTGCTAATGGCATGAAGTAATGTTATTAATTGTCAAATGCTGTACAACGTGTTTATGAATGATGGGCTGTAAAATTTGGCAGCATGTTGAGACAATCGCGTAGCTAAGTTGAGCTTCCTAACTCCTCACATGCCATCACCTGAAAGAGCTGGGCCGCTCTTACCGTTGGACACCACCCAACACTGTGGCCACTTGTGACCCATGTCATGCCTCTGTTGGACAACCACCACGCGGCGTCGAACCACAGTCTCAACGCATACACTCGAGCCAGGGACCTGGAGCGCATAATAAATATCCCTGTCCCTACGTTGGCTGGTTCAGCCACTTCACTGCAACTGAATTTTTTGATACATTGTTAACGGCTTGTAGTTCCAGCTTCTAATAAAAGTTCAAGCAGATGACAGCATTGAAAAAAAAAGGATTAATCGGAAACTGAAAGAGACACTGACGACTTCACCTAGCTTTTGTTGGCATAATGTGATTTTTTTGTGTGTGCCTTTATTAACGTTTTGATGTTCGCACGGCCGTAGAAGACATTCACTGCTGCGAAATTTCCAGGCAAAATGAAATGTTTTTTGTCCACCCCTAGATTCTTACTCATAACACTGTGGGGATGTCGAGACTATAAGGGACCCAGTGATCAGCGGTTGAAATGAATTTATCCGTATTCTGACCTCAGATTTCCGTGTGCAAAAGAAAAAGAACAGCGTTGACGTCATCGTACTTTGGTTTTCAAAACGAACGCTGGCGGCGGTACTTGTACTTGGCTTTTCTTTTTTGCCTTTCCTTGATTACAAGAGCTCAGTTTTCAGAAAAAAAAAAAATATTCTATTTTGTCATCAGAACGTGATAACTAATCAATATAGGTCTACATAAATTTGTCTTTAGTGTCGGTTTAATAACGTCATTTTTTTGCGCGTTAAACTACCCCGTTTAAGCTGACGCTTCACACGACCTCGTTAGCACTGCGCCACGTTTTTCATAAAACGGGCTAAGTTCTTCAAATGTCCTCCGCGGGTAAGCGAATCAGGTTCAATAATCTTTCTGCTATGTCTGCATTCAGGTCCTCACCAGCGCTATAACAGGATACAACTTAAGAAAATAGCAGTTGGCAACTCTGGGCCACGGTCCGCGGAGTCCGGTATTACTTTGCTAGCCAATCACAACAGTAGAAATGAGCGGTTTAATGTTTTACTTTCAGCCAGGTATCAAAATTCTAGACCTTATATATATATATATATATATATATATATATATATATATATATATATATATATATATATATATATATATATATCTTTATTAGCTTCGAGTTAAGGTAACAAGAAAACTCTTAGCAACGGACTAATTTTTTGTCGTGGAGGAATTTTGTGCTCCGGTCATGATTGTGAGCGGAGCTTCACAGGAGCTTCAAGTTGTATCTGGCTATAGTATATTACACTGCCGCATAGGGTATGTAAGTGTAAAGCCCATGAAGTGACAGAGCGTGCCATCCGAAATTAAGAAAAAAGTAAAACGTCCATAATTAAAAAAATGTAAACCGTAGCACGATGAGGTTCTCACACAAATGCAGAAAAAGGCATTGAATTTTTTTGTCATGAAAATTTTATTGCCAAATTCCACTGTCGCCGACAGTTGACTGTGTGGCGCTACTGCACATGGCGACGTAAAAGCAGTATAGAGAATTGCATGAACCGTCCCAGAAATTAAAATTGTATAGCTTAGAATGTGGGAAATAGATTAGAATGTCAAATGACCAGAGTAGGATTAAAAGAAAAAAGAAAAGAATGTAATAAATAAGACATTCACGCTAATTTACTAGGCAGGGCGACACTCGCCAGCCAGATTCAAAGGAGATGGCAACAGATCCTCCATCCATCCAAAACTATTGGCCCAACTCAAGTCCCGCTTGACGATAAAAAAGGTAACTGTTATGGCAACAAAAATTTTCGTTATAACAAAATCCCCAAGTCCTTCTCAGCAGTCCTGTGAGAACCAGAACGCGTGCTCATCTGTGTACTTTCCAAATTATTGAATTTTACTTTCTGCTTTTTTCAATCCCCTGGTATATAACTCTGGTAAAGCAATATAATAATTGCTCTGGCAATTCATTCCTAAATTCGTTACAAATTAAACAGCATGCTAAAAAATAAGCAAAATTATTGTGTCAGAGTAAACTCGCCTCTCCGCATTAGTATTTCATTCCAATGTTTCTACAAGACTACAATCATAAGTAAGCCCGCAATGGTTCACCTTCAAATGCTGCTGGCTAAACTACCTAGTGCAACAGTTTAGTAACAGAATGCAGGTCGTATAACTATGTACAATAATAAAAGCTGAACTTACTCAAAAGCTATCTTAGCGACCGCAAGCAGCATACAGTAATTGAAAAATATACATCTACTTCACAAACCGTATTAACTGGGGTGCCACAAGGATCGGTTCTTGGGCCCATGCTATTCTCACTGTACATAAATGATCTTCCTGCTATCCTTAAGTATTCCCAACCTTTAATGTATGCTCAGCGATACCAGTCGTGTATTTATGGGAGAGAATTTGGATGAAATACAGGATAAAATAAATGCAGAGCTAGACAATGTTTTTACGTGGTTCACGTCCAATCATTTAACCCTTAATCTCAGTGAGACTAAGTATACAGTTTTTGATTCCAGAAAAAAGGAAATAAATACTGAGGAACTGCACATATCATTACGCGGCCAAAAAATAGAACAAGTTGGCTTGTACAAATATTTAGGTATTTTATTTGAATGAGATATGCATTGGAAATCACATATTAAACACCTTTGTTCGAAGCTCGCTTACGCTTGCTATGTTTTACTCAAGGCTGGTGAATGTTTTGCATACCCCATTATACGCATTCTTTACTTTTCCTTCTTTCATAGTCATCTCTCTTACTGCATTGAGCCTTGGGGTGCCACTTTCACAACTTATCTCGAACCTGTAATCCGTCTGCAAAAACGTGCATTACGAATTATTACATTTTCAAGTCGTGGTCAATCCAGTAGATCTTTGTATAATGTTGTCCATGTGCTGCCATTCAATGCATTGTACGAATTAAAAATTGCACAAACTATACATAGAATCTTAGAGACTAACGATCCTCTCCCCATAACTTCGTTTAAACTCCCATTACGAAATAGAAGAGCTGCAACTAATCATAACTTTAACCTGCCACCATCTCATAATGTGCACGGGAAAAGGCTCATAGAATTTAACGGGGCCTTGATCTGGAATTCTTTGCCAGTACACATCAAGCAAGCCAATAACTTCAGAAATGTTCTAAAGAAATACCTTTTTGAAACCTATTGTAATGTTTAAATCAAATTGTGACACAATATTATTGCATTGACTATGATGTGTGCGTCAAGGATAAATTTTGTATTTGTTAATTACATTCCTCCTCTGCTGTGTTAGTATTTGTATCGTATTTCATCACTGGACCCTTTACTAGCCAATGGCTATGGGTCCAGCAACTGTTTTGTATTTTGAAAGAAACAAATAAAATCCTTGAATCCTTAAAAAAAATATTTTCTAAAATGACTCTACTGAATCCGATGCAGAGAGATTTGAAGGTTTCAAAAATGAAACAAGAGACCGAAGACAAAATTAAACCGCAAATACCTACGAAGAGACTGCCTTAAGCTCAGAAAACAAAAAAAAAGCCCAACAGAATTGCAAGCGTCTTTGATGGCAGCTTTTATCGGTGTGGCTACCACCATGAAATTTTTGCATCGATGCTTCCTCCACATCAACCCTTCCCTATAGCCAGCGTGGAAAGCCTCTAGAGGCTGGGATCCAATAACTTATCAGCTCGACTGTCTTTCGAAAAAATATATAGCACAGAGTTCTCGTCAAGCGTGCTAATAACGCTACTTGTCACTTCCTGTTTTCAGGCCTACTTGCCTTTGGCTTGCTTCGGCTACGTTTTCGAACGTGCTTCACTTCCTCCATCTATTGCCTTAACTACGCCGACACGGCCAAGGCGCCCATATTGTGTCCGAAGAAATAATTTTCAGTTCCATGTGGAGCACCTGCTGGCAATTTACATTGCACTACATCCCGCGGAGCGTGAGCTGTTTTTCGTCTTCCTTTCTGCACATTTATTTTGTTCTTTTCTATGCCTGCATTTTACTCTTTCTTTCTTCACCTATGCTTTTGACTTGGATTGAGAGCATCTTATTATTATTGAAAATTACCTTCTCGCTAATCCAGACTCGCTCATTGCAGCCGCGCTGGACGTTCGTTTCTTGCCTGCACATTCTAAAGCATGAATTTTTCGATTTATTTCATTTTTGTTACACATGGGGAAAAGAATATAGTAAAAAAAAACTAGAAACGAAAATATACAATCTATAGGTGAGTTATAACACGGCAATCTGATTGAAATGCGCATAACTGCAAGCAAAGAAATTTACTAAACTGAGAGCGACAAAATGCAAATGCAAGGTACCAATAAAACAGTTGTGGGTCATAAGACGTATGAACGTGTCAGGGCTGTCATTATAAGCATAATAAAATGAGCAAGGAAACAATAGTGAGTCACTCAAAGCTACGAAAGAAATCAGAATTTTTAAACGCTACAGCGATAATTATTTAATAGTGAAATTAAAAAGTACAACGAAGTTTTCACTAGAAGCTATTTACAGCTATAAAGAAAACATGTTCAATTTCAAATTTGCTTCCGGGAAGCCAAACACACCCACAATCTTGGAAACGTATTCGCGATGTCTCTCTGACATGTCTTTTCACTCAAACCTTTCAAATGAAGAAAACATGGTTTGACCAAGGCACCGCGTGTAACGGGCAATGAACTTAACGGACCAAGAACTATGAGACTCCGCTCGAATGAATAGAAAGCGTGTTTGTGTCTATTTTTCAGGGCGCTTCGGCGTTTTGTGTTGTGCCCTTCTGGGTTGTGGCTCCACGTGCTGAGCACGCGTACGTGCCATTTTTGTACCACCGTTTTCTCTTCTTGCACTTTTTTCGGGTTCTATCTCAAGTGCATTGTAGCAGTCTCTTTCCATCTCTATAAATGCTGGTCTTCAGGCACGTATCCAAACAACCCCCCTGAAATCAAGTTCATCACCCCCCCCCCCCCCCCCCCCCCCCCACCAGTTGAGTTTCCCCCTTCAGGTGGAGATTAGAGGAAACACCTTGTTGATGATGAAATCGGGGTTTCTTGATGACCCGGTGGTTCTAACTCGCAAACATTCACGTTACTGGAAGCAAAACTATTTATTTACAACATAAATAAAACAAGAAGAAACAAAGCAAGGAGAAAACTATTTAGATGACTAAACCGTTGATAAGACGAATTCAGCCCCCGTTCAATCCAGAGCGCTTGTTTTTAAACCCTCTGTTTCCGCCCTTAGCGGGGACAGCAACCAATAAGATTACAAGCGACTCACCTCACCAATCAGGGGTCAGGGAAAGGTAAATAAGGTTTCCGCCAACTAATCAGATTGGAGAAAGAGTGCTGATTAAACATTTGGGAAAGGAGAGGTTGCAATAAAATACACAAACAGCACAAACGCGACCACCCTCTCCCACGGCACCCACGGCCCAGCCGCTACCACTTTCCTCTCTCTGTCGCACACGCGACAAACATATGTCGACGAAACGATCCCTAAAGTGTTTACGGAACACACCGCACGAGACGAACACAGTCGTTACGGGAATAGTGGGTTTCCGGTACTCAGCCATATCTCGTGCGCCCCCGAAACCTCGTCAACCCCTTAACAACGACCACATGTCGACAGCTGTATATGGTTAGCGTTTTTCCCGGCGGCTCATGCCCGTGACGGCGCGGCGTAAACAAGGACGTCCGCCGCACGAAGGGCAGGCCGGGACGGGACGGGTCCCTTTGTTGGCGACTTCCGACCCCACTGGAGCGGCCTTCCTTGCGAACACAAGACCAACGAGTTCGCGGAAAGGTCAGCGAACTCCACCCCCTCCCCCCCGGCCCAGCCAGCCACAATAAAAGAACTGTATTCCTTAAAAAAAAAATTGTGCCCCT
Source organism: Amblyomma americanum (assembly GCF_052857255.1). Taxonomy (NCBI): domain Eukaryota; kingdom Metazoa; phylum Arthropoda; class Arachnida; order Ixodida; family Ixodidae; genus Amblyomma; species Amblyomma americanum. The sequence goes on along the minus strand of NC_135507.1, from coordinate 3,567,977 downwards.
AAAAGATGCCTTGACAGCCTCTAACATATGTAAAGAACAAAGGCAGCACGTTCGTCATGACTGAGTAGGTTCAAAAACCAATCTTATCTAATCTCGACGTAAGCAACAATTTGAGAAAATAAAATGGCCGACTACGGAAGAGGTAATGAATCGCTGTGGCGGCATGTTTGTATTCTGGGGATATTTAATGGAGCATGGGACTGACTGCGCTGAATACGTCGCGTCTGCCTCAAAGCAGGGGCTAAAATACGTAGTGGGAAGGTAAACGTTGTTCATGCTGTTTACAACACTCCATCAAGTGTACTGTCAGAGGCACTCCCGGACACCAAGCGAAGGGCGAACGTGGTCGGAACATCTTTTCATGGTTCGGATGCGTCAAAGAAGAGAGCGACAGGGAAGATTTGATCTTACAGGGCCAAGTCTCTGTTTCGAAACTACACGTATAAGTAAAAAAGTCGGCCCAAAAAATGGCTTAAAAGAGGAGTAAAAATATAAAAGGGCTGAAAAAAAGTCTGACATGAGAGTAAGAATGTCGGCCACTAAAAAGAGACTTTTCTGAGAAGGGAGCAAAACAAAACAAAAATGGTCGAGCTGTGGGGCCGGCAGAACGCGTCCCAGGCACGCAACTCCAGATTGAGGGAAATGGGAATGGGAGGAAAAGGAAGAGAGTTAAGATGTGAGGCGATGACGTCAACAGACAAGGAACTGAGCATGCGAAAAGCGTCGTGCTTTTTTTAAAGCAGGCTTGATCCCACGTGCCAGCGCAAGCCAACGTCCCTCACAAAATACGGGGATCATCAACGCTAGGAAGAAAAAGCACTTTAAAAAAGCAAAAACTTGCGCGATGAAAGCTGATTGTCCGAAGCCGCCATCTCCGAAGATTTTACGTAATCGTCGAAGCTGTTGCAGTGTTTGTGTTTTTCTGTTCGTCGGCCGACCGAAATTTTCAGACTAGGGCCTCATTCTTTATTTACCACATTTTATTCATTTCTCTGTGCCTGTGAAGCGTCCTTTTACCTAAATTAAATTCTCAAGAGAAAAAAAAGTCATCGTATCGACGAACGGTGTTTCGCCTTGCAATGTCGTAATAGGATTGAGAAGAAAAAGAGAGAGAAATTGTTAGTTCTTTCGCTCTTATGTTCATCATCCTGAGAAGCAGCATTCCTGCGGGTAAGATAGGATCGTCGTACTTGTTCATACGCCACACTTAGGTTCAATCAGAGGTGCTGGAGGTCGCGTGGGACGTCGAAAGAAACGTCCGAGGGTAAAAGAGGGCTCAAAAACGTAAAAAAAATATGCATCGCCAAAAGAAGAAGAGGACGCAACGAAAATGAATCGTTGCCGAAGGCGTGAGCCTTTCTTTGCGCGAAAAGCACGTGAGGAGCTATCCAGGACGAGCCAGAGTCCCATAATTCAGAGTAATGCCTTCCCCTGCACCCTTCCTTCCTTCGTATCCTTGGGGAAAAAAGATTTCTCGCTCATGCCTCTAGACCCAGCGCCACCATCACTACTGCTGCTGCTGCTTTCACCTTGAAAATCAATACACGTGGCGTTCCTTGTGCACTATACTTCTTCTCTGAACCTACCGACGAACCTGCCAACCGACCAACCGAGCGGTAAGACTCAGCTCGTTAAACAACGTCCCTTCTCGCCCAGGACGACAGGAGGGATTACTGAATAAAGAAACGGAAGCTCAGGCAAAAAAGTCGCGCAGCTGTCAGTTTGAGTTTGGATAAGGAAAAACAGAAACCTCTCGGCCGCCACCGAGGCAGGAATGGCGGCAGAAGAACGTAGAAGACTGGGAGAGGGTAAAGGAGCGAGGAGAAAAAGGAAGGGCGTAGCCGTAGCGCTCGCAGCCGCCATAGACTGCCTCCGCCCGCGTCAGAGCCTCCGAAGATGAACGATCTACCCCACGTGAGCCCATTAGACTGCGCATATCGGGCAATGTCTTCCCTGTTTTTTTTTCGTCATTTTATTTCACTTGTCTTGCAACACCGTTTTTTATTTCAGTTTTATTTTCTCAAACTCTTCCCTTCTCCTGCTCTTCCTGCGTATGCCATCGTTGTCAAGAAGCTAATTCGTTACTCTCGCAACGGTATCTGATGGGAAAGGTAGGGATAGGAGGGGGGGGGGGGTGAAAGAGAAAACGCTTTTTTTACCGCGTCTGTTCTCGGTTTTTGTGCGTGTTTCCGCCGTGTCGAAGACGAGATTTTTATTAGTTGTACGCCCTTAGTGCTTTGTTACCGCGACGGCCGTGCGCGTGCGCACGCTATCTGGCCTTTTTTTTCCTTTCGCTAAACGGTGGTGCGTAAGTGAGTGCGCGGCCCGTTCAAAGCCAGCAGCAGCAAACGTCGGTGTAGCGGCGGCGCGGAAGCGAGAGATTAGGTTTCCCTTAGTTCCTCCCGCGTCAGCGCGGCTGCCGTGAGTTACGGGCGCCGACAATCGGCAAAGACGGCTGCCTCGGCGGCTTTTGTGCGTGAGGCCTCGGTAGCGGCGTCGTGATGTCTCTACAGGAAAACACGGCGCTTGAGGAAAGGTACAACCAAATCATTGGCGCCGATGTTTCTTTTTTTTTTAACCGAACGCTTTACTACTCCATTCTGTAGCTTGTTCGGCGTGTGTTCTCGAGGATGTTTTCAGGATGTGAAGACGTTATAAGAAGCCGTGTTTCTTCGAAATCAACTGAGTTGTAAGTCAGCGCTGGTCCCGTTGTTCTGCGGTGTTCAGTCACATCTGTGGGCGCACTATTCAGGTGGGTCTGGAAAAGAAGTCTTCATGCGGGAGCAGTGCGGGGCGAGGGAGAGACAACGCTATCGCTATCACTGTCGCCTGTTTTCCACGACCCGTTCACTGCGTTACCTGAGTATGGTCCTCTTTTAGCGAGAACCAGCGGCAGCTGCGCAGCCTCCACCTTATACTGCTAACGCACATTTGTCCCATCCCAGCATATGATCGCCTGCGCATTTTTTTTTTCATTCGGTTTTCTTCTTGCATGTTTCGTACGAACGAAATGGCAAATGACATCAAAGTTGGATATCACTCAAGAACGATGCAGAAAACGTCCCTCAGAGGTGCCGCTCCAGTCAATGGCGTCCACCGATCCTGCCCCTTGACCGATCCTTTTGGACCTGCTAGATGGCAGGGGAATAACCACGGCGTCATGAAGATCGGTCGACGCCATTGGCTGGAATGCCTCCTATGAGGGGCCGCTTCGTTCTTGAGTTTTATCCGACTATAGAAGCCAACGTAGTGGAGCGATTTCTCATCTAATGTATTTATTTCTTTTTCCTCGTCGAAAAATCCGCAAGTGAAAAAAGTGCTGAATACCACCTCTAAAAAAATGTGGAGTGACGAGACTCGAATCGAATCACAAGTGATTAGTGGTGTCTAGCCAAACGTATACCCGAAGATTTTTAGTTATTTAAATGAGTAAAACTAAGCGTAATTATGCGTAATTACCCCTCGAAAGATCGGTGAAGTATAAAGAAAAATATGCGAACTACATTGCTTGCCAAAGCAAGATTTTCCACACACTGAACGTCTAAGTCGTTGCCGTCGTTAATGCGTAACCTCGTTATCTTTGCGTTCTCTCAAAGAAACACCACTTATTTAGAAGTTGGCTTGCATGGGGTCGATTTTTTGACGCAACGACGTACTTCATGGATATTTGTATAACTTGACCAGACAGTGCTCGCCCCAAGCAGACAGAAATTAATGGCCCCTTGCGGGCAAGCATTAGGCAGATGGCCTCTCGGAGCCGAACTTGACAGCCTTAATTGGCGGCCGTGTCCGCGAGTTTGAAGTGTAAGTTTTGCTGCAGGTCATTCATTATCTGTGCAGAATAAGCTTGTTCATTGCTCTAAATTTCAGTATAAAAGATAAATTGTCCACACCTCACAGTAGCCGTATACGTAGAGCTTTTCGAACCAAATATCGTTTTGCGAATGGCCACTGCATTGGCTGGAGACTTATTGGCTATCGAAACTGACCACTCAGAAAGAAAAGTTTACGGTCGTCACAATCGTAATCAGCCGACTTCATATCACCACGCTATAAACCGCAATTTTTCGCACTAAAAACTCTCAAAGTATTGTGCAAACCTGACTCAGATGCTGTGAAATGGAATTCGTTCACACCATTAACGGTGCTACATGCACAAAACAAAAACTGTTCACAACGGCTAAGAAAACAAATCGAAGCCCTTGTCTTTAAATATTTAACCCTATTTTAGTGTTGTAACTCGTAATTCGAAGATTTTTTTCGTCTCATGCCACTCACCGAACAGCTAACGAAACAAATAAGCAGCACAGCGATAAAATTCAGTTCAGTATTTATCACAAAAATCGTCATTAGCCCATCTACGTGCAATTCGCTACAGATACCCCTCCTCAAGTAACCTCAATATATCCCTGTTCTGCACATGCCACGGCCACGAACGTGAGCGCTGACAGGACACAACTGTTGTGGCCTTCTCACTTGAGGCATTTCTTGAAACTTAAGTTCCCAATTCCAGAGTGCCCGCCATAGCTCCGGAACGCTTTCTTCGGCAACGATACCTTAGTGAATATGCAGCTTGAAAACTGAGGATTTCTCGCATGCAGACATGGAGATGGCGGCACCGAACGCATCACGAGGGGTGATAATAGGCCACTGTTATATGTCGCACCTTATTTCAGGCGTCAGAGAAAATAGCCAGTATTGCATAAAGTTTTCCTCGTGTTTGAAATCCGCGCTGTAACCTCAAACAAAGCAAACAGCGTGTGCAGTAAGCCCTTTGACGCTTGCCCCTTTTATGTGCGGGGCTTTTCTCAGTAGACAAATGGGGTAGTGGACGGAAAAAAATCGCGTCCGATTTGCGTTAAAGCCTCGAAGCAATAGAAGAAACAACAAATCAGAGCCGTAGAACAAACACTGCTTTCAGCCTCTGTTTAAACATCGCACGCTTTGCAAACACTCTGCGCCCTAAAAGCACAACAGGAGGTCGCGCGTACGAGCGCGTCCAAGCGCAGCAGAATTACATAGGCAAATAGGATGACGACATGCCCGAACAGCTCTCCCAACTAGCGCCACCTAACGGCCTGATTCGTTCAACAAAACCGAACGAAAAGAGCGTGACAATCGTTGTTTCGCACCGGGACGTCTCGATGTTTGGTGTTTGTCCGCTTTTAGTTTTTTCGTCCGTTCCTCGAGCCCGTATTTTTGCATCAAAGGAAGCGTTAAGAGAGTAACGCCCGCACGTTGTCGTGATGGCCTCTGGCGAAGAATCGTCGGAACTTGTGCGTAATAATGTTGCTTCTCCTTCCTCGTCCAGATCCCTGCTTATTATTTTACTTTTCTGTTTTACCGAATAAAACGCACAAACAATATTTCGTAGAACAAATTTTCCAATTATGTGGTTCTTCTTCTTGCTTTCTTACTCTTTTTTGTACATTACTTTGTTGCACACACGGCCTATATTTTCTTTTCTTTCTTTGTTATCGTTTCCGATTTTCTTCTTTTCATTCTTATTATTTTATCGTTATTCTTGGTCTATCGCGTGTTTCTACTCTTTCTGATTCTTTTATTGTTCTTATTTCTTTGATCTTCCATGCGTTTCGTATTCATGTTGATTTGATCATACATTGTAAACAGGGCGCGAGAAACACATGACACGGAACATACCTTTTCTTCTTTTCCGCTGAGCTTTTTACAAGCTAATTACAGAGTCCGATCTAGCTGAAGAGCCAGTGGAAACTCTGAAATACAATTTCGCAGACTTTCTGTCGCCGATCAGGGTACCTAGGCTACTTTTATTTTTTTCAATTTTATGCACTACGGTGGATACCATGGTAGAGTGCATTGCGTTGACAATTTCGGCCACACGTTGGCGTCTGTAAAGCCCACGCCTGATACAAGCATTTTTAAATGACACCATTAAAATCCTGATCAGGTAAAAAATACCTCGTCGGTCATAAAATTCGCTCATTCACTGGAGGAGAATGAGGTTACCTAAATAATCATTCCAATTTTCGGAGGAAGTGACGTCATCAGACCGGGACTGATGCCCCTTCTGCTAAAAGAAGCTTGTAATGCTTCTAATGCTATTGCATTGCCAACACATAATTAGTTAGTTCGTTAGTCCCCAGACGTTGCTGGCACATACCCACTGCGGGGGAGTGGCCAAGACAAAGAAGGTTAATTGCTGGATACAGGAAAGTTTTGACGGGGAAAGGAGTGGTAATAGTATGTAGGCTGATAGATTGGAAGACGGTAGGACAGGGTCCTGTTAACTTGGAGATCGAAGACGGGACAATGGCTTAATATGCATAATGGTATGCAATGCCTGTAATGTTTTAATGTCGTACTGACTGAGAGCGGGAAAAAGAAATTAGAATGGGAGTCGCTGCGTTTATTGAAGGAAATTTTGCACAGCAGAGCGCACACTCCTGTCGCTTCGTCCAAGCAAAGAAGCGCCAATGGAAATAACAACTACGGAGGACACAGGCAAACCCAGTTGCGGCAGAACAGCAGGAAGTGATCTATTGTCTCAGGTTCGGCACAAAAAGGGTACTGTGGGGAAGCCACCAGGCCAGATCTGTGAAGGTAGAAATTACATAAAGTAATTAAGTGTCCCTGTTAATTTCTTCGTTTTCTTTTCTTCTGATTATTGTTCGTGACTTGCCGGTTCTACTGCATTTAGGGGACGGCGTCAGAGGCGAAGGCATTGTTTGCTTTGTTTAAATTGCAGCTGCAGGGGCAGAAGCCGAAACTACGCGCTGATAAGCTCAGCGCGTTGAAGCCGTTGAACGATCGCGGCAAGTGGAGCTAAATATGAGTACTGCAGTAAAAACAATCCTCGATATAAGTGCCCAAACCTTTCGTTATCGCTCAACAGTGCACACTACTCAACAGTGCATTCTTTCTTAAAAAGTGAACAGCTCTACTGGTCTCCTTCATCAGGTGCATCTAGCAGCGTCAAGAATCCGAATAACTCTCATTTTTCTTTTTCAGAGAATTTGAGGAGTAAAATTTGGCGAAAAGGAAGTTTTTACGGAGTTTCCAAAAGTTTGAAGAACCTAAATTTTAACACTTTTTTCTGAATTGCCGGTGTTTTCAACCTTCTGTAGGGAAAATGTCGTGGAATTGAAATTTTTTGGTTCATAAAGGAAATTTTCAATTACGGCACAGAACATCATTGACGGGAGGAAAACTTCCACCCACAGCCCATGCGATGCTTACGAGTACCAAGACTTCTAGCTGGCCGCCGGCACACAGTTAAGCAACAACTGAGCCCCCCGTTGCTGCAAATTTTCACAAATGCTACGTACGCATTTGTCTGATCAGTATGCTTCGTTGCTAGGTACCACGAGCAAGGAGTTTTGATTACTTGGCGGTATAAAATGCGCTGAAACCGTTCGTGTTGTCTTTGTCCTTGTCAGTGTAAGCAGCGCACGTCTCGCATATGAAAATGCGCTGAACCTAGCAAACGAAATGTTCGAGACACGAGAGCACTTCGCTGTCACCGACATTTCGTTGTTGCGGGGCTCGGCAGTAAATGGTTTCTTTCCCGCATTATTTCGCTCGCGTCCCACAGCTTCCTCAATGCTGCATAGTTTTACTGGGACGAGGTTTGTACATGAACGCATGGCCGGGGGCGCACGAGTGCAAGCACTGTACGTACACGCGTCATTAGCGCAGTGTGCAAGTAATAATAAGGACGAGAATAAAAATCTCGACTCGAGGCGATTGTGTTTGACGTTCATTAACCCGGCCGCCCTGCGAATCCGGCTTCGCCCGCGGGAGTCGCGCGGGAGAAACGAATATTTCTCCTCGCTGCCTCGCCCTCCATCGCCGAATATTTTTCTCTCGCGTTTCGGGAGCAGCTCGCGCCCTGGGATTCGCTCCTTCGTTCGCTTTTGTTTCTTTTCCTTTATCCTGGTGGCGGGCGACGTCAACTTGCAGCGAGGCGATATTTTCGAAGTGACGCGATGAGATTTCTCTGCGGGACGCCGGAATATCCTTACGTCCAGAAGTGGTAAGAACGTGAAAAATCCAAGGAATAGGAGTGTTTCGTTTTTTTTTTATTAGAGGATAGAGTTATTCGGTCTTCCAGCCACGGTGAAGAGAAGAGCGGCTGCCACCGCGCTTCCATTCACCGTGGCTGCTTACGACGTTTTTTCGCTGTCAGCCCCGCAAAGCTGTTGTTTTGAAATCTGTTCGCTAAACGTAGATTTGTTTGACGTCAATTTCGCCGCGGATCATCTCGTGCGTGTTTGTGTGTTTACCGATCCCTGTCGCTATGTGATGGATAAAAAAACACACCCGCTTTATTTTCATCTTTATTTTATTCCTTCCTTTTCCTTACACGAATAACCGATCAAGAAACCGCACTGTGATGTGGTCCATAAAATCCATTTCGTGGGCGCCTACACACCTACAACGTCTTTTTCTGAGCAAAATCGGCGAAGTGGATAGATACCTGCAAATGCATTGCGAGTTGGTGTTTCTTGTGCAATTCTCTGGGCTGCCAAAGGCAGAAGCCTGTCTCTTCTGTATTCGTGAGGAGATGAAATGCACCCCTGTACCTCACTTCGCTCCTTTTCAGCAATACTGACAGAAACAGTTTTTGCCAAAGCTTAGAAAAAAAAGGGGGCGCCCTCTCGAAGGAGCTGCAGGGATTTTGAGCGTAGCGAAACAAGCAGTTTTGCTGTGGCGTCGCATGAAATAAGTAGGCGGACTCACTCATGAGTCGACTCACTCGGGCTCACATTCAGATCACGATGTGAGTCGTGAGCGAGTTTGAACTTATATGTAGATCATGATCCGAGTCGCGAGACCGAGCTCAAGCTGAGATCATGATATTTGTTTTCGCGACGGTGGTGTGCGCTTCCCAAGCAGCACAGGTAATCGGCCCAATATTGGAAATATATTGGCGAATGCTGGTCCTACAAAGGACCGGTGTGAAAACCACCCCTCTCCAATATTGGCCCAATTACATGTGCAACTTGGGTTAAAGTATTTTTCCCTCCTCGTTCGTTGACAGCAGAGAGGAGGAAAGATTCCTGCCGAAACCAAGGACGCTTGAGGGCGACGCGGCTTGGCCGATCGAAGAGGACGATTCCATGCAAGCGAAGAAGACGGCGTTTTGTCCCTACAGTTTACGCGAGTGCGGTAATCAGCCGCGCGGAGATGTGTCGGATACTGTGACCGGCTTTTACTGTGTCTCTGAGTCCCTTCTTGCTCCTATTTCACACGCGACGAGCACACTTTTGCGCAGCTCTTCTCATGCCGGTGTGAGTTGTGATGAGTGAGTGAGCGCGAATGAGTTATGAGTCGAAGTGAGTTGTCGGTCATAATTAGTGGTTCACCCCGGGTGAATGGAGATTCCGAGTGACCTCAAGTGAATATTGCGCCTAAAGGAGCTTGAGTTCATTAGTTAGAGCAAGCCCGGGACAGTGTGAGTGTGAGTTCAATTGAGGCCGTAGATTGACCGAACTTTTGTGAGTGAGCCTGAGTGAGCACTCGTAATTTTGCCGAGGAAAGCCCATGAGGATTACGCTACTAAAACAGCTTCAGTTTCGTGATTACCATATTCAGGCAGTCGAACGGCTTAATCTGAGGATTGTCGGCGATGCTTCATAACACAGAGGAAGTCCGAATATAGAGTGGACACCGAAATAGACAAGTCTGTGGTTTCATGCCAAAGTTCCTGCATAAAGGAGTGGAGACACCAAAATTTTCGGAGAGTAGTTTTGCTCTGAAATGATGTGTACAACATTAGTAAACATGGACAACAAAGTGGAATTCGTTGGCGCTCAATACATAGTTTGTAACTGAATTTTTGTCCTTCTCTAGTTCCAGTTTCTGTTTCAGTTGCCAGAGGATGGTTACGACTTTGGAAATGATGATGATGATTATTATTATTATTATAGATTTTTATGGCGCAAGGGCATCTATGGCCAAAGAGCGCCATGGCAGAAGGTATTTTCGACTTCTCAAGGTGGGGTCGGTATGAGATTAAGTGATGCATACAACTACAACATATATAACCGCTGCCTTGTCGTTTCAATTTAGTCATACTCTTACGCTAACCTGCGGCAGAAGTGAGAATGTCAGCTAGTTAATAAAGATGACGTTGCAACCGTATTTCGACTGCTGAAAACAAGACCATAATTTCTTTGGAGAAAATCATTTTAAACACAAAAAATTTGAGGATGCACTTAAGCTCTGCCTTAAGGGTATGATGCAAGAGCTTAATGGGTTCATGAACCTTATGTGCAGATTTGGTCATTCTCTACTTAACATCCACAGATCCCTGGGAGTTCTCACACCCCTCCTGGTGCAGTGGTGCAGCGGTTAAGCCATGCGCCACTGCCCAGCTATGGCACGTGCTCTCAGCGGTGAGCCTTGTGCGGCCCAGATTGCTCTTGCCAAGCAACCTCTAGCGACCAATCATTGATTTTACTGCCACCTGCCGTAGTGCGCAGTTTCCTCACAATCCGGTGGGAAGGTTGTGATGACGCCACAATGTTACATGACATAAGTGGTCCACCTGCCTCCTAGATTCGTACTCTGAGGATTTTTCGCGGATTTTTCGCTCACGGTCAAGGACGCTGAAGTCGAATTTTTGTGACATGAGCTCCTTAAAGCTATCGCGTTAATACTGAGAGTAAGCTAATTTCACGTGGTGGTTCAGGTATAATACCGTCTTGCGAATCATTCGAAATCAAAAATACACCAAGAAAATTTTGCTGTCTCTACTCTTTTAAGACAGACGCGGTGTCAACAGACCTAAAAAACCTAACCCAAGGGGCAAAAGTGTTTTGTGTAAAAGCTGAAGCTAAAGCACCGTAGCTCGTCAAGCTAGAAAGCCTAGTTACACAACACCAAAAACCTGCTATGTGTCTTTCGTTCGTTCACCGTGTATATTTCAACACGTCCACCTGAGACCGTCACCTGCGTGTAGAAATATATGCCCTTCACCTTTCATATTCACCAAAAGAGACCAGCCGGGTACAGGTAAAAAGCACAACAAATATTTTCTGTCGTACAACAGACTTTCTGCACAGGTATTGCCCATGAACTTGTCGTAACAACAAAATTCTCTGTGGACTACAGAAAAGTACTACCGACAAAAACAACAGCCTTACATAAGAGTACTGTAAAACAACAGAAAAATATCAGGTTACGAAAGACTACAAAATATTTTGTCGTATTTCTGACACAGTTCTGTGGTTTTCGCGACTGAGCGGGATCCTCGTGTTGTACTGTAGCTCCCTCAGTACCCTGAAGTACACCCATGGGCGTTCCATCATAGCCGGAGAGAGCCCGGGCCACATCTGCAGGTACAGTCCCCGTCAAAAGTATACAGCCAAAGGTGTTTGATTCTAAGCTGTTTAGCCGGGCCCCCTAGCACATCTAGCAGTCCAAAACTTACGAGTATTGAGGACTCTAAGCCATACCCCTTTCGAGAGGTTACGGTCGCTGAGGATGCATAACGAAGCATACAGCAGGCATCACAAGCAAACCCCTTGGGCAGTGTGCTTTTGACGGCAAGGTGTACATGCCATCAAGTAGCAATGTTGCGCGTGCTTCGCATCACGTGCAGATCATTCGGAACAAGCCGCCTTCACCACCACCAAAGTACATGGCCAAGCAACCGGCCGCCGTAATCGTTCATTGTAAAACGGATGTAGCCCTCCACATTTCCGCAATTTCGCAGGGTCAAGCAGCTAACGCACGCATCCCTTGTGCACTGTGTAGAATGCGACAGCGCTGGGCGGGCAGCTGCGCCTGGTCAAAGGATCCCCGTCAGCACCACTACGACCAAGGACGTCGCATGCACGACGGAAGGAAACGTCACCGGCACTATGACTACGTAGTTTCCTTCGTCCTCGCTGAAACAGCCGAATTCGTGGACCGGGAAAACAAGGTCATTTACAATATAAGTTTCTCTCCCTCGACCTTCAGGTTGGAGAGGCCGCGCTCTACGTAATGCCCCCACCCCCCATCACTCGTTAACATAGAAAAGATGAGATCCGTTCTAGAAGGACCCTACCATGTACTACTCAAAGCCTCCGCCATAGACTACGAAGTCAACCGTCTTGTGCTTCCACTTGGCAAAGTAAGTGACTCTGCACATGTCAGCAAACTGCGCCGTCATTTTTTGCCACATGCTCCTTCGAGAGCAGGAAGAATCACGTGAAGAACAAAGCATGGAAGGAGGAAACGAAGTTATAAGATGGGAAGAAATACGGAAGTATGTAAAAGGATAAATAAGCTACAAAGCAGTAATTATGGGAGTAAATAATCCCAATAATATCCACACGGTTGAACGCATACGTGCGCTCCTGCATGCGCCTATGAGCACACATCAAACAATGGCGATGGGAAGAAATACGGAAGTACACAAAAAGAGAAATCAGCACGAGAAATTAGGAATTACATGAATAACTAGTCCAAATTGCACCCGCATGGATGGATGCGCGCTCATAGGCGCACGCACACACATACATATTCTCAGAAAACAAACAAAATAAAACATAGCAGAGCAAGGCAGACTCACAGAGACGGCAGGAGATGCGGTACCAGAAGCGGAAGCAGGCCTTGAAATTGAGCGGTCGGTACGGGGGCGACACGAGCCTCGCTGGTTGTCCCAGGTCGGGCAGCGCCAAACGGTGGCCGACGCTCTCCAGCGCCATGTAGTGGCCGGACGGCGAAGACAGAGCCACTGCATGCAGCGCCGAATGCATTCAAAAAGAGGCGCACACGAGTTATGATGAGCTTCTACCTTCGCTGCTCGCAATTACGTACAGCGGCTTGTGACCTCGCCATTTTTTTCACGTTTACAAACAGGAGTAACAATAACGAATATTTAAATAATGGCAGCTTACAGAAAACCTTTCCTTGGCCCGTTGTTTCCCTCACATAGGCCCAAAGCTTCTGCATAAGTCATCTCTGACTCCGAAGGCTTTTGATAACCTGAACGCTCATTTAAAGGGGTGCTCCTTGGCAATAGTGGAATCAAAATATGCATAGACTAGGACCGCCATAAAACGTGGATTCACCAGTTGAGGACTGCTCTTTTGGGGGTGCATATGAAGTTAAATAAAATGAAAATCTTTTCGGCAATTAAGCTTGGCCCGTTTCAATTTATGGGCGCGGGAGACAATCTCCGGCACTCACCGACGGAGGTTGTGCCGTTGTCTGTGGCGGCGACGTCGTCCTCGTCCTTGCTCTCGTGCTGGCGGGAGAACTGGACGCCGCTGCTCAGGTCCGACGTCCAGCCGCACTGGTCGAGCGCCTCGAAGTCGCACGATGGGTCCGGGTCCGGCACGGTCGCTGAACAACGAAGGGGGACGCGACACAGTGTCGTAAAAACCGGATAAGCAGCAGAAAACGTTTTTTTTTTTTCATTCATGCAACCATTTTCTGAAAAGAGGCAGCGAACACCTCTTGAAAGAGAACGGCTAATCTCGAGCTGGATGGTGCATATTGAAGGTCACTTGTAGAAAAGAGAAGGCTGAGAAACTAAATGTCACTACAGTGCAGTGCAATGTGCTGTTTTTCCTTTTTAGCATGTTTGGAACTTACATATTCGGCCAGTACCAACTCGCCCAAGTTTCCGTATTGCTCAGGTTCCTTGCTTGCCTACATCTGTCTTCGCTGCAAATTATATTCGTTGTCATGTAGTATCAACCCCCCCCCCCCCCCCCCCCCAAGCATTCCGCAAGCACTGACAGCGCAGAACAACAACAAAGCTAACATGGCGCAGCTGTTGGTCAAGCGGAGCTAGAGATTTATCGTATTTACGCGTCGCCCGTTTCACGCAACAAAATTTCGATAAGGGGTTTTTCAATAAAGGCTGCAACAAAGCAGCAATGCAGAGGCCAGTCGGTGATGCACGACATTTTTGGGACTGCTCAGATGCTGGGGCCACCTGCTAACATACCTCTTTGAAGGATTTTGAACACCGGTGGGGGGGGGGGCACACTGCAAAAAGCGCCCACATTGTCTCTGGATACGCAGAAGCAATAATCGATACAATAGAAAAGCTTGAACGCGTATAAAACCGCGCTGCAAGTTTTGTTTCTGGTAATTGTAACTTCCGCAGTAGTATTACGTTAGTTAAAGAGAACCTTGGTCGGAAAACACTAGCACACTGCCGATTAGCTGCAAAATTTAGGCTTTTTCTGAATTTACTCTGATCTCACAGGAATAAACAAGAACTTGAACATTTTCCTTCCTCACTTCATCTCATTTTCCTTCCTCACTTCATCTCTAAACGATGTGAACACGAGCTGAGAGTTCCTGAAAGGCGCTGTCGTACTGATTTCTACCGTAATTCGTTTCTTCCGCATGCTTCCGCACACTGGATTAGGCTTCCGTAGAGCATTGGTGAATGTAAAACGTGTTCAGAGTTTCTGTCTTCATTGTCACGCAGTCTGCCGTAGATTAATATCATCCCGTTTGATTCATATCTTTTGGCTGGCATTGCGCTTCATGCGATAGTGTATCCTTTCCATTTCTCCGTTGTAATTTTGCACAGCGGTGCACTGAAGACTGTTTGCCATCGAGATGACTTATTGATGTTACGTATTTTGTTACTTTATTGCTTTTACCAACTATGCTTAGCGGTTTTAAGTTCTTGTCACATGTTCATTTTCTTCCAATTGCCCCCCCCCCCCCCCCTACAATAATGCCCTTGTGGTGCTGCAGGTACTTGTATAAACAAATAATATCAAAAATAAAACGTGATCTGCAATCCTTGCTGCTGATAGCGTTGGGTCCATCTTCTAGGTCTTCCCCTCCTACCGAACACTTTAGAGCGAAAGTTCTACTTCACGACAAAAGCTATAAAATTCGGGTCTTCGCTGAATCCCGACCTTGAATTCACCTTAAATAAATCAATCAATAAATATTGCCGCGAGTGGGATTCGAACCCACGGCGGAGCACACAGGTCAGCTTCTTTTCCCTCTGCACGAGAGCACTATGCTATCGGCACATTTTTTTTCTTTATTGCACGGAAATCAAATCCGCCTGAGCTAGCAAATTCTTCACGTGCACACATACTATTTCGCGATCCGATTTCGCCTCATGTTAAACTGCAGCACACTTTCGCGCTGTGCATTGCACGTCTTCGTCTTCATCAACTAATACTGCTATCGAACTAATATCGTCGCCAGGCGTGCCGCGCCTATTATGGTTACTACCGAGTGGTTATTACCAAACTAAACAAGCTAAACCAATATCAACCAAGACAAACAAAGCAGAACAGACCTTTCGGTTGACAGCTGCAGTCCAACTACGTTAAAACCCGGCCAATTTTTTTCGAGGCATCAAAAGAAGCTTCACTCTGAGCGGACCGACACTATACATTCGCCTAGTATTGGGCACAATGTCATGCATTTTTATGCATGTATTTAGCCCTAAGCTAGCTACGGTGCCCGGCTCGTTTCACAGACGCCCTCAGGGCACAACAGGCCGGTGGCCGTGACCGTGAACGCGCAGGTATTCCAAAACGCTCGGGCGACAGTGGAGTCTACGCCGCGCCTCTTTTTGCGCAGGCAGTCAACGCACGCACTCGACAACATCCTCGTTTCCCAAACAGTTGGTTGAGGCCTGAGAAGGGAAGGTCGCGCGATTTTCCGCTCTCCTAGTGACGTCGCAGAGCTCCCGAAAGAGTGGTGCTTGAGTTTTCGTGCCTAGAGCACGACGCATAATGCGATGTCAATCTCAAAGCGAAATCAGGAGAGTTCTTTGTGCCAGTCAGATCACGGCTAAGTGGCTCGATGACTGCCGACGAGACGCCAGCTTTGCTCCGAAAACGCTGTTGTACTCTGATGAAAGACGAAGCTTGCCGGTTCGTTACAAAGGCACAAAGGAACAATTTTATGCACCGCTGCTTACATTCATGAAGAAGAGTTTAGGGATGCTAGGCAACGTTCTCTGCAGTTCATATAAGTTCAGACACGTTTTCTTTCCGATTTCTATTTGTTTTTCAAGAATTAAGGCTGACTTCCGTGAGACACTTCGTATTTTGCGATGCTTAGCGCGACTGATGACGTCAGCCTAGACGTCACTGTAAAACTTTGACGGTCAAGTTTCTAGTGCTTATAATGTGAAAAAAAGGCATCTCTTAAGCGAAACACCGATTCGCAGGAATCAACCCAGTCAGTATGCGTCATACTGTCGATCTCTTTCCCGTTAACCTTAACAAGTTTTCCGCGCCTAGTTTTTGTCGGAGTGCTCCAGTTTGAGAATGACGAAGAAAACAGAACTAAAGGTTTATCTATTAAAACAAAATAAAGTGCGAAATATGATCATTGGTCTCCTTTAAGCTCCTGATAATCGAGATAACTGCTGATGCCTCGTCGCATTTGCGAGATTCGAGGAAATATTGAGTGCAAATACAGGCGTGCTGTCAGGCGGTATATTGCTGGCGCAGAGAGACACGCAGACACTGCGGAGAGTAATATTTCGTCAAACGCACTCGCTACAATTACAATGCTGTGCTGAAGAAGACACGAATAGTCTATTCACCCCGCGAGGACATATTTAAGCCGTTTTTGGTACGTACGTAAAAACAGAAATAAAGTGAATTCCTCATCCCATACTCTGTAAGTTCTACAACACTTTCACGCTTTTCTCATGGACTTGTTGGTGAGACAAAAAATCTGCGTACCTGTTGCCAGTGCCGTAATGTAATGCATTTGTCGCCTTGACTGTCCTTTTTGTGGGACACAATGAAGAGCACTGTCACAACTCTGCAAAACGTCACGCGAGAACAACAGAACTACGGGTGCAGTCCTGCAGATCTGGTCCAACGCTGTCGAAGCGTGCTGCTCTGACAATTATTGTCGATGAGTCTTGGGCTTAGCTTACCTTAATTACCATAGCTTAATTACTTCCTTCTCTTCGTCTCGTGAGCCAAAAGAAATACGCATGCTGCTTATTTTCAAGGGCCTCCATTCCGCCTAGCGCATTAGAGAAGTTTTGATCCATATTTGCGTTTGTCGTTAAGTTCGATGCCCACTAGTTTTAATAGTCACTCAGCATGCACTGGGGCAAAAAAAAAAAAAAAACGAGTAGCCCCGAGGCACCGAAGCAAGGGCCCGAACAGGTCGAAGTGCTCGCACTAATTCGACCCAACTTAACATGAAAGTTTAATGGCCACCGCACGGTAAATGGCCTCGTTAATTCCCACTATTCCGAAAGGCGTTTTGACACTACTAACTTGAAGGAGACGACTCAGGGGCTGGCACAGCGAGTTCACAGTTTTTCTTGGCCCGGCGACGTGTGTTACCACGGCATTGTAAACTGAGCAGTGACCGAAAACCGTGCTATACCGCATCTTAATCTGCCCTTGAAGAAAAAATGGGACTGTCTGGCAGAATTAAAATAAGTTAGCAACATTGAACTGTACCAGAAATGGTGACTAAGACGTCAGAAATAACTCCACCGTCGAAAGTACGAGAACACCACGAGAAGAAGAACACAGGACAGTGCTGGACTAACAACTGAGGTTTAATCAATAGATGGCCAACCTAGGTGGCCAAAACACGCATGCGTATCAGATGCAGTAAAAAACATCACAGAAGCGGCGAGTCACCGAAGAACGCATACATGTTCAAGTTCTGGCAAGCAACAAAACACAACTATTTTGCCTATCAACCTCACCCACGCACACTTCTGCTCAAGAAATATTCCTTGTCCGTGAGTATCAAATACGGTGCACTGATGCACGTGTCACTCACTGCCTTGCAGCCTAATATAGTAGGCCTCCAGAATTTCTCTCTCCTCCCTGTTTTTTTCTTTTTTCCAGTGACTGAAATGCTATTAAAAGCCGGAACACAATTTTCACGATTCCTGCAGAGACGTGGGAAATTATTTTGATTATTTTGAGACCCAAAGCATTTGCCTGAGAGTTTATGCCTAATTTGAGTGTAAACCTGTGGGACAGTGGGCACTGGAGTGTTACATGGGCGGTTGTCTTCTATTCAAAATTTATCAGAACAACCCCAACGAAGGAAAAGTGGCCGGCAGTATAAAGCAATGTCTGTCCCTGCAACAGCTAGCAACCAGGAATAGAGCATGCACAATTGGGCTAGTTGGCGTCGAGCATTTAAACAAATTTCTGAGTGTGCCTGAAACAGTATGAACATCGTGTTTCAAGTTAAATAAAAAAATTCACAGGACGGTTAAGACGGTGTAACGCGATATTCACTGTTTAGGAATTTAGTTTTGGGGATATATTCGTGGCGCACTGTTGTGTAGTTGTTACGTGATGCACACCCCTGCACTGGCAGGCGGCTGTTCCAAACAGAGCCAACCGTAGGCTTATGCGACCCATGTTGACGGTGGCATAATGTCACGTGGCATTAACGCACCCATCGGTTACGCCAACCATAAAGCCAGGGACGGGCGCCTAAGAGCTATCGCTGTAAAAATCATGTCTTCAAGAGCGAGCAAACAAAGCTCCCACACCTCTTCAATGTCACCCCAATTGAAGATCTACTCACGGGTGCACGAAGGCCTGGACCCGTTCCACGAGCGTCCGTCGCAGAAGGCGGTGGCGCTACCTATGAGCGTGTACCCGAGGCGGCAGCGAAAACGCAGCATTAGCCCACGGCCTCGCACGTTATCCACGTTGCCACGGGGCAGCAAGTCACGGCTGGGAAGGCGGCAACCAGGGGCTGTAACGAGAAAAGGCGGTAGTGATTTCGATCATTTATTTCCTTTGCACACCATCGTATATACGTAGTAGTACGTCTACGAGGACGTAGCGCAGCTTATCCACCACATTGAACAGCGAACACGGTACACCACAAGCAGGCACGTTTGCGACGTAACATATTTACTCAAGCATAACGCCAGCTTTTTCTTAATAGAGTGTTATAGCATTGCGCGATCCGCTACCGTGATCTGTTTCCGCGAGGTGCCACTGCGCATGCGCAGATCGCCCTGGGGACGCCAGAAGGCACCACGTGCCCGTCAGCCGCGTCGGAACTAATCAACGTGTACCCAGCGGTGCCCCGCGGTAGCGGATCGCACTATGCTCTAACTCTCTAATGACAATAGATGTGCGGAGTAATTCGTCGCGTTGCAATTGAATGACATACGCATACGCCGCTCTGATTGTATTTTCTGCATCGCGCCGGCAAAAGCGACCCTCGCGTTGCAGTCATGGTCGCGCTGAATTCGCGCAGGTGCGGTATGCTTCGGTATGCCGTATTCGGGTAAGTACGCTACTTGCCACAATACGGCCTGAACTGTGAAAGTAGTGCCCACTGGAGGCCGGAGGTGGCGCATATTTCGCTTTCAATTTTAGGGTCTTAGTAAACGAATATTGCATCCCTATAAGAACATTTGATTTGGGGGATGAAGGCAAACTTGCAATTGGTGACGGTAGATATTTCCATGGTTTACCCGGCACTTTATAGTAGCCGCTGCCTAAATCGGCTTTACTTTGCCCAGTAGCTCATCCGTGCAAAGTACAGCTGCATTATCTACTGATGGTACGCAAATTAGCGACGGTCTCGATACGAACGCCGACCGATACTTGCTGGCGATGCGCGCTATACAGCCTCGACGTCCTGCATAGGTAAATAACAATGGCGCGCCATATTTCTATGATGGAATCTGCGTAATGAAATTAAGCCTCCACTAAAAATAGGTCTTCCTTCATTTTCTTGAGCTTTCTTTCTTGATGCGGAAATAAGCGTGTACATTAACTAGTGCGGCTTCCCCAAAAGCTCCCTGCAGACAGCATATAATCCTTCACTCTGCAAGAGGATTCATGCACGAGTCGAAGTACAAGTTGCGGCACAACGAATCTGAATGCTAGCTGTAAGGCACGGTAGCTTGAAACAAAATAAATAAGACTTCAAAGCTAGCGCTTTTCTAAGTAAGAAACGAAAGAAATGTGTGAGACTCGAGTTTCTTTCGTGATCATAAACGCGCAATCATTCATTGCAGTCATATATATATATATATTACGCGCATTTCATGTCAAGGTGTCCAGCTTGCTGATAAATCGCAAATCTCTGAGGCATTCAATAAGTATTTTCAGAGTGTGTTTTCCCATCATGGTTTATTTGTTCAACCCAGTACCATGCATGTCTCCCAACACGACCCCCCGACATTGTTTCTTCATCTGGCGTATTCTCCATGCTACTCAACCTCAAAACTAAAGCGTCCGCTGGACCTGACGGGATACCAAATATTTTTTGCGCTGTTATGCAGAAGCCATCACAGAGTTCCTGGTTGTTATTTTCCGCAAATCATTTGAAACAGGAAACATTCCTTCCGACTGGAGGAAAGCGCGGATTGTGCCCGTGCTGAAAAAGGGTGATCCTGCCTTGATTGCTAATTATCGTCCCATATCAATAACTTCCACATGTTGCAAACTTGCTGAGCATATCATAGCTAACTACATAACTACATTTCTAAACGATAACAAGGTACTTACCCCCCATCAGCACGGGTTTCGAAAAGGCTTTTCCACTGTCACTCAGCTAACTTCTGTCATTCATACTTTTGCAAGTGTACTAAATAGCGCTGGTCAAATGGATGTTATTTTTTTAGACTTCAGCAAAGCCTTTGATGTTATTTCTCATGCCAAACTAATTTACAAACTTGAACTTATTGGTCTTCCTAATTTCATAATTCGTTGGATTTCCTCATACCTTTCTCACCGCACACAATTTGTTTGTATTGATGATTGCTATTCAAACCACCTGCCGGTCCCTTCAGGCGTCCCACAGGGAAGCGTCCTCGGACCTCTCCTCTTTTTGATATATATATCAATGACATTACTAACGTTATAACTACCCCTGTTCAAATTAGATTATTTGCAGATGACTGCGTTTTATTTCACGAAATTACTTGCCAAGATGATCAAGTTTTACTAAACTCCAATCTTCAGAACATACATATATGGTGTAATAAATGGGACATGAAGCTAAATTTAGAGAAAACAGTATACATGACGATAACTAACAAAAAGGCTTCCTTCTCATTTCCTTACAATATTTCATCTCACCTTCTGACCGAAGTCAGCGAGTACAAGTATCTAGGAGTTACAATAACGAAAAACCTTAGCTGGAATAAACATGTATCAAACGTATGCTCCTCAGCCTTTCGTAAACTCTGCTTTCTTAGACATAAACTAAAACTTGCCTTACCTGAACTTAAAAAAATAACCTACTTTTCAATAATAAGGCCATCACTAGAATATGCGTGCACCGTCTGGGATCCCTACACTAAACGTAACATCGAGGCCCTTGAAATGATTCAACGCAAAGCCGTCCGTTTTATTTTTTCAAAGTATCGTGTAACTGACTCACCAACGACCCTCATGCAAACTCACGGTATTGAAACATTACAGCTGCGCCGGAAAATTCAAAGACTGAAACTACTTTTCTTACTAAAAAACCATAAACTGTCTATGAATGCAGACCCCTCCCTTAAACCTAACACTACGCGCCAAACACGAAATCATCATACACAATCATTAACCCCTTACAGTCCTAGGATTAACGCCTTTAAATACTCATTTTTTCCACGCACCATTGAGGAGTGGAACAGGTGTTCGCCAGATCTCTTAACCAGAGCTGATTCTTTTGACTCAATGTTTTCTTCACAGCATTTAATTTGAGAGCCGTTCACTTTTTGTATTTTGCATCTGAGCCTTGTATTTATTGCTGTATTTTGTGTTACAACTTGTATTTAACATTTTTTCAATTTTGCTAAACCTGTTCTTTTTTGCATATATTATGTACTCGCCCCTCCTGCTTGGGCCTACTGTAGGCCTGCAGTATGTTCTAAATAAATGATATATATATATACGCAAACGCGCAATCATTCATTGCAGTCGCGCGCGCGCGCGCGCGTGTGTGTGTGTGTGTGTGTGTGTGTGTGTGTGTGTGTGTGTGTCTGTGTGCGTGTGTGCGTGTGTGCGTGTGTGCGTGCGTGCGTGTGTGCGTGCGTGCGTGCGTGTGTGTGTGTGTGTGTGTGTGTGTGTGTGTGTGTGTGTGTGTGTGTGTGTGTGTGTGTGTGTGTGTGTGTGTGTGTGTGTGTGTGTGTGTGTGTGTGTGTGTGTGTGTGTGTGTGTGTGTGTGTGTGTGTGTGTGTGTGTGTGTGTGTGTGTGTGTGTGTGTGTGTGTGTGTGTGTGTGTGTGTGTGTGTGTGTGTGTGTGTGTGTGTGTGTGTGTGTGTGTGTGTGTGTGTGTGTGTGTGTGTGTGTGTGTGTGTGTGTGTGTGTGTGTGTGTGTGTGTGTGTGTGTGTGTGTGTGTGTGTGTGTGTGTGTGTGTGTGTGTGTGTGTGTGTGTGTGTGTGTGTGTGTGTGTGTGTGTGTGTGTGTGTGTGTGTGTGTGTGTGTGTGTGTGTGTAACTTTGATCAAAAGATTCTATATTCGAACGGCAGTGTTCAGAAGTTCCTGTTTACCTTCTCTTTTCTGCTTTTCACAGGCACTGCTACGGGCTCTGTCAGGGTGATTATCACAATTGCGTCCTCAGACAGGAAATTTTTTAGAACACTGCATAACCCGATCATTCGTTCGTTATTTCTTTTGCTCGCATAATTCCCAGAGGCGTTCCGTTTGACATGTGTTCCAATTGCTCTTTTTCCTAATTTCTGTTTTCTGCCTGCTGGCTTGATACTTGAGCCGCAATGCATTCTTCGCCTTCAGAACGTCGGAATAAACCCCAGTTCTTAGAATGTATTAAGGAAACAAACTTAATTTAACCAGCTTATTCGTCAGACGAAAGCGAAAACAAAGGCTCCGTGTGCGTCAGTGCAGCGTTTCTTTGTGTATTCCTTCAAGAGGGAGAAGGTGGCGCAGGAGGAGGAGGACGGAAGAAGAAATGCCCGAGTCTATTAAGCGCAGCGTGTGCTGACATCCTAATGGCAGGCTAATGATGTCTCTCGGCAGGGCTAAATTTAGTCCGAGACGTTGCCCCGCTTCTCCGTCGTCGCGAAGGCACACAGAAAGATAAACGCAAACTTGGCGGACGAAATGCAAAAATTTCGCCACGCTTGACGCAAACCTGCCTGGCCGGTCGAAAACTAAGGGAATCGATTAGGGAAAAAAGGAGGAAAGCCTGAGCCGAGTGCGATGATGAAATAGGATAAGCAAGAGCGAGCGCCGTCTGCTATAGGGAAAGACGGGTTTTGGAATTAGGGAAGAAAAGACGGAAAGGGGAGCTCCGCGCGTGCAGATAATTTGATCCAATTTTTCAGCGTTGATTAATGCCTCCCTACTTCGGAAGAAATTCAAAGGGACACTAAGCGGAAAATAAACGAGTTAGGAGTGCATAGAAAAAACGCGGCGATGAGAATTAAGCAGGACGACGGAATTGGGGAAGGCACGGAAGCCTGGAAGGATGTATGCGTAACGAGCTCAATAGCAGCCGTGCTGACGAAGACCTAAGCCGGCCTGCCAAATATGAGGAAAAGGGAGAAAGGGAACGAAATGGCAGTGCGCTATTTTGTCGTCGCTAACTTTATCTGGAGCAAACGATATGGACGTCCATATAACTGTATTACGTCGTAACCTGAAAGATCCAGTCTGCTGACGAGATACAGTTTTAAAAATAAAACGCTTTCAACTTTCCTTAACATCAACATTTGCAGAACATCATTTTAGAACTACGTCGAATTCGACGCCGAAACCAATACCCCCGACAGTCTAATTTTCTGCCTTTGTGGTAGCAATGCTCCGAGCGGGATTTGAACCACAGCCGGTAAAGAGCAGCTTATTTACTCGACGCTTCAGACCTGTAGACCATGACCATAAGTATACACTCCCGCTATATGATGGAAATATAACAAAGCCAGGGAAAAACTCTACGTGCGTGTAACAGGCACCACTCAGAGCGCAGCTTAGGCGCTCCCCCTTTTACCCAAACCTTCCGCAAGCACGCAGGCACGCACACGCACATACACACACGCACACACATACACGCACAAACGCGCAAACACACACACACACACACGCTGACACAAACCGCAATGACATAGACCATCGCCGTCGTCGTCTCCATGCTGCCTCCTTTCATTCTGTGCTTACAAATTTTCTGATAAAAATTGGACTGCCTATAGACTTCGTATAGGCTCCATTGCCTTCCTATAGATATTTCCTTTTGTCTATTCATAGTCTGTGGATAAAAATCTACTAAAATCATATGGCCATCAATATTTATAGATTGTCTATAGTCGGCGCGTAGTATGCACATTGCCTATAAACTAGCCTATACAATTTGTCGACAGAAAATCTGTGCACTTTATATTGACAAGTTTATGGAAGGTCTACGGACTGTCCAATTTTTGTAAGGGCCATGGTCGGCGGCAGCAGTGTTATAGCATTTCAATATGAATCAAAAAGTAGGATGGCTGGACTATGTCACCAATGGCAGAATTATGAAACAGCAGAAAGAAGTAAGCGAGAAAGCGGCCGAGCGCGTCAGTAAAGCCGCAGCAAGGCCGGCGAAGGCGCGTCAAGCAGCGAAAGAAGCGAGTTGCTGAGCTCGCTGCCCAGCGCGAGTAAAATATGCGCTGAGCATGGCTGCCCTTAAATCACTAAAAGCGGCGAGGGACGGTGAGCACGCTGCCCAACTCAAGGAAGAGGAACGGTTCGTGGCGACGGCTCAGCCAGGGTGACGCGGGGAACAGAAGAAGCGAAGGCGGCAGCACGTCCAGCAGACAGCGGCGCCTTGCTGAGACCCACTGAAGCATTCTGGCTACGCTCACCTATGAGCAGTCAGATAATGAGTTACGAATTTCCTGCCATGCATTCACGCTTGCACGTACTCCAGGCATCAGGATAGGTCACCTTTATTTTTTCACCTCAGCTTGAGCCATAAAGGGTGCCATGGCCAGGAAGTACACGGTGCTGAGAAGGTGACGTCTGTGGTCACGTGGTATAGGCGGCCTTGACGGGGACACATTTGAGGAGGGTAGCACCAAGAAGGGGCAGGGGAAGTCTGGACGTCTAGCAGCTTTTCTCTCACCTCCAGTTCCTCTTTGCCGCTATTTCACGAGGCAAGCGCTGAAAGCACATCTTGCTGTATTCCATGCAAACAAATAGCCTAGCTGTCAGTTGCCTCACGACATCTGCATGTCCCTACGTGGGCGCCTTACAATTGCAAGAAGCCGTCCTCTGCGCGACTACGCTGTCGCTGACACCACTAACTACACTCTAAGCTCCAGAAAACCTATCATGCTATAGCTATTATCGTAAAGTGGTACACAGCACTTTGGCTAAGTCTGGCGCTAATTCAGCGTGATCATTTTAGGCTTAGCCCCCTCAGTTAAGGTGCTCTAACGCGTATTATTTCTTGCATGAGGGCGGAAACCGATTAGATAGGAAGTGATCACCTCCGTAGCGAGGGTCCATTGGTGCTGTTTTTCTTAAACTAAAGCCGCAACCTACAAATCTTCCTGACAATAACAGACAGACAGACAGACCCCTAGACTGCACCCTAGCACAGTCTAAACTGAGTCAATACGAAGCTGAATAGCAATCCCAACGTATGGATCACGCGGCACGCATTTACAGTCACAACGAAAGGGGGCGCCACCACGTGCCCGCCCTCTGTCCAGCACGCGGCGAGGAGGTACACAGACCGAAGCGGGCCGCTGCAGCTCGGCAGAGGGCCGAAGGGCAGAATAAATGTGGACGAGAACCAAGGACGCACACACATACACACTCGAATCCCGGCCGCCAGCGCCACCCCCTGCCTAATGCAGAAATCGATGAACAGGCCGATTTTCGGAATCAATGCGCCCGTCGCTGCCCGAGCAACATCAACAGCAACGCTGAGAAACCCTCTCCCCCACCCCTTCCTTCATTCCTTCCAAATGAAGAGAGACAGTGGCCATGCGTCAACAGTGACGTTCTCGACTCCGCCTGTTCTTGGCGCCGCAAAGAAAAGCTCCTGCTTGCATGGAGGGCTGTTTTCGCTTATATTTGTCATGATTTTCTAGCGCAATATATATATATATATATATATATATATATATATATATATATATATATATATATATATATATATATATATATATATATATATATATATATATATATATATATATATATATCGCTGTGGGGCCCATAGAGTTCTAGGGCTCACGCTTCTGATCTGAAAAATAACTTTGCCAGACCTTGTTTCCAGCCTTGAAATCTCCCGCGGTCGGAGTCCACAAAACTCGCTCCATCGAATTTATTTCACTTAGTTGAGCATTATTTTTCTTTCTTGCTTTGCTTACGGTCAGCATCAGCAAATTAGTGCGCAAATCTCCTGCGCCCGCCGTCTACAAAACTCATTACATCGAATTTATTGCGGCACCAGCAGCATTATTTTTTCCCTTGTTATGCAGGCTATGTAAACGCTTCCTACTCGTTCTCCGCTTAATGAATATAGGGGAAAAGAAGTAACCGTGCCTCGGAGCATGCTTATCTTGATGAGCAATCTGGAGAAGGACGCGTTGCTCCCTTATCAGCACGCCTATTTTGGGAGAGAACTCCCCTGATCGAGCGAGTAATTATCTTGCTCGGCACTAAATGACAAAGACCACCCACGCAAATAGACGTGCGCGTGCCTGCGGCGACAGCCGCAAATCGGTTCCTGCTCTAATGTGAAGAGTTTCCTGACTGCTCCAGGATCGCGGTGGTGTTGTCCGCTAGCATTCTGTACCAAGCAGTCGGAACGATTCGCCGTTATTTCATAGACCCTCGATTTCGAAGCTCGGAGCAGCAGTTCCTCTTACTCTACGAACAAAGTGCGGCCGACATCTGTGACGTCACTTATAACATATTGTCCCACCAATGGCGTTGGCTGCATGTGGTTAGGCCTGCCGGACAAGTGCCTCCGGCATATATACCGGGTGGTCTGTTTTAGTAGTTTACAGATCGTTATTTGAACCCTGCGAGTCTCGTTTATTTCCTGCCATTTCCCTCATCACGTGACTAACTTCAGAGGCTTCGCCACGCACCGGCATTTTCCATGTTATCAGGCCAATAATGCTCTCGCACTTAAAAAAAAAAAGGAATTCTGCGAGTTGGCTACATACACACCATAGTGTGCGGTCTAGAGATTTTGATGGTGATCACTTCAGACTTAACCTACCCAAATTAAGCTTCACTAACACGACTTGTTTTCGCAAGAACGCTGCAACGAATACATGCTCTGAGCTAACCGAAGCATTTCTCTATCGTGCACGTCATTTTTTTTTTTTGCGGAATAAGTGACCGTCACGACAGGAAAAATGTATTGATCCACGAACGAACCTGGGAAGCCTCAATTCGCGCTATGGGGACTTTACATAACGCTTGAAACAGTAAAACAAATTTCGCTACTTTGGTGGTACCATCACGATGCTGCGGGGGTTAGTACACATTTCGTTACCGAATTTCACCCTCTGAAACGAAGGAAGCTCAATTGTCGGCGTTCCTGTCTAACGTTACACTGGCCAAAGCTTTCCATCCAGCCGAAACAGCAGCTGACCGCTGATGCCACGGCTGAATTGACTGCCCTGGCGCTGTCCATGTTATGGGGTCACTCTGCGTCCAGCCGGCCGGGAAGGCGAGCTTCCGTGCAAGCTACACGCAGGCGTTATTTAAGCACGCAACACGTTTCCCCAACCCGTGGCGCAGAGTCGCAGCCACGGCAGGTCCGGACGAAATAGGCAACGGCAGGGCACGCTAGGAAATAGTTTATTATCCTAACGCGAGGTAAAGCACACTGCGGAAGAATGTTCTATCCGTAAAATAGATGTTCAGTAGCTCACCAAGTCGTTGACGTCGACCGGCGTTGGTGTTCGGGGCCGGCGGGCAGCGGAAGGGGTCCGTGGGGTAGTTAGGTCAGGTCCGGCGGCGAGAGAGGCTTCCCGCCGCGCGATCACGCCTTTTATCCCCTCGGTCATTTCCTCCCTCGCAGCAAATCGTTACCGTCAAGCTTAGGCGTGCTACCCTCTCCGCAGAAGGCGCCGCGCTGCCGTGACGTCACGTCAGTGCTGGGGCGGAAATGAGCAGAGTCGCGGGGGTGCCTTCTCTCCACATTCCTGGTGGCCAGCGCGCCCGTGTAATAAGTCACGGCCGCCGCTGGCGCGGGGGACGAGGAGGGGATACCAGTGTATCCCACATCCTCCCCTCCTTAAGAAGCCTCCCGAACACAGAAACAGGGGCAACATTACTTGATCTCCGCCATCCTGGGATCGAAGTTCTTCAGCTCCCGCCGGTGCATCGGTTGACGGCCGCGCCACGCCCCCGCCGATCAGCTGCTTCGCTCCGAGGGCTTGGCCTCCCGCACGATGACGCTTGGATTCTTGCTCCCTCTCACGGTCTTCCGAGTGCGCGCGGCTGCGCCGTTCCGGCGAATTCGGTCGACCGCCTCCTTGGCGCCGGCTGGGATGGCTTGGAGGCCAGGTCCATGGCTGCGCCCCTGAGGTACTGGGTCAGGTGGCTGGCTGCGCCCCTGAGGTACTGGGTCAGGTGGCTTCAGGGGCCAGGGCTGCGGCGCTTTATGGTTGAGGCCGCGGTTGGGCTGCCCTGGCATACCTGGTCAGCAGGCGAGGACCCAGGGTTGCGGTGGTAATGGGGCCCCGCAGGCGGTGGCGCACAGTCGACGGGTGGGCAGCTCCGATGCGTTGTGGCCGGTAGCCGGGGTGGCCAGGGTGGCAACTGCAGGTCGCGGGCGGGGCGTAGCGTCGAGCCTTGGGCGCGGCGCGTTGCCGAAGCTGGATGGTGGCTGGTAGTGGAACGGTGTCGTTCCGATGTGCCCTGCTTCTTTTCCATCTGCGCTGGAAAAGGTCAACACAGATGGGGCCAGCTCCCGCAGCGCGTGCTGCGTGGCTGTTCGACCCTCACGAGAGTCATGAGGGTTAATGCAAGTCAGTCTTGCGTGACACTGATCGGCATGAGCGGCCCGTACGTTCATGCATCTAACGAGACTGCCTGCCGGCTCGCGCCCTCGCTCTAGGCTGCGCAGGCAGATTCTGTTTCTGCCTAGGGCGCAAGTTATAGCGGGACGCGGGGTTCGCCGGCTGATCGCAGATCTCGTTGTCCGACTGCGGCGCGGGTCGGGCTGTGTCCTCTACCCACTCATCTCGCTGCACGTAACGTTTCAGGTCGCATACGTGCACCGGTCCGCCTGTCGGTTTCGACCGCAAGTCCTCGAGCCTGTAAACGAGCGAGGAAAGTTTCTCTCGCACGCGGAACGGCCCGATCCATTTCGGCGCCAACGAGGCCGCAAACTGTTTGCTAGCGTCGCTGAGAACGTGCTGGCGTCGAAGCACCAGATCGCCCACTTCGTAGTGAACATCCCGGTGCGAGCGGTCGTACTGTGCTTTCTGCTGCGCCCTAGCGGTGCTCAGGTTGCGGCGAGCCTTGCGTAAGGCCTCCGTCATCTTAGCGCGCAGCTGCGTCGCGTACTCAGCTCGTGCTGACGAAGCGACTGGCGTCTTCCTGCTGTCCGATAGAATCCGGTCCATCGGATTTAGCAGCTCTCTACCCAGATTGAGAGAACACGGCGCATACCCAGTCGAGCGGTTAACGGTCGAACGCAAAGCAAACGCGATCTCCGGCAGATGGGAGTCCCAATCTTTGTGCCTCTCAGAGTACGCGACAAGCAAGTGCTTAACGTTGCGATTGACTCGTTCCGTGGGGTTCGACTGAGCATGATAGGTGGTCGTTTTCTTGTGCTTAATGCCGAGTGCAGCGCACGAATCAACGAACACCTTCGCAGTGAAGTAGGACGCGTTGTCCGTTATCAGCTGCTCTGGGAAACCGAGCCTGGTGAATACGTCCATCAGCTTCTCCATGATCACTCGTGCCGTCAGCTTTCTAAGGGGGAAAAGTTCAACCCACTTGCTGAAGTGATCCGTGACCACCAGCAAGAACTTGTTCCTACTCGGTGTCATAGGATACGGTCCCATGATGTCGCACGCCGCGATTTGCCAGGGAGTCTGGCTGTTAATCGGGTGCATGAGGCCGGGTGGTCGTCCGCCTCGGGGCTTCACACTTTGGCACACGTGGCACGAGCGGGCGTAGCGTATTACGTCCCTTTTCATGCCAAGCCAGGTAGCAAAGCGACACAACTTAGTGTAAGTCTTGGGGCCGCTTGCATGCCCAGCGATGCACGAGTCGTGAAAGTAGCGTAACAGTGCTGCTCTCAATACTCGCGGTATCACCACCTTGAACGCCTCATTTGTGTCGTTCTCGGAGGTGATATACCTCAGCAGGACGCCGTCGGAATCCAGCAGATACGAATCCATCGCGCTCACAGCACTACCAGCTGTTTCCCAGCGCTCCGCACCGACAGCAAAACCAGCTGTCTCCTTGTGCGCGGCGGCCCTGCCGCCCGGCTCCCGGAGCCCGTCGAACACCTTTCGACAAAACGGATCCTTCTGCTGAGCTTCGAGCAGCTCCTTTCTGCTGAACACGATCCCCACGGAACTCGCGTAGTCCACGTGGTTCACGCTCTCGCCCTGGATCAACGGTTGGTCCGCGTTCCTTACATGGGCTACGGCTCGGGTCAGTCCCTCGCTCTCCCCGGCTGTCGGGCGGTCGGTCGCGTGACCTTCCTCGCACTGGACAGGCGCTCGCGAGAGTGCGTCAGCCACAGCGTTGTTTTTCCCTTTGCGGTAGCGCACGGTGAAGTCGTAACGCTGCAGCAACAGGGACCAACGCGCTAGGCGGCCGCTCGGCTCGCTGAGTCGTCTCAGCCAGGTGAGCGCCATGTGATCCGTCTCGATCACAAATGTCACCCCATCGACGTAGTAGTCGAACTTACGCAGAGCGAAAACTATCGCGAGACATTCCTTCTCTGTCACCGAGTAGTTTCTCTCTGCCGGCGTCAACGAACGGCTCGCGAAAGCTACCGGACGGAGAACGCCTTCATGCTCCTGAAGCAACACTGCTCCTAAGCCCAGGTCGCTTGCGTCGGTTTGAATCACAAACTCCCTGTTTAGGTCGGGTAGCTGCAACTCAGCCGTGTCAGCGAGCACTTTGGTGAGGTTGCGCAGTGCATCCTCTTGCTCGTGACCCCAACTCCAGCGCTCGCCTTTCTTCAAAAGCTTTGTCAAAGGCGCCTGCAGCGCTGCGCACTCTGGGATGAACTGGCGATAAAAGTTCGCCATTCCCAGGAAGCGCCTGAGTCCGGCTATATCTGTGGGCGACGGAAACTTAAGCAAAGCCTCAAGCTTATCGTCGCACGGCAGAATGCGGCCTCTGTCGATCGTGAACCCCAACAGTGTTATTCGGGTCGCGGCGATCTGTGCCTTCTTCGGGTTCAAAGTGATTCCCGCGGACCTCAGCCTCTCTAGGACGTCCCTCAAGTGGCACAGGTGTTCCTCGAACGTTTTCGAGTACACCACGATGTCGTCTAGGTACGCGAGCGCATGTTGCCACTTCGCATCTCCCAGAACACGGTCCATTAGGCGCTGATAAGTAGCGGGTGCTCCTACCAAACCAAAAGACATTCTCTTGAACTGGAAAAGGCCTCTGTGACAAGTGAAAGCAGTTTTCTCCTTGTCCCGCTCATTCATTTCAACCTGAAAGTATCCGCGGCTAGCATCGAGCGTTGTGAAGTACTTCGCCCCACCTAGGTTGGACACTAGGGAAGAAATGGTGGGTAGAGGGTAGGCGTCTTTCCTCGTAACCTCATTCAGCTTGCGGTAGTCCACGCAAAGTCGATATGTATCGTCTTTCTTTGGAACCAAGACTACCGGGAAGCCCCAAGGGCTGTTAGACCTCTCAACAACGCCAGTGTCGATAAGTTCGTCTAAGGCGCTGTCCAGTGCTTTTCTCTTGGCCAAGCTAATTGGTCTAGGATTGCACTTCCAAGGCAGTGCGTCACCCGTGTCTATTCGGTGCCTGACTAGGGTAGTGAGGCCCGGGCGGTCAGTGAATGTCGCGTTGTACTCGTAGAGGAGCGATGACAAACGTGCCTTCTCCCTCTCCGTCACGCTGTTCACTTCCGACAACAAGGGGTGCGCTGACCTTCCCTGCGCGGCAGAGCAGCTTTCTACCGCGGCAACCTTCTCTCTGCCCTCTCCCTCAGCGGCGATGGTCCGCTCGCCTCCTGGATCTCGGGCTGGCGCGGTGGATTTGTCACGGTCTCCCCCCGCTCGCGCCGCGTTCGGAGTCTGAATGGTCTGCGACACCGCGGGCGCTTTCGCGAAAGGCTTCAAGGCGCCTGATGTGCGCTCCCTGTAGCCTCCGCTGCTGATGTCTATCACAATACCTGTCTTGGCTAGGAAGTCTCGTCCAAGAATTACAGGAACTGATAAACAGGGAAGATGAACGAGGCGTTGTCGCCGCACGCGTCTTTCCCAGCGAACCACTATCCTAGCTGCACCGCTTGATTGCGCTGTGCCGCTCGCGAGGCGAAAAGTGGTATCGCACTCTCTCAGCCGGATTTTGTTCTCGCGGAGATGGTTTAACACCTCGTCACCGAACAAAGAAGCGCTTGCTCCTGTATCTAGTAACGCGGTGAATTTCTTTCGAGCTATTGTTAGCTCAATGAACGGCGCTGACAGGTCAACAGAATTTCCTACGCGACATGCCAAAGGCGCTAGCAAACCGGGGTTTTCTGTGCACGCCGCGCGGAATCGAAGGTCGATCACCGGCGGCTTTGGCCGTTTCCCGACCGTGTTTGGTCACGGGCGGGAGGGCGGCCACACTCGCGGGCGAAGTGTCCCGGCTGGTCGCACCGGTAGCAACGGTTGCCCGGGCCCCGACGGGCTAGGCGCTGGTCGCCCCGTTCCTTTCGGTCATCTCGAACTCGCGGCGCGGATGGTGGGGGCCGCGTGTCGGCCTCCCGATCTCGCCTCGGTTCATTCCGCTCTGCGGCAGCGTGTGCTGTTCGCAACGCGTAGCTGAATGGGTCCAAAGCGCGGTCGGTCAACTCCCAACCCCTTGGGACACGCTCGTCAGCAAACTGTGCTGACGCTTCAGGTCTGGAGGGGCTGCGGGCTGAGCTGCCATTCCACGCGCAGCGCGGCTCAAGTGACAGCGATGCGGGTGGGGGCGGCCGATACGCTCGCGCAGAGAGGATGTCTCCCTGAATGCGCTTCGCCTCAGCTGCCAGCTCATCCAAATCTCTGAACCTGACTCCTCTCAGGTAAGCCGTGAAAGTCGGGTGCGCTTGTCTCGTGACACGCTCAACTTTCTCCGTGTTCGTGGCGCGAGGGTCAGCGAGGCGATAAAGTTCGTCCATCGCTCGGACGTACTCTAACAGAGACTCGTCGGGGTGCTGGGTTCGGAGCTCCAGCTCTCTCCTCAAACGCCACTCATAGTTTGCGGGAAGGAATTCGTCGCGGAAGCTTGCGCAAAACTCCTCCATTGTCCTCGCTCGGTTGCCGGCTAGTCGGTACCAGCGGGCCGCTTGCTCCGTCAAAGAAACAGGCACAACACGCGCGAGCATTTCGGCGTCTGCGATTCCTGTCACTTGCTGATAATGCAGCAGACGGTCGAGGTACTCATTTGCTCCCGCAATGTCGTGGTACCCCGTGTAGGTAGGCAAGTCTATCCTAACACGTGGTGACTGGGCCGGGGCTTGCAAATTGTTTTGCAAAATACCCGCTAGACTCTGCATAACCTGCATTGCGTTCTGCAAGAGCACCTCGGATGATTGCGGACTAACACCCCCGGAGTTGGGCGCATCCGCTGATGGCGTCGAATGATGTGGCCTAGCCGCCTCATTGTTCGCGCCGCGGAGCGGCGAGGCGCCCGATGTGGAGCCCCCCATGCCAGGCCTAAGTCCTACCAACGCGTCAGGGGATGTTACTCGGCTATTCCGCGTGGAACGCCCAAGATTCACAAATTCAAACCCTTCCAACGGCGCGTCAAGTAGGGAGCCCTGGTTATGTGCCGCTGGCTCTGACAGCATAAACAAAGACTGCAAGTCACTCCTGTCGGCTGCCATCCTTTGTTAGGGCGACGGTAGTCGTTCGCTCCAACAAAGGTCACTGCTCGATTGCCTAGTTCGCCCCACGTTCGGGCGACAAGATATGGGGTCACTCTGCGTCCAGCCGGCCGGGAAGGCGAGCTTCCGTGCAAGCTACACGCAGGCGTTATTTAAGCACGCAACACGTTTCCCCAACCCGTGGCGCAGAGTCGCAGCCACGGCAGGTCCGGACGAAATAGGCAACGGCAGGGCACGCTAGGAAATAGTTTATTATCCTAACGCGAGGTAAAGCACACTGCGGAAGAATGTTCTATCCGTAAAATAGATGT
Organism: Amblyomma americanum; assembly: GCF_052857255.1. Classification (NCBI taxonomy): domain Eukaryota; kingdom Metazoa; phylum Arthropoda; class Arachnida; order Ixodida; family Ixodidae; genus Amblyomma; species Amblyomma americanum. Next base: position 3,533,758 of record NC_135507.1, on the reverse strand, counting down.
TCAGTAGCTCACCAAGTCGTTGACGTCGACCGGCGTTGGTGTTCGGGGCCGGCGGGCAGCGGAAGGGGTCCGTGGGGTAGTTAGGTCAGGTCCGGCGGCGAGAGAGGCTTCCCGCCGCGCGATCACGCCTTTTATCCCCTCGGTCATTTCCTCCCTCGCAGCAAATCGTTACCGTCAAGCTTAGGCGTGCTACCCTCTCCGCAGAAGGCGCCGCGCTGCCGTGACGTCACGTCAGTGCTGGGGCGGAAATGAGCAGAGTCGCGGGGGTGCCTTCTCTCCACATTCCTGGTGGCCAGCGCGCCCGTGTAATAAGTCACGGCCGCCGCTGGCGCGGGGGACGAGGAGGGGATACCAGTGTATCCCACAATGTTTAAATTGTGCAACATAACCAGCTATGGAAACCACTCGACACAAAAGGCGAAAAAAGGGGCAAAGCGCATTGAAACCTTTAATGGCAGGGCCATTTAAATATAAATTAAAAGACGGAACTAAAGATCTGCTTTCCTGGTCTACCAGAATAGCACCTCCCACTTTACATTTGTCTTGTCCTTCAAGTATACAGCTTCGTACAGTTACATCTTCGCGCTGCCTTCTGCTCCGTGGCGCCTTCGAATCGATACGAGTCGGACATGGAAATGTAATTACGTCTGCTGTGAATCCGGCAATGACCTTTTATGAGAGATGTGAACGCTTTTAAACGGCTGTCTTTATTACAACTCCGCTTCTTTTCGAGGTTTATTCATTTCAAAATGAGCCAAGCCCCGCGCTTTTAACTATCTACGTTGAAAATCGCCCGTCTCTGACTGCAGTTGTTCGGCGGAGGCTTTGGTGGCCCATTGTTCTGCAGCAGCCCAGCGGGGACCCCAAAATTAAACCGGCTGACGTGGGTATGGAGGACTGCTTCGCAAGCACAGAAAAAATGTGAACGTCCGATCAGAAACAATACGATGCTGAAAAAAAAAAAAAAATCTCGGGCCGCTAGCTAGCACTCGGTGAGGCCTGTTCAAAGTGCTCTCACGTGCCACCTCGCCTTAATGAAAAATGCTCGTTATTCAGTATTCTATTCCTGAATTGCTTTTTTTAAGCCTTACTCTCAATTCACCTCTCGCATTTCTGGTTTTATTTTCGTGCATTATCAACCTTCGGTTCCTTTCATAAATTTTCAACCGCATTTCTTGTGTGGGTGTAGGTTTTTTTTTTCTTTGGTTTATTAAATGGCTCTACTTATGACTTTGCCGACATAAGATTGTGCTCAAACGATATATACAAGTAGACAGCCCAAGCGTGATTACCAAATTAAACTTGGCATGGCATAAAGTGCACCGGTTATTTTGCGACCTCAATGGCGCCGTCCATATACTCCACAGGTCGCTGCAACAGTGCGTGCGTTTAAGGCATGGCGAGTAACCGAGATTGAAACTGGATTGAATTGTATTACCGTAAACACTCGAATAAGGGCAGCGCCTGAGTGCGGGTTGCTTCCCCCCGCTTGGGAGGCGATGATTCTTATTAAATCTGCAAAGAGCAACTGGGCTTAACTGCATATAAATTTCTTAGCGCCGACGATCCCCGAGGAGCTGCAAGGTAACGACACGATCCCGGGGCTTTCATTACTGTCATCATCATCATCTAGAAGGTTGATGATGATAATGACATTAATGATAGCATCAGGATGGCGTTATTGTCATGCTGCACCTTGATGCATCTGTGTGCCATTTAATATAGAATTCGAGCGCCTGTCTGGATGCCAACGATCGACCACGAAGTGACACCGATAGGGCGGCTCGGAAGTTCATTACTTGAGTTCGTATTCTCATCGAGTTTTTAATTCGCGGCGTGCGGGGTCCGCGGGCATTGCTGTTACAAGTTACACAGCTACAGAAATTTATATTTCAATGAATGTAACCGAAGGTGAGTTCATTTATGAGCGCGGTGTGGACCCGGCCCTGAGCAGCGGCAACAGGGACAACAACACGCCAGATATAACGTAAGACTGGACGTGCAGTAAAGTAGTTTTTCCGGATGTACACGAAAAACTGAGCTGAAAAATACCACTTTCATGTAAACATTTCATCCTGCTAAAACCTTGAAAACAAAGGACGTGCAGACCTTAGTCGGGTGTACCTATAGGGTTATTGCGCGCAGTGCGGAGTGAAAATAAATCCATCACTGATACTGTTACTGCACTAACGAAGTGAACGCCGTCTCAGCGTCTAACAAAAAAGTAGTCGTGCGGCTGACCAACACCTGCATAATTCTACGCGTTCCTTCTGCCTCCTCCTCCTCCTCAGGGTGAACATGCGACAGCGCATCCGTTGGCTCCGCTAGAATGCCCTGCAGCCGGAGAACAATATCTGTATATTATACAGAAACGCTCCGTGTGAGCTTCGGATATGAAATTATATGTACGAATACGAAATGCGTATGATCATTGAATTGTAGATTTTGTAAATTGTGAGGCTTAACGTCCAGAAGCGACATGTGAGCTACGACGGACGCCATAGTGGAGGGCTCCCGATTTATATAGACCACTTGGAAGTTCTTAAACATGCGCTGACATCGCACAGCTAGCACATACGCGATACGCGGCCGCCGCGGCCTAGAGATGAGCGGCCGAACGCCAAAGCCAGAAGGTCGGCAGAAGCCTCCGTAGCGCCGAACGGGGGGCCCACCCGTATGCGCTCCGGCCACCATCCTCTTACACAAACGTTTACTCACTCACTCACTCTAAGCCACCGCGACGGATCCGTACGATAAGGAAAACATTAAGAAGTCTATACTCTTTCACATGTTTGTCGTATGGGTCCCATATCCTTCCTGCAGTCCATGGTTTCCGCATTACTTCAATTCAGCATGTAAGATGTCGAATGGGGCCTGTGTATGAACTTGAGCTTTTCTGTGTTCGCTGTCTCGGCAGTCAGCGCAAGTTCTGCAAGGTCCGTATGGTTTCCACAGCAGCCACACAGAACAACTAAATAATTATGTGAATTGTGTTGATTACGTGCGTTACGTGGGTCACGCGACCTAACTGGGCGTGCAGTCAGCAACGCCATCCTTCCGACGCACCCACCAATGAGAGCTTGCACATTGCGAAACACTTGGTCCCGGATCCATCACCACAGCAACTCTGACTTCCGGCGCCCTGAACAACATCCTCATTGGTCAGTCGGTTAACGCTGGAGCTTCCGGTTACGGCGCACGATATCGACGTTGTTTCCTAAAATACTTTTTTTTTTATTTAGGCACAGCTGCTAAAGCAGTTCGCTGGTTTTACAGAAGTAGCGGAGAGGGTAGACTGTGAAAGCTGCAGGAACTGTGATGTTCCACGCTGTAACCGAAAATTTCGTTAAAGGGACTACAAAATGCCATTTGCCGAGGTTAAAGGACTATAGACACCTAATTTTAGTGGCATGTTTTTGTCTTTCAAATGATGCGTTAGACATTAGAATACATGGATCGCCACGCGGTATTCGCCTTCGACAGCTGAATGATAATAATAATAATTGGTTTTGGGGGGAAAGTAAATGGCGCAGTATCTGTCTCATATATCGTTGGACACCTGAACCGCGCCGTAAGGGAAGGGATAAAGGAGGGAGTGAAAGAAGAAAGGAAGAAGAGGTGCCGTAGTGGAGGGCTCCGGAATACTTTCGACCACCTGGGAATCTTTAACGTGCACTGACATCGCACAGCACACGGGCGCCTTAGCGTTTTTCTTCCATAAAAACGCAGCCGCCGCGGTCGGGTTCGAACCCGCTGAAAAGCAATAAGCTATAAGTGAATTTGTTCTGTCATACTGTTTCGGTTCCTGCCTCATCAATAGAACGACGGCTACGAAATGCAGTTCGTCTCCACGTGAGACACGAAAAACACTGCAATAAAACGATGATACGAAATTTTAATTCACTACAACCAGCGCCGTTAACTTTAAAAATGCAATCGAACGAATTGTGCTCTATACCCCCTGTGATTCATTTTGTATTAATATTTTGTAATGCGTTGTATTTCTCCTCACTTAATACCCTTATCAGGGGTATTTGAGGTGTATAATAAATAAATAAAACTAACCTGCTTCAAGAGTAGCAATGGCAACAAACGACATATAAACAGCTATACTGCCGTTTTTCTTGTGCCTCATGTGACCTGAAGACCAACTGCAAGTCCCAGTTATTGTATAAGGCATCATTTGGGACAAGAAAACGCGCAAGCGAAAATTTAGTGTCTATAGTCCTATATGTGAAGCAGATGAGCAATAGGTATTTAATCGACAATCACCCCACCGCAAGAATTGTAGAGCAAGCTTCAATAGCACTGATTGGACTGTAAGACATTCATTGCGTCGAGAGCAGGTTGCAGGAGACAGATACTAGATGGCCACTAGCCCATGGCTGGCGGCGACCTTATTGGCCCGCTCGATTGCCCGTACTTGAATGTTAGGGTCCGAGCTGACCAGCACGGCCTCCCACCGCTCGGGAGAAGGGAGCTGTATCAACTCCGCCGGAGGCGGATCATTTGCGCAGTTCCAGAGAATATGATCGTATATGGCCCTTTCACCACATTTATGGCAGTTTCGGTCGTACTGTCCAGGGTACATGAGGGCAATCACTGCCGGATTCAGAAGGGAGCGTGTTTGCAGTCGGCGCCAGGTAACTTCCTGCGCTTTTGTTAACGATTTTTGGGGAGGGGGATATGCGCGCCTCTCCAGCCTAAGGTGATGGGTGATGTCATGAAATGGGATCAACCCATCCCTCGTGAAATTCGGGTCGGAGGGTGCGCTCACTGCCCGGTCGACGAAACCTCGGGCTTGCGCGTGAGCCGCCTCGTTCCCTGGATTAGAGGAGTGGGCTGGGACCCAGATCAATTCAACTTTTCTAATCGGAAAGGGGTGTTTTGAAGGATGCGGAGTGAGGTAGATGTGATCGATTAGGCCCCTCGCGAAATTGCGAATAGCTGTTTTGGAGTCGCTGAATATAATATCAGCACGCGTGTTCGCTATAGCTAAGGCTATATTGCCGCTTCCTCCGCCGTCTCGGAGGAGGTGGTTTCTATCGACGCGGCCGCCAACGGGCACCGCGACCAGTGCAAACGCTTTTCTCTGGGTTTGCCGGTATTCCGCTGCGTCCATGTATGCCACATTGTCGTTCCGGCCGTATTTGGTGTGTAGGGCACGAGCCCTCGCTGTGCGTCAGCCTTCGTGGTGCGCGGGGTGCATGTTCTTGGGTAGGAGTTTAATCAAAAAAGCTTTCCTGGTGTGCGTAGGTAATTGCGTTTTCGAGTCCCTCTCTGGGAGCTGTTCGCACATCTTCAGTCTGTATAGGATGGCCCTTCCCGCGCTCGTACGAGTGAGTCGTCCGAGCTGGGAAACGAGGTGCGCCTCGCACAGCTCCGAGAGTGTGGTGTGTACCCCAGGGCCCGCAACCTTTCCGTGGATGATAGATACTGTGCGGGAGCCCAAGGGCCGCCTTGTAGGCCTGCCGGATTGCAGCGTCGACCTTGTTTCTTTCCGCGAGCTGCAGTTGCAGGTAAGGGATCGAGGGAGTAGACGATCCTGCTCAGCACGAAAGCCTGCACAAGTCGACATAGATCTTTATCTTTCATACCTCGTCTTTTGCTGGAGATCCGTCTGATCAGCCGCACAGTCTGATTGACCGTGGCCGTAAGTCTGTTGATTGTTTCGATGTTTTTCCGATTGTTCTGTATGTGCATGCCCAGTATGCGTATAGTTTGGACCTCCTTGGCCGGAGGTCATTGCACATATACATTCAGAGGGGTCGGCGGAGTCAGGTTTGCGCTTCTACCGCGTGGCTTGGCCCTAAGAACCAGCCGTCCCGATTTCGAGTGCGAGCATTCAAGGCCCGCTCCCGACGCGTAAGTTTCAATTATGTCAACCGCCTGCTGCAGTGTATCTTCTATTTGGCCGTCATTCCCAGTGGTTACCCACATGGTGATGTCGTCCGCGTATAAGGTGTACTGCAGCCCCGGCAAGGCGGCGAGTTTTGGGGGTAGTGTAATGAGTGCAAGGTTAAAGAGGAAAGGCGAGAGCACCGAGCCCTGTTGCGTGCCTCGGCTTCCCAGAGGAATGGACTCCGGTTTGAGGCCATCTAATGCAAGCTCTGCGGTCCGCTCGAATAGGAATGATCGGACGTAATTGAATGTCCGTTCTCCCGGGTCTATTTTAGAGAGGTTCGTGAGGATGGCCTCACGCGAGACGTTGTCGAAGGCTTTGTTCAGGTCAAGCCCGAGCACTGCCTTCGTCCCGGTACCGCGTGAAGGGTCCAGCACGTCCTTATTAAGCTGGAGCATCACGTCCTGCGTGGACAGGCTAGCCCTAAAGCCAATCATTGTGGGAGGAAGTAGGTCGCGGTCTTCCGCGTAAATTTGAAGTCGGTTAAGAATGACATGCTCCATGAGTTTTCCGGTGCAAGACGAGGGAGATGGGCGGCAGATTCTCGATCGAGAGTTCCTTTCCCACTTTGGGGATGAAGGTCACCCGTGCATGCCTCCATTCCTGGGGGATCTCGACTTCCCTCCAGTAGGTGTTCATTAGGTCTGTCAGAGCCTCGACAGACTAGGGATCTAGGTTTCTGGGCGTCTTGCTCGACACTCCGGTGGTACGGAGCTGACCAAGAGCAAACCAGACATCGGCATCTACTATGTCCGCGTCCAGGGTCTCATTGGGGAGGCCCTCGTATGCGGGTAGAGGGTCTGTATGCGACGTGTTCAGGTAGCGTTTTTGCAGTTAGGCGAGTAGCTCTGCGTCTGCACCCTGATACTGGTGAATTAGTCTCGCGAGTTGGTCGCGTTGTGTGGATTTTGTGTGTGTTGGGTCGAGCAGGTGGCGGAGCAAGAGCCATATCTTTTTGTATCCCATTTTTCCATTCATATTATCACAAATCGGGCCCCATTGTTTTTCTTGCAGCTCTAGTATGTATGTTTCGATTTGGCGCTGGAGTTGCGCCATACGCTTGCGTAAGTTTCTGTTGTGTCTCTGTTTCTTCCAGCGATTTAGCAGGCCGGCGTGCGGTCCCCTCATGTGGAGGAGTTCAGAGTCTGTCGTTTGATGTCGCTCCTCAGTAAGTGTCTCGACCGTGGTGGTCTTGACGTCGTCTTTGAGTGCAGCGATCCACTCCGTTAGCTTGTTGATCTGACCGGGGGCAGTCTGTTCTCGTAAGCGTCTGACCCTATCCCAGTCGGTAATACGAGTGCGCATGGGGTGCAGTTTGTGCAATTTTGTGTCAAACGTCGTGGCTAGTATGTAATGGTCGCTTCCCAGTGTGTGTTTCGTGTTGGACCAGCGGGCGTCGCGAATGTTTTTGTAGAGTGTGAGATCCTGTGAGGTATCTATGCTAACGCTATTTCTGGCCCACGTGTTTTCTTGGGGATCGTTAAGAATTTTCACTGAGACATAGGCCACGAAAAATGACGTTTTTCCTCTCCCCTTAAACTTATGCACGCCGAGACATCAGCAAAAAAAGGAAGAAAACAGCTTGGGGAAAAAACAGATTTGTTGATTCTTGGTTTGCCGACTTCCGGTTGTAGCACCCATTTTCCTGTGCGGCAGAGGCAAATCAAAGCCATGTGTATGCGCGAAGGCGATTAAACTAGCCTGCGCCCACCCGTGAGGTTCGGGAAGCTGCAAGAGCAGTTTAGCCGCTGCTGGAGTAGGTGCGAACACAAGCAAACAAAACCCAGATTTAGACCCAGTCCGCAACCCCGAACCAACACAATGGCAGGCCGCCCTCCTCAACTAGGACCCGAACTGCCAGAAATGACGGTTCTCCAGGCCCTTGACATAGCCTGGTCCAATGGTCTCCCGTAGTAGGGGCCCATCCGTCGCTATTGTGGATAATAAAGATGTTTTCAACGACAAATCGCCGCTACCGGAAGCGTGCCCATGACGTAGTGGCAGTCAGGTCTGCAGCGAATGGCAGAGCCCGGAAGCCTGTCGCTCACCATGACATCACCATAGTCGTGACGTGTGCCCTAAAACAGTTTCAGAAACCGTCACTACACGCGCTGAATAATCGGCACGCGAATTAAAAAAAAAGAAAGCAACAGCTTTAAAATATTTGTTATAGATCTCCGATTGTGCTCCGGGGGCTCATACTTAGTGCGAATGCTCAAAAGCGGTTGTTCTGCTCATTTAACACATTTATCAGTCATCTTCGAACCCTTTCCTTGCCCCTTTGAGTAGACCCGAAAATACCCATTTCTGGTCATTTTACTCCGCACCTGTTTGGAAAGTCTGGTGACTGGGGAAAAAAACGAGAGTACTGCGGATCCCCTACAATTCCTTGAATGCCCATAAAGATTGCCTTTTTGGCACATTTCAACCATTACATTCGTTTTTTTTTACTCATTACATCCCCAACAAAAGGGAAGTTCTTCAGATGCAATGCCGTGCAGCTAAGGTCACTGAAATGAAAGATGTTCACCAGGAGGCGAATGAGAATCTCATCACCTTTTTTTCCCTTCGGTGAATGAAAAGCCCTTCACGTAGAAGTGAGCAAGCATGTGTGGAAGTACCTGCGCATATGGGCACGGGCCTGTCCCATCTTCCGGCGTTGCAGGTGGACACCGAGTCGCCGAACAGGGAGTAGCCCGGTCGGCACACGTACTTGGCGACGCGGCCGCGGTAGCGCATCTTCACGAGACCGTTGCGGAAGTAAAGTCGAGGGTTCACGCAGCGCGCTGACACCACGCTCGAACGGCTGGGCCGAATGCCGCCCAGCAGGGATGCTGCGCACAGGAGAGGAGACAAGGTGCATGGTAGACACGTCGGCAAAAAGGAAAAAGAGTGAAAGGCGCAGGTAAATGAAGAAAGAAAGAAAGAAAGAGAGAAAGAAAGAAAGAAAGAGGGAAAGGAAAAATAAGGAAAGAAAGTGAGGAAGAAAGAAATGCAAATAGCTCGATTAGAAAGAACGAAGTCACAAAAACTTTCTAAAGGCAAGCTTGCCTTACAGGGTCCGTGTGCAGCCTTGTTGATAAGCTTTCAAGCACGGTTTTCTTTTCAGCCGTGTAGCTGAGCACGAATAGCACTCCTGAAGGTCTAAATGTCTGTGGAGAGGAGGAGATAAACCCTCGTCTACGTCTTTCAATACCTTTTGGTTTCTAGAGTTGCCATTCGTGCCTCATTATACAGCTCAAAACCAAACAGTGCAGCCCGAATACTTTTGACAAGGGATGTACTTATTGTCGTTCACTACGTGATTGAATGCCTGTAGCGCCAGAGTCAGGCTGAGCTCTAGTGGCATATTACGAACCTTTACCCCTTTGCCAGTACAAGTGCGAAGCAAGCTGGCTTATCCATGAACACCTGACGTGTACCTGGCATGAAACCGCGATCAAGGAACTATACATAAACTTAGGCAAGAAACCGAGACTGTTTAGAGCTGGTATTGCTTCATCCTGATTTTGAAGCGAAAGCTCCACTACGCAAGGTAAAGCCGATTTCGCCGGTTGACCTTCAAGTGAGCCAGAGGTCAAGTGTGGCTATAGGCCTTACCAAATGTGGTACATTATGGTGTTGCTCGACTTGACCTTTGACCTTCCGAGTCACTGGTAGAGGGCAGTAGAATAGGCCGCAGCGTTCATTGGGTGATCAACCTCTCGCGATGAACCATTAATTTAACTGCCACCTACCAGGGTGGCAGGGTGGACGCGCTGCCTATATCCAGTCTGCGGAACGCACTCAATGTTACAGACGCCAAGCCACATCTGCTTGCCCGATACACCACAGCTTTCGCTCTCTAGCCAGGTTCAGCAGTAGTTAAACCGCAGCTAATTTTTTAAACTTTTTTCCAAGCCACCTGCTTTCCAGCCATGAGCTACCAAGTCGCCCTGTTCATTTTAGTACGTTTCGAGTACGTTTGGTTTTTGCATGCATTTTCAGGCGCTTAAAGTGTTTTCATTCCTCGCCGTTGCTCTCATCTCTTCCCTCCGACGGTAATACTGATTTCCACATTTCTTTTACTGTCCACTCCTCAAAAATAGCGGAAGACTCTAGTCTATAGCTCGCTGCGTTGTCCTTAACTTAAGCGGAACCCTTTTCGTTAGCCTCCACGTTTCTGCCCCGTAGGTAACCACCGCTAAAATAGAGCTGCTGTATACTTTTTCTCTTCGGGGATATTGGTAAACTGCTATTCATGATCTCAGAGAACCTGCCAAATGCACTCCATTATTCTTCTAGTTGTTTCCCTCTCATGATACGGATATGCGGTCACTACCTGCCCTAAGTACACGTATTTTCAGACCACTTCCAGCATGTCGCTACCAGTTGTGAACTGCTGTTCTCTTGCTAGACTGCTGAAGATTATATTGGTTTCCTGCATATTAATTTCTTGGCCCACCGTTCTGCTCTGCCTGTCTGTTGACTCACTGACCATGCTTTGCAGTTCACCTCTTGAGTGACTCAGCGAGGCAATGTCATCAGCGAATCGCAGATTATTTAAGTGTTCTCTATCAACTCTTATTCTGAACTATTCCCAATCCAGGCCTCTGGACACCTACTGTAAACAGGCGGTGAATAGCATCGGCGAGATCGTGTCTGCCTTCTTGAAACCCTTCCTTACTGGTATTTTATTGCTGACTTTATGGATGACTATAATATATGTGCAGTCGCTGCAGATATCTTCCAGTATTTCTACATAAGACTCTTCCCTGATTTTGCAATGACCGCATGACTGCTGTGGTTTCTACTCAGTCAAATGCCTTCTCGTATTCAATTAAGGCTATCTCTATCACATGACTTACAAAGTGAATATGGTCTACCGCCAAGTACTCTGAATGAAGTCTAACGTTGTTCTGACTCTGTCAGCGATTGCCTGAGTAAATACGTCATAGACAACGGACAGTAAGCCGACTGGTCAGTAATATTTCCACGTTCTTGGCGCCTCCTTTCTTATGAATTAACATGATGTTAGCGTTCTTTCGCGCTTCTGGTGAGCTCTAGGCCATAAGGCACTGTGTGTGCAGAGTGGCTAGTTTTTCTAGCGTAATCAGCCCTCCGTCTTTCAGCAGATCTGTTGTTACCTGATGAGCATATTTGGTACCTCATTCTCGTCAGTCGAATTAAAAAAAAAAAACATTGAAGGCTGTAAAGGTGGCTTCAAGTGATTCAGTGCGCTATTGTTATAACTGGTATCAATAAGAGAGGTGAAGTCTTTGTTCAATTTCTCCGCCAACATTTTGCCACTCAACTGCTCATTATTTACTTTTAACTCTTCGCTATCACAGATGGAGCCACTGGCAGAAATAATAGAAGAGAGTTTACTCCAAATGTGTTTCACATTGACTATTCCATCAAACTTATTATGAAAGTAGTCACGTTTCGCTTGTCTTAAGTCACTATTAAGATAGTTCCTGTGTCGCCTGATTCTTGTAGTGGATCCTGGTTTCTATTTTGCAGAAATCTTTGAAGCATTTTGCTTTCTCCTCATCATTCTGAGTAGTTTGGGAGTCAGCCATACCTTTCGAGTACGTTTGGGTTTTTGCATGTATTTGTAGGTGAAATGCTTTTCATAGACACAACAAAATCATCATATGCTCTATTGGCCGAAATACATGATAAAACATTTTTCCACAGAGGTATTATAAAATAGGATTCCAATTTTCTAAAAAAAACTTTGCGGTTTTGCTTGTACAAGCAATAAACGATGTTAACAAGTGGAATTAGATTCACTAGGAACCTTGATCGATTTTGTTAGCGCAAAGAGAAAATTATTACATGTTATTTTTGCTAAAAAGTGGTAACTTTTCTCTTATGAGTTGCAAAACCGTTTCGCGTACTTCGGCCTCAGAGAATGGTGGAAAACAATGTTTACATAGGCCCTGTGCGCGCTTCGTTTTTTTTTTTTTTGCTTTTCTTCTCTTCCCCACTTACTTTACTACTCTAGCCCTGAGTTGGTAGAAAAGTACCACCGATTCTTCCGTCGTAATCTTAGAGGAGAACACTTCAAAAGAAGTGAAGTGCGACCAAAAGCCTTCCACTTTCAGATCCGGCCATTCTCGACTTCTGTAGAAAGACTCTTAAAGACGAAGGCCCGCGGAAAAAAAAAAGGTCAAATAATTCGCGTCTCCACAACATCCAGAACCACTTCCCTTCTTCGCAGTTCTTTAGACTTCGTGTGTGCTAAAACTAAACGGGGAAAAAGCGGGAATTCCAGCTTCTTTGTCCAAGCTCAAGGGCTTATCCCGTGTCCCGTTTTTTTTTTCTCCCGCGACTCTCTCAGAACACTGTCCGTCGTTCAAGTGCCAGGCTGTGTGCAGCCTCTCTTCAGTGAGACATGCGGCAAAGGAGGACGACTGTGCGGCGCTCGCCGTGTGTTTACCGTGGGCTTCCGTGCCGGATTTGTTGTCTCTGCGTGGATCCGCGGATCGAAGCGATCTAGCCTTCCACGTAGGGAACTTTCTGTCTTTTGTGCTGGCCTCTTTAATTTTGTTCTGCCTTTTCCTACACGCGCAGTTTGTACGGTCTAGCGTATAAGCCTCGTGTCGTGCGGCTTCTTGTGCGGGCTGCTACTGCGTGAACCGTCGGTGCGCGAACTCTTTGGCTGTGCGCTTGTGTAACATGGCGCGTTTAGGTTGGGTAACTCGGAAAAAGAAAAGAAGAGAGATCCCGAATGCTGGCTACAAAGAAAACAGCACTACCGCAGCCATGAAACATAGTCGAGGTCAGTGCCGCGAATAACTACGCAGGTTTTCACCGTTAGCTAATATTTATGCATTGATTGTTAACTACATATTAATACTTTTTTCAAGCGACATAGCTGAACCTGATAAACGAGGCATCCTGTTCCGAGGGCTAAAAAAAAGCCATTTTGACCCTCTTGGCTTGTTTACTACGCTGCTGGAATACAGTGCACGAGTGTTTTAAGCATGGAATGGTTTGGTTTGGTTTGGTTTGGTTTATTGGGGTTTAACGTCCCAAAGCGACTCAGGCTATGAGAGACGCCGTAGTGAAGGGCTCCGGGAATTTTGACCACCTGGGGTTCTTTAACGTGCACTGACATCGCACAGTACACGGGCCTCCATAATTTCGCCTCCATCGAAGTTCGACCGCCACGGCCGGGATCGAACACACGTCTTTCGGGTCAGCAGCAGAGCGCCATAACCGCTTAGCCATCGCGGAGGCGTGGCGCTGACGGACTGGTTACGTGACCCGCGAAACCACGAAAGAGAAGCCTGAATGGAGTGCGATTCAAACTTCCAGCACATATCGGTCCTTGTCTGACCTCATGCATCATGCTGCATTCTAGGTACCGACCTTTACCGGAATGCGGAAAGCAGCGCCATGCAATCAGGACTACCTAGGTAGAGCTTAACGCCACAAATCAACGGCCACTGTATACAATGTAGGTTTTACGCTGGCATTCATACTCTGTGGGATCATGACTTCAAGCAACAATGGGGGCAATTCCATTTAATTTTTGTTCTCACTTACAATCGCTTCCATGGACCTATCTGGCTATGTTCCATGTTTATCCGGGAGCAAAAGATGCCTTCATTGCCGAGCAAATTTGAATTTGAAAGATTACCCGCCACTCGATCGGCTCAATCTCGTGTGTCAAACTGTGAATTACTCCGTGCTCGCCGTTTGGAAGTGAATGGCGGTGTAGCCTGGCCTCCCGGAACCGCGTCACAAGAAAGTCTCGACGCAAAGCAGTCTGCGAGCAAAAACAGCTTCCAGTGGCGGCACCTGCGCTTACTTTTTTTTACCTTTCATAACCTATAAAAGCTCCTTTTTCAGCGGAAGTGTAGCGCTTTTGTCATTGGAATGCGGAAAGATGCCGATACACAACACCTTTAATTTGCCCTCCGTGTCACTTCAAGCTTCGCGAGAAGGCTCGAAATTAAAATGCGAACTGAAATATGAGCATGGCCTCGCTCTGCTCCTCATGGATGCAGTACACCCCATGTTCATTAGCTCCTCGGTAGAGGGCAAGTTCATTACGCCCAAAGCTTGCGGCAGTCGAGGCTAATGGGATCCTGGACTACAGCAGACCGACCACTGAATCTCGATATCTCTACCCCACACCCTTGCCCTAATTTTTTTAGTGAAATAAATAGTATTGCTACTATTGTTTTAGTTGTAGCTGACCATAACACTTGAAATTTAACTTCGTTCCCAACGCTTGAGTTGGCTTAATTCAATGGGCCCTAAAATACTTTTGGAACACAAACTCGCTCAGTCGTCACAGCAGCTACCGACAATCATTATAGGGACTCGTCTGTGTACACAGTGGACTATGTAGAACCTATCAACGAAAAATCTTTGCTATTTCTGCTCCTGTTTAAATCCCCGGCTTCTTTTCCTCACTGATACCAGGTCATTTTCACTATCATGACGTCACGGCCGATACACCAGAGCAGTCAGCCGGAGAGGTTCACTCCGCATAAAGGAGGGCAAGTTCCAAATAGTGTTGTGCAGAAGAGGAAAACCAAACAATGCTTGTTAGACGAGCACGTAAGTGGGTAGCAATTAGGTCATACGTGGGAGAAAAAAAAGTATCAAAACCACTACCACTGGGCGGTGCATTCCGAACATCTCTTATCGCCGACGACATACACAGATGTTCAGAATAGACCACAAGTGAAAAGGTTGTAAACGTAAGTGGACACTGCCCTTGGTCTTTACAAGAACCACATGAAAAAAAAAATGAGGGCGAAAGTTTTGGCATTGATACGGGCACAATTTTAGTTCGCTGGTTAATCCAACACTACGATCACTTCCAAAAACTTCTAAACAAGGAGACGTTCCGGTGGGTTATTTACTGTAAGGAAAGAGATTTCTTGTACAGGCTTCGGGACCGATTACGGCTCACTGAAGCCTACCAACTGACCGAAGGGCGCGTGATCTCGCAGAAAGGTTGAACAGCATGAGCGAATTCAGGGCTGCACATAGACGGCTGGCACACAAGCACATCGGAACACACCTCAAAACAGCCTTGTCATGTGCTTTCACTTAAAGCAAAATATTTGTGCTGACCTTTAATTGTAGAAAGTAATCAAGTGCGTAGCATCGCCTAGCTTGTGAACCGTTTTCCGCCCTCTAAGTGGACATTTTTGCAATGCAGCAAAACCGGTTATAATTCCGACAAAAGAAGGCCTCCATAATTCTTCCCTTCCCCCTCCCACAGCTGCAGAAAGATTCTAACTTATCCTGTCCGGAGAGGATTGTTTTTTTTTTTTTAAGTGCGCGGTACTGCTGCAGTTTAGTGCGAAAAAGTAGGCAAGCAGAGTGAAGAATGCAACTCACATTGTGGGCGTAATCGGGCGAAGCGATGATCGTCCATATCTGTTTGACAGAGAAAAAAGCTTTTAGCTTTCACATCTGGCATAAAACACAAAAAAAATTATCCAATAGCATCGCAGATCACATGAACAATCTCCGCGAAACAAGAATCACCACCATGGATACGGTGGCATACACTACACTTAAAGATGAACTCAATTTTGGACTGGTTGACTATTTATATCAAATAAACTAATGAGAAACGCCGTAGATTTCCTCCCGTAGGCATGTCTCTCAATCAAGTGAATCGTAGGAATGGTCCTAGAGATAGACAGGCGATCGTTATTATTGGATAAGTTTCTATTCTGAAACATATCAATTCCAGATTTATAACGTACAAAATAATTTTTAAACTCCTCACATTTTTATCTTAGCCATGAGCCAAACAAAGTAGCTCACCTTAAAAAGAAAGGAACATTTGGTTCGAACGGAATCAACTTTCTTCGAGCTAGCATTAAAAAGCGGCTGCATACACTGACCCGTACCGCGCAGAACTGGCACGAATGAATATTATATTGCTCTACACATGTGTCCTTCGCATAGACAAAAACTGGAGAGTAGTCACACTGTGCCGAAAAGCAGCATAGGGCCAGAACCGCGTGTCAGGAAAAGCTTCCAGTGGCGACACCTGCGCTTACTTTTTTCAACCTTTCGTAGCCTATAAAAGCTCCTTTTTCAGCGGAAGTGTAGCGCCTTTGTCATTGGAATGCGGAAAGATGCCGATACACGACACCTTTAATTTGCCCTCCGTGTCACTCCAAGCCTCGCGAGAAGGCTTGAAATTAAAATGAGGACAGCGTGGCGAGCTATGGGGAGGGAAATGACCGGGCCACTCAGAATGACGCGAAGGCAGCAGTGAGGATTGGAAAACAAAGCTTGAGTTAGACACTCCACCGTTAATAAAGATGAGGAAACGGTACTGTTGGAATAAGCGTAATGCATCTGCTGTAAACTCTGCAGTGAAGCTCCGCCGACATTCAGGTTCATCGCAGAGAATTCCTCCGTATACTTAAAGCTTTGCGTGTTACTTATACAGGAAGCTGACCACAAGACGAAACTGTAAGATTAAGAATTGTGATGCGTCTGGCTCATTTGACATAGACAAACATAAAAAAACAAGTTTAGTTTATTCTTATGGATTGTCAGCAGAGGTATAGAGGAAGCCCTGGACCATGCCGCATTGTTACCAACTGCTGTGTTTTAAAGTGGTATCCAACTACAGAACAGATCACCATTGGTCGGTTAGGGTAACGGAATGCATTCGAAGGGAAGGCTAGCGTAGCAGGAAACATCAGACACTGATGTGGGCGGACAAAAGTAAAAAGTTAGCCGCGATACGGGCGGCAACACCTAACTGGCCAGGTCTAATTAAAGATCATTTCGAGAGGCCCTTGTTCTGAATTTGCGGTGCCCTGGCTGAGAAAATTGGTAACACTGAGCGTTATTATCACAATTACCGTGATTTCTGGTTCACAGACCGCGAACCTTGAAAGTTTAAAGGTTGAACTTTTTCGCTTCGCGGACTATACAATATTTTTCTTTCAGTGCTAAAGCACTACTCGGCTAGCAATCCCCAAAAAGCCGATAACTGTTCGAAGCCTCTCAGATACCTACAGAAATAAAATAAACATTGCTGTGACTGGGTTTCGCACCCACGGCGGCGCTAACAGATCAATTTCGCTGGCCACTGCACGAGAGCAATATGTTAGCGCCGCAGCCCATCACGCCTCTTGTTAAACTGGCACACTCTCGCCCTGTGCATTGCACGTCGCGCCTTCATCATACCTGCGGCGGTGGCTAAGTGGTCAGGGCACTCGCCTAATGAGCCGGAGTACCCGGGTTCGAACCGACCTCGGCGGCCGCGAAACGCAGGAGGCGCCCGTGTGCTGTGCCATGTGAGTGCACGTTAAAGATCCCCAGGTGGTCGAAATTGTTCCGGAGCCCTCCACTACGGCACCTATGGTCCTAATTTGCTCTTAGTAAAACAAAATGTTTTTACAACTACTTTTTTAGCTGTAGCTGACCATAACACTTGAAATTTCACTTCGTTACCAACGCTTCAGGTAGCTTACATCAATGGGCTCTAACATACTTTTGGAACACAAACTCCTTCAGTCGTTATGACAGCTACCGACAAGCATCAGGGCGGCTTCTCTGTTTACACAGTGGATTATCTAAAATCGAGCACCAAAAAATGTTTCCGATAGCTGCTCCTTTTCAAATCCCCGGCTTCATTTCCTCGCTGATACCACGTCAATTTAACCGCCATGACGTGAGGGCAGATACGCGAGAGCAGTCAGCCGGAGAGATTCACTCAGCGTAAGAGAGGGTAAGTTCCAAATAGCGGTTGTGCAGAAGAGGCAAACCGAGCAATGCCAGTTAGACGAGCACGTAAGCGGGTAGCAATTAGGTCTTACGTGGGAGAAAAAAAAAAGTATCAAAAACGCTACCACTGGGCGGTGCATCCCGAACATCTCTTATCGCCGACGACGTACACAGATTTTCTCTGAACATACACAGATGTTCAGAATAGGCCATAAGTGAAAAGGTTGTAAAGGTAAGTGGACACTGCCCTTGGTCTTTACAAGAACCACATGAAAAAAAAAATGAGGGCGAAAGTTTTGGCATTGATACGGGCACAATTTTAGTTCGCTGGTTAATCCAACACTACGATCACTTCCAAAAACTTCTAAACAAGGAGACGTTCCGGTGGGTTATTTACTGTAAGGAAAGAGATTTCTTGTACAGGCTTCATGACCGATTACGGCTCACTGAAGCCTACCAACTGACCGAAGGGCGCGTGATCTTGCAGAAAGGTTGAACAGCATGAGCGAATTCAGGGCTGCACATAGACGGCTGGCACACAAGCACATCGGAACACGCCTCAAAACAGGCTTGTCATGTGCTTTCACTTAAAGCAAAATACTTTTCTGATGGCCTCTAATAGTAGAAAGAATCAAGTGCGTAGCATGGCGTAGGTTGTGAACGGTTTTTCTCCCTCTAAGTAGACATTTTTGCGAGGCAGAAAAACCGGTTATACTTCCGACAAAATAAGGCCTCCATAATTCTTCCCGTCCCCCTCCCACAGCTGCAGAAAGATTCTAACTTATCCTGTCCGGACAGGATTGTTGCTTTTTTTTTTAAATTACGCGGTACTGCTGCAGTTTAGTGCGAAAAAGAAGGCGAGCAGAGTGAAGAATGGAACTCACACTGTGGGCGTAATCGGGTGAAGGGATGATGATCGTCCATATCTGTTTGACCGAAAAAAAAAGTTTGTTAGCCTTCGCATTTGGCATAACATACAAAAAGTTATTGACCCAACAGCAGCTCAGATCACATGAGTAATCTTCGCCAAACAAGAATCACCACCATGGATACAGCGACAAAACCGTGACATACCATTGCATTTAGAGATGAACTGAATTTAAGACTGGTTGACTATTTATATCAAATAAACTAATGAGCAACGCAGTAGATTTCCTCCGGTAGGCATGTGTCTCAATCTAGTGAATCGCAGGTATGGTCCCAGCGAGAGATAGGCAATCTTTAAGTTTCTATTCTGAAACATATAAATTCCAGATTTATAAAGTAAAAAATAATTTTTAAACTTCTCTTATTTTTATCTCAACCGCGAGCCAAACAGAGTACCTCACTTTAAAAAGAAAAGAGCATTTGTTTTCAAGAGAAGCAACTTTCTTCGTGGTCGCATTAAAAAGCGGCTGCATACACTGACCCGTACCGCGCAGAAGTGGTGCGAATGAATATCTTATTCCTCAAACACTCTACATACGGGCGCTTCACATGGACAAACAAATGGAAAGTAATCACACGCTGCCGAAAAGGCGAGAAATTGGCTGATGTTTCCTTTAACATATATGAAAAAACGACGCACGCATACTATGTGCGTCATAGGAAGCTGCTAATGCCCTACAAAATGATCTCGAACGTGCGCCTATTGATCCGCCAGGAGAAAAGAAATCGCACTTAATTCTCGTTTTGATTCCGCTCTACAGCTATAGTTCGAAACAACTTAAGTCTACAGTGAAGCTCTGCCCACATTAAGGACTTCCGCACAAAATTGCTCCATGACAATAAAGTTGTACGTTGTCAAAACTTTTCTTGTTACTTAAGCAAGAAGCTAGTCACAAGGGAAAAAATTATAAGGTGTAGAATTTTGTTTAGTGTAGTGAAGTTGATTTCGTTTACTACTGTGATTGGCCAGCGCAGTAATACACTGAACCGTGGATCGTGACCCAGTGTTAACAACTGCTGTTTTTTTTTAGTTGTATCCTACTAAAATAACCAAAGAAGAGCTCGCCTTTAACTTTCTAGCCGCCTCCTTATAACCGTTTAATGCTAAACAAGCATGCAGCTCGCTTCCCACGCAGTAATCGTGCAGTATACAGAATTCACCAGCGCGTTGTAGTTATTTCATAGAAAATGCAGCGCAGCAATGAAGCGTGTGTAGAGTGTTCGCCTTCCAGAGTCAGATTGTGTACGCATGCCGGGTCGGTATATATATCGGCCATTTCTTTCTTAATGCATAAATTACTATCGTCAGCAACTTACCGCGTAAGTTAAATTCTTAACGTCAAGATTATGGTGTGCGCCCAAGAAACGCTTCTCAGAGATCGCTTCGTAATCTATAATATGCGAATGCGGTCCCCGGCATGAATTTTTATATCCTTGGCGCCTTCTTACAAAATTCAGAAATGACGTCAGTGAACGCGGGTCCTTGTTGCTATAGGCTCAAGGTAGCCGGGAGAATCAATACTGCACTCTGAAGCACCTCACTTCTTAGTAACTAAAGTGAAAGAACTGTTAGGAAGATGTTGCTTGCAGGCAGCTAAAGAACTGGATGTTTGTGCCGCCACGTGTAACTTACCGGGATTTTAAAACTAATTTAAGAGTAGCATTGCGCGAAACCTACAGCATGCTTTATGAGCGGTCCATGGTAGAGACAGGTTGGTCAGACAGATAGTTCTTGATAATCGCAAAGTGAACAAGGGAGGGAAAACCTCAAGGTACTTTCTAACGCTTCGACAAAAGGACCCGTCTTCGTCCATTTCCTTACTGCGCGCTTGCATAATATACTCGTCATTTCCGAGCTATATGCATTTATGTTGCCCTTGAAACTTTTCTCTGTTTGCGAGGCCTGTCTTCCATGGCGCACTGTATATTTTTGTCAGTTATTCCTGTGCCAACTATAAGTCTATTCATTTCTCCTATTACGCTTCAATGTAACATAACCTTAACCAAGTGCACGTTTAAAATCTCTGCGTCATAACTCTATATGAAGGGAGCGGAAATCTCAGAACACCCACTAAACCGACGCCGTTAATTATCAAGGCGTACTTTTAGCTGATGTAGTGCGCCCGGTAGCGAGAACCCTTCTGTTTTCGCTGTCGTTTTCACTGCGTTCGATAAATTATATTGCGACACAAGCCCAAGGCGGCTCGTACTTTTTCGGCGAGCGCCGATCCGAGAGATAACGTGTGCTCATGATCGGTTATGACAGAACACATTGCAGGCTTTTATTTGTTTATTTGTTATTCCTCAAAGGCCCACAAGGACATTACGTGAGGGGTGGGCTTACAAAAATTGTATTATTTTCGACATTGCTGATCTTCGACGGCGGATTTGAAATGAACTGGATTGATGATGGTCGCCACTTAGGATGGAAGTCCATTCCAGTCACTGGCTGTTCTAAGGAAGAAAGACTGCTGATATGTTACAGTGCGAGACTGCTTGGACTAGATGGCGTTAGGGTGTGAGTTACGGGATATCCGATGAGTGCGTGTGATACGGCGGGCATCGTGGTTAAAGGTGTGATATAATCTATGGTACAAGGAAAGACGGGCGATTTTGCGACGGCAGGCTAGCGTGGGAAGATTGAGCTGGGATTTTTGAAGGACCAGTCCAAGCAAAGATTTTCAATGGTGGTGTCAGTGAAATGTGTGGCTTGATCAAAACAGTTCATGCAGAAAGATATACCAGTGCAGCGTGTGTCTCCCTGTGCCATGAAAAACAGTTCACGGCTTCCTTCTCCTGATGTATCTCGGTGCTTCGCATTAATATTTGCTCCTTTGAAACGAATTATTTGCACACCCAGGTAGTTGTTTAGTGCCACGAAGAAGCTTTGTCACCGCGTTCCCCTTCTTGCACCCGTAACTGCACTTACTGCCGCGTCCATCCTGACCCTGTGGGCACAGGACATTCTCAAGAGCGCCTATTCCGCGGCCGACGTGTTCCTTACATCCCAGGACTATCGGGCAAAATCCCTTTACGCAACAGGTGAAGGCGGAGAAGGTGGGGAAGGCCTGAGCCGGTAAGGGCGGGAGTTTTCGAACGCGGTGAAGGTCACAGCAGATGAGGGCGGTGAAGGTGGGACCCGATGAGGGCTAAAGTGTTTGTGAAGCCGGGAGAAGAAAAAGGTGGCGAAGGCGCAATATCTGAGAAGGCGCTGGAGGACGGAGGAGGTTAGGGCGGGAGCTTTCGTGAAGCCGGTGAAGGTGAGAGAGAAAGTGTGAAGGCGGTAGCAGATGAAGGCGGGAGTTACTGTGAAGGCGATGGAGGTGCGAGAAAGTGAGGAAGGCAGTGACGGAGGGAGCAGGTGATGTCGGGAGTTTTCGTAAAGTGGGGGATTTGTGAAGGCGGCGAAGGTGGGAGTCGGTGAAGGTGAGAGTCGGTGAAGGCGGGGTTGTGGGAGCAGGTGGGGGCGCGATGTTTGTGAAGACGATGAAGGCAGCACCCGTTGAGACTTGAGTTTCCGTAAAGGCGGCGAAAGTGCGAGGTGACGAAGGTGGTGAAGGCGGGAGTAGGCGAAGGAGGAGAATTTAGTAAAGGCTATGAAGGTGAGAGAAAGTTAGACCAACATGACTACCCCAATGCAGGTGGTCAGACTGGTTTCTCGGCGACCGGCTGTCGCGCGCGTTAAAGACCTCGAGCTCGCTCTGGAAGTCTGTTCCGGTGCCGCCGCTGCTGGGTCAGTTTGTGCAACTGTTACGCCACCAGCCTTTTCAGCTCTACAATAAACCGCTCTTCAATTTATTTATTTATTTATTTATTTATTTATTTATTTATTTATTTATTTATTTATTTATTTATTTGTTTATTTATTCACTCATTACCTCAAAGGCCCCGGCTTTGGGGCATTACATGAGAGATTGGCATGACAGATTAAAAGATAATGGCCTCTATCTTTTTCTCGAATACGATGGGGTTTGCAAGGTGCACGGCAAGTAAGTAACAGAGCAGATTAAAGAGTAAAGTAGCGTACGTTCTTCTCCGGTAACTTTTCCGCCTCGATCAGCACGCTGTAGTGAGCGATCGAACTGCTGTCCTATCGCTTTAACTCCTCATCTTCCTTTCACTGCACCCTGGGCTTTCTGACCTCGGGTTTAAATACAAGTGCCCCTACTCCAGCGTCTGCGTTTCTCTCTTGTTCCCCTCGAAGCTGTACGGGTCACCAACACGAAGTTCCCTCTTTACACCTGCTGCAAAGCGGACTGCCAACACAGCCGAGGAAATCGGTGATGCCTAAAAAAAACGCCTCTAAATCTCCTGGTACGCAAAAGAAGGTGATGAATAGTGCAAAAATTATAAGTCGCCTGTTATCCACATGTCGGAAATGGTGGAAGAAAAAAAAATTCCGGCCAGCGGAATTGAAACCCAGCGATTCGGAATATAATAGAATGCAGCATTGTCGTTCCTTGCGGCGATGTTGGCGGCACTGGCGAGCCAGCACGCAATGAGCGGTGTTGAGGGGAGAAAATTGGCGTGAAAAAACGCAACAACGGTATAGCGGTGAGGAACATCGAATACATATGCATTGGTTAATGGCGAATAACTACATATAACTGTTCGTGCGCTTGCATCTATTTCAGGCTTGCTCACTGATACTTTCACAGCTATCATTCAACCACTGAGTTTTAGTGAAAACTTTTTAGAGACTTCCCGTGGCTCTTCAACGAGGTGAAAGGGCGATTCCGAAAGCTCCTTCACTGAAGGAAAACGTCCTTAAGGATGGTTGCATGTGGGGTTTAACGTCTAGTATCGACACCTGGGGACATGATCAAGAGACGCCGAAGGGGAGGAGGCCACCGAGTGTCCTTTAACGCGAGCTGACATAGCACAGCCCGCCGCAGGAGACTTTTGCGTTTAGCGTTCATCGAAATGCGGCGGCCGCCGGGGCCGAGATGCGAACCCCCGTGCTTGGGCTCAGGCACCGAACGCCATGGACATTAAGCCGCCGTGACCGGTCACTCTTGAGAATGTCTGCTCCCCTCATCACACGTCCTAAACGGCTGGGCAACACCTGGCAATGGTGCTACCCACCTGCGACGTGCTCCCTATAAGCCGCAGTTTGAGCATGGGTAGTTTTCGATTACAGCGTGCGGTGACGACAACTGTTTACCGTTTAGACTCCCAAAAGTCAGAAGGTCATACAACTACTTCAACACTCAAGTAACACGAAGCCTTGGGCCAGTTACAGCATGGTGAAATGCAAGACAAGCGAAAAATGATGTGCGAACTCAACAAATGAAAGCAAACGCGATGCATAACGCTGCAACTTGGCCTGGTGAGCGTTTCCGATGATTAGCTCAGAAAATCCGCATTTCTCGTTCATGTATGCGTGCATATGCATTAGCGCATGTCCTGTCCACCCTGTCCTTCTTTTTCCTCGTTCATAGGTAACTGGCTAAAGATAAATAAAGTTTTGACCAGAAGACACGTTTTCCTCTTTATAAGACGAATGCACACTGACCAGGGTAGTGCTGGGCACTCAGCAACGTGAAGGCCTGCACCATCAAGGCAAGTCCAGCAATCCAGGCCGTCGCTCGATGCATGTTGTCGACTCAGCTTCGTCGCCGATGGTGCACGGGGAGGGAAGAGTCTTGGCTGGAAGTGCGCTCACAAGGCTTTCGCCTCGACCAGTAGGCTTACGCGAGGCTTAGCAGTTCCCGCGCGCTGTCGCAGCTTATTCCGCATGTCCGGGTCGTCTGGGGGGAGACCGCAGGCAACAGCAGCAGCAGTTAGTGGTGCTGGTTGTTCCGACAGGAAGTCATCGGTCCTATCTTGCAGCGACCGGACATGGGACCGGAATCAGCGTATCGGCGCTAGCCAGTTCCGAGGCCACGCTGCAGCAGCCGCACTCGACGCGTAATTGGCCCGGCCTGGAACAGCGCCGGCAGAGGCAGCTAAGCTCTACGTATGCGGTCGGTGTGCGTGTGTAGTCAAACCCTCTCTCCCGCCTCCCCTCGTTCTCCGCTACCCAGCAGGGAGCGTGGACGGGTTCCCTCTCTTCCGTCTCCCGCGTGTGTAACGTGACACATGGTAAGAATACGCGAACAGATTTGAACAACTACTCCCATGTGTGCGTATGGCGACCCGCAGGGTTTCCTTTTTTTTTTCTGGCGGTAAGATATTGGACGCGGAACACACGCGTCTCATATCCGAAATGGCAGCTGCGTTTGGACGGATGCTGAAACGAGATGTGGCGAACGAGCGCCATAGCAACTTTCTCCGCAGTCTCTATGTTGCGCCCCCGGATGGCTGCCGCGGAGACTGAAGCCCCTCGGCCGTTGACGACCGAAGCTCCCGTCCAGCCACCCACCGCGTCAACATACGCTACGTCCGCTTTCTCCATATTACCCAACCTCAGCTCTAGTGCCTCGCCTCTCTTGGCCCTGCGTTCTATGTTGAACTCCGGGTGCATATTTTTCGGGAAGGGGGGGGGGGGGGGGACTACCAAAGCGTTCCTTCGTTCCCTGTCGATTTCAATTTTCATTTTGATCCCTCTGATTTATTCGAACTTTTGATAGCATCACCCTGCCTGTTTCCGTTGTGCCGAGTCTCTCAATTTGAGAGGCACGTACCGTTTCCAATAGTTCCATCCATGTTTCTATAGTTCTTCCCTGCGTAGGAACAAAAGCAAAATTTGTAGTAAGCGACAGTAAAACTGCCATTAAAAATTTTGGATGAGGCAGAATGTCGCCGGAAGCGGCCAAGATCCTTAGCCAACAACCGCTCGATAGGAAAATTCATTTAATTTGGACACCCGTACACGCCGCCGTTCCCTGTAACGAGGCGGCTCACGAGCTAGCCGGAGTTCTCTACCTAGAGCCCCCCGGGCACTGAGGGAAAGACGAGTGCCTGCAAAATTACGGGGAGATTGTTGACCATTACAAATCTGGACGTGAACTGGTACCCCTCCCCTCCCCAGACCCAAAATTAATAGAGAAGCTGTCTCGTGGAGGCGGCTACAAACCAATACATTTATGAGCGTGTACCCAGAGCTGAGATCGCATGATCGATGCACACACTGTGGGGCGAGAGGGACCCTCGACCACATAATTTGGTAGTGCCCAAATTCTCGCCGGGCGGGCAAAAATATTGATAGTAGAGAAGCCTGGAAGACCCTGCTAAGAAGCCGGGACCCCGAGCTCCAGCGCACCACCATTCGTCTGGCGGAAGAGGCCGCTACTAGTCAAGGACTGCCAGCTAACTTCTAACCGCGGACGCGCAACTCCCAGTCTCCCAGGCCTGCGTGCCGGGGGCGGGGAAACACGTCTTTTCTGATGAAAATAAAAGTTGTTCAATCAATCAATCAGTCAGTCAGTCAGTCAATCGATCGATCGATCGATCGATCGATGGATCAATCACTCAATGTAGTGAACGTAATTTCTTTACTGCATAAATTCCACACACAGTCCCAGATTGCTACTTGTATCTGCGGGTCGACAGTCACGTGAAAGGGGTACGTGCGCAGACGACGTACCGCTCTCGAATGGACGCGGAACCAGTGAATCTCGCGGCATTTGGTACTACGACCGCGGATTAAGGGAGAAAGAAAAACAGACGCCCATAAGCGTGTTTTGCCTCAACCCTCTACCACGGTTATTCTTTTTTCCGCTATTACTAATGATCCCGACTGTCCGTAGCGCCAAGGTATGTTAATCCTTGCACCGGTGATGTCGACTTGGGCAGGCACCGCTTGCAGCAGTCGGCCAATCGCTGTCAAGCAACATGCCCACTGGCTCCGATATAAAGTGGGGTAGAGGCAAAAGAATTAGCAAGGGGGACAATCTTCGAAACATTTGCAATCCACCATGCGTAGATCGGTTTCCACTCCATTGTTCCTGATGGAGGCGAAACGCAAAAGGCGCCCGTGTGGGTGGTCGAAATTATTTCGGAGCCCTCCACTACGGCACCTCTTTCTTCCTTCCTTCTTTCACTTCCTCTTTAATCCCTTCCCTTACGGTGCGGCTCGTATGTCCGCCGAGATATTTGTGAAAGTCACTGCGCCATTTCCTTTCCTCAAAAATCAATTTCCAATTTTTAATTTTTCATTGTTCCTCCCTTTAAGTGTGCTCACATTAGCCCAATATGCGGGAGCCCCATTCAAGCTATCTAGCGATTGAGATTTCAGTTATAGACTCGCTTTCATTAGAATCCTCGCCATGCTAGCGACGTGTCTTCCCCGACGCTGTCACGTGACAACCTGCTAACCACCAGCGAATCGTGACAGCAGGTCCGTGGACGCCACAGCTCGTGCAACTCCACGTCACGTGTCAATCTAACCATGTCAAGGACATGGTCACCTGTCTTCAGAATATAATAATAATAATAATAATAATAATAATAATAATAATAATAATAATAATAATAATAATAATAATAATAATAATATTAATAATAATAATAATAATAATAATAATAATAATAATAATAATAATAATAATAATAATAATAATAATAATAATAGGTTTTGGGGGAAAGAAAATGGCGCAGTATCTGTCTCATATATCGTTGGACGCCTGAAATGCGCCGTAAGGGAAGGGATAAAGGAGAAGTGAAAGAAGAAAGGAAGAAGATGTGCCGTAGTGGAGGGCTCCGGAATAATTTCGACCACCTGCGGATCTTTAACGTGCACTGACATACAGCACACGGGCGCCATAGCGTTTTTCCTCCATAAAAACGCAGCCGCCGCGGTCGGGTTCGAACCCGGGTACTCCGGCTCAGTAGACGAGCGCCCTAACCACTGAGCCACCACGGCGGGTTGTCTTGAGACATCAGGTGTCAGATTTGTTGCCTGTCTGGGGCGGGGCATTACCTTTCTAAGCGCCTAAGGTGTGTCGCAAAGCGCGTCGCGCCTGTCAGGTGACAGCATGCCCACGTCTAGCGAGTCGTGACAGCAGGTCCATGGACCCCATATCTCGTGAAAATAGATGTCAAGTTTCAATCTAAACACGGCCATGTCAACTTAAAATGACAGTGTCCAAGAACATGGTAGTCTATCTTCAGACGTGAGGTATGAGGCGTCAGTATTGTCTCTCTCGTGCGATGCAGGACCTTTCGAAGCGCTTAAGTCGTGTCGCAAAGCGTGTCACGACGCTCGGCTTAAAGAACGTTGTGACGTCAAATACTGCACTGCAGTAAAGTGAGGGTACCAGTCTGCCTCATGCATGTTTGGTCGCCGTGGTGGCTCAGTGGTTATGGCGCTCGGCTGCTGACCCGAAAGACGCGGGTTCGATCCCAGCCGCGGCGGTCGAATTTCGATGGAGGCGGAATTCAGATGCCCGTGTGCTGTACGATGTCAGTGCACGTTAAAGAACCCTAGGTGGTCGAAATCTCCGGAGCCCTTCACTACGGCTTCCCTCATAGCCTGTGTCGCTTTAGGACGTTAAACTCCCACAAACCATAAATCATCCTACATGTATGCAAACAAACGAGGTGGTGCTGCTGTCGTTAGCGGACTCACGGTAAGAAAAAGGCCAAGGAGCGGGCGTCAGGGGATATCTTGAGCGCGGATGTAAAAGGCTTGTAGGCGTGTTTTCAGTTTCTTTGACACACAGGAGTGGTTCTTGTATTAAACTTAGCAATTTCGCTTTAAGCACACGGGCTCGCGTTGACCACGTACGGCGTATTCTGGGAAATAACTCGGCTCTGAACATTGCGTATGTGGTTGGTGGCAAACAGAAAGCGCTACATCCGTTGTTTTCCACTCTAGAGCAGTCTTTGAGGCACTGTGCTAGTTTGTATATAATACTTCTCCCCCTATCCTCTCTTCCTGTCTCCTCACCTCTTTCACTTCATTTCTCCATTCTGCCTGCTATCCTTTATTTCCGCTGCCCCAGTTCAGGTGGTTCAGTATCGATGGCAGATGCCGGGGCTAGCAAAAAAATCTTATCCTTCCTTTTTATTATTATTTTAATAAAACCCACTACCACCACCACACACTGTACTAGCCAGCATGATCTTATTTCGGGACAGTAGTGACATGAAGCACTGGTGGCGTTGACTCGGCCGAGCAGACGAGTGTTCGCCGCCTGCAG
Source organism: Amblyomma americanum (assembly GCF_052857255.1). NCBI lineage: Eukaryota > Metazoa > Arthropoda > Arachnida > Ixodida > Ixodidae > Amblyomma > Amblyomma americanum. The sequence continues at coordinate 3,505,132 of NC_135507.1, read as the reverse complement.
ACCCTGCCTTGCAGTGTGCTCTCAGCAAGCGTTGCACATAATAGCTTAATCCCCAATATCTCGTTACTCTGTTTCCATCCATCTAAATGAAATGGACTGTGTTTCACCCGACAGTTTCTGTTAGTTCACCCATTGACGAATAGGTTGCTGAGAAACTCAGGTGTTTGAAAGACACAGCGGCGCAGGCCGCAGGATACCACTGGCCTGCAAGCTACGTGTACTGGACGCAGCTAGGCGTGTTAAGACCCCACAGTGCGTGCCGCACAAGTGAAAGCTAGGAGGCGCCGGAGGCAAGCGGCAGACGACGGAGCCAGGGATAGGAAACTTCCTATACACGGTTTTTCGAACGTTTTTGTTCTGGCTACACTGCGATTTAGCCCCGGAATATTTCCTGTTTGGAGAATTTGGTCGGGCGCGTATTTCGAGCAAGCAGTAACGCCAGGTAAAAGGAGAGGCATCGAAAGCAGGCGCGTCACCTGCACCGGCACCTTATCGAACACTGCGAACAATGATTTGCTTGCCGCACTGCCTCACGAAAACAAGCGCGACATGCGTCGCTTGCGTCTGCGCGACAGGGGTTGTCTGCACCGGCGCAAACAATTTCAAACACCGCGCCATTGATACCAGAAGCACTTTGGGGCTAATATCGTCGTCAACTCCTATGTTCGTTTAAAAACGTCAAAACCGTGCATGCGTGCCGCGGCTAGCCAATCCAGACACCAAGGCCAATTCCTCCCTTAGCGGCCAGAGAACTGGAATGGCCGGTCGTTTATATGGTAGCGTACGCGTTTGAAAAGTGGCGGCATCATGCTCTTGCTGACATGGGTGAGGGTGGTGGGAGAGAACGCAGCGCCTCGCTATACGCAGACTGCTTGCTAAAGCTGTGCTTCGCTTGTTTGACTCTCCCCTTCCCCTCACAGTGAAGATGATTCATGATCTTTTAGTTCATTTTGATCCGCATTTGGCGAAGTCGCTCAAAAGCTCTTCTATATACTTACGCGCCTGTCTCTAAGCGTAGCATGCGCTGGCTTTACAGCGCCATGAAAATGTTTGATTTTTTTTTTTCAGAATGCACAACCTTCATACAAGGAGTTCAGAGTGCGTAGCGTTATTACTGCGTCATTGCAGTGACAGACTGAACACTATGAGCTTTTTTCAGGGTTGGCTGCAGGCAGTGAAATAAATTTGGGTGAATCAGTACGTTTTTTGCTCTGTATTTGTTAGCATGTATGAATACCCAAAACCCTCACACCGTCAAGTTCGACAAGTCTGCCAAGTTTCATTGACATACAGGTGCCCAAAAAAGTTTTCGGAGCACGAAAATTGCCACAAACCCGAATTTCTCCGCAGCTTAAACATGCAGCCATGAACTGAATGGTGTGCTCTGTAGTTCCCCACGCGACCTGCACAATACACCCCTCAGTGCTTATATGCGCTTATAGGCAACGAGGAAATAGACGTTTTTCGCGATTTCGGCGTTCCGAAAACTTTTGTGGGCACCTGTACATATATATTATGCATATGTGCGTAATGTGTAGCCACTTAGTAATATTATTCCACCAAAACCTCATTGTGATTTGCAACATATGCGCGTTAACACAAAACGAAACACTTGCTGCAATTTTAGAGCGAAACAACTACTTCACGACCAAACCTGCAAAAGCCGGACCATCGCTGAAGCCTCGACCTTGAATAAATAAAATAAGTAATGTCGTGACTGGGTTTCGAACCCGCGGCGGCGCGAACAGATCAGCTTCGTTGGCCACTGCAATAGAGCACTATGTTATATCGCCGCAGCTGATCACGCTTCGTGTTACACTGCAACACACTCTCGCGCTGTGCATTGCACATCGTCGTCTCCATCAAGTTCCATCTGCGGCGCGAACAGATCAGATAAGCTCAACATCGATCAAATCTTAAGCTGAGCCTAAAATTGTCGCCAGACGTGGCGACTACTCAACAACGCGGCAACCAGGCTAGACACGTGCTTTTGTACATTTGCTCAATTTAACTACGCTAATACCTACTTTCTTTTTACTGGTTCTTTAATAAAATCTGCTACTCCACGCATTATTGCCGGTGTCATTGGCACTCTAGACGGCCAATTTCGGAGAGACTTTGCGGTTGGCACCCTAACATTCGAAACGCAGCCGTACGTTTTCGTGCAAGATAAGCATTCATATAGCAAACTGTGAGTTCTGAAAACCACCTACCTTTGATTGTGCGGTCCAGAATGCGCACTTGACTGGCCAAATGTTTGTAGCGCTTGGGGCTCACGAGTAATTTCAAAATCTCCAATGCTTTCTTCTTATTGAGCAGCCTGCAGTGTGCTTTCTTTGGTTCCGTGCGCCTTTCAGCGCTCTATCCTGTACCTTTAGTTTTCCCTCCTTAGGCGGGCCACACGTTTGGATGCTGCTGGGGAGACGAGCTCCTTTTTTTTCTCCGTCCTTGGGTTGCGTCGGATCCTGCAATGTTTGGGCCATGCAGTGGAATGTTTTCACATCACGCGACAAAGGACTGGATTGCGGCGTGTTCGAAAAGTTGTCTTCTCGTTCTACCGCAGACGTGAATTTAATGTTTGGGATGGGACGCTCTGGCAGCTCTGCAGTGTTCGTTGGTTCGCAACCACGCACGAAGCTTATCTTATCTCTGAGTCACGCAAAGCAATTCGTGGCCGACAGCCACAGAAGTTATCGCGCCAAGCACGAGCATCACTCCCGCCGAGTTTTTCTGTTGATTTTGTGGGCGAAAGGGCACGGTGAATAGTAGGGTTTTCAAAGTTGGCTGATTTTTCTCTGCCTGTACAAAATCGCCCCTTCTTCCGGGTTTCGCGCCCCGCGGACGATGTCAGGCGTGGTTAGCTGAGAGCTGCGAACGTCCTGCCGAAGGCAATTTTTTTTTATTGCATCTTAGAATGTTGTCAACCTCACTGCGGTCAGCGGACCTGGCCAGGCAGAAGATCGCCATCAGCCGGGCCGCACACGTCATGGACCAAAGCCACACGAACGTTTAGACCGCGGGTCGGGTCGTGCGGAGACCCAGGGGGCCTGTGTGCCTCGAATTCTCTTGCAAATAAAGTTTCACCACCACCGAAATTATAACTCGGTATTAGCGCCTGGCGAGAAAAGATTACAACAAAAACTTTACATCTAACCATCTCCCGTTGAAAATGACGTATCACAAAGTGACATGCACCGAAAAGCATCAACGGACCACAGTAGCAGCCCGCGGCGGTGGCTCAGTGGTTAGGCCGCTGGGCTACTGATCCGGAGTACCCGAGTTATAACCCGACCTCGGCGGCCGCGTTTCGATGGATGCGATAAGCAAAGGCATGTCAAAACTCGGATGCGCAAAAAAAAAAAAACAACCGCGCTGCTCACGCGCTCGCATCTGCCGCCGCTCGCCGCAGCTAGCCGCTAATGCGCGCGCATGCGAATCTGCATTCGCAGTCCGAAATACTAAAAAAAAAGAACTTAGGCAAACGTTTAACCCGGCTAAACCTAAGTAACGAAAGCGAAAGCTTGAAAGTTAAGCCTGGTAAAGCTTGGCTAGACTTGGTTGTTGCTCGGTGGTAATGACTGACGTTTAGCCAAGGTTTACCAGGCTTAACTTAAAAGCTTTCGCTTTGGTTGCTCTTTTCGTCTCTGTGCGGCAGCCTCTCGGCGAGCTACGTCCACTGGTTGATCGGTTTCGGCCCGTCGTCTTCGCAACATCTGAGACGAAGACAGTTCATGAGGTGTCTCACTCGCCTGGATCACCCATGACGACTGCTGCCGTTAACTTGTCGAGAGCTGTTGCAATCCGTTGGCACCGGCTCAGAGGCAGCGGAGGCTTCTAGACGGAGCGAGCGCACGGCTCCGGCGTACCAGCGTTTGAGTCACGTCATGACTGTCAAGTGACTGGGCAGAGGCGAGCGCTCGGTCTCGGCAGCAGCGGCGGCTGAATGACGTCATAGCTGTCACGTGGTTTCTCCTCGGTTCAAGGTCAAACTCGCGCACACGGTGTACACTGCACACGGCGAATAAGCTACGGAGGCGAGCAGTAAAAGCTTTCGCTTTTGAAATTGGCTCGGTGGAAGAGAACAGCAAAGGAAAAGAGTGAAAACTAATAAGTGCAATATCTTCTGCTCATTTTATAAAATTATGTGTGCTTGAAATAAAACACCACGGCAGCACGTGAACGAATTATTCGTTTTTAAAAGTGGCTTCTCTTCCAGTGTCCATGTGCACTGTAGTTGAAACCGTAACTAGCCACAGTTTCCTTCCCCTGGCGGAGCTGCGATGGTGTTTCGCAAGTAGTTATGAGAGTCTGATTACAGTGATCGCCGCTTGCTCCGCAAAGGGTTTACGACACTATTTGTATCAGGTCTTTAAAGGTGTTATTCAGGTAAATCTGTCTGCAAACTGCCATAAAGGAAGACTATGGGATCCAGCGCCTTCGCCAGCCTAATTCCGTCCACTGCCGAACAAAGACCTCTCCCATGGACCTACACTTAAACTTTTCCTGCGCCAGCCGCTTCCACGTTATCCCAGCAAACTTTCTCATCTAATCCGCCCACCTGACTCCCCGCCTGCCCCTCCTACGCTCTCTTGGAACTTCACTCCATCATGCAGAGGGTCCGTCTTTCAGAGACGAACTGCATACAGCGCCTTCTTAAGCTTGACAATGCGTACGCTTATTCGGTATTGCGCGACAGCCAGCCTAAACCTAGTCAGTTTTCTGAGTCTATGCCTCCATTTCTTTTAACTGGAATACTTGGAACTTGGAGCCTCTTAAACCCCTCGCTTCACGGCCCGACACAAGTGTCCACTCACTCGACTGCCCACCGCTGCTACGCGGACGCGTAGTCTCTGTGGTTTCGGCAGATCGAGGATGACCGTGCATCGAGTTCAGCTACGAATCAAGTGTGGAGCGCTACCAGCGCGGACAGGAACCACACTGCTATCACCGGGCTTCCCGCATAACGCAGCATGAAGAAAACTTCCTCAACGGGGACCCCGGAACTTTTTTTTTTTAGTGGAGGGGCACGACTTCCAATTTGATTTTAAGTTTAATTTATTCAGTGTTATCGTTTCAATCAATTATATATATATATATATATATATATATATATATATATATATATATATATATATATATATATATATATATATATATATATATATATATATATATATATATATATATATATATATAACTTCTTTGTACTAACCAAACGTGTATTTTTTTTAGTACATATAAAACGTATATTGACACCGGCTGTATAACCATGCATACGATAGAAGTGATCGACTGCATTAAACAAGTAGTTTAAGCACTCTCTGTTCCTGTGCTAATCATGCTTTTGTACGGAGGTCAGACCGTCAGTGACTACTGTTCGGACACGACTGGTGTAAGTTACTAAAGAGAAAGCCTTTAAGACTGACTTTATAATAATAATAATAATAATAATAATAATAATAATAATAATAATAATAATAATAATAATAATAATAATGTTCTTTATTTCCATCGGGATGATGGAGGAGGTTGCGGGTGAAAGCTGATCGTAAACGGCAGCTTGACAAAGGCCCACAGCCTCCCTCTACAGGGCAACAACAGCAATGCAAAGGCACTAACAAATATGCATATAGTCTCTCCGCTATTTCGCAGAGCCAAAAATAAGGGGATTTAGAAATGAAACATTGAAACAGAAAATAGAACAACAATCAATACAAGAAAAACAGAGGGTAGAATGCAGTACAATAAACACAGGATTAGAATTACCTGGACGCAGGGACCGTACCATCGTTCTCTAATGGACTTCGTCAAATCAGCTAACCTTTTTCCATTCATTTAATCTCTACTACACCATTCATCACACCTTCACCCATCATTGATGCCCTGGGGCAATAAATTTCGCTTTAAAAAATATAGACGTTATTGGAATACAGGTGCAGTTTTTAAGAATGAATGCAGTGAAGCTGTCGTAATTCGTGTTTAGATATTTTAAGCAGGCCAGTCCCGGATAGCTGTTTAATAGTGTTCGAAGTGTGAAGGATAATTTTTTTCTTTTTGTAGCGGTTAGGGTAACACAGAGAGCTCTTTTCCAGTAATGACAACTCATGCAGAGATTCAAGATGACATTTTAGTTAGCGCTGGAATGCAAGTCCTAGTTTACTAATTGTAAAGATTGAATACTGGCATTATGTTTGCTTTGGGGAAAAGACCTTGCGAGTGACTGTTGTATGGTAGATTAAAAAGTATTCTGATAAGCTTTTTTGAAGTATAAATATTTTTTGCAAATTTCTATACGTCGTTGTGCCCCATACCACGAAACAATAATTAAAATGAGAGTAAAACAGGGAAATATAAAGCAGGATCTTTACTTTATGCGGGAATATGATCTGTAACGTGAAATAATGCCAACTGCTCGAGCTACCTAAGTTAAAACAGCATCATTGTGACTATCCCATAGCATGCTCTGAGAAAATGTAACGCCCAAAATTTTAATGTTATTTGTGATTTTTATGGTGCACCACCATAAATTAAGCTTACATAAGAATTTAACTGCCTGGATTTAGGTCTAAATATTACAGCTTTTGTTTTATTAACATTTATGTTTAAATGGTTCACTATTGACCACGTTTTAAGCTTGGTAAGGAGAGAATTCACGTCATTGTGTAAGATATGGCATACTGGAGCACATAAAAATATACTAGCGTCGTCGGCATACAAAACATATTTAGGCTTAGTAGAGATGTCAATAAGATCATTGATGTAGATGTTTAACAGAAGCGGACGAAGAATGCTCCCTGAGGAACGCCTTTAACTATCGCTTTTAAATCACAACGGCACGTTTCGATTTGAACGAACTGCTGTCGAAAACAGAGATATGATTTGATAAGTTCAAGAAAATGTCCTCGGATTCCATCAATTTCCAGTTTCTGAAGCTAACTACATATCTCAGCTACCCTATGTTTTGCGTTAATAACATCCTAGAATAGGTGACTTTGCCAGAAATCTGATGTGAGCACAAGCAGTTGGAGCACTGCCTCCTCTGGAAAAACTGGGCGAGGATAGATTCCTGCATTAAAGAAAGCATCCGAGCTAAAACCTCCAACCGAGGGGGTCAAGGCAAGCACATATTTCGGGTGTGGGGGTCAAAGCAAAAGGAGAGAGCGACGCCCATGCACGCTTAACAACACGCTTGCGACAGCTCGTCTCCCCCCCATCGGCTTTCGAGACTCCCTTAGCAGCTTCCTCCCGCCGTCTCATCCTGTTGGTACATCTCCTTCCTGTTGTTTTTCAAGACGGCGCGCGACAACGATTGTCCCAAAGCGGGTTCGACGCGCCGCCGGCGCAAAGCCCTCTTCGGAGCGCGGCAACGGGCGTCAACGCTCGCGAAACCCGCCCAGCGACTATGCGTAGAACTGTGCAGCACGGCCAAAGTGGGAGCGCAGCTGACCCAATCAGGAATGTCACATTCTCAAAGCTCGTCGCTCGCGATGTCGCAGCCCACCGTGATCGGACCAGCGCCATGATCATCGCATATAGTTAGATAGAAAGACAGATCGATTGATACAGACCTATAGAAAGGTGAGAACAAATGGATAGATTACATAAGATAATACAGACCGATACATACGTAGATAGCTTAGATTACTCAAAGCATATAGACAGACGGACAGAGCGGTTAGCTTGTAGACAGACAGATCGATAGGTTGTACAGACAAAGGTCTGAGCCTTAGATTAGAGAATACAGGCAGATAGATATATGCACAGGTTGCACTAGAATATATGGACAGATAGATCGATACGTAGATAGATAGCTTACTCTTAGGTCATAAAATAGAGATAGATAGGTTAGATAATATAGGCAGGTATAGAGATAAGCTACATTTAATACAGACACACTTACGGATAGACATTTTTTAGGTTGAGCAATAAAGAAATATAAAAGTGCCCTGTGCGCAAAGATAAACACCTAGCTAGACAAGATAGATTAGATTATACAGACAGACATAGAGTCAGGTAGGTTACACAGACAGGTTCGTCTTAGATTAGGTAATGCAGGCAGGCAGGCAGGCAGGCAGGTAGGTAGGCTCTCATTTTGTTTCTTCCCCTTCCCCCTACTGTGATGCGCGGAGTGAGCGCGTGAATAAAAGGGGGACACTAAACTCTGCCTTAAATATACGACGCGGGAACGTTAATGGCTATTTCAATAGCCTAAAGGCAACGTGCCTCACTTGGAACCAAAGGGTGATGGGCTCAACGTGCGACGTCACAACCCTCCCGACCAATCCTTAATTAGTGTGACACGCTCGTGGTGCTTCCTCCGAACGTCCACTCTAACGCTGTTGCGTTCATCAATCAGATGCATGCGTTAACAGCAGCTCGCCTGAAGCCACCTGAAGAGTCTCCGAAACACTGAAGATAGCCACTTTCTCTGTGCAGCAGTCACGCAGCCTTCACCACCCAATCAGAGTTAGCGCAGCTCTGCGCGCTCGCTCAACGTACCCGCATGCCTGCCAATGGAGGCAGCAAACGATACGATAAAGCTGAAAAAAAGCTCACCTTCGCTATCACGAACTGCTGCTGCAAACGCGTCGAAAAATATCGATTTCGCGCTCCGGGCCGCCCAGTAAAACTGATGGCGGGTTCACACTTTTCTAAGCGCAGCACGCTTTTAGACGCAGCGTCGAGCCGCAGTGCACGCAAGTCAACCGCCGCCACTTCGACAGTTGCTTTCGGTAATTGACTAACGCCCACACCGTGGCCGCCGCTTCGTATAAAGCAGGGCGGGGTAGTGGTGGGAGATTTCCGAAAGTTGACCGGTATAGAGAGCGGGCAACGTGCACCTAATGCAACTCTGTTGTCCGCTCGAGGGGATTTCAAAGCAGACGCCGGTCAATCCTTATCAGTTTCTTCTCGGGAAAACTCTTGGCCGACGGGAGAAACGCGGCGCCAACAGCGAAGCGGGCTTTGAAGTGGACTTTGTGAGGCGCCTCGGCTTTCGACAGCTGTTTGAGGATGTCGCCTAATTGTGCGAAAATGAAAGAAAAAATAGGAATGCACGAAGAGAGTAAGCTTCAGTCGCTGCCTCTTTTGTACTGTGATCTCGTGGAAAGGCCACGTCTAAAAAGTGCTGCATTGTTCAATGCTAAGCTGGTCCACAGCGGCTGCCTGGCATGTTAGAAAGGTAGTTTGACGTTAGCGGCGGATGGACATGTTGCGACGTCACACAGTGGGTACTTCGCTTTTGTGTGTTCGTCTATTTTGGCGTTCGCCGAGCCGGAAAGCACTTCGCTGTAGCAATGCTCTTCGCGTGCACAAACCTCGCCGGCAACATTGTCAAAGGCGGTAATGTTGCAACGCTGAGGTCCGCTTAAGCGTGGTATTGCGGAGATTTCGACAAGCAAATTTTCTCAAGCGACTGCCTTCGAACGATCTGCACGAAGCTTCGAACAAGGATCTATGCGGACGGGTGACTTTTATTTAGCCCATCCACACGCCATACATGCACGTGTATGTGCACCTCTCTCCACCAGCTGCAATTCAATGAAGAAGTGTACAAACCTACGCAGAGACGAGCGCATTCACACTGCCTCCGTCCCCGAGGACGGTCTTCGCGATGAATCGGCAATGCAAGAATGATATGGCTTTGCATGTCTCAACCATTGGTTATTATTTTCATACCTCATGCGTCTGGCGTACTTTTCTGTGCTTGTCAAGTATTACTGGCCTTGTCGTTTCTTATTTGATTTTTAGTCTTTTTGTCGGGCAGGACGGCACCCTGCTGTATGACTAATGAATTGTGTAACCATTGCGACTTTGCAACTGATGGAGAAATCAACTGCGTGGTCACCCAATAAGCGCTAAGTCCTTAAGCTGACTAGCAGACTTATATGCATGAAAAACTGGCAAATAAACTGCATTGTATTGTAATGTATTGCATTGCACTCTATTGTACCAAGAATCATCTTCCTGCCCTCTCTCAACAGTGGTTTCTGTCGACTATAGCACAGCCCATAAGTCATGTCTTCTACACCACCTCTACAAAAAGGAGCGAAGCTCAACCGTCGACGGAGCAAGACCAAGCAAATGCGCACACACAACGCGAAAACCGGTGGCGGTTTAGCATTGCTAATCACGAAATATTGTACGAAAGCACTGCTTTTTGCAGGTGGACACCATCGCCACGTACCTCAAAGCATGGCAGGTGTCCACTGACCAAGGGAGCCAGTTATACACCTTTCCTTTCCTCAAAATCAACGGTCTAAACCTTCTGCTGGTTTTAACAATGGGAAAGGGGCACAACTGTCCCACAGAGCGATTGAGGTGCCCTCTGCTGGCGTTCATCGGTTTCTGGAGCACGTATCATACATAGAGTTTCTTACTATTAACTAGAGGGAAAGCTGGCGCCCCGCCTATGGGAGTTTGCATGGAGCTTCCTCGAGACCACCTTTGCCACCATAGGCGCTCTGAGCACCATGGGGCGGAGAGCTACCGACTGCAGAACCACAACTTTTGGCCAAACAATAATGAAAAAACAAACGTTGTTCGAAAATCAAGAATGTCCTACCATTCAACATCCTGTCTATAAATCGTAACAAAGGAGCAGAAAAGCATGTAAATGGAAATTTTGCTCAAAATAAACAACGGCTTGCTCTCCTATTGGCCAAGCATTGGAGACCACAAAAGCCAATATATCGTGCTTAACATGCGCACTTTTAAAAAGAAATGTTTTTGAAAAAAATGTTGTCGCTTCAACATTTTAAAAGGTTTTTCCACAGCATTTCGGAAAACAAAAACCTTTTATTGGCGTCGTGTGCTGTTGCGTTTTCGCTACTATGACTTTTTCCCACTACTTCTACGCCGAAGTCGTCTGCGCGCGGAGCGCTCCGTGGATACGGAATGGGACGTCTTAGTAACGCCACTCTGTGTTCCTGAAAAAAACCTACCGTCCCGCACCAAGTAGCTTATCGCCCAATGATGCTTTGCGCGCCCATGCAGGTTCAGGTGCGGCGCTGCCAGCTTTCCCTCTAGTTAATAGTAAGAAACTCTATGGTCTCATACGCTTCCGTTCTCTGTTGGCGGTGCAGGCGTTCTTCCTCGGTTTCACTTGGCCGGGCTGCACACAGACCGACCCCTGGAAGCGGGGAGTGCGGGCAGAACTGCTTACGCACTAAGTAAGCTCAGCTAAGCCTTGTTTAGCGAAAGCGTCCCGACGACGTAGACGGCTCCGACAGACCGGTTCCGTCCATAGCGAGAACTGCAATGCGAATGCGGGAGAGCGTCGCCGGCTTCTTTTTACAGCAAACGCCGAGTCATGTGGTTAGTCACGTGGCCACAGCTGCCAAGGCGGCTGTCGGCGCAGGGGTCCGCACGGCGGCGGAGATTGATGTGGTATGTCAAGTGACTGCCACACCACCACCGCTCCTCCCCTTCAAGGTCAAATTTAGGCGCCGATGACCTTGGCTTGACTAGGCCAGTAAAGCTTCCGCTTTAATGAGATTACATGTGTGTTAACTGCATTTATTTTGTCACACATATACACACCACAAGCTTTTGCACAAACATAAAATGAAGCACTGAGTTCAGAATTCACGACTAGATCTGTATGAAGAACATGTCCCAGTAAATGGGTTCATCGTGGACAGAGAAAAATGAAGCATGTTATGACGTCTCCAACGTCACAAGACTTCCATTAACATAAAGTCCTGGCACACTGATAACCGTGCATCTCAACACTGCAATGGAATAAAACATTACATTAACGGTAGACCTTCAGCGCCCAAGAATGACAGCGTTTTAAACGACTCTAACTACAGGATGCACCGAGCATATTTAGGCAGGTTAAGCCAGGGCTGCACCTATTCTAGATAATGGTCGAAACCTCCTCTTGTCGAATAATTTCTCCTAATTAAATACTGACAAAGCACTAAGAAATTAACATTTTCAAAAATAACCCACGCCCATTTACCAAGGAACGTCGAAAAAGGCACAAAGTCCCTATGAAAGGTTCGCCTGGCACTGTAGCATAAGAACAGGCACATGTAAGAAAAATTATACGACCTAAGTATGCAACCCTGTGCAACACAGTTTTGTTTGTAATAAGCGCAAGAGCGATTGTCAGGGCTGCTACCATGACGCTACAAAAGTCCTTAGCCATCAAAACCAAAAAGCCGTTGTTTTTTATATTGCCCTTTCTTTCATAACCTTTAATGTGCCCCTATTTAGATTTTATAACATGTGATGTACTCTACAAAAAAGTATGATGCGCCGATGTAGCATTGACCAAGAACTACGTCTTTTTTTTTTCTTGATGAATTCCGCCTGATGTAAAGCTACACAATCGTTGCTGTACTGATCTGCACCAACCAAACAACTGCGAAGGAACAAAAAGTTTCCGCGCTACAGCAGAAACGTTTCGCAAGCTGGATCACCAGTATACCCAACATTGCGGATACAATGAACACACGAAATTTCGACGAAACTTTGAGCTGGCATAACGCAAAGGTTTCATTTTGATTCTGTTTGATTTTTTCGCTTTCAATGATTCGCTAAATGGACGCCACGAGCTCGTCACTGCTGGGCTTCAGCCAATGACAAAGAAAAACTTGGGGGCGTGGCGTGCGTTATCAAATCACAAAAAACGAAAGAAAATTAATATAGAGTCAAAATAGGATCGCTAGAATACCCCCGCCTTTGAGGTCCGTCGAACAACCCCAAGCGTACACCCGTTTGGAACAGCGAGACGTTCGACGTCACTGCACTCAACGCCTCCAGCGCAATGATACTTCAAGAAGCAAAAACCTGAATGCCCTCAATTAATGCGCAACATGACACTGAAATATGACAAGCTCGCGGCCGCGCGAACTGCACAACGTAAAGCAAAAGAGAAAAGCCGACATCCGGTGAATTACACCTTTGACACCACGCTCTTGGGACACGCCTAAGAAGCAGCGACACTGCAGCTTCTGTCATTGTGGTTCCTTTAAGTTAAACAGGCAGTCAACGAGAACTGCACTTAGCTCTGAAAGACCTTGCAAGATAAAAAAAACGCTGCTTTGTTCTTTTCAAGCAAACCAGTACGGGATCAGGCCTGTGGGGCGCACGACGGCACACACACGCACACACCAGCTCGATGGCCAGCAACCCACTTGGAGCTCCACGCAGAGGGCTTTGCTGCAGTCAGATCATCGGGTGCTGCTCCGTGGCATAAGGGCGCAATTTCCGTCCCCTCATCCACCACACCCACACTGACGCCTGACATCATCGACAGCGTTCAATACCGACAGCACTGACACTACAGACAGCATTCGGGTACTTTGTCCGTGGCAGTTCCACAGTGGCAGTTCCAAAAGAGCATGGCGAACGAGGGCAAGACAGGACAAGTGGTTCATCAATGACTAGCTGCTGGCTCAGACTGCTGTCGGGGGCATCCTTTTAAAACATCTTGCGCCGTGAGTATCGCCAGGAGTCCACCCCCTCATCGTGTCTGGCCGTCTCAATGTTGTTCCTGGCAGCGTCGTTCGAGTGCACTGGCCTCGGAAAGCGATGGTGTTGCTGGGTGATGTGGGGCCGGTTGAAGTGCTGCAGGCGGTTCATAGGAGGGTAGTCAGGAGTGGGACTGAAGCAACGCCGAGCACCTCTCCACTCCGCCGGCTCGGGGTTTGGAAGCAATTCTTCCTGCAGGGAGAGGGCGGAGGAAGGGGAGAGAAAAGCTAAATCAACTCGCATGTTCCATGTCCAGTCTACAGCGCCAAGATCTCCTCTGCCATAGGGAAACTGGAACACCCCAGCTTACATAGAGTATGTGTCCGGTGCATTCCGGCACCTGGGTCAACCGGACATTTTGTACACGTTATAATGCATGCTTGGACGAATGATACAAGGAAAAACAACGAACACGTACGATGCATACAGAACGCAGAACAGCCCGTGCCACGTGTATGGCCCGCAAGACCGCACGAAGTGGCCTAGACGAGAAGTTATTAAACGAACGTCTTTCGCGGTTCTCCAGAAGCAAAGCCCCAGGTCTTCCAGAAAGAACTTGTCGGGTAATGAGTGTCTGCAGTAGAACAGGATGGCGCTCTTCAGCCCTAGGACACTTTACCTGTACGCACACATACTTGGTCAAAGGTGCTCAAGACACATGGGTTCGCTATGCATCCATGCAGTGAGGCACTCACTGAACCAGTAAACATCTAAATCTCTGCAGGCTGACGAGTACTCTCGTCCTCATTTTTTATGGCTTCTCAAAAAGTCTGTTGAGCTGCCGTATGACTCAAAGGCAAATCCTTTGGCCTCAAGACCTCTGACCAAGGCTGCACGTGGGTGCTTGCGCATGTGCGTAACTACGCCCGCGTGCGCGTAACTAGCGGAGTGCAGCTGCAGAAGCCGGTGTCACCGAACCAGCACTTTTAAAGAATAAGAAATAAAAATTTATCCGTCGCTATGGCGTGGAAAGCACATCGTTAGCGAGAGAGAGAGAAACAACTTTAATGAAACACCAGTCAATGAACGCCAGGAGAGAAGTCCATCTGAGATCCCCCGTCGCCCCTAGCCGTCGGCTGGAATCCCTTGGGACACAGCCCCAGCAAGGGCTGCTGAACATTAGGGTCCGGACTGCAGAGCAAAGCCCCCAGGATTCTAGAGTGCGCGAGCTATCGTACATAGTCGGACATGTCCACACCATGTGGACCGAAGTTGCTGCCTCGTCGCAAAATTTGCACTGTGATCTGAAGACTAATCCAGTAATATACGTTGTGGGGCTAGTTGGTTCATACTCAGACTTCATTTATGCGCACAGAAAGACGACACAAAAAGACAAGGTAGACAGGACGTCCTGTCTACCTTGTCTTTTTGTGTCGTCTTTCTGTGGGCATAAAAGAAGTCTGAGATATGAAGACTAGAACGCAAAAAGGCGCCCGTGTGCTGTGCGATGTCAGTGCACGTTAAAGATCCCCAGGTGGTCGAAATTATTCCGGAGCCCTCCATCCACTACGGCACCTTTCTTGAAAATTGGTTGTCGGAGAAATGAAATGGCGCAATATCTGTCTCACATCTCGGCGGACACCTGAACCGCGCCGTAAGTGAAGGGATAAAGGAAAACTCAGAGAAGAAAGGGTGAAAGAGGTGCCATAGTAGAGGTATCCGGAATAATTTCGACCACCTGGGGATCTTTAACGTGCACTGACATCGCACTGCACACGGGCGCCTTTGCGCTTCGCCTCCATCTAAACGGAGCCGCCGCGGTCGGGTTCGAACTCGGGTGCCCCGGATCAGTAGCCGAGCGGCCTAACCACTGAGCCACCGCGGCAGGTCGACGTCGATGCATAACATTTCAGTTTTTAATGCGAAAGCATTACATGGCTATGTTGACGCCGGAACTGTCCGCAAAATGTGTCGCCGGAAGTTGGTCCCCTATAACTAATTGGTATGTGACGTCATCGGTGATATGAGGCCATGATTCATGAGACATTAGAATAAAAATACGAAAAGAAGATTGGGATCTAGATGGAAATAGAACCCGAGCCACCGGCGTGCGAGATCACGTGATAGGATGGCGCAAAATTGGGAGAGTGATGGCGTCACACCTGAGATGAGTCACAGTCGCTGCCACGTGCAAACAGGAGAGAAGAAGGATGATGGAAAGAGACGCAAGACCACGTCCGCCGAAGCGATGACGCTGCTTTGAGCAACAGGTGCACACGAAATCCCAGCCATGTCATCGCAGATTGACCTAAATGCGGTGGCATTTCGTCATACAGCATTCCAGGTAACGTCACAGCATTTCCCTTTGCATACAGCATACATGTTTTAGTCAAGTTGGAGGCTAACTTGCGACCGGGGTTCGGACCAATGAGATATGCACCTTCAACTTGCATGCTTTCTGAGACTACGTTTTCCCTTAAGGTGCGGTTGAGGCGTCCACCGTGGTGTCGAGATGTGCAGTTGGATGTTAGCTTGCGACAGGGGTTCGGTCCGATGACATATGGTTTGGTTCGGTTTATGGGGGTTTAACGTCCCAAAGCGACTCAGGCTATGAGGGACGCCGTAGTGAAGGGCTCCGCAAATTTCGAGCACCTGGGGTTCTTTAACGTGCACTGACATCACACACTACACGGGCCTCTAGAATTCCGCCTCCATCGAAATTCGGCCGCGCGACCAGGATTGAACCCGCGTCTTTCGGGTCAGCAGCCGAGTGGCATAACCTCTGAGCCTCCGCGGCGGCTGGACCGATGACATATGCACCTTCAGTTGCATGCTTTAAGGCGCGGTTCAGGTGTCCACCAAGATGTCAAGATTTGAGAGCCACTGCGCCCTTTCCGTTCCTAAGGACATAGGCACCTTCAGTTGCATGCCTTAAGGCGCGGTTCAGGTGTCCACCGAGATGTAGATTTGAGAGCCACTGCGCCCTTTCCGTTCCTCAGGACATAGGCACCTTCAGTTACATGCCTTAAGGCGCGGTTCAGGTGTCCACCGAGATGTAAAGGTTTGAGAGCTACTGCGCCCTTTCCTTTCCTCAAAACGCATGTTTTCGCATTCCTGCACGTAAGCAGACTTAAGTGCCCTCAGAATTTTTTTTTCTAATTCAATGCTATACCTTTTTCAGACGAGCACAGACACAGACAGGACAGGACGAATGGCCGCTGACTCCGGCTAAGTTAATTGAAAAGCACACGCGTTACCTTTATTTCGAACGAATAGGCAGTAAGCGAGTGCGCATTTATGACCACATCTAAAATTTAGATTGAAGAAACGACAAAATTTTATCGCCTATTTAATAATCTAATTTACTTGCTCGCAGTGAGACTGATGTGGTGCTGGTGCACGTGTCACCTCTCTCCTGGATAAAAAAAATCAGCACGTCAGCCTTCCTGAAAGCTAGTGAAACAAGATTACTAGAAAAGCGATAAACTTTAGTCTTCCCTTTAATCTGCAGTAGTTTTGTATATGTTTGTAAATGCACATGCCCTCATTACTTTGTTCTAAAAAATTCTGAGGGCCCTTAAGTCTGCTTACGCGGACGAATGCGAAAGCATGTGTTTTGAGGAAAGGAAACGTTCTTGACGAATGGAAAGGGCGCAGTAGCTCTCGGATCTCCACATCTGGGTGGACACCTCAACCCTTCGAAAGCATGTGTTCCGAGGAAAGGAAACGTTTTCGACGAATGGAAACGGCGCAGTAGCCCTCAGATCTCTACATCTCGGTGGACACCTCAAGCACGCGAAAGCACGGGTTTAGAAAAGGAAACGTTCTTGACAAAAGGAAAGGGCGCAGTAGCTCTCATATCTCATCCTTTACATTTTGCTTCCACATCTTGCGGACACCTTTTTGTCCACACAGCCTAGTAATTATTTTCCATTAAACATGTAAAGAGTGTGCTTTTCAATAAACTTGTTCGCAGTCGGCGACCGTCCTGTCATGCGTCTGTGTGCCCGTCTGAAAAAAAGGGGTAGCGCTGAATCACTTTTAGAAAATAAAAAATGCATTTCGAGCTAGACCCACAAAGTGTTTTGTTAAGGGAACTCGAGACTTACGTGTTACACCCATCTCGAGCAGCGGCGCACTTATCAGCCGCGCCGGCGTGAGTCAACAACGTACGCGTGCGCAGAGCGTGGGCGCGCTTTGCACTAGGGCCGGGGAGGGAGCCCCGAGTCAACCGGAAGCGCTTCCTGCACGCGAAGCGAGGCATTCTGCAAGCGTGCGCTGCGTCTCATCGGCACGGAAATGAACGCTGAGGACAGAAACTCCTGGCCGGCAGCATTAGAGGAACGACGCGCGCAATCTCCTCCAGCGTCTTGAAAGCGGCCAGTCAGATCCGCAGAGTGCGAGATGACCGTCACGTGGCGGTGAATGAACTTCAACGGCTTCGTTTTGGTTTATTAATTACACGCAATGACACGCGCTGCTGGTTAGCCTACTCTAGCCCTGCCATTCGAACAGCAGCTGCCTTTGACGGAAATTGAAGCTGCACTCGAAGCCGATAATGAGCGAAATGAAACTGCACCACACAGACAATCGTCTGTCTCTTTGCAGTTAGTCTCTAAGAAAGTAATGGCAGCTCCTAGGGGGCTAACAGTTGTTACAACGCAGTTAGTGCCCGATTGGGACTAAAGCCTGAGCAGTCTTAATCCTTTACGGCTCAGATATATGGTTCTCAGCAGCGGTGGCGCTGTAACCATTAAAGACTTTTACAATGCATGCTGAACTACCTACGAGGTCGCGAGCCTGACTACTGGCCAGCCTTCCCTTTCCGGACGAAATAACCAAACGCCAGAGCAGCGAACTGATAAGTCCGTCGAAGCAATTATATGCACAATAAATCAGAATATTCGAATATATGAAATAACCTAAATAACCTTTAAATTTGCGCCCCCTCCTCTGTCCTAATTACCGCGGAGTATTCTTGTATTGCACTGATTCAATCTGGGTTCAATAACCTTCGGCTTGAACGCCCACTTACTAGCGCTGCTTTTATTTCTAAAAAAAACGCATAAAATAAACCCTTCACGTTTATTTTATGGCGACAGCTGTTTAGGAAATTTTTTTGCAGAAAAGGGCGTCACTGCCGCCTTCGTAGTAGTTTGCAGTAAGATCAAGAGGTGTTTGTTCTTTTTCTCCTCGAACTCTTATCACCCCCCACGCGCACACCCGTCGGCGGACATGTCCACTGTTCAGTGTGACGTAAAAGCCGGGGCCTGAATGAGCGGGTGGGCATCCGGTGTCAGCAGGAAGGGGCGGCGGCTTATAGTAATGCGCATTTCACGCAGCACGGAAACTGAACAGGACGCGTAATCGAGCCCTCTACATCCGAGAGACGGGTCCAACGTGAGTGACCGAATGGCCAGGTTTCTCGGCAAAACATCGTTTATCCGGAAGCGGGGGGGGGGGGGGGGGGCGCAATTAGGAGGGATGCTTCAGGACTGCCAAAATACTCTTTCTGAACCGACCATGGTGACGGCAGAAACTCTAGGCCCTTTGGATGCTTGTGCGCGTAGTGACTAATGAGGGAGTAATTACTCATCGGTATCCACCTAAGCGCAGCCACACGGCTACGAAGGAAAGCTAGACACCTTTCATGGAAACTTTGTGGCTTAAGAAAAATTCGCCCTGTACGGGGTTGGAACTCGTGACCACTGCTTCACCGGAGCAGTCGCTCTCCAAACTTGGCTAACTAGGACGCCTAGCATACGGTACAGTGCGAGAGCGAACTGATCAATAACTTTAAGTGGGAACGGTGCTGGCCAAATCTTTAGAGTGACATAACTGTGCTACATATTCTGATCCTTGGTTATCATTTAAGCGCTGCTGCGGTGGAGCAGCTTAAACAAGGCTGGTCCCACTTGAAGCTCATAAGAACCTCAATCCTAAAATCGATGCGAGCAGCCAATGCAAGTACATCTAGAGAACAGCCATTGTGAAAACGCAGTAGGCGCAGGCAAAGCCTCCAATCCTCTGGGCGCCGCTGTGCCCTGACAGCCCTGACTGGTCTGTGCACGCAGTTTGCTCAAAAGGAAACAGTTTCACAACTCAAGTGAGAAGAGCGGAAACGCGAAGACGGAAAGCCCATTGTGCAGCTTTCTTCTTTTTAGTTTTTGCTTACTCCGCGACAAGGGGAAACGACGAAAAAAAGTGAACGGCAGTACAAGCGCACGTGTACAGTCAGTCAAGCTTTTACGAGAGTATTTCTATCCAGCCTTCCCGCTTCAGTACTCTCCGAGGCCGCGAGTACCTGGATGACCCCGTCGAAGAGGCAGCGGAGAGCTATTCTTGTAACCAGAAAAAAAAAAGCTAGAACGGGTGGTCTCCACCTAAACTTTACACTGAACTTCGCACACGCCGGTTATCTCTGGCTTCGAAATAACTTCGAGCGCAAACCGATCAGCTCAAGAGCGGCGGTCGTCTCCTGCTCTGCTGGACGGAACAAAGCGCAGCATAGCCAACGGCACTTTTTGGTTGCTTACTAGGTGACTACTTTAAAAATCCCACAACTACACAGATATAACCCCCCTAGCAAACCGATCCTAACCAAAACCACGAACGAAAGAACCGCGAGCTAGAAAGCACGCGCTTTGTTCCGCGTTCTGCACAAGCACCTTCGTTGATGTTGCGTCCATAACTTTGTATTTGCTTTCTTTTAAGCGTTTGATTCCTGCAAGAAAATACAAAAACAAAGCGGCTTGGGCAGAAGATGTACGGTAGCTCGGCACAAACGTAAGCAGTTTTAAACATGGCTGAGCCCTAGTTCGCGAACTCGATGCCGGCCGTTGCAGCCCCAATTTCAATGAAGTCGAAACGCAGGAAAACGCCTGCGCTTGCACTGAAAATTCTCCAAGGATTGAAGAATCCCAAGAGGTCGATGCCGCTCCGTCTTCCGATGGCACAGCTAGCCTCGCGGCCCTGTAGTGCAGCTTTAGCGGGTAATACCCGCACTCAGCGAGGGAATCGACAAGTAAGCCACGGTCCACACGAAAAGAAACGCACAACCTATACAGTTGCGGAACTCGGTCCACTCCTGAGAGGCGAAATATTGAACAGTTTAAAATAAAGTACGTCAAGGTTGTACCCGTCCATGTATTCACTTGAGGGGCTGAATATTGAAAACTAACGATTTAACTTTTAATGCGATAGAGTTGTCACACCAAAACGCCGCCATGTCCGTGTCCAGGACACCGATGTCCACCCTCCCCCTCCCCAAACACACGCAAATAAGTTGCAACAGAAGCTGCGACAAATGTGAAATCTAATGCTATCGCATTCCACTCTTCAGGTGGCTTAAGCATCCCCACAGTTTTTACTGGCTACAGTCGCGAATGCGCGACATGCCGTTTGCATGCTGTGTACTCATTAGTCAACGGAACTCGCATACAAAGTTCGACGTCAACAAGTTCTCAGTCAAAACTTTCCGGCCAAAATACTTAGCACCACTGAAACAAAAGTTGTGCGAAGGGGCAAAAAAAAAAAAGGTGACGCGAACGTGCTACAGTCGTTTCGAGTGTAGAACCGAGGCTCTCATGTGCCGTGTCCCTGCCTGTGTCCTTCTTCCATGTCCCGTTCATTGCGCTGTAGTCATGGAATATGGCCTTTCACACAGCTCGGACTAACTGCACGAAGCAGACTAAATTCCAACTGTTGCTAACTCGTGACACGCCGATTTTCCACATTTTAACGCTGCGCACAAAATTTTGATACTGGCTTCTGAATGTGGGCACATTAGCCACCATTACGTGGAGATAAATATTTTTCCTGTTATTCCTTCATAATTTGGGTAATTAAAGGGTGAAACTGAGAACGGCGCAGTCAGTTATGAAAGGAAAACAATACTGACATCGTAAGAGACGGCAAGAGATGAACACCGCTAAGGTTATCGCTGTGATTTGAGAGCATGTAATTTGGCGCGATGTAGCCATAACTTTTTGGGCCACAGCGCCGAGGGTAACCGCGTTTTCGAAATTCTAAATACTCGTATGGATATTCCTTAGGCTGGACTACACGCATCTCAATAATTAAAGAACCTAACAACAATAAAAAGATAACTATTCAATATTAGTTAAGCAGCCTGGTAGTTAGCACGTCTTAGCTATATTCTGTTGTATTACACCGTTGACAATGCTATTGCTAAAAACGCGCTCTTCTAAGTGAAAGAGCTTAATTTGGTTGGCCACCGAGGCACGTGAACCACCTGCCAGAAATAAGCTTCAGACAGGCCAACATGGGCGAGATCTGAGATTTGGGGTTTCGGTGCGATCGCACTAAAAAGGAGGCGCTTACACAGGTACGCAGCCAAGGCACGGCCTCCTGCGGAGGTTGGGGAGCAGGCGGCGCTTGCAGCATCGGTCGCAGCGGAAGATGAGGTCGGCGGCAATCGGGCCACGCCGTCGACGACCACAGAGAAGGCCGCGGCAAGGCCTCCTGGCCCGCCTCCTCACGCCACGACCTGCGACACCGCAGCGTCCCAAATGCGAAGACCATGGTGCACTAGCGTGACGTATTTCACGGTAAAAGGTTTCCACAAAGACTGGCCCTACCAATACGAGAGCCGACTGACAAAGCCAGGAGGGCGCCAGTGATGGGCAAAAGACAACGACGGAGCCCCTCGAACAGCAAGGCTTACCCATCGGTCCGCGCCGGCAGCAGAGGCGGCGGGAGGAGGGCCCGGTTTCCCCGTAGGCCGAATCCTGGCACAGGTGCCAATACCGGCGGCCGCCAGGCGGCGACCCTCGCCGGGTCGTCGCCCCACGTCACCAGGAACGACGAAGTTGACGAGACGGCACGCCTGCGCCAGAACCCAGCGTCCGGGCCCGCTTCGTACCGCTCCTCCTCTTCCTCAGCATCTGCCCTGGTGGGGAAGCCGCGCAGCAGGCTAGACGCCGGTGTCGCTGCGGACGCACACAGAAAGCGCAACGACGCTAGGGGCGCACGCTCCACGTGACCACACTGCTCAAGTTCACACTTCACCGCCATTTTCTAAGTTCAGTGCATGGAGAGTAATGCAAAGCTCCCTCCTCACGGGATCCGTTGTTAACGCAGTTCTTGCCCCATGTTTTCGAAAATAATTTAATTTAGGAAAGGGGATGGCGCTTTGCCAGGCATTTCATTGGCTTTTCGCCAATCTCCGACACTTGTACTTGTCTGCATAAACTTTCTAGCTTACGTTATAACGTGTACGAAGCTTCAGTCCTTATAGTAAATAGAATAAATGCATCCAGAGATCCGCAGTTCGTATCCGTGAAGTCCTACCAGTACCTAAGCGTATAAAAAGTCGCTCATTATATGTCCATTATTTCCACTTTCTCGGGACTGAAAATAATGATGAATGTTAATGGCGCAAGGGCATCTGTAACCATGCGCGCCATGGCACAAAGTGTTTTCGTTTACTCAATGTGGGATGAAAGGCCAATTCCCAAACAATTTCACCCTAATGAGGCCGAGGACCAGGCCAACTGAGAGCTCTTACCCACTGTATCACCATCGGGTACCCGGCGGCCCTGCGAATCGAACCCCGCACCTCACACGTGCAAGGCTAATGCTTAAACCACCAGGCCTTCCAACCCCCACACTTTATTTCCCAATAACGACAGCATGAGGAACGTTTTTTTTTTTTTGCAAGCATGTGAGCACCCTAATTTTTCATCATGACATCACACACAGCCAATGGCGTTCATTACTTCGGAGAAAGGCCCTCATATAGTTATCGCTGAAGAAAAAAAAAAGAAACTACGGTGTCCCGCAGATGTCCTTTAATTAAGGTTCTGGGGCATCTTCTAATACCCTGTTCCTAGTATACGTCTCAGCAGCCACCAGCGACAGCAGGGAAGCCTCTGTTGTCTTCAACTCCAGCTATACACACCTTTCCTCTCTTAGCCACCCAAGCGCCATCTTATATCGCGTTACGGCACTAAAAGTGCGGCACAATTCACTTCGACAGACCACTCTGCACAGCAGGTGCGCAACAGGCCTTAGGCACACGGCGACCACCAAGCGAGACCGGAGAGCCGACTTAACAGTGATGAGAAACGAAGGATGCAGGCGGGGTACGAACGCGACAACCGACACACCTCCTTCCAAAGGTGGGAACTGAACACGGCAACGCCCCCCCCCCCCCTCCCCCCCCACTTCCTTCTAACAACCCAACACCTCAGCTCTCAACTCGATTTGAGAACAAAAGCTCCCCGACGAGACCTGACCGAATCAAAGACGTGAAGCGCAAGGAAAAGACGGCTAAAAGAGTGAAAGGTGCGCAAGAAGAGCAGCAGGTATGCCGCTCTTCGCACGGCTTAATTTGCGGCCAAGGGGCGAATGCGAGCGCGACGCGATTCCATTACAAAAGCGAAAGAAACAATATTTCCGTTACAATTTCTTTCAAGTTCGCTTCCTTACTTCGCTTTTCACCGCCCCGAATGGCGCACCTTTCTTCTCCCGCCGCTCTCCTGTTCTGCCAAGACGATTAACACCCTCTCCTTTCTTCCCTCAGCGGACGGCCTTAGCCAGCCTCTGTAGGGAAGCACGGCGTCACCGCCACGTAGAGAGAGAGAGACAGGAGTGTTCCCGCCACTGTCGACGTCCTCGAATCGAGAACGGATCTAATTTATCCCAGCGCACGGAAAAAAACCCGGAAGCCAGAAGCAGCAGCAGCAGCAGCGAAGGACGCTTGTTGTAGTTTCAGACTGAGGAAGTATGTGTGTGCGTTCGTGCTCAGGGGAGGGAGGGTGGGGCTGACTCTATCTTCTCATCCAGCCTCTTCCAGAAGAACTTTTTTCTCTCAAGATTCGCCCCATGTAACTTCGTTTTTCTGCCTTTATTTTTTCCTCCCTCAAACCTTTACGTTCTTTAATCTGCTGCCCTTTCTTCCCATCTTTTTCGCCTTAATTGCACTCGGCGTTCACTCCACGCCTTACATTTCGACCAGTGTTCTTCTTACGTACTTTCCACCTCCGCGGGGCCATCTTCTCGCAACGCCTTGCTCCCCGAGCCAAGGCCATCCTTTTATCTCCCGCCCCTCGTCCTCACCTACCCACTCCCTACAAGGCTGCGTTTTGTTCTATCATTTTGGCTGCGTGCTCATTTTTACCTCCTTTCCGCGGCCCACCGTCCCTCGGCCCCTCCACGCGCCGCGGCATATCCGGTACTCCTCTCCCGGTACGTTGTTGGCAGCACAGCCCCGCCCTCCTCCTTTTCCCTTCACCCCTGCTCCTCTGTGAAAGGTCTCTCGATCTGCCCAGTACTTCCCCTTTGTTTTCCCTCACCTTGCTTTTCCACCTCCTAATTCCCCGGGGGCCTCAGAAGCGACACGTCATGACCAGCTCTTCCACATTTTTTTTTTCGGGAGAAACTAAAAAAGGGCGCGAAAGAAAAAGGAAAAAAAACGGCCGAGTCAGCGTTTCTACGTGTGCTCCCCTTGGAAGGGACATGGTCCTAGAAATCGTGAGGCCCGCAACAAACTCCACCAAAAGCCGCATCGGTAGCAGCTCTACAGCGACAGCCCAGTTTTCCCCCGTTATCCGCTCTTTCTATTTCCCGCTACCGCTCGGCCCTCTAACACGTACGTGCCGACAAGCGCATGCGCACTGCGGAACCCGTCGTCGTCTTCACGCGCCGTTAGTCTGAGCTACGCGCGAAATGCACAGCGGCTGCAAGCGGGCTTCCTTCCCAGCGGAAGCCACGGAGGCGTGAACACTGGCTGCGGCGGTGGCGAGACTAATTAAAAACGCCGCGCTCCGCCTACCTCAAACATATATAAATATATAGACATATATATAGCCAGCCAGCCAGCTCCGCCGCGGCGTACAGTGAACGAGAGCGGTATTCGGCGAGAGCACGCCGCGGCGATTTCAAGTGTGCGGCTCGGATATTAGGCTTCCGGCAGTTTTTATTAATCTGCGATACTGTTTTGGAGCGATGCCTTTTAGTGGGACTTCCTCCGGAATATACAGCGCCGCTGTCTCGTAGTGCCTCGTAACAAATACTTCCTCCATCTGCTGCCCAAGAACGACATTGCACAGGCGCAGAGGAGTCATAACGGACACGAGGGCGCGGAGAGAGGGCCATACGGAGAATGTGCCGCTCAACACACCAGCCAGGAGAGAGTTAAGTGGGTTTATAATTAGTCCTTTTGAGAACTAACTGCGTTGCCAAAACCAAAGACAAACCATTACTCTCTTAAAAAAACTAAACGCAAAGGGATCAGCCCCAGTTACTCCTTTCGCAGAAGAACTGTTCGTCGCGAAGGCTAAGCGCTGCGCTACGATAGGGTGTCCCTAGTCAAAGCGGCATTTTTGGGTCGCTTGACCCGGCTACTAACTTTGGCAGGAAAACAGAGGGGCACATTAAGAAAGCATACCTTGCGTACAAAGTAGCACAGGCTCAAGATAGGCGGTTGAGCGAGTAAAATGCAATGGTTTACATGTGGCAACCAAGAGAGCAATAAACAGAGAAATAAAATCAATGATTTAGCCCGGTTAATTGCTTTTTGAGGAAAGAAAATGGCGCAGTTAGGCTAAATGCGAATTACGTGCACTAGCACTCCAGTCCATTCGGTTTGTTTGAGGCTCCGTTTTCAAGGTCAAACAGGCTTCTGGCAAATATTTGGAACGGGAGCCTTAGTGCTAGCGCAGTTTTATTGCAGGGGGCACTTAAACTCCGCCTTTAGGCTATGACGCGATATCGTTAGTGCGTTAATACCCACATATGATAAACCGGCCGTTCATAGACCAGCGGCAGTCCTCATACGACTCCTGGTTGAGTGGTGCAACGGTTAGGCGATGCACAACTGGCCTGTGACGGCCGGTGCTGCCATCGGTGGGGCTTGTCAGACCAAGGTGTCTCTTCCCGAGAAACTTCTCGCGAAAATCATTATTTAAACTGCCACCAGGCACACGATGGGCAGCTAGTTGAAAATCCGGTGGACAGGTTGTGATGGTCCATCTGCCCCCTAGTGGGGCCCCCTAGGTGGCTTACTTGGGTTGCTTCAAGGTCCAGCAGGCTCCACACTATAATCGCCGAAATGGCTGAGTAAGGACTTAACATGTTCACTAGTTCGCGGGTCATCGATGGGTCACGTCATTTATTCATGTTTTGCAGCCACGAATATTGGCTCACGTGATAAAGCTATGGGTTCGATTTTACTGAGGTCATGGAGGAGGACCTCACAGTAAAATCAGTACCACGGCTTTATCGCGTGACCCGATATTCGTGGCTGCAAAACATGGATAAATGACGTGACCCATCGGTGACCCGCGACTTAGTGAACGTGTTAAGTACTAACGCACTAAAATGGTCATTTTAGGAAAGGAAAGGAACGGAAAGAACGCAGTAACTGTCACACTTCTCGGCGTACCCCTCAACCGTTCCGTGAAGGACCAAGTGAAGAAGGGAGTAAAAAAAAAATTTGTGAAAGAGGTCCCGTAGTGAAGGGTTCTGGAGGGAATTCGACCACATGGAGATATTTGACGTGCGCTGACATCGCACAGCACACGACTGAACTTTGCGTTTCGCCTCCATCGAAACGCGGCCGCCACGGCCGGAATTGAACCCGGGTCCTCCGGCCCTATGGCCGAGGGACCTAATCACAGAGCGACGGCTGTGGGTACAAAAACAAAGTAAATCTGCGTTATAAACGAAGTGTAATTTTAATAAACAGAAAATATTTCCAAAAAAGTTTTGTGTGAGATAGATTCGAGAACAATATTATCGATATGAAAGGCACTTAGCTGATGCGGTAGTATGTTTTCACGTGCTCGTAAGGCGCACGTTGTTCTATACGGTTTAATATGGCGGTGCTTTTGTTTTTCTTGCGCGTTTCAATTTCAGCTAGTTCACAGAAGGTCTCCGCCATTATACGTGATTTTGGCCCAGATCGCCTGTGGGCGCATGTTCTGAGAGTAAAAAGAATTTAGGGATTAGTTCCGCTGGGGCTTACTGCGCTGATACAATCAATAGTCGCTCAAAACCTCATCAGGCATAGTGGCGTTCTGCCCGACACCACCGCGGAACCCTCGGAATTACGGCCAACAACGATGTTAGCACCGCCAGTAGTACCACGAAGAGAAAATATGTACGCTCACCGGCCGGATGCTCAGAAGACTCCTCCATGAAAACCACCATGTGCCGCTCCTCGTCGGCCACTCGGCTCCGGACTCGGAAGGAACTCCGGGTCAGGAATTTCTTGCGCTTCCGGAATTAAATTCCGGTCTGGAATTTCTTCCGCTTCTGGGACAAACTCCGGGTCTGGAATTTCCTGTGGCTCCGGAATGAACTCCGGCTCGGGTATTTCTTCCGGCTCCAGAATGAACTCCCGGTCGGGTATTTCTACCGGCTCCGGAATAAACTCCGGGTCTGGAATTACATCCCGGTCAGCAATGTCCTCTTCTTTCTCCTCCTCCTCCTCCTCCTCCTCCTCCTCCTCCTCCTCCTCAGCGGAGCACAGAATATCCATCTCCGACTCTTGGCCGCTGAAAATAAAAAAGTTTTTCGCCACTGTCCTGCCTGGGCAAAGTGTACCGGCAAAATCAAGTTATGTTTTGGTGTGGATGATGCAGTCGCCGTTATTTCGCGGAGATAACGCTAACCGCATTAAAACTCCGCAGCTGCAACGGCGAAAGATGTGCACGGAGCATGATTCAAGAATAAAGGTCTATAAAAAGGGCAGGACTAAGACCGTAAAGTAATGTGTTGCATAATACAAGAGAAAGTGAAGAAAGTAAAAAGAGTCTAGAATAGTAATGAGTCGGCGAACGTAAAAGAAAATATAAGGAAGGGAAAATTATATGTAAGGAAGCGAGTAATATGTTTCGGCGGCCGCACTACTTCCGCAGCCTCCGCTACGTTGCGTGCTATGTATGCAACGGAGTATAGTGGCGTCATAGGTGTTTTATTGTGTGATCGTTGTGGGTAGTTTGAATTACCCGCGGCTCGTCATGTGGCTCTGACATCGCGACCCTCTCGACAAATCCGCAATTTCTCGTCACAATGCCGACGCCGGCTATTCCGCTGAATGGGACACTTAACGCTATCGCTTTAAAATAGCAGCCCCCTAGCGAATGTAAGGCAGCAAAATCGGAGAAAATTGATAGAAAGGAGTTGCAAAATATTTTCGCCGTTGTAAGCAGTGAAGGGGCAACGACAACTCTATCGTCCTGTTACCGTGCCTATAGGCAGCACGCTCCCTGGCCTTCGAACCATAGAAATGCGTCGCAAGGTCACAGCTACCACAGTTTTATCGACCATAAGGTGAGCACGGCAATACCCTATTCTAACTGGCCACAAGGTGCACGCGATCCCAAAGTGGTGGCGCTGGCAGGTGAAATTTTCTGCTGTTACTACTACTGTTAGCATTATGACTACTGCTACTGGCCTCATTACTAACACTGCTATTTAAACTGCTGATATTATTACTAGTACTACCCTGCAACTAGCATTGTTGCTATAACTTCTATTACTACTGCCATTACCACTACCGCCAGTTGTAGAATTGCTTGAATATGAGCTGTTGGCCCCAAATTCAAGAAGTCAACAGAAGAGTACAACAACGTACCATGAGGCATGCGGGCGGGACTGAACGCTGACCATTAAATTTAATGCCGAAAGGAATGCACATAAAACCGTAGTTTCGCCCGGCATCCACTTTTAGTTGTGAGCGTTGTCTCTTGCGCTCGTTCTACGCACTGCTCACGTCTGAGTAGCTTGAGGCACGCGAGTCGATAGGCGACAAATTTTTTTACAAAAACTGAGTCGTTGTCGAAAGTGGACAGACGGGGCGAGCTGGTAAGTCATCGCGATAATTAAAAAAATACGCAAAATCTAAAATGAACGCCGCAGAAAAAACGCTGCGTTTGTGCGTCCATGCCCTTGTAAGCATACTGTGCGCTTTCATTTTATTTTTACAGCGAAAGCTGTTATAGGCAGCCTTAAGCGGAGCCTCAGTGGGCAGAGTCCGCGGTCACGCGACCGGATGTTGATGGTGACGTGTCCGTGATGACGCCACGGCTGATCACGTGACCAGTGCCAGGCACGTGACCATGCGCCCGTTGCGATAACACGGGTTGCACTGCACACACTATAATGCAGCTTTTATTGGTAAATTGTTTTTTTGGGGAAAGGAAATGGCGCAGTATCTGTCTCACGTCTCGGCGGACACCTGAACCACACCGTAAGGGAAGGGATACAGGAGGGACTGAGAGAAGAAAGAGAGAAAGAGGTGCCGTGGTGGAGGGCTCCGGAATAATTTCGACCACCTGGGGATCTTTAACGTGCACTGATAATAACATAAAGATTCTTAATATTACTTATAAAGAAAGCTGGCGGCGCTGCATTTTATCCATCTTGTAGAGTCGCAGGAATTCCGCAAGGACGAGGTTTCGTACTTGGCTTGGCTATTGTTGGGCATGAAATGTGGATTCAGCCATAACAATAAAATTGTGCTCGCGGCAAATCTCGCAGAAGTGCTGTGACAATTTCCATACTAGCCTCACAGTTGCGTTGAATGCAATAAAGGAGTGAGGGACGCATCATTAAAAAAATTTAGTCTGCCCGCAGACGAGAGCCGCGCGGCACAGCTGCCGATTCCGAGGCAGAATCCGCGTTTCACGACCAACACTAGCCAAGCCAAAAGAGAACCCTCGTCTTCCCGGTGGATGAAGCGCTCGTGAAGAAACTCGCACAGATGGCTTCGCCAGCTTTCCCGCCAGGTAATATTGGGAAACTCTATGCAGCAACAGACAGGCAGCGACCCGACGACAGCTCTCGTTGCGTCCAACGCGTTACGCTGCAGGGCGTGAACTGTTGGCAATTTATTTCTCACAACAAATACTCTTGGGGTGCTGCCTCAAGGTGAGTGAGGATCAGCCTCGGCAAAAACCAAACAATCGTGCATTGCGCTGTCATGTTCTACAAACGGTACTGATATGGTCTCATCAAGCTTTACTTAGCCTTTCCGAGATTCCGGCGACCTGAGTTCGCCATTAGTCAGTCCACTGGTACAACGCGAACGAAAGCTGTGCGCAGATAAGGTGCTTTCTTTCTAAACAAACATCCAGTCGTCTACAGACCTTAAGTCGGGATTTACAATCTGTTTATTCAGAGAATGCACCTTCTTACGACTACTTGCATTTAATGTTTTTTTTTTCGAAATTATGCACTGTTGTTCACAATGTGCTGCTCTGACCTCTAGTACATTAATGTAATACTACTCATGGGAGTATATTTTATTACATGGGGTTGAGTTGCATATCGATGCCTGCGTCACAGTGATGCACGCATTTCTGAAAATATCGTCACACAGTGCTCCTTTGTGTATTCTTGCATTTTTGTAATTTTTGTATGCTGTCAGCGGCCCTGCAAGGTTCAATTCTGTAGCCCACGGCCCATTGTTTTTCATTTCTTTTCAGATCACTGGAATATAATTCTAATTGAAAAATAAAACACAGAAACAGCGAAATGCAGAAAAACGCATAAGAGAATAGCGAAAGAGAACGCACCTGCGAGCCTCTCGAGCCACGTTCAGGAGGTAGCTTCGCACTTTGCTCAGCACACCTGCGCGACGCCACGGAGCACATGTAGTGGCGCGACGAAGCAGGCGTTGGTCCCAGCATGGAGAACATGGCGAAGAAGGTGAAGCAGCTTTCCCGCAGTAATACACAAGTTTCGTCTCTAGCTCCAATTATTGTTGTTAATAATAATTGGTTTTGGGGGAAATGAAATGGCGCAGTATCTGTCTCATATATCGTTGGACACCTGAACCGCGCCGTAAGGGAAGGGATAAAGGAGGGAGTGAAAGGAGAAAGGAAGAGAGGTGCCGTAGTGGAGGGCTCCGGAATAATTTCGACCCCCTGGGGATCTTAAACGTGCACTGACATCGCACAGCACACGGGCGCCTTAGCGTTTTTCCTCCATAAAAACGCAGCCGCCGCGGTCGGGTTCGAACCCGGGAACTCCGGATCAGTAGTCGAGCGCCCTAACCACTGAGCCACCGCGGCGGATATCTCGACAGGGCACGAAAATTAACAGACATTACTCCACGTCTGTGGAGTAATATCCCTCCACAAAAACACTTACCTCTTGCATAAAAAGCGATGCGCGTCAGGCACTGCGCAACGTATGTGCCTCGCTCTTCTACCACGACGTACGAGTCGCGCACGGAGTCTCCTCGTAAAGAAATCCTCGAATGCGATTGTCATGACATTTCTCGAGCAGTGCAACACGGCAAGCGCCGTCCATATAATAGCAAGAAAAAGCGCGCAGCCATGCGTTTTTCTTAAGGTTTTTAAGATTTCGCGCAAATTAAAAACTTAAGAAAGCTGCGCGGTTTAGGAACGGTTTATACTGTGGCGAGAGTTAGTTGGCCAAAACAATGGCAATGTAATACCAATAATAATGGCATTAATCAAATACCAATAATGATATTGCTGCCTTCAATTACATTATTACTAGCAAGTTCCGAGATCAGGTTGGTCAAAGAAGCAACAGGCTTGAATGGGACAGCTATAGTCGAATGCAACTTAAGAACGCAGCGGCTTTACCCCATCAAAGGACCCCCCCCCCCCCCCCTTCCAGCCAATGGCGTCGGCCGATTCTCACGACCCTGCTAGTGTGACAAAGCAGGGAGTGGTAGATGAAAGGGGATGGTCCCCTCCCTCCGTGGTCCGGGGGACACCGGACGAAAATTCACTCGAACCGCAGAGGAACAATTCTAGCCCAGGAAAATCAAACGGCACAAAACACGAACTATGGCGGGCTGAAAAGCCGAAAGGCTTCCTCAAGTTCTATTATTCTTGTTAGTGAACGCCGTTCGGCAGCTTGTTGAGGAAAAAGAAGAATCTCCGACGTTAGACAGCATTCGATTACATTCGTCTAGCATCGATCAAGCCGAGGTGAAATCGAGGTTCCCAACGTATCCACAACCGCTAGTCGACTGCGCTGCCCAGCCCCGTGAGACCGGCAGAGAAGAAAAAACCGGGCCAAAGCCGACGAGACACGACTCTTATCGCAACCTTCCGAGGCGTGACTTCTACGACAGCTTAAACGCCAAGGCTGATCGAGCACGGAAGCGGTCGCCTCGCGTGAGGTAAAGAAGAAGAAAAAAAAGACCCGAGCCAAAACAATTTACTCCGCACGTCCAACAAAACAGATGAGATTGACACCTCAAGGAAGCGACAACGCCGACTCCTGAACCCACTGAAAAGGTCGAGAAACTAATAGGAAAGCGTCGGCCTAGAGACGTGTGGAGACGCCACGTTTTTTTATTCGTGTTTTTAATGCGATAGCATTATATTGCTCATTGGCAACGAAACCCGGCGTCAGCGTTGACCAGCAGCAGTGGACGCAAAGATCACAGATGACATTACCATGGTATGAAAGGAAAATAAAATTTCTTCCGAAGGTGCGGTGAACTGAACCCAGGACTTTGAGAACGCGAAGCGAGCACGCAACCCATGGGCCAGAAAACCTCTTTTTTGCCTTTATTGCCTGAATACCTCGCTGCTTAATGGCGAACAAAGGTGAACTTAGTGTATGCGTTGCCTTACGACTGTATGCGAATTAGTAGGTATGACTTTAGAAAGGAAGAAAAAGGTAATCAAAAGAGAGAGAAGAAAATCGCTTTAGCAATCAAAGCACGTAAGTAGTCCTAAGTGCCCTAAGTAATTTTTTGTTTCGTTGGAATTATGCACAGGACATTGAAACCGAACCCAAAGCTGTATGAATCAAAAAATCAGTTTTAAATTATTTACCAAGCGTGGGTGCATTTCGCGTGCTAATCGCTGTCCTGTTGAGGAATGAAAAATTGAAAATTGGTTTTGGGGGAAAGGAAATGGCGCAGTATCTGCCTCACATATCTCGGCGGACAGGATATCTGAACCGCACCGTAAGAGAGGGGATAAATGAGGGAGTGAGAGAAGAAAGAGGTGCTGTCGTGGAGGGCTCCGGAATAATTTCATCCACCTAGGAAGCATTAATACGGGCACCGACATCGCGCAGCACACGGGCGGCTTAGCGTTTCGCCTCCATCGAAACGCGGCCGCCGCAGTCGGATTCGAACCCGAGAACTCCGGGAAGGTGGGCAGTTGTTGAGGGTGGAGGAGAAGGAACAACAGAAGTTGGACAAAGCCAGTTCGGGGGAAGAAAGGAAACATTCTGGCAGCATCACGCGGGGCGGATGAAAAATACACTCCTCCGGGAGCAGGCCGATAGCGCGGGTACATACAGCGTTACACCTCGTAGCCGTCACAAGCACAGCCCCAGCGCCGCTGCTGGCCCTCCCACCTCTTATTCCAAAGCCTCCTCCCAGCTGCGCCCGCATAACGGCCCCCTCGTAAATCTTTCACGGCCGAACGAAACATGCGCGCACCGTCGCGCTGGCTCGCTCGCTCGTTACGCGAGACAAACGGGCCGTACGCTAACGGCGCCAGCGCGATGGGGCGGAGACACGGTCATGTATGCATGTCCGGGGAAGGAGCCCGTCCAGGGGGGCCACTTGCTTCCAGGACTACGGCTGCGGTGTGCGCAACGCGCAGAGGCCCGACCGGGAGTTTCTGCTGCGGGTGATATGCTTCTTTCGCCGTCCGTACTTTTGTTATTACTGGAGGTGGGGCCGCTCAGCGGCTTCGCTCTTACTCCTACAGCATGTTTCGAACCGTCCTCGTAGTTCCCGCCACAAGATGCGGGTTTTGCGATGGGGAAGATAAGGTCACCACTACGATACGACACGATCCGGTATAAGGCTTGCGATCACCCGAACATACACCTCACTTCACCGCATAGGCGAAGCAGGCCGGGGACCTTCCTCCAGCTGACCTCTGCATCATATATGATAGTACAGCTTTCTCTCTTTCTTATATGGGCCACAGGTCTAACTATTTCCCGTACCGTGGCGAAAATGGCCGTATATTGTGGGTTTTGTTAACTTTTTTGTTCAAAGAATTACAAAGCCCAAAACTGAATGCCATACAACCCAAAGAAGCCGATTAGACACGCTTTTCAATAAAAGCAGCTTTCTTAACGTCTTATTTCGAAATTTTATTTACGAGATCAAGGCTTTTAGATAAAACATGAGCAAAACTTGCAAATATGCGCTCGTATCCAAAAAGAAAAAATAACCAAGGAACTTTTGCATGTAAAAATGTCTGCGTATCCAATAGCGAAAATTGAAAAAAAAAACGTAGTCCTAGTTTGCACAGTTTTCCCGCTATAAAACAATCAGTTTAAGCTCTATAGTTGGGCACGCCACCGGGCGAAACAGTCGGGCGAACTCGCAGCGCAGGGGGCATCCAGTTGTGTACAAATAATATGGCACCACTACAAATAAGAAAAGTGACATCGGCAACGTCGATACCCTTTTCAAAACGGTCGCTGAGCAAAAAAAAAAAAAGGCGGGGGGGGGGGGGGGGGGCTCCAAGTAAGAAATAAACTGAGGTGCTGCCATCGAAGTTCTCGTCTGGTTCCCGGTGTCCTCTTCACCCTGTGAACTAAAGTCGGATGATGAGGCAGCGTCTGCACAGTCACTGCTACTTATGTCGCCGACAACGTCAACCGTGGACGCAGCTGAGTCTCGACATTTGCTGCGTTTCAGGGCGTGTGTCACGCTGGCGGAGACGACCATTGTTTTCCCTAGCGGTTCAAAAGTTTCTACCTCGCGGAAGAAAACGACAAACTAAAGAGAAAATTAAACGGTAGTTTCAAAGCTTGAAGGCAAGAGGGGCCGCATGTTTGAATACCGGGAGAGAAGCGCTTGAAATTGTCGTTCGCATCCATCGTTAGCGGGTTAACGACGGTCAATGGGCGCGGTAGAGAAAGAGAAATCACGCAGCAGCTGCCAAAGGGCCCGGGTTTGTCTCCCTGCGCAAACTACATCACACCAACTTTTTCCTCTGCCTTAGTGCGTTAGCATCACTGCCATCACTAGCTCAAAATGCGCCGTCTCGTGTGTTGTGATGCATCCGCCCACTCGCCACCGCCTATGGCCACCACCCATCTCAGACATCCCCTAGAATCATCCTACCCAGCACTAGTCACCAACCCCGACCCACCTTCACCATCCATACCCCCAGACAGCAAGGACCACTTACAGCTCCTCGGACATTCGGAACACCGAAGTGCCGGGGGTGGGTGGCACATCATACACCTCTGCTCCGCTGCGCGCCACCCGGTGGCGTGACAACTTCCGAAAACGACTGCGCGTCATTTCGGGGAAACGGAGCGCAGCGCCAGTCTCAAAGCCCCGTTCGCGCTTCCAAATGAGTTGGCAACACGCCGCACTATCCATTCTGGCACGACACCTCGGAAGAGTTGCGTGCAAAATACAAAGAACTCTCCGCCGCACTACGTGCGGTTGCACCTCGGAAATTTTAAGGTCGACAGAGAGATTGGAAGGAGGGGAAATGGGAAAGACGGGAAGAGGGGGAGAAAGGTGCGAGCGAGGTGAAATTAGAGCGACCATACGTGCAGAGGGAGAACAGAGATGGGGGGGTAGACCATCTTTCCGCCGCGTCCGAGGGGCACAATTCTCCACGGGATTCGAGTAGCAGCAGAGGGCTCACGCCAAGCTCTTAACGCCAGCCGGCTACAACGACGAAGAGGCACCGCTGTCCGGGCAATAAGCATTTGTCTCCGCGCTATCGGCGATTAGTAAGGGGGGGGGAGAGAGAAAGCGTTTATGTGTGCGTACCTACACAGGGAATCCGCACGGTCGGCTCCGAGGGAGCGCCAATTAGACGGCCGTTTAATAGCGCACGCACGCGCGTGGGATAGAGAGCAGGGTTAATATATAGCCCTCTGCATGGCAGACCGTACTATACAGTACGCAGGGTCCTGGGGAGGCAATTCGCGTCTCGGTGTCAGGCTCTCGGCGCCAAATTTAAGAGCGCAGGCTGCGTACGGGGCCACATCCGAATCCTTGGCTCTTGGACACTGCTGTTTTGTTCGCGTTGCGTTTGGCAGCGTCAGCCGTTATATCCATACGCACCCAAGAGCTGGCGGCCGTCGTCCGTGTTGAATGACGTCATCGCACGGCACATTATCGTTGTTCGTGGTCACTATTAGATGACAACATCGCACAGCACGTCATTACACAGAGTAGTCGCATGATTCATTGTCGTCAATGGGTGATGTGACTCTGCAAGCGATGACGTCATTTGATGCGGACGACGACCGAAATCTCTGGGTCGCATCTGGGTATAACGGCTGACGCTGCAAAAGAGTAAAGCCAACAAACCTCTACTGGTGACAATAATGAGTCGTGAGAGCGAAGCCTGGAAAGCACTCTCTTGTCACATACTTCCTTCCATGTCACACACACAGAGAAGGCACTGAAACTCGTGTGACATTACGTGAACGCCGCTTCATTTTTCTGCTTAGCTAATCGAGTGAAATGACCACTGTCTATGAGCTGAGATTCCCTAACCGCGTGCGAAAAGAAGCTGCAATCTAGATGAAATAGATAAACTTCGCGTCCAATTTTAAGCGCCAAAACGTTTACTCGAGTACATCGTGGAACAGCATTCGGAAAAATGGCGCCCCAGTGCGGCGCTTTTCATATCGCGGTGGCGCCTGCATTCGGAAGGCGCATTCAACGGCTGCAAACTCACTCTTCCCGTCCTGCTGCAGCAGCTGGCGCTTTTTGTCCACAGATTTGTGCAGCTCCGCCAAACACTGGGACACGATGAGCCGTTCGCGCCTCTCCTGCAAGCAGCGGACAGCCCATTGGTGACTGGATGAACCGTGAAGCCAGCTACGGACTTCTTAAAAACAGGCTATCTTGACGTAGAAAAGAGGGCTTTGCGGCCTACCAACACCAGCATTCGCGGACGTTAGAAAGCAGGTCACTGAGTAAGACAAATTTGGGCTAGTTGGTACTGGCCGCAGATGTTCTCAGCGCATGAGTTGTCTACAAGCGGTCCTTGCCTTTTTTTGCGCTCAGGACATGTACGGACAATATCAACTAGCCCAGATTTTCGTTTTAGTAAGTTCAGATCTAGTTCTTTGGGCTCTCTTCATTGTGCTAACATGTTCTTAAATAATGTAGGTGATTCATCTTAACTAGTAGGCTGGTTAAACAATTGAATATATTAAGTATTGCTGTTAGGCCCTTGGCTGCGATTAAAGATTCGTATAGCACGCAGTTAGTCATATTAGCTTTTTTTAAATAGAGAAAACGCGAGTGCAAAGGGCCTCAATAAATTTTATCCATATCGAACACCATTAGA
Source organism: Amblyomma americanum (assembly GCF_052857255.1). Classification (NCBI taxonomy): domain Eukaryota; kingdom Metazoa; phylum Arthropoda; class Arachnida; order Ixodida; family Ixodidae; genus Amblyomma; species Amblyomma americanum. The sequence goes on along the minus strand of NC_135507.1, from coordinate 3,467,444 downwards.
AAAACACGCGGCCGTGAAACGCACGCGCACCACCGCCAATCAGGAGACATCATTCCGTGACGCACATGTCACGTCACGTGACCTTCTGTTACTGATCGGCAAGTGCGGTAGCCAGGCGGCGGTTGGTGTCGCAGAGCCGACATTGGTATAGCCACCGACACCGCATGATGTCGGCGGCATTACGAGTTACGTGCACTGGTGAGGTTGCTTTGCCTGCAAGCTTCTCGAAAGCGCACGTGTATTGGCGCAATGTAGCCAAAACTTGTTGGGCCACAACGCCGGAGGTAAGCGCGTTTTCAAAATTCTAAAAACTAATATGGATATTGCTTACGGTGCGCTACACGCATCACAATAGTTACAGAGCCTGGCAGTAATATTTAGAAGTTAACCAGCCTGCTATAGATAGCACGTCTTAGCTGAATTTGATGCACCACACCATTGACAATGCTATGCTGAAAAAAGCGCTTTACTAACTCAAAGAGCCTATTTCTTTTTAAAAATGTGCACTCTTAGGTGAAACACCCTGTATAAGAAGGCAATGGAGTCTATCAGAAGTCTATATGCCATTGTTGCATGTGCAGTCTGCTAGCCAACGTTTCTACATGAAGTCTCGTCTTCGTACTCGAAACGTTGGCCAGCGGACTGGACCCCCCCTCAACCCTTGTTCACCTTGTTTTGCGCTGTCAAGAGTTAAATCTTCCTGCCCTCTCTCGACCGTGGACTGGCACAGCTTCGTAAGGAAGGGCAGCCGTGGCGCGCTTACCGTCTCCGGCGTCCGACGACGAGGGCGTAGTTCGGGCGTTTCGGGGCGCCCGAGTGAGCCTCCTCCGCCAGTCGGAGCACCGGCGTTGGCCGGCGTCACGAGCTCCCGATCCACAGCGTGCTGAAGGGATGCCCGAACCAGAGGCGGTGGCCCCGCCCGATCGTCGGACGGCGCTGCAGGCGCCTTAGTCGCGCGAGCTCCCGGCGCTCGAGTCACGCTGTCGAGCTCGTCTGAGGAGCTGCTCCAGTAGGACCTACAGTGCGGGAAGCAGCACGGCGACACCATACATTAGGCCGGACGGCATGTACACAGCCCACTCCACACTTAGAGGGAACGCGCAATTTGTACTCGAGCCAATATAGCTGGAACGGCGAGAAGAGGGCGGGGACTTAACACGGCGCGTTAGGCGGCTGAAACGGGACAAAGGCCTCGCACACTGACTGGATCTAGCAACATGTACAGTACGCTCCCCAGTTAGCGGGAACAAACGACTTGTACTCCAGACAATGTCAGCCCGACATTTATTCCAGTCCGGTGGGAAAGCGGGAAGCAGAGGGGGGGCTGCTACTAGATTTTAAGAAGGTAATTTAGTAGAAAACAATAAAAAACAAAAGTTAGACAAAGTTTTAACCCAGTTTCGAGTTCTGATGAAAGCTGCGTCTATCCTTGAGATTCCGCGCAAACTTTACAGTCATAGTTAGTATTACACCTGTACATCCAACTCTTGAAAACAATTTACAAAGTCGCAGCACACCTTGAGCCTTACTTCGAACTTCCTGTTCATCCGAACTCACGACATCTGAGCCCGCCTTCATTGGGTGTACACGCACTGAAGTGAGCCCAGTCGGGCTCCCCTTGATTGGAACTGCTCTACTACCTGCGGTGAAGGCTCCTGCGACGCCTCTCGCGCGGCGGCGCGTGCCTCGCGTCGGATGACGAAGACAGCGGGGAGGGCGAACGGCGGCGAGTGGCCCGCTTGCTCCCACTGCGGAGGCGCACCCTGCTGCTCCGCCTGGATGAATGAATGGATCGACTGGTACGTGTTTGTTAGAAGAGCCTCCATTGAGAAACAGGCAGGTAGGAAGCGCCACCTACTGGCTCAAGATATTATTTTTTGCTATTTTGATAAATTCTTTTCCCCAATCTTGGCTGCTGTAACTCTCCCATTGTAGGATACATATTTAAAAAACAGCAGTTGGTAACACTGGGCGACAGCGTGCGGCATCTTGTATTACTGCGCTACACAATACCAACAGTAAACGAAATCAACTTTATAATGTTTCGGTATATAAAACAACGCACAGGCATCAAAATTTTAGAGTACATAATTTTCTTTTTCCCCCGCGATTAGCTTCTACTTTCGAGGAACAAGAAAAGTTTTAGCAAGGGACTGCTTTTTCGTCGCGGAGGAATTCTTTGCGGCGATCCTGAATGTGGCCGGCGATTCACTGCAGATTATAGTTGTATCCGACTATGGAATTCAGACACCTCGTAAACATCAATACCTTTTAGCTCACTGCAAATGTCATTTTTACCATCACCTATTTACAGGCCAGAGATCAACTCTCTAGCCAGCAATCCTGCGGCCGCTTCTGACACTCACCGCGAAAACATTCGCATTAACAACGTTACCGCTAAAACTCAGGGGGCCTCACGGATGCTGTACGTACTGGCATCGACATCTGGATTCGCACTGCGGCTTCCTCATAAAACAAGGAAATCCTTTCTGCGAACTTTCTGACCAAGTGGTGACAGTAAACCACATTTTATTTTCCCGCAGAAAACTAGAAAAACTAATAAAAAAATGTTTCACTGTATTTTACAGCGAGTTCCTTAAAACCGCAGCTTGTTCTGAGGAGAAAATGCAATTGTGGACTTGTCGCGAGTAGGTAGGCGCCTAAATGAACAAGGTATCGTAAACAAACTGAGACCTTTAGAAACTAGTGCGTAAGCACAACTGTCGGGTATTTCTAAACCCGACTGTGCCCTGTAAAACGCCACACAACGTTCCCACACAAAATGCGCTTCCAAGGCTTACCTACGGCGCGGTGGCGGCGACGGAGACGGAGACCGCCTCAACCTGGCGCGCTCCCCGCCTCGAACGAGGTTGAGCAGGTCTCGCTCCAGGCGCCCGTTCACGTGCATCGGGACAGGCTCCGCTGCACGCCGAGAAAGCGACGACACAGATGCGAAGCACGTCGGTTCGAGTCAGGAGTCGAGTCGGGATGGCAGTCGCAGAGCCGGAAGTCGGGTCGAGCATTTACTCACACCTCCTTCAAAAATTAATCACTTCGACCCCCTTGGGGCCTTTCAGTTAAATGAACACTGCGAACTCAATAATTTTGTAGCGATATCTACGTTACGGTAGCATTTCGAGCCTTCAGCGTGGCTGCGCCGCCACGCTGTCACGCGGTTGGTCACGTGGTGCGGAGCAGCTGCCGGCGGCGCGGCTGATCACGTGGTTGGCCACGTGACCAAGTTCCACTCAGCCAGCTGTAGCTATAGCGTCACTCCAGGTTTAACCAGAGCTGAACCACCGCCAATTTTCTTTTGTTTTAGCAAAAGTCGTCTGCCTCTATGTGATCCGGAGTACCCGGGTTTGAACCCGAACGCGGCGGCCGCGTTTCGATGGAGGCGAAACGCAAAGGCGCCCGTGTGCTGTGCGATGTCAGTGCACGTTAAAGATCCCTAGGTGGTCAAAATTATTCCGGAGCCCTACACTACGGCACCTCTTTCTTCCTGTCTTCTCCATCGACGAAACGCAAAGGCGCCCGTGTGCTGCGCGATGTCAGTGCACGTTGAAGATCCCCAGGTGGTCAAAATTATTCCGGAGCCCTACACTACGGCACCTCTTTCTTCCTGTCTTCTCCATCGACGAAACGCAAATGCGCCCGTGTGCTGCGCGATGTCAGTGCACGTTAAAGATCCCCAGGTGGTCGAAATTATTGCGGAGCCCTCCACTACGGCACCTCTTTCTTCCTGTCTTCTCCATCTATGAAACGCAAATGCGCCCGTGTGCTGCGCGATGTCAGTGCACGTTAAAGATCCCCAAGTGGTCGAAATTATTCCGGAGACTACGGCACCAATGACCACTAATGAACCAATGACCACAGATATCTCCCATTTACACAACCAATTCCCTTCGCTTTTCCAGTCCGGCGCACCCTCATATTCCCGTCAACCACATGCAGGTCAGCCAACCGCGGATCTTCTCTCTCAGCCTCAAATAGTTTGGTTTTGGTTTAATGGCATTTACCGTCCCAAAGCGACTCGGGTTATGAGGAACGCCGTAGTGGAGGGCTCCGGACAGTTTTGATCACCTGGAGATATTTAAGGTGCACTGACATTGTACAGTACACGGGCCGCTAGCATTATTTCGCCTCCATCGTAACGCGGCCGTGATCGAACACGCGTGTTCGGGACAACAGCCGCGCCTCATAACCAGTGAGCCACCGCGGCGGCCTTTGCCTCGAATAATTTTGATAGAGGGCCAATTAGGTTTTCGCTCCGAAAGTTTCTCACCTAGGAGGCCCCTTAATTATCGAAGGTCATATTCAACAGGCAATAAAGTGGAAGGTACGCCCATCCTCAATAACTCTTCCGTCAGTTCAAGAGCTGGAGGCAGCTCGGTTGCTCACGAGAATATAATGCCCCCTTACTTATTTGAAAGTATAATTAACAAAGAATGAATGATACCAGAGAGCTGTCAACATCGTAGACCTTCCGCTCGCAACAAGAGCAGAAAGCGGCCCAGTACTCATCAGTTCGTGTGCCTATTTTCTTCTTCTTTAAATTTAAAATTCGAGCGCAATAACTGACTCGGCTTTCACTTCCACGCCGCAGTGGGCAGTACGAGCTTCAAAACGAAGGGGTCTGCCGGGCTCATTTTAGGCACGGAAGCAACGGATGCACCGCCACGTTGAGCTCGAGAAGCCGTCAAATCTGTCATCCGCTTACTGGGCGCGCTGCCCAACTTCCCGTTCGCCAAAATGCACTATACGGGACCGAGAACTCACCGTTCCTGCTGGCTCGAAGAGACTCCCGCTGGTTCAGGAAGCAACGCTCGGCGGGTCTCTGCGACAGCGGATCAACGACAAAAATGAGAGGATGCAGATATTTGTTTATTTATTTTGTCCATTTATGGTGAGCAGAACGCCTATGCAAATAGAAAATTGGCAGTGACTTAACTTGGCTAGCCCTGGAATTCAGAGAAAAGCGGGCACGCTTGCTAAGCGCCTCAGGATCGTCCACGGCAGCTCCGCTACATGGTCGCGAAAGTAGTTCTATATATACACCCACACGACCACGTGACTATGACGCGTTGTCACATGGTCTTACGACACCCCTATTGGATGTCATCACATGGGTTCACATCACCCCATCGGATGTTATTAAGGTCAAAGGTCAACCCGAATGCTTCAACATCAAAGGTCGAAGGTCAACTAAAGGTCATGGGTCAAGGTCAGGGGTCAAGGGCTCGACACTATAACTGTATAACATATGGCCATACATGGCTATCTATGGTTGGCTTGAAGGTCGTTCACGGTCTCTGTGCTTCCTACCCGAAGACTGCTCTACCTAGCGTAGTGAAGCTTTTCTAGAAAAAGGCATGAAAGCCCTATGAGGTCTGCCTTTGAAAAGCTGTGGATCAGTGGCGCCTGCAAGATGCATTTGTCCAGCTGGTGCCTGTGGAGTGTGTAGCCACAGTGTAGCCGCGTTAAAGCTAGTTAGTGTTGGTTTTCTGCCGGCACTTAAGTCTGCTTGCGTGGAGGAACGCGAAAACATATCTTTTGAAAGGGAACGTTTACGACTAAAGGAAAGGGCGCAGTAGCTGTCAGATCTCGACATCTCGGAGGACACCTCAACCCCGCGAAAGCATGTGTTTTGAGGAAACGTTTCTGGCGAAAAGTATCTCGACATCTCGGTGGACACCTCAACCACACACGGCTATCCTTGGTTGGGCTGAAGATCGTTCAAGGCCGTTGTGCTGCCTATCCGAAGACTGCTTTACCTAGCGTAGTGAAGCTTTTCGCTTCAAGAACCTGGGGTCTGTCCATGTACAGTGGAGTGGAGAGGAAAAGCTTAGTGAGGATGAAGAGGAGGTTCCACAACGTCACGAAATAGGAGGCCCAGGTGCGCCGAGGCTGAAGAGACGGGGAGGAGGAGCCGAGGAACCTCCAAAGAATTGAAAATTTTGCAAACGTAATTCGAATTGGAACAGAAATTGGTATTGAAGAAACTGAAATTAGAATTTTTATTTATTGAGTTATTTAACCGTTTGTTCGTTTGTTTCAAAATAGTGCACGGCAGAACTTTCAGCCAGCGGAGAAGGCGCAGTACAAAACTAAAGAAAAAGCAGAATTAATGAAGAAAATGCTGCGGCACAAGTGTCTATAGAATGCTGGGCTATTTGGCGGTGCTGGTGCTTCTGCGCTAAACTTTTTAATATAAAGTAGTTCAAGAGGAAACAAAGAGATCCAAAAAACCAATCACAATAAATAGCGCTTCCCAGAGCTTCAATAAGAGGAAAGAGAGAGGGGGGTGATTAAATGTCACTTTCAAAAGCTTTTCTCCAGCACTGAGGCACTTGGTATGGATGATGGAAATGACAACTGCAGGCGGATGGCACCGGGAGGACAAGAAACAAGCGATTCACGCGCAAGAGGCAGCCACAACTATGGCCTGCGCAAGATGGCCAGCATTCAAAGGTGACTGAACATATGGGACCTCCGCATGCGCACCTTGGCTAGAACAAAATTTAGCTCATTTTTCGCTGAACCCTCCTATCACTACCACTTGATGCTGGCATCAAACCTACACTCTAAACAGACAGGAGTAAAAAGGTAGCAAGCTGTCCCCTAGCGCGCAATACGCTACTATAAACAAAATCGGCATTAAATGCAAAAACTTGGCAGATCGAAAGGAGGACATTGCGGTCCACATTAGGAATGAAATCAAAATTACTCGTAGTTTTTGCCGTTGGAAGTCAAAATATTTTCTGGTTTCTCATTAGCTACAATGATCTTCACCAGAAATTGTCATGACAAATTGAATTTCTATGCTGCATGCCTTTTCATGGAGCGCAGACCTCGCCAAGCCTTTGTGATGCGAACAGCTTCACTACTCTAGGTAAAGCAGTCGTCTCGTAGACCAGAGAATGACCTTGGACGACCCTCAGCCCAACCACATTAGCCATGTATGACCATATGTGGTACAGTTATGGTGTCGAACCGTTGACCCATGACCTTGAGTTGACCTTTGACATTGGGTGACCTTCAGGTTGACCTTTGACCTTAAGAACATCTGATGGGGCGATCTGAAGTCACGTGATGACATCCGATGGAGGTGTCGTAAGGCCATGTGGTAACACGTCATAGCCACGTGGGCGTGTGGGTATAGTACATAGTTCTTTAGTCGCGAGCGTGTAGCGGAGCTGCCATGGATGAGCCTTGGACGCTCAGTAAGCGTCCTTGTTTTTCGCTGAATTCCGGGGTTAGCCTTGTTGAGCCACTGCCAATTTCTTTTTCAGCGTTTCCTCAGTACTCGTAACAGTGAAATGAAATTTAATTTGATTTGATCATCCCGTCATATTTTTTTGTACTTTCCCGCTTATAAAAGCTGCATTTTCAGTGTAAGTAGGCGATTCGTGCTTAGAATGCGCTTATCTACCGACAGGGGACAAACCCCCACTTGTCCTTCAGAGTCTTTACAGCGCGCACTGCTTCGCATGGCTGCTTAGATACGAGCTCGGCCACTCGATGCCCCATGCAGGCACGATTCTCATCCATGTCACCCAAGTGTAGTAGACCAAGATTTAACAGCATTTTTCATGCCCGTCTGTAAATTCTTCCTCCTTTTCTCGTCTTATTTTGTCGTTACAGGGCTTACTGCTCGAGCCGACCTTTTCCTTCGGCCAGCTTCTAAGCGGCAGTGCGGACGTCTGGAACGCAGTGCCCCTTCCCATCCAAAGCGAGCTCACAATCTTGCTCGAAGCGACTAGTGTTGCGGCGCGCCCACTTTTGGCGCTCTTGTTTCGAAGGTGGCAAAAGAGCAGTGGGCGGCAAAAGGACGCGCAGTCTTCGAGGCGGTCCTCTTTTCCGCAAGCCAACCCACCCACTTCCCTTTCTCTTTTTTTTCTTCATATTTCATTCTCTCGTCCTTGCGCTCTCTCTGTCTGGTGAGACGATTGTGTTTAGCTCGATCCCGTTTCGACAAGAGACGGGAGTTTAAGCGGCTTTCCCTTTACAGAGGAGCCCCGGGTACGCGACACGTGCGACACCGGCGAGGACGGCTTCGATCTCGTCAAAGCTGTCCGCGACAGCCCGCGACGCCCCGGAGGCACTCCGACCCGCCGCTGAATTCACGGGGCGTCGCCACAAGCCCAGACTCGGAGGCCACGGCAGCGTCTATACACAATACAAGAATCTGTCGCAGCGCGAACAAGACGGGGACAGAGAGCGATCACGACAGCGCTGCCCTTCCAACTGGTAGTTTATTGAAGAAAAAAAAAAAAGCTTAAGTGCAGTCCTATTCAGGTAATCTTGTGGAAATCAGTCAGTTTTCCAAAAATGCTATTTCATTATCATGCAGAGCCAAAGATGGTGCGCGGATACATCGACTGCCTGCTAATGTGACATTATATGCCTCCACGATTTCTCTTCAGACTTGGGTCTTTCCCACGTCCAAGAAATTTGGTTTTTCGAATTATGGGCTTGCATTTGCATTCCCCGACAATGCACGGCAAGATCTTCCCTTCCTTGAATAAATTGTAGTGCTCCCTAGCTCTTTCATTAAAACAACGCCCTGATTGCCCGCCGCATACACTATTACAGGCAAGAGGAATGCTGTAAACTACATTAGTTACATGTGCACTGCGTGAAACAGAGTTGGCGCGTGATAGCGCATACCGGCTTTTTCTCTCTTATACCATCGTTGGAAAAACTTTCGAAAGCTTGCTGGGAGCGGAGAAAAGCACGTCTACATTGTATCTTCTTTAGGCTGTGGGATACCCTCCGAACATACGGTACCACTTGAGTGGGCTTCCTCTGACCTTGCTGTGCTTGTTTTTTAGTGCTCCTCTTCTTCTGTAGCAAGTTTTCTCCAACTGCTGAAATAGTATCTGCCGCGAAGCCTGACGTGCGTAGTCGCTCTATTTGCAGTTCAGCGCTTTCTTGCATTTGATGCGGACAAGTTTTTTTCTAAAGCTACATTGAGAGGATTAATTGCAATCCCTCTATTGGTGAACTTCGAGAGCGCACTGCTCTGGAAATCGTGGAGGCATATCGTATCACATTAGCGGGCGGTTAATGTATCAGCGCGCCATCTTTATGTTCTGCATGATAACGAAATAGCATTTTTGGAAAACTGACTGATTTCCACAAGATGAACTGTAGGACTGTACTTAAGCTTCGGTTTTTCTTTTTCAATTAGCTATCATCTGGAAGTGCAGCGCTTTTCCTGTCGTGATCGTTCTCTGTCGTTGTCCCCGTCTTGTTCGCGCTGCGACAAATTCGTGTATCATGTATCAACATCAACTGGCCCAAGCTTCGGTACTTGGGATTGTATACCTGCGCCTTCTATCGCAGTACAAGCGACGGAGGAAAGCAACTCGCCAAAGACGCCTTTCGATTATTTCAGTTCACTGCGCGTCATGCTGACGCCAAACACTCCGACAAAGTGTTGTTGAGTACATCAGAATAACTGACAGTTTTGGCGTAACGGACGAGTGCACCAGCGGCACGCGCAGCATACCGGCCGTGGTTGCTGCACATGCGCGGTGGCAACCAGCTGCCGTACGGACGTCCTGCTGACAGACAGACAGACAGAAAAACTTTATCGCTGCAAGTGAGTTTTAGACCCAGCTGGGTCCCTTCACCGCAGCAAGCTGCGATGTCGGGTCTGCAGACATAAGCAGGGCCTCCCAGTCCTCCCAGCTCGAGATGGCGTGCTGAGTAGATATAGCCAAGGTAGTCGGTGGTGGTGGTGGTTGTTGCTACGAAGGGGGGGGGGGGGGGGGGATAGTGGTCCCGACGTATGTTGGCCCTTTGAGCCAAAGTAGCCGAGGGGGTGCCAACAAGACAAGCCGTAGTAAGGGCCTATGAAGAGGGAGGGAGGGATCAACAGAAAGAAAGGGAAGGAAGCAAGCAAGAAGAGAGCGAAAAGATAAAGACAGAAGGAAGGACCAGTACAGCGTCGAAGGCCAATGCGGACCTTTATTTCGGCTGCCTGTCCGCCTCCCTTCCCCCAACCACCATCGGCGTACGAAGGCAAGCACACGCAATGCACAAACACACCCCGGCGCTTTCCCCCTTCGACGACAGCTCGGCGCCGCGCTTGCAGTGGAATACTGACGGCCGGGAATGCGGCGCGATGCACCGAGGAGGAGGACAGCAGCAAAAGAGAACGAGACAAGGAAAAGGCCGCACAGAGCAACACAGCGCACGCGTGCGCAGTCAGATTGCAACGAAGGAAACGGCCCGCGCGGTTGTCATTTCCGGTACGTGCTCGCCATAGACAATAAAGCCAGTGGCGCAGAGGGGTCACGTGAGTCGAAGGCGGACCGAACTGCCTTCGTGGCCTGCGATACTTGAAGGATATGCACCTTCAAGCTCACTCCTCCGCCTTTCTCGTTGCTGGTGAAGCCGCCCAGTACAGTAATACCCCCAGCATCACTAGCCAGAAGAACGTTTTTTTTTATAATTTTTTTAAAGCTGATCTAGGGACCTTAAGTCAGGCGGATAGTTGGTCTTTTCCTATGGAACAGCATGGTACCAGCATGATGACAAACACAGCCGCGCAGAAGACGGCAAGCAGTTTGAAGCACTGTAGATGCTACGGCGACCTGAGCCAATCAAGATGACGTGCCCTGCGCAGATTACTCCTCCGCGCCTGTATTCCCTGACTGGTGGCTCCATCAGTGGGGAGAAAGGAGTACTAGCAGAGGTCAGTTGCTATCTTCGCAGCAAGTGGCGCTTCTTAAGCTTCCGCTTTCGATTGAAAATGATTTGTTTTTATCGGGTTTAACCTCCCAAAGCCACTCTGGGTACGAGGGACGCCGTATGGAAGGGCTTCGGATAATTTCTACCACCTGGGGTTCTTCAGTGTGGACTGACATCGAGCAATTCGCCTCCATCGAAATTCGACCGCCGTGGCCGGGACATCAAACCCGCGTATGTCAGGCCAGCAGCCGAGCAGCGTAACCACTTAGCCCCCGCAGCGGCCGATTAGAAATATTTCGATGCAAAGCGACTCGAAGACTTTCAAGGCTGTTTCTCTTGCCTGGGGAAACGGTGCACTTTCGACGAACGACGCGCACGACTCGACGGACGCCATGTTTGCAAATGGTGGCGCACAACTTCGCATCAGGTCTCTGCAGAGCTGTGTCCATGCGGACTCTCTCTGTTAACTTAACCAGTGATCAAAACACTCGCTGAATTTCAAAAACACTAGCCCCAACTACATATTAAATTGCTGCGTTAATTGTTGAAAACAGCTCTACACATTTCAGATAAACAATTTGCTGTGTTCCTGCAGCGTATTACATGCCCTTCCCGAAGCCCATTTCTTCTTCTCGATTTCTGCTAGAATTTTATAAACGCGCGTTTGCTCCCTGTGCTTTAACGTTACACCTATCATTCTCCTTCACAGCCTCGAAACACAAAAAAAATGGCTCACACCAGTTTGTCACCGTCGGCAAACATGAGCGAGTTTATAGTGAAATTTTTTTAAAAGAAGCACGATTCTACGCAAGCTGCCCAAAGAATGAGTACTCCGTAACGGCGCCGTACTGGACTATTACTACTCGCAAATACGGTGGCTACGGCTGGCGCGACGCAGGACTGACGTGATGTCACGGGCGCCATTTAGTCATACAACGCGCAGCTTTTGAGGTGCCGGCAGGAACAGGTGGCAATAGGCCGATCAAGACATGCGCGCGGTCTTTCGCCGTGGTTCACGTATAGGCCAAATGGCGGCCACTGCGACTTTAGTGCGTGTATACTGCACATAATCGTACACAATTCAAGAAGGAAGCGGCTAATGCACCTCAAACGACGCTCCCCGAACAATGACCTAATGACAATGGATCGATGTCATTGGTTGAAGGGCATCGTTCGAGGGCCATTCACCGCTTCCTTCTTGAGTAGCATCCTGCCACAAAGATCAATGGCTGCGTTCCAATAGTCCCAAGTAGACGGCTACTTAGACGTCTAGCCGGACAGCCGCCATCTTGGGACGCGTTCCATTTCTCGGCGAAGCAGTCTCATAAGACTGCTTCGCCGAAGTACACATCTATGCAGGCTAACTTGCTGTCTAAAGATGGCGGAGCTGATGTACGCGGATGAGCGAGTAGTGCTCTTGCGGGCGTCGGACTGTACACGGAGTATAGGAAAGAAAAAATGTGAGTCATTCCATTATGTTATTTGGTACGCAAACTAGTGGCTAATTAATCTTCGTGGACGTGCGATTCCTAGCAGTGAATCACGCAGGAGAAAATCGTGCAGTTGAGAGCTTTGCTACAGCAGCGGACGCTGTGGGCATGTTTACGTGATCCGGCATCTGACTATGCCGGATCTTAATTAGCACCTTGATTTTAGAGAATACTCGTCGCTGTCGTTGGTTTCCTCGACGGGCGTTAAGACGGCTGGCGTGACGGTTAACAAATGTGTTCTTCTGTTGCTGTATTAGTTACATCAACTCTTTCGCGTGCATTCCTTTTTATCTCTACACTCTGAGAGCAAATACACCGGCATGTTGCGAATTGATTTGTCTTTGCAGGATTAAAGATCGCTGCTGTATTTAGGTCTCTCGCTGTCTCCGAGTGCCACGTACGGCAGACAGCAGGTTTAATGTCACGTATGTGTTCTCCTGTTGTAGTGTATATTAACCGTATCGCATTTCGCGCATATTGATTACAGTCTTTGGTATTCTTTCTTATGTTTACAGGACCGTCTGGACGAGCACGTTCGAGGAGCATGTACAGTTTAGCATCAATAATAAAAGAATAATCGCATATCTCTTTAGCGTCGTTTTCTGAGAGCGGCCCCGTCTGCTACATGTAGACTGACCGATAGGCACATCCACCAGTCCGGTTTACGCGCAAAGTCATTGCAGAAGAAATGTGTAAACCTGTTGAAAACACGTTTTTAATTATCGTTATTGCTCAGTTTGTGAAAAATAGTAGTACAACTGTTCATAAGCTTTAGTTACATTATTATGCCGCGAGGCGGCGTGAGCCGTAGACAAGTTCCAATACATGGACATGTAGACTGCTTCCTAGACGTCACACTAGACGTCTTGTTAGACGTCTAGGGTATTGGAACGCAGCCAATGTAAGCGCCATTTAATAACACTGCAACGGATATACCCGGCAGCTCATGACGATGATAACGGCAGTCCTCATCACGATGACGGTCACATAGCGCCATCTAGGGAGAAAAGGCACAGAGAAAACGATAACCACCACCACTGCGCGAAAGAATTAAAAAAAAAGAAGTAAACAAGCATATATCAGCGAATGGATCCGATGCAGCGGGGACTCTCCCGGCAGCACTAGCGCACTGTGGTGCCATCTCTCGTAGGCGGCGCCCATTGGGTCAAGAGCACTCCCCAGCGCGGGAAAATCAGCCAATGTGAAGTGCCCGAAACTGCGTGTTCGAACATTCGAACCTCGAGAGATGGGCACGCAGACTGTGGCAATGCGCATCTATAAATAACCGGCTAGACTGTTTCGCACCTCTACGACAGATGATCCCGCGAAAGGAAATTAAGGGCAGGGTTGACTGGAGACGTAAGGAAGAGGCATTTACCCTGCAGAGGCGTGTGAGGCTTATGATGATGGCGATGTCTCAGTTCCACAACGCGTTCTACAATGTCTCCTTTCTACAATATCGAACAGACAGAACGGTACGCTCAGCGATTTGGTTTAGCTGAAAGCTTCTGCGTCGACAGCATGGAACAAAATAAACAAGAGAGCTTTTTCTGTTGCTAAGGCTACTGCTGCTTTATCACCACACTAACACAGGGCGCCGGCTTTTCTCGTAATGGGACTGCTCTTTCGCATTAAACAAAAAACAACCGCCTGTTACCACGTCTTTGTAACGCGAGATGCAGCGACAGCTGTTTTGGGGGGTTAATGGCGCCCTCTGAGCGCAGAGCCGCGAACGACACAAACATTAGTGTGCGACAAAGGACGCCACTGCCCTTTGGAACACAGTCCCACACTCACACGCGAGTGTAGTCGGGTGCGCCTGCAGACGCCCTTTTTGTTTGTTTGCTCAGCTTTCCCCTGCTTCTTTCTCTTTTTTTGCTAAGGCGCAAACTTATTTGTACCCGCCCGCTACAGAGGGAACAGACACACGTCATCATCATCATCATATCGCTTTTTCACGTGTAAATGAATCATCTTGCACTTCACAACCGTCGCTCTAAAACTCACCGTAAGTCTTGCGGCGGTCACGCGTAGGGCAGCGGTTTCACAGGTCTGCAAGAGAGAAATGCGTTCCGTGTACAAAGCGTCCGTTTGCATCAACAGATTATTTTCCTTCCTGGCAGAAAATTCTCGCGCCTTTTTGGGGAAACTGCTTGCGTTTAACCCAATGTTTTCACTGACAATACCAAAGGTGGACTAAGCTCAAGGTCAAGGGAGTAATTGCGCTTTCTAAAACGTTTGAAAACAGCTACACCCCTAGCGAAAAAAAAAATCCGCGCATGTTTTGTCAAATTTTTCGCAAGATCTGTCTCAACTGCACGACCTTTGAAGTAAGGGCTCCCTGGCGTCGCCATATTGCCCTCTGGAGGTATTGTGTACACCTGGCGCTGGCACGGTGGAAGCGGCCGCAGAACCGCTTTTACAACAGCCCACAGGGGAGGCGTTCCGACATCTCCATCGGCCAGTGGAAACGTTTATATGGGGGTAGAGTGCGGTACATCCGTGAAGTTGAACCATAATTGTGTAATGACGCAATTAATAAGGCTTTAATCAAACCTGCATTTTCAACAAGCAAGGCAAATTTTCAACAGTGAAAATTCCCGTTTCGAGCCCCGTTACACAATTACACCTCCACCGTGATCACCACATCCACCAGTGCTGCCAACATCATCATCGTTATCACTGATGACCACCATCAACGGCGTGTCGCCAGAACGAAATGTATTCTGCAGCACACAGATTCAGCGGGAGCACAGGCGTCGAATTTTTTTACCGTATTGTTCCCTGCTACCCCGAAAATATGAAAGGCCGCTGCCATGAACTATGCCCCCTCCTCCCCCTTATGCAGAGACGTGTGCAGGCCTATGAACGGGAGCGAATAGCACTAACAATTTCCCGTATCTGCGTGAACGCCCTTCGGCTCGCGCTGACCCACCTGCTGCTTGCGGGTTTCCAGCAGTCCCGCGGTCACGGCCCGCGGGTGGCGTCGTGAACGGTGTCTTCCAGTCGGCGCCATGCCTCGTCGGCTGTCGTCTCGTGCGCCTCCAATCCCGCACGGAGCAAAGCAGTCTTAAGCCTTTTCGCTGTGCTGCGCATTGACAGGGGAAGAGGCGGGAGAGAAAGCAAGAAAGTTATGGAACACCTAGTCAACACTACACCCTTAAATACGAGTGCGCCTATACGGGAGTAAAAAAAGATGCCGCCACCGTCTGGAAGACGCTGAAGTAACGAGCGCTAGTTGCCGCCATCTTGGATTAATTAATGATGTCATCAGTTAATTACCACTCTTGGTTCACATCTTGGGTTTATAGGTGATGTCACCAAATTGAATATATCAGTGACGTCCCCACTCTATCACCAATTCTATATACTAATGACGTCACCAGTCAATCACCAATCGGGTTGCTCTATCGATTTACTATGGGGGCCGCCATCTTGAATTCCTCAGACAGAAAAATTCACGCCGAAGGGAGGTGCTAGCAGACCCCAAGAAATCTAGAAACGTGATGAGTATAGGAGCCAACGCTCTTAAAAGGGGGAGCAAATAAGCTGTTCTCTACCGCCACCCCAGCTGCCATAAAAGGGAGTGCGCTAGAGGGCAGCCTGCTCCCCCTTTTTACTCCTTTCTGTTTAGAGTGTATATTAAGCCTTCCAGTGACATCGAAGACAATTCCATCCGGTTATTGTTCCCAGAAAAAAAAATGATCTGGGTCTTTCTGGCTAGGTTTAAGTTTGTCCCGCAGGTAAGGATGCATTTATCGCCGAAAATTTGGACTTAAAAATCTTCCCGCCAGACAATTCGAACTCGTTTATGGTTTATGGTTTATGGGGGTTTAGCGTGCCAAAGCGACTCAGGCTATGAGAGACGCCGTAGTGGAGGGCTCCGGAAATTTCGACCACCTGGGGTTCTTTAACCTGCACTGACATCGCACAGCACACGGGCCTCTAGAATTTCGCCTCCACAGAAATTCAACCACCGCGGCCGGGATCGAACCCGTGTCTATCGGGTCAGCAGCCGAGCGCCATAACCGCTGAGCCACCGCGGCGGCCAATCCGAACTCGTGACGTCCTTACCTGAAAACGACGGGTTTCCCCCGTTTTCATGTGAATGGCGGTGTAGCGTAGCTTCCGAGATCAACAAAAAAAAAACTGGTGTCGACGCACGCATTTTAGTTGCGAAATCGGCCGATGATGACGACACCTGTGTTTCTTGTGATGGTATTTTCTATGGGTTACGAAATATCCCTTTTCGGATGGCAACCTTGTGATTAGAATGCGGTACCTTATCGACACAGGCCAACTTCTACTTGTCCTACTAATAAAGGGACTCCGAGGACGATGATTCTTCATCATGTTCTAATGACAACGAGCCTATTTTTATTCATAACCAGAGATGATAAAAGCTTGAAAAGACGGAACATTAAAGTACAGGAATCGCTGTCCCATGCCGTTCTCGGAAAACTGCAGTGACATCAATGTTCCCCTTTTTTTTTTTGCGCATCTCCCAGGTGCACTGCACCGCCATCCACTTCACGGCACTTGGTGTTCACCGAGTGTTTTATCATCGACGACACGAGTCGGGCAGAAAAATTCACAGGGGCGCCCAATTCTATCACGTGTTGGCAATACAATAGCAATAATGCCTTCGCCAGAAGTTACGTCACTTTCCCCAGAGCCAATGGATTGCTCCGGTCTGGGGACGTCACTTCCCTCGAGCTAATGAGCGAAATTTATGACAGACGACGCACTTTGGCCCCATGGGGGCTTTTAATGATTAAAATGTTCTCCTTGCAACTCGATTTTTTCACAAGCATAAATTATTTTGCGGCCGAACAAAACACAAACAATGTCGCAAAATATTCAACGAACGATTCAAAGAACAAAACTTCATAGATGGAGTTTCCCTCAGTGTCCCTTGAAAAAGACACTCAGGGCTGGCGCTTTTCGGCAGCAAACATCTCATCTTATAGGTGCGAAATATAGAGTTAAAGATAAAATACTTTTTCACGCCGTTCTATTCAAAATAGTGACGCTGCTGACAACTCCGACTGTGTCGAGGAACTGCAAGATGTGCGTTTTCACCCTTAGAAACAATAAAGTCGCCCAAGAGGACCCTGTTTAGCCGTTCTGAACAGATGGTAAACGTTGCAGTGCATTTTGCATCTCCCTTGACGACGGCAACGGCTCCATTCGAACCATAGTTCTCTGGTAGCAGCAAAACACGCGACAAGCGCTTACGTACGCGAGGCCTCCGCTTTCCGGGCACCCTCCTGGCCCAGAAGGTGTCTCTTCCGCTGAGTCCGCATACGCGCATCTACCGGTAAAAATACATCTACCAACCACCATGCGTCCACCACAATTAACCCACTACCAAACCTCCGTCTAAATTCCAGAAGGTTCCACACACCACCCACCCATACACCTCCAGAAGCCTCCCCACACCACAAACCCAAGGTGAAGGCAAATTCGAAAACGCCAATGGGTCGTCTGCACCTGAAGCTCAGCACAGGAGATTCAAACGCCAGGCGGGCTCTAATGCTAACGCATACACCGCCGCATGAAGCGCACTGATCGCCCGGGCCTATTTTTTTTTTCGTATGCCCATGTGTATGGTGTCTTAGTTCGCAAGCTCGCAAATTATTTAGAAAGGACGGCCCGCAGCCTATTTATTGAAATGAAGGTGTACAGGAACGCGTTATAATATCCGAAGATGCCTATCGCTAACTGGAATTCTCAAGGGCTATAGCTAGTCTATTGCGTTTGTGTAATTGTTCGCCTTATCTAAGCTGTGTTATCGCTGGCTTAAATTAAAGTATGTTGGGATAGCTAGTAGACCATAGCGAATTTTGAAGGCGCTTGCGAAGACGGGGACTACAGAAGTGGACAGAACAAGCGATACTCGCAACTACGTTTATCCAGAAACTTTTTCGGAGCACAAACCGCCTGCACAGTCAGCATCGAATTGAACAACGCAATCGCCAAAGTCAGAACAGAAGATAAAAAAAATCGCCAACGCCCAATCAAAGGATCAAATGATGCCGTGTGCACCACTTGATATGACACGAAGTTAGTTGCGTGCCAGAACCGCCAAACCTTTCTTGCTTATAAACAGCAACTCTTTTTTGAAGCATTGACACAGCGGTTTCGATCGCACATTTATAACCCGAGCTATAAATAAGCGACGCTGCCTTATCTCTTTCAAGCTGTTTTCTGCAGTTCAAGAAAGCATCCGCAGTAGTTCCTACAATGGAGTGGGAGATTCGCTCAGGTGCTTGTTCCAAAGGACCACGCGTTTTTTTTTTTTAATTCGAAGACTTGCCATGTGTTCTCCAAGTCGCTCATCAATAGACCAGCCTGTTTGGCCGACGGATAATTTGCAACAGCTGAGTGGTATTCGACAGACTACACCTGTGCAGCAAGGAACATTTACGCGTTTTGATGCTTCTTCTGGCAGCCAGCACGGCGACGTGGCCCTCTTCTACAAGTCTGTATAGCTGTTGTAAATTATAAATGACATTCAGTAAATTGACAATTTTTCACTGCAGCTAGGCTTTTAAAAGCGAAAGCTTTTACTACTTTCGTCGGAGCGATTTCGCCGTCACCGTACGTTTGAACTTTAACGTCCTTGCTGCGCTGCTGTCATAGCAACGCATCACGTGACTTCGCCGCGCGCCGCCGAGCCGTCTTCGTGGTACCGTAGTGGAGGTATCCGGATTAATTTCAACCACCAGGGGATCTTTAACATGCACTGGCATCGCGCAGTACACAGGCGCCTTTGCATTTCGCCTCCATCGAAACCCGACCACGGCGGCCGCGTTTCGATGGAGGCAAAATGCAAAGGCGCCTGTGTACTGCGCGATGTCAGTGCACGTTAAAGATACCCTGGTGGTTGAAATTAATCCGGAGACCTCAAAACGGTACCTCTTTCTTCCTTTCTTCTTTCACTCCCGCCTTTATCCCTTCCCTTAGGGCGCGGTTGGGGTGTCCACCGAGATATGTAAGGCAGTTACTGCGTCATTTCCTTTCCTCAAAAACCAAATTTCAAATTTCCGTCGCTGCGCCGGGGCTTCACAGACGCGGAGCGGCTGCTGCTTGACCACTTGATCCAGCCGAGCCTCAGCTGGGTAAGAAAATTAGCTGCAGTTTGACTACTGCTGAACCTGGTTAGATAGGATGAGCTGTGGTGTGTCGGGCAAGTAGACGCGGCTTGGCGTCTGTAACGTTGAGTGCGTTCCGCACACTGGACAAAAATTATTGCGGGACGATAAAGACAACGAAAAATAAAGTGTCCCTGCCCGTACCACTAAGTATAACGGGCTCCGCACATTGGACAGGCAGCGCGCCCAGGTGGCATTTAAAATAATGGTTGATCGCAAAACGTTCATCACCCAGTGAACGCTGCGGCTTATTGCTGCAGTGCCGCGAGTCCGCCACAACGTTGTCAGCGCTAATGCGCGCAGCCTACATCTCTCTCTCGCCACCGCCAGCAAGATTACATACTCGCTCCCGTACAAAAGAGACGAGGTGGAAAGAGTCGACGCCATCATCAGAATGGCTTACAAAACAGCCATGCGCTTGCCTCGCTCGACTCCCTACGAGGAGCTACTCAAACTCGGGGCCCACAATACCTACGAGGAACTCAAGGAAGCACAACAAACTGCCCAAATAAGGCGCCTGTCTAGCACTCCCGCCGGAAGGAGAATACTCGACAGGCTGGGGATTGAGGGTGAACCCCTACAAGATCTCCCCCAAGTTATCCCAAGCAACATCCGAAAGAGGATAACCGCCAAGTTTCTACCCCGAAATATGAACCCTCAAGGCCCAAGAAAAGCAAGAGCGAAGAGCCTGCACAAGACCCTGAGCCGGCTGCAGGATGTCCTCTACGTCGACGCCGCAGAAGACGCACAGAACCAGAACAAGTACTCTGTATGAGGAGTAACACACCCCGGCAATCAACCAGCAAGACTAGCTATGGCGGAGACGGTTTCCATTTTTTTTATACGCCGCTAGTCGCGGAGGGGCCCGCCATCGCCGCGGCCATCGCCTTTACAGACGCTACTACCATAGTAAACGACTCGAAGTTGGCGATCAGCAACTTCGCTAGAGGTAGGGTATCCGTCCCAGCGCCCAGAAACTTACAGAAATAAGCCTTTCGTCTCTTGAGAGATATTGAACTCATATGGACCCCAGCTCACGCGGGGAATCCGGGAAATGAGGCTTCCCACCAGTACACTCGAGAATTAGCCGGCCGAGCGGTGGCGCAAAGTCAGGAACCGGAACCTTTCGGGGAGCCACTCATTACATACCACGCACTAGCAGCACATTACAAAGATTAAGAAGAACACCCCCCCCCCCCCCCCCCCCCCATAAAACACTGACCAGACAACAACAGATCATGTGGAGACTACAGACGGGGACCCTCCCCAACTCAAACTACATATCTAAATTCATAAATAAGGATATCAATCCCTCCTGCCGCTTTTGTGGTGACAAAGATAACTTCGACCATATGATCTGGGTGTGCCAAGTCCGTAAGTCTCCCACAGAACTCTTGCCTGGTCCCTCCAAAGAAGCATGGGATAAGCTAAGGTCCAGCGATGACCCCGACATTCAGTCCAAGGCCGTCGAATGGGCCGGCGTCGCCTAAGGTCTCCACGGCCTGCGGCACGCTAGCTACCTTTCCTTAATCCCCTAGGCTTATGCGCATTAAAGTTTAGTCAGCCTCAGCCACGTAGTACCTAAAAGCGCGATTTCCTTTCCTCAAAATCATCGCAGTCTAGAACGTTGTCAACGCCAACGCCAATCCAAGACGACAGCTTTCACTTTGTATATCCTGGATTGGCTGAGCTAATCAGCAGCCTTTTTACTTCTACTTTCGTGTGTCGTTAAGTTTATGCCATATCTTAGTATTTTTTAATTACGTTCCCGAATCGCACAGCGTTACGCTCACAAACTGGTTCAATCACGCACATACACAACTGCTGCAGCTGTTGGCATGATAGCTACACCCAGAATTTTCTCTTGTCCATGGCAATGAGTGACAAATTTAAACCGCGACATAAATTCACCAGCAAATTTCACTGCAGTTTACTTCGCGTCTTCGTTCCAAAAAGAAAAAAAAAAGGAAAGGACTGCTTACACGACTGTCGATCGCGCGTTCGTGCAGCAGACCTTCTAGCTTAGACACCATGCTGCGGCAAGCTCTATACATTTCAACAGAAATACAAAATATATCTAAGCTTTGATTACCTAAAGTCTTTAAAGACGAACACAAGTTAGCAACAGACTGTACAACGGTGCTCAACACAAGTCAGCAACAAACTGTCCAACGGTGCGCGTCGGCGTTTTTTTTTTTAAGCGAAATTTTTTGCCGCGGGGCATCAATAATGGGTGAAGGTGTGATGCGTGATGCGTGAAGGTGTGAAGCGTGGAATGCACATAATGGCGTTCGCTTTACTTGTTTCGCGTCAAACATACCGAAGACAGACAACTTAGCACCAATGTAGCAACATTACATCCTGCTGTAAGTTGCTTGAAAACACGGGTTGAGTACATGCGCTGCACAACCACAGGCATTATTAAGCCACTTGGGCATTGAGCGTACGATGTATCATTAATTAACTCTTGCAAACTAAGTTTCGCGTTGCGCAAACGCAGAACACGCCGTCGGCTACTTACCCCAAACAGCAGGGGTTGTCGTTCACTCTCGCAGCATTTTTTTACAAGCTCGATACACACGCGAAAAAGCAATGTCTTCACACAGAAAACAGAACGCTAGCACAGACTTCGCAAAATACTTTCAGCTGGCCGCCATCGGCCGTCTGCTAAGCAGGTCATTTCTTGCCAAGCCAACGCGCGCCAAACGAAACGCTTGCTAACAGAACAAGAAAAAGACAGCCTGTAAAGAAACATTTGGTAATTAACTTTGAGAAGCAGCATTTTATAAGTTCAGTTGTTTTTCAATGCACTTACTATAATGAATAACTAACGTATTTATTGTCGCTGTTTTTATGTTTACTAGTCGGCGTTAGTCCGCCACAGTAAGTGAGGAAGCAACATTGTCTCCCTATGCAGATAGCCATGGAGAGAGCGCTGCGCTGGAATTTTTGCTGTAGGACTGGCGAGTGGATGAGAAAAGCGTGATATTAACAAATGGGTGGTTAGAAGATTAGCGGCCAAAATTTGGAAAGGAAAAGATGGTCAGACTAGACATTTTAGAAGCGAAATAGAAGGAAAAGGGAAAAAATTAACAAGAGGAAGTATAGGCTAGGTGACGCAAGCTGCCTCCTGATACAAAAGATTTTGCCATTATCATCCATCCATATAAGTAACGTGCTAGTTAGCGCGCAATATTTGCAACGTGAGTAGTCAAGTTCTTCAAGTTAACATGATTGTTTTATCTCTTTGCCATTGTTTTTAACATAGTGCGGCGCACAGTTTGCTAGCTTCGTTGTTGCCATGCGCAGCACACGACAAGGAAAAATGAACGAGACAGACGCAGGTTTCGTGATCGCGTCGTTAGCCGGGCTACCAGTGCTGCAAATATGGCTGGGAGAAAAAAATACTCTGTATTTCAGGACTCCTAAGAAAAGCTGTGGGCTTCACGCCTCGTTTCCCCAACGATACCTTTGCGGGAGTATCACGGTCTGCACGGCAACCATGTCCGACGCACGGGCGTTCCGGCCACAACTAGCGTGTCCACCAAGAGTGGATCTCCCTCATAAAAACGCTGACCAACATTAAGAGCTGTGCCCTTTTATCGCTGCCCGATGTGTCGAGTACGTATATACCAGAGATAAGCGCACTCAGCACAGTAAGTGGAACATTGGGGGCCGAGTAAAGTTGCCATCAAAACCAATTTTCAATTGCCCCAGTTTTCTTACAGCTAAGCTTCCCAACAAATTGAGGGCTGCGGCTATTCCAGTGTATTGCTATTTGGCGCCTCAACTATGCATTCCACTAAGCAACTTGAGAACAGATGCAGTTTTACTGCTTTAGTCTATAAACTTCGATGTTGCTGCAAACACAAACCTAAGCAAGGCTGAACTATATAAATATACTGACATATTATTTTAATTCATGTGATCACGACACAACATGAAACACGATATCATTTCACAATTTCATCTAGTGTCTATCCCCTGACAGCACAGCCATTTTTTTATGCCGACTCTATGGTGAACAAATCGGCACAAAGTATCAGGCTTGTCGGGCCATTACTCAAAAACAGTAGACTTTGTCCTACCACTCGTGTTTCTTCAGTAATGCGGACTAATCACTCTGTAATTACAAGACACCAATGCACAATGATTCCACAACACTTTTATTGCTCTTCATGCTTTATTTACCATACTTCTTTTGTCCAAACAAGCTTCCAAACAGCTCTGTCCTGAAAATATAACCAATGCAGTAATGAGCATCAAACAATGTAGCGATTATATTCAAAGAACAATAAATTGCTCATCAATAACGAATAAATTTTGCCCTCTTGAGCCCTTCATGATACCTAATAAATACACCGACTGCAAACTCTCAGCACTGCCAAGATTGCAGGCAGCTCACCACACACAGAAGGTAACCATCCAATTTTTGTTGTCAGTAAAAATCGAACATGTTCTATGGTTCTTTTTGGGTATGTTTGCTTCTCTCCGGCAGCAAAACGGCACATTTATTGGCAAGAAAGGTGCATTTAAAACCATTCCCATCCTTCCATTCCAACTCATGACATCAAGATAGAAGGACTCTGTAATCCACTTTTTGAAGTGAATAACAGTGCAGCCTTGCCTATGTTGACGCACCGCAGTTTATTTGTGAAATTAATTTTTGGAACATGTATTAATTTTTGGAACTTTTCTTTATTGTAAAAGCTCTGTTTTCAGTCTTTGTTATTAGAACGCAGTAATCTGTAAATACAAACCAATTTCAATTTGTCCTCGGTGTCCCTTTAAATCTATTGCTACCTTGTGAAAAACATTCCAAACTAGGACAAAAAAATTTAGTGGCAGCATCTAACGGCACAAACATGATGTTTCATGTAGCTCGACATCCCTATAATGCCAACACCTTACTGGCCCTGCAGCAAGTCTGGTTCTCGCTGTTCCAGAGGCTGTAAAGGTGTGCAATGATTTTTACACTCAACATGAACACACATCACTTTGTCAATGCAGCAAGCATGCCTTGGATGTTGATCAATATTTTATTCAGCATTATAAGAAGTGCGACAAAATGGCTTGTATCTACTGCTTTGCTAAGTGAGTAACTGCAGAAAAGATCCACAGGCCTTCGAGTGAATAAATTGGGTGAAATAAAAACACTGCATTTTCTTTTAACACCTACTGAAGCAAGGGATGAGTATTTTCTATTGAAAAGTTTTGTTTTAGAGAAATCAGTTTTTGGAACACAACAGTTAAAATTACTTTTCAATAATAGCCCTACACCTAAACAACACAAAAGCTACCCATGAAAGCATTAAAACACTTTCGTATCTCACCAGCCAAAGCTGCAAAGGGTGACGAACCTTAAAAAATGGGTGATTAAAAGAGTGAAATGGTTTTTCTTTCCCAGCAAGAGGAGGATAAACCAAGGTAGAAAAAAAAAAAGAATCAGGAAGTGCTAAACCATATGCCACAGCACATCAGGTTTAGCAAACATACTATGCATGGTTTTGTATTACATGCATCATGTATACGAAAACATATTTCACCAACTTAGATAAAATTAAAAGGTCATTACAAAAATAATAAAAACATCTGTAACAACTTTTGCATGTGTTTGGTCTCACTTTCCAAGCAGATCCTTTAGCTCTAAACTGTTAAGTTAAATGCATGCCATTCATATGCGCATCACAGAAAAAAATTACCCGGGTACTCAAAGAACTTATGTGCATGTAATGTGAAAGCATTGCAATTCTCTTCCAATGCTATTCTAACTATTAAAATTCTACTATGTTCTTTTGTAGTCAGAGCAGTTGCAAGTACTAGTACTAACAATTACTGGTTAATATTTTGTACTTTTCTTGCCTATGATGACATCACATAGCTTCGACCAATCGCGAGTTTCATAGCACCACCACTTTTTTGATGATGCTGCGTTTTTGCGTCGATTAGCCACCTAACGCTTTTTTGCATATATAATCAAATACAGAACCTCTCAGGTTTTGTATTTTGTACAGCTTTGCTCTTTATAGTTTACTTCTTTGCCTGCCTACTTACTGCCCATCATGCTTCAGCCTTCAAACATCAACATAAAGGAGTCAATTAAACAAAAATAAGGACTGCAAGATAATTTGTCATAAAAGCATAACTGGAATCAAGGGGCTCAAAGACCATATTTGAATTGTCAATAACTTCTTTCATGTGACGCAACTCAAACATATGCATGCTGTGCTCATAAAAGCGTCTCATTTAAGTGAGATATTTATCCCAGAAAGTATAGTTGTGCCTCGTTAATACGTCTACCGTTAATATGGACTCAAATTATGGGCAGTTTTTCTGGGGACCAAATTTTTGCAATGTGTTTGCACCTCGTTAATATGGAAACTCATCAGAGGAATGCAGTGAAAAAGTGCGACTGGCTGAGTGATGGCACTTTTCTTCGGTGGTTTCATGTTTTACAGTACAAAGTTGCCCAATTGATGTGCCTCACTCTTGTCGATACTGCATGAATGACTGCGATGAAAAATCTCTCTCCAGCTTATGCCATGTAGAAAGCTGCATTCAGCAGTCATCGGCCAAGTGGGTACTGATTTCACAATCGAAACTCTTTCACAAAGATATATTGTAGACTCCCGTTAAGAAGAACTGTCGGATAAGACGAACAATGTGCTACCATCTGGTTGGTTTCCCATAGCACTAAAAAAAATCCGCTTCAAACAAACTGTTTCGCGTGTCCTTTGGTTAAGACAAACTTTCGCAGTGACCGTGAACCACGGTGCACACCTACAAGATGGCTTCTGCACACCTTCACGCAAAGCTGTAGGAAAGCCATCCTGCGGGAACGTGCCGTCTTGGAAGTTTTCTTGCCGGTGCGGAAAATGCAGGAAACCATCACACCTAGGCCAGGTCAGATCTCGGCATCGCACACGTGCGTCACGTACCACGCGTTGCCTTCCATACAATGTGCATCTGCTCGTTGACTTGGGGCTTAAAAACTTCGGGGCCACATTTTCAACTTATATGGCATCGCAACACGCATTTTGCGGCACAGAGATGGCCATATATTGGCGCCATGCGCATGACCTTGCGGCGTATGGAAAGGCACGTGGTGCGCCTACTTGTGGAGTTACTAACAGCTATGCTGCAGGACGAGTGAGATGAGAAGTGCTCTGAGCAAGATGGAAAGCAAAAATCAGTAATAACGTAGGGATGCAGTGAGAAAAAGTTGACGGTGAAAACAAAAAACTAGGCCAGTGCCATTTTCAAATACGATATGTGAGCTTGTTTCATGCCCTCAGTCTTCGGCTCACTCCACGCACAGTGCAATAATGGTCTATTTGAAATCAGCATCCTCACTCTGAAAGGCCGCATTATTCAGTGTTTTCATGTAACCTATATACGGACACACCTAGCATGCTCACATATCTCTTTAAGGGGACTTCTAAATTTTTCTGGTTGCTTCAAGTTGGTCTTAAAGGGAGTCTACAGTATAAGTGCCGCTTTTCGCAACACTTATTACCACTGGCTTCTTCTGCGCTGACCCTTAATAAGCTCCTGTTACCACAGCCACTGCAATGTACTCAACTTAATTCAGTTCCTTATTTTTCTTTCCATGGGTTCAGTCAACACCAGTCACCCTATCTTTGTGTAATTCACAGTTTATGAAATGTGAATTGTGGGGCTTAACGTCTTGAAGCGACACATGGGATATGGGGGAAGCAATAGTGGAGGGCTTTGGATTTGCACCACCTGTGGTCCTATAGCATGCGTTGACATCGCTCAGCACACCGCCACCTTTAGCATGTGACAATGTAAATTATAAACCAGAGGGTTAACATTTAATACAAACAGACACACAACATGTCTGACATACATATATAAACACAGGCATATTAAAACTATTAAAGAAAATATTCTGATTCAATTCACTGAAAAAGAAAAGACGAAGCCAAAGAAATGCCTTGGCAGCCATCTTGACGACATGTGGCTGCCCTTTATATAGCAATAATGCAGTGAGCAATTCAGCGTCAACTGCTCATCTTGCAGTTGTTGCATTTTATAAAAAATATACAGGCAGCTGAAAAACAAAAAAATTTAAACACCCAGCCTAGGCAAAAGCAAGTGCAGTTACCATGGCAATGCCTATTTCAAAGCCCACCATTCCCAAATCTGGTGGTAGCACTACAAATTGCTTACACTCCCCCCGCCCCCCCATCTTTTCAGGTAATTTTACGTGTGGGGGCTCATCCCCACCCTACATGCCCCATTTACATTTTTCAAAATTTCAGTGCCCATTTACATGAGCTGAACCACACTGTAAGGATAAGTGGGAAAGCTCTGGGCTCCCAGGCCACTGGTTGCATTGTTGTAGCAGCTGAGAAAGTAAGTTTAAAGAACAACACAGTAATTCCAAGAACTTGACAAACAATTCTATCGACATTACACTGCTCCGTAATTAGAATATCGTGCCCTGTTTCTAACAATCAAAACATGACTAAATTACCATAGGCATTGTTCTTAAATATGAAACACAATAAACTCCTATGCAGCAAACTGATGAGAGTCACAACCTACTTTATTACATTGAAAATTCAATTAAAGCCTTTAGCGTTGTGAGCAGCTGAAGAAAGAACCATGATTTGTTTGTTACACCAAGGAATTCGTAACACATTAGTTTGTTAGCATGGGGCTTCACTGTATTCAAGGCTAAGTAAAAAGAATTCCAACAATAGCAATCTGCTAACCTAACATTCGTAGACTAGAGCAGCTTATATGAAAGCTCATTTGCAAGCACTGCCGCACACAACACTTAGACAGTAGGTGTGACTTCTTCCGCTCTCATTGAACAACTTCAGCAGGCAAAGCAGCTCTAAATGACAGTGCTCTTTCCTTACTTGGCTTCATCAGAGTAAGTTGCCCTGTCTAAGGGAGCCATGTAGTTGACCAGCTTCGGGATGATGTCGTACCTGAATGTAGAAAACAGTAAACACATGACTGAAAGGTAGAGTGCAGTGAACAGGAGCAACTTTTTGATAAACTGTCTATACCTAATGGCATGCCTACTGCACCCACAAGGAAACAAGGCAGCTACAGAAGGAGTGCTGCCTATTTCTTGCTTGAAGTGCTGTGGCGCAGGAGTCGCACCAAAAGAGCACCAAAATATGTTGTCTGTAGTCGACAGCAACAGAAGAATACGCTCTGACACCTTACAAACAATGCATACTGAAGGAGAGGAACAGTGCAAAAGAGGAAGGACAAGGCAAAGAAAGAAACAGACAAGCACTGAACAGGGCACAAGTTCTCATGCCGGCTTTTGCATGAGTGTTGCCAGTTTTAAAGGTGCACTAAAGAGGAATCTGAACTCGTCTTTTTACCGTAGAAACTCTATCTATACATTCTGAGCATTCTAAGAAGCTTCAAATTATTGTCCTGTGCAGCTGATTTCCCTAATTTAAATCGGATTAAATGTCTCGGCTCCCACCTTTTTTTGAGCTCAACGCTGAAGGTAGGAGGAGTCAACCAACGCATGGAGTGCCTTTCAGCCAGTGTGTGGAGGCTTCGCTTTCTTTTATTTTTCAAGTTTCTGTGAATAAATAGTTTTAGTCGCAGACAACATAGCCGCAGATTAGGCCCACAGAAACAAAAATAGCCGTGGACTCTGTTTTACGTATCACTCCGCCGATGGCAGAGCGCCAAGCCACCACGGGACTGGCTGAAAGGCACTCCACGTGTTGGTTGACTCCTACTACCTTCAGCACTGAGTTAAAAAAAAAAAGACGGCAGCCAGGACGTTTAATTCAATTTTAATTAGAGAAATCGGCCACATAGGACAATAACTTGAAATTTCTAAGAATGCTCGGAATGTGTAGATCAAATTCCCGTGGTAAAAAGACGAGTTCAGATTCCTCTTTAGTGCACCTTTAAGCACTAGAAGAAAAAAAAAGCATTGAGACCTCGGACAGTCATTATGACCACATGCTGATCTATCACTTATGCAACTATGCATGTGTGCACTACCTATTACGGCACCTCAGCGGTTTTCGTGTTCCGTTGCTCAGGGAAAGGACATGGGTTCAATACCTAGCCACATAACATCTTGATGGGATGTGAAAAATGCGAAAATGCTTATGTAGTCACATTTTACCAACAACAAAAATTTAGACAGTTAAACAATCCTGTCACAACAGCCTTGCTTATAGAAAGTTAGGCTGATGAGCTGCTTCGCAGAGGCCATTAATCCGCCAATACATGGACACTGTTAGCAGAGTTTTCTCCAGCTGTTTTGCCGAGGCTGAATGTGCATTGCCAACCTTGGCATCATTTATTAGATCATTTTAGAACAAACACTGCAAACTGCATTTTAGGTTTGTACTTTGGTTATAGACGACAAGGAGCCCAGGTATTGTGAACGTTGTGTTCTCCCAGAGCTGACATCAGTCACAAAAATGCAAACCAGATTTGTGTCACCTCTGAGCTTGATTTATAGAGAGTTAACTGTATTATTATTATTATTATTATTATTATTATTATTATTATTATTATTATTATTATTATACAGGTACTCACCGAATTTTGCGGCCTTTGCTCGCCCGTGTATCCACTTTCCGCTTTACTTTCTTTCGGAGTTTCTGGATTTCAAGCCATTGCCTGCGCCACCAAAGTGCACCAACAATGCAGACGCTTACGCATGTTATCTGAATAAAATGCACATCCACAAGAACTGCAAGCAACACAAATAATACCTGCTGAGAGCAACAGGGTTGTCGGTGGACGACGTCTTCCGCTCAATGATTTCCCGAAGGAGGTGGTGGTAAAAATCATCATCATCGAAGATCTCTTCATCTACGTCTGCTGTGCCCTGGTTTTGCTCCTGCATATGAAAGCGGGTCACTGAATGCCCTTTCCATGTGTGGGAGGCTCCCATCAGTCTTTCTCGTCACCTCATTGTTCGTCACCTCCTCGTCGCCAAGAATTTTGTATGATGACCGCTTGGTTTGCGTTCGGCGAAGCAGCCGTTCTTCATCCATAAGGATCTGTAATTAGGAAGGCGAGTTAGGAAATCACACCTCCCTTCCTTCGAGTGGTTAAGTATGCTGACAACTGACAAATTTTCCCACTTCTAATGGCCGCAGATGTAACAAATGCTCACTTATTACAAACGAGCAGAGGCATCGCCACTGCCGAGCGGGCGACCCTTTGTGCATGCAGTGTCAAATTAATACCGCCGACGAATTAAGTCTCATGCAGGCTATATAGAACAGGCCACAAAAGTACCAAACCTACGACCGATGACCTGCCTAGTAACGAGTGCCAAGCGAGTGCCGAGTGCCCCCAGCTGTTTACATACAGCGAACGGAAGCTGTCAAATTCCGTGGTGCAGTGCACCTGAATCGGCTGCAGTCGCATCACTGGTGTCCCCCGTGACACTGGTGTCCCCCGTGATAGAATCCACACAAAAATAAAGTTTTCCTGACGCTTTGCGATGCCAGAAAACCACGCTCTCTTGATGCCGAAAAGTCGGCAAAACACCGCGGGCAGACTTGCGCCGTAGCATTCCATGGGTTACACTTGATGAGCAAAATTTTACTGCTTTAAAGAGCACTTCTGGCGCTAAAACATGCCAAAAAGCACAAAAGAAGTGTCCCTCCAATTATGAGCCCATTCACACTTTCGAGTCGCGAGCAAGCCGAGCTTTCGGTAACAATGTCGACCGCGGACGCGCCAGGCAATAAACTGAGCTGCTCCCTGGCTGCCGTAGTCATCGCTAAGTCTAACTGTTTCACATCGGCCAAAGCAGACAAAACTCCCGGAAGCACGCAAACAACCTCAATCCCAAGAGTTTTCGCTTCAGACAAGAAGGCGATCCGCAGGTCGCGCTTACAAGTGTGAACAACGGTGTTGTCAAGCTGCTGCCTGGTCGCAAGCGACTGCTGGTCGCATGCCCTTTGCCATGTTCGACGCGAGGAGCTACGTTAACAAATCAGGAAGACGACTTTGGGGAAGCCGGTCTAGAAATTTGCCCGCTGCTCGCCACAATCGGCCTGCATCACAATAAAACACCACCACTAGCTTTGTTGCACTTTTGATGGTGCAAATCGACCGATAACTTGCCAAAAACACGAAAAATCTTAGCGTCACCAGCAGCGAGTCAGGCTGTCACCATGGTGGGTCAACGCAACCCTGGTGTTTCCCCGGCAATTTTCTCAAGCTGGTCAGGCTCGATTCGCGCCATCTGACTAGACAAATGGTCTAAATGCATGGTAGGGTCAATGAATTTTGTTCCTAGACATCTGTCAACAGCACGGACGCGACGCTGCGCGAACACCGACACTCATACTGTAGAATTAGCACGTATGTCGTCGACAACTGTGTGCCGAAAAACTCTCGTTTGCAAT
Organism: Amblyomma americanum; assembly: GCF_052857255.1. Taxonomy (NCBI): domain Eukaryota; kingdom Metazoa; phylum Arthropoda; class Arachnida; order Ixodida; family Ixodidae; genus Amblyomma; species Amblyomma americanum. Next base: position 3,435,704 of record NC_135507.1, on the reverse strand, counting down.
TTGCAAACTTAACAGCTGCACACCTCAGGAAAAAAATTGCCCAGTAATCATGCAAAGCCCCTACTGCAAATCCATTCAGTTTTCACGATCGCGCTAGTTTTCACGTACAGTGATTTAAGAACGTTAATAGCTATACGAACAAGAAAACCTGTGGGTACAATTATTACATTAGCGCATAATCAACGAGTGCAGTTCTTAACATTCTGCACCCAGATACCTCCCCAGACAAGCTTCCATAGTGTCCCTCACCACACATACCCGTTTTGTAGCAATAGCTACATTACGGTAGCATTTCGAGATTTCAGCGTGGCGCCGCTGCCATCCTGTGGCTGCGCCGCCACGCTGTTACGTCGTTGGTCACGTGGTGTGGAGCAGCTGCCGGCGGCGCAGCGCCATGGCTGATCACGTGGTTGGTCACGTGACCAAGTTCCACTCGGCCAGCTGTAGCTATCGCGTCACTCCAGGTTTAACCGGAGCTAAACCACCACCAATTTTTTTCTGTTGAAGTGTGTTATTTCTCAATCAGATCTTATTATTAGTCAACAAAACCTAAAGGTAATAGCCATTTGCACTAAATGCTTAAAGTTTCATTAGCACTGAAGTCTGCTAGATTAATGGCCGTTTATAACTACACATGGCTGAAGAGCTTAGACAAAAAGGCAGTGAACGCTCGCCACTCTGACAGCAAATTAAGTTTACTGCAATAGCAAGCTCACAAAAAATTTGCCATTGTGGGAGACCCTTCTACATTCCTTTTCTTTACAGCAACAGCTTCTGTGGCAGCTAATGCATGCCCATGTTCAGGAAAGCAGAAACCGCAACAGGGCAAGGAAATGAAAAGTAGGCACACAGGAAATGAAGGGCCGCAAACAGTGAACAGGTGTATAACAATGGAAAACCGACATTGCTAAGAACCAGTGAGTAGCACACCCCCAAAACCCTTCCGCCACCTACCTCCCGTGAATGTGGACTCACCTGTCTGTGTTTATACAAGCTGTGTCCAGCTAACACGGGCCTGGACACTTGCTGTATGAGTTTTCATGTATATCAGAGTAAAGCTTGTGTTCATGGGGTGCAGTTGTACTTTGAGTTCACGAGGATCCTTCATGGTGGAGCCGCTCAAAGGAAAGCCCACTCAAGCGTGGACAAATTTACTTTAAATACAGTATGTAGCAGAGAATGCACTCAGCCCCTTAAAATTTCTACTGGTGCATCAAAAATAAAATAAAAGATGAAGAGCAGATGATGCAAGACGTTTTGAGCACAGCAACAGGTTATGTAAGGTAGAGTTAGAGCTGTAAAAAAGAATAACAGAACTGTACCACACTTATTATGCATTAAAGGGGCACTAAGCACAACTCCACTAAACTTTTGCTTTTTGTAAAAATTAATTCTGTGGCCTTTTCCAGCCATGCTGTTTCCCACTGCTCAATCCACAATAGCAACATCAAGACCGAAACAGACTCTGCGATCACTGCCTGAGAGAAAATGGCCACGTCACGAAGCCTCAGGGATTCCCACACAGAAACTGCATTGACTCACCACAATCAGCTTGCTTTTGAAAGCAGTCAATGGTGGCGACACCTGTATTCCATTTTTTAACCTTTTCTAGCATAAAAGCTCCGTTCTCAGCGAAAGTTGTGTCTCAGTAGTTAGAATGCGGTAATCTATTGATATAGGCTAACTTCCATTTGTTCTGAGCATCCCTTCAAGGTGTGCATGCAGAGACTAAAGTTCGTGTTGCAGCAGTAAAGGCAAAGTGCCAGACCCATTTTTCAAGGTAAACTGTAATGTCAGCCATTGTACCCCGACACTGTGAATGCTTACGTGTTTAATTTGCTTGACAGGTGATTGCTCGAGCGAAGCGAAGCCACGGCCAACCTTTCCTGACAGAAGGCGAGTCCTCTCGTACCACTTTTCAATGGTAGAATTCCTGGAGCAAAGTTAATAAAACCAGCTAAAGGCTTTGTACTAATGACTGCTTTATATTATGCAGGTATAATATGAACTTCCACACTGAAATCTTAAAAAATGACCTCGTCTCAATATGGCAGCCTCTGCTGGGAAATTTCAAATCAAGTAAAAAAGAGAAATTCCACAAAAAAGATTATAATCTCTCTTACACAGCATATATAGCATGACCAAAGATGCAAGCATCTAAGGGACTACCAATTATCAGAGTTACTATCTCTGTATCATAATCAAAGATACAAAGATACTACTAGGACATCACTGTGTACATTACTTGTCATTTTGGAGGGACGTAAAATACTGCATCTCATGATGGTTCCCACTTTCTGGAAGCAATTTTACTACATCTCTCATTTCCTTGCTCCCATCTAAGAATTTTCAGCAATCAGATTTGGACATTAAATGTATAAAATAAGATGAGCACCACTAGCAGACAATGCACATGCAGCATGTTCGCTGCTGCACATTGTTGCTGTCTACACACGCAGCACTGGAAATAACTAGAAACATTCAGTTTAACTGCTCACAGGTCCTTGAGACTGACTGAACTACAGGAAAATGTGGGAAAGTTTTGCAGGTGACACAAATTAAAACATCTACAATTGACAGGCATATGACTGCAGGAACAAAGCATCAGTAACCTAAGTCACACAAGAGAAGACCTTAATGTGATTTAACCGTTTCTATGCTTCTGAAATTCACTCATCAAAAAATGCCCATGTGCTCTGCAACGTCAGCACACGTCAAGGGAGCAGACATAAAAATTTCGATTCTGTTTCTTTTTTTTTTTTTCTGACAAAGGCGGCGCTGGACCTTAGGAGTGAGAGCTACGGGAAATACATTCAGGTATGATTCGAGTAATTTATTGCCACCATTTCTTTTTTGGTAAAGAATTCAACTTTCGGTTTGCACGGGATGCGACATAGGCTTTCACAAAGAACTACCACAAGTCATGTGTGCTCAAAAAACATTGACACGCTCACTGCTCTGCCATCAGATGCAAAGAGAATGAAAATGTACACGACTTCGCCGTTGTTGCCATCCCCTGCTCAACGCCTTGTACTGGTGACCGAGATCCTGTTTGGTCTCCTGGATGCTTAAATGCATGTGTTCACAGCAAAGGTGCTGGTGCAAAGGGTTGGTGAACTTGCAAAGACATGCGCAAAAGCCCGGTGAAGCGTACGGAAAGAGCAGACAAAGTGCTTGCAAGGCTTTGAACTCTTTGGTCCCACTAGTTGCAAAGATCCCCATGGGGCCTGTGGACTTTGCAGGTTAGCACACTGTCACACCACTCGCTGCACTGAGAAGAAGAGCCACAAGCTGTCCAAAATATAAGTTGTGAAATTCCACCAGTACCATGCGCCTAAGCACATTAGGCGGCCACAATCTACTAATCTCCAGAATCTGTCCACTGGTTCTGGCTAGATTTTGATCCGCATTTTCATAACTGGTAGCATCAAAACACCCTGGAAGGGCTTGCGTGACGATTCCATCGTTTCTTGCTTTTCAGGCTTAACATGCTATGAAATTTTGGATAAAGAGACTGTCTCACATTGCTGTTGGTACTGGTAGGTTCAGCGCAGCATGTCTACAGCAATAAAAAATCTTTTATACCGCAGCCATAACCTGTATGTAGTGGAAGTATTGTCTACATTACCTGAAGCAGTATTCCTTGCAATGCCAAGGCTTCGCACAGTGTCGAAATTGCTGTCCCTGCTCCTTCGAACCACAGGTGGCCAAAATTAATCTGGCGCCCTGCACTACAGCGACCTTTTCTCCCCGCTGCTTATTACCGCTTCCTTCATCCCTTACCATGAGGCACAGTTTGAATGCCCAACCTGAATGACAGTTACTGCAACTTTCCTTTCTTCATAACCACCCCATCAGTCTGCCAAGAACCCAAATCAAAGAACAAAACAAGAGCTATCAACTTCAACGTCTTTATATTTTTGCTCATTTCATGCTGCGAGCACACAATGAATCCATACCAACTTTCCCAGTTTTTCCATCCCTTTGCGGCTACTGAATTAAGGTTGGCTGACGAAGAGTTATCTGCCAAGACCCCACGCTTCTAAGCATACTAACACCACATCAACACGTCATCAAATTCTTTCTGCTATTCAGCACTGTGCCCATATGTTTCTCATTCAGTGGCTTTCTCACCAATACGTACATTTACTCAGTCACGCTATGCTCATGTGAAGTCACTCCCACACCACACATACCTGTAGGGCTCAAATGATTTCCAAAACTCAGCAGCTGAAGATATGCAGTCATCCATTTTGCGGTATTTCGCCAATTTTTTGGGGTGCATCTGTTCTGCAGGCTTCCTCTTGGCAGAGCCAGCTTCCACTGGTCCTTCAGTACCTTCATCATCACTTTCTTCAGGCTCTGTGTCACTAGGTATTTCCTCGTCCCTGCAAAAACAGTGGCAAAGTTCAGTGAATGAAGTCATCTGCACACTTCTTACTTGGATGTCGGCTGACCCTTCCATTTTTTTCTTTTCTCATGAACGAGGGAGGCTGATCTATAATCATGATCAAGAAGCATCTGGTAGTGTCACAATCAAATACAACCGAGCCAATCGGCTCCCCTCACAATCAAAAACCAGGACAATGAGTAGAGTGGGCAAGAGAAAAAAAAAATAGCAACATTGCCCAGCCCAAAAAACCAGGACAGTGGTCTTCTAGGTTGTCACAACCATTTTCCCACTGATTCTCTTCTTTCAGCAAAAGCATGAAGCAATGGGCAGTTGTTCACCAAGTCAAGCAGAGATACAATATGGAGGATATTCGTGTGTAACTCAGTCAGCGACACTCGAGGCAAATGAAGGTGCCTTCACAGTGTCTTACGGCTTCTACCAACCTAACTATGCACTCAAAATGGAGCTTTATTGTCTTAAAAATTTCATTCTCTTATCAAAAAACTGGGGAAGGAAGGGGGGGGGGGGGGGGGGGGGGGTGAGCCTGTACTCAGATATCTGCATGAAGTGGGCCTAAGAGTCAACATCTCATGTTTGAATAGATAATGTACACCTTTGCCATGAAGGCATCATCACAGAGCAAGAGGTGCAAAGATGCAACGTAAAGATTTCAAAAAAATTATTGTATTTATATGCACACAATGAGTTTTTTTTTTCTCATCACCTGTTTCAGAATGCACCTCATGTTATAACTGGAGCCAAAATATGAATACTATAACGAATTTTTTTTTTTTTTTGCTGCTATTCATACTATACTACATGACAGGAATGAGCAGCACACCATGGATGAGAATACAAGGAAAGAAGCAGCGGGACACACGAGTGCCGACTTACCAACAGTTTATTTAGAACCTGATCCAGAATATATAGGTATAGCATGGCTAACATCACGCATGCGCAGCAAGCGGAACATTCAGGCACTGACGGAGGTACGAAAGTTCTTTATGAGTAAGAGCGTTCAATGGCTTCGATACGCAAGAGCCACCTAAACGATCTATCATTTCGGCTTTGATAATTTCACGAGTCAGTTTACATGTGTTTTATGAATGATCCAATTCACGTTCTACACTGTTACCATCAGGCTTACATTTTCTGCAGTGTGCGGCACCCGTGTGTCTCGTCGTTTCTTTCCTTGTGTCCTCGTCCATTGTGAGCTGTTCATTCCTGTCATGCAATACCAACCTGCCCAAACTACCACGTTAGTCATACTACTACAGCTACCTTCACCAGCACTCGTGAGCTGCTAGGAGAAGCCAACTTCTTGATGACACTGGGGCCGTGTAGCACTCCGAATGCAGGAGAGGTAAGCTATGAACATGGAAAGAATGCAGCGCAGGCCGTTGAAAAAGAGAAAGCACTAACAGATGAATGGGGTACGAAACGGAAAGAAGGGCAAACGGCACACTTCTGGCAGCATCTGGAATGCACCTGGGGCTTTGCTGCACTCGATGGTGTCGCGGGAATTTCTGAAGCGTTGCTTCTCAAATAACATCAATTTATTCGTTACATTCGAATTTTCACAAGCCCTCTCAGTTTTCCTTTCCCAGCCATAGGGTTTAGTGGGCTTGAACAGGTTGAAATCACATTAAAACCATAATATACCACATATTTTTTCATCTTTGTCAGGTCTCAAACTCACCCCTTGCATTACATTCATGGCTGTATTATACACATGTAAACAGGATCTTTGCAGTCCCAGGTAAGCAGAAGCATAAGACAAGCTGTCGGGCTAGTTGGCATTGCATCATATTGGTCAACAGTGCTTGGGCACACGGAATGAACACAAAACACAACGACATAAGCTTTGTGTTTTGTGTTCCATCCGTGTGTCTAAGTACTGTTGACCAATATGAAGCAGTAGCAGTCGGGTGTGCAAGAGTCCCATTATGAACCCCTTTTGGCCCAACTGTGGCAGACCTAAAGATGAACAGAATGTGTTCTGCTCCCAAGTTGGGCTATATTTGATTAGTGTCTCTCCTTGAAGCCGGTAAATCCCTCCTCCAATCATTCCAAGCTTAATCTTTCGCCAAACAAATGATATTGCTAGAAAACAGGCAATCGCCAAAAAGAAAAAGAAAAAAGACTTGTCCATACTGCCTTTCTTGACTTAGTAACACTTCATAGACAGCTATGAGCAAAACCGAACAGAAGCAGAAAAAAAAATCACAGGGACACCTAATTCCATTCCGTGTTGGCAATGTGACAGCATCAAAAGCTGTTGATGCCTTTACCGGAAATGATTTAACTCCCGGTGACCTGCTGGTGTCAATTTTTGCAGCCAAAGGATGAATTTTATGACCGACAACATTTTTTTTTTTTCCTCCGATAAGGTTAAGTTCAGGTTTATGAGGTTAACATCCCAGGCGATTCAGGCTACGAGAGACGCCATAGTGGAGGACTCCTGATAGTTTCGACTGCCTCAGGTTCTTTAACGTGCACTGACGTTGCACACTGGATGGATCTCCAGAATTCTGCCTCCATTGAAATGCGACCCTTGCGGCCCGGACTGAGCCCGCAGCCGAACCCTGTAACCACTGAGCCACTGTGGCGTCTCCCCGATGAGGCTTTTAATGCGACAGCATTAAAAGAAATCAACAGCCTGAGTTTTCAAGAATTCCACCACACCAAAGCTTCAAACTTGGAAACCACAGCAGACTCAGAAAAAACTTACTCAGAATCAATTTGATCCACGCCTTTCTGCTTGCCGCCAGCAGAGGAAAAAACATTCCGGACATCAGGATGCGAGTCCCTGAGTTTCTCCTGAAGATTGAGCAGCTGGTTCATGAGGAGCTCAACACTCTGTTTGGCTGAAATATAAACAATGCAGTGAACCATCTACAATATCGTAGAACCTCGATTACATGACTTTGAAGGGACCGCGTGAAACTGTCGCATAAACGTATAATCGAAAATCTCAAACAACTGACGCATTCACGTAGTAAACATGACCACTACTCTGACTTTCCAAGTTTTCTCCTTCTCCGCGCGCTGTAAAAGTGCCCGTTTTCGTTCTATGAGAATTAGTTCCGAGACCGCACACAGCCAGGCGCCCGTGCGCTCCCATCCGTGCATGTGAAGTAAACGTCACATGCGCCTCAAAAACGATGATTTGGACGCTCCGACTCTTCAAAGACGTCTTGAGGTGCACAGTACGACCATGCCAACGACATGTCTTTCTGTGCAGACTTCCTCTGGGAGCGCTGTCACTCCACGGCAGCAAGCAGCTGTGTCTGTTCTAGGAATTCGCATCACGAAAAAAAAAAAACACGATTATCACCTGCGACGCGAATGCGCTGCTCGCTCCTGGCTCTCTCGGCATCGCTAGGCCTAATGAGCTTCGCACTGAAGCCGCAGCGGAATGCGCTTTCAAACTAGCCGCCAATAGTCATAGAAATGTCCAATTTCGTAACTGCCTGTACAATAACAATGCCAGTACAAATGTACTATTGATTTCTCTAATGCTTTCGTCAGCGAAGCACGCAGAAAAACGGCCAGGCGAGCTGCATCGCACCGACAGCCGCGGGTTTCAAGCGCGGAGTCGAAGCCGTCGGCACAGCCATCATTACAGGCCATCGTGGGCTCGGTCTCATTAGCTGTGCGTATGTTTCTGTATTCCGATCTGGAACCAACTTCGTTGAAGTCACCTCTGCCAATAAAGTACTCCACCAGCGTCTCTAATTCCGGACTTTTACCGCTGGCTGTCGTACGAAGCGAGCCTGCATATTTTTCCGTCGTATAATCGAGGTTTTTAATGCCTTATCCTTATGAGAGGTTCGCCGGGCGCACACCGATTCGTCGCAAAATGCGGGCTGTCGCATGAACGGGGGATGCATAATTGGGGTACCACTGTAGTTGAAAGACCAAGAAACAATAAAAAAAGCAATTCACAAATATAGGCAGTAAAACCTTGTTGATATGTTAATGAAAACTGCGAGGGAATAAATTGGCGGTGGTTTAGCTCTGGTTAAACCTGGAGTGACGCGATAGCTACAGCTGGCCGAGTGGAACTTGGTCACGTGACCAACCACGTGACGAACCACGTGATCAGCCACTGCGCCGCACTGCCGGCAGCTGCTCCGCACCACGTGACCAAGCACATGACAGCGTGGCGGCGCAGCCACAGGGTGGCGGTGCCGCCACCGCCACAACGTTGGCACGCTGAAGGCTCGAAATGCTACCGTAATGTAGCTCTCGCTACAAAACGAATTATCCAGGTAAGTGTATGATACAAAGCAGCAAATTTAGAAAAATGTAAACTGACGTACAAAGACATTTATTGACATTTTCACATCATAATAATCTTAATTAGAATCCTCGGCACAAAGTCTGAACTACTCCTTTTCTAGTGCTTGCTGAAAGTCCGCATTATTATTATTATTATTATTATTATTATTATTATTATTATTATTATTATTATTATTATTATTATTGGCGCTGTCTTCAGTGACGATGAGACTTGGCAACTCATCTGGCCTGCCAAATTTTGGCCATAATTAATGTTCTCAAATACCAGGCCCCCTTGCACCAATACACTACGGGAAAGCCACAGTGGTGACTGTTGTCCCAGCGTTTCTGCTCTGCATTCCCTCAACTGACTCCGCTATGTAAGAGCACAACTGCAGTTCTCAGGTGCTTCGCCCTCTTGAACTAAGGCACTCCGAAAAAGCAGTTGTGCTTCTTCTCTCCATGTGGCGAGAACGGCCTGCTCCTACGCAGGCACACTGTTGCCATATTCAGATGCTCTTGCCCCTTGGCTCTGCAGAGAAGCAATGCGCCAAGTGACTAATGCTCCATACCAGCACTTTATGTCACATGATCGACTCACTGCTATATTAGCGCATGTGCAGCTGATCTCTAATCATACTATACGACCAAAATTTATCGAAACTTTTAACAAAGCAGGCGGAAAATCATGTTATCCAAGAATATATTAAGCGGAAGGAAAATAGTTATGTAACGTAACAACCACTTCATGGGACATTTTTGCTGCCCGCGATTTTTAGCATATTTTAGAAATCGTATGAACTGGGAATGTATCAACGTAGAAAAATGGTGAGTTGGGCAAGTTAGATGTAGTCCCTTCGCACTAAATTTACCGCCAAAATGTATCAACGAGATTTTGCTACACGTGAAACGCTGGGTGCAACTGATGCCAGAATGCATTCCCACCACTGTCCCACAAAAGACCTTGTGCTATGTCGAGGCTACCTAATACTTCTTTTCCTTGTTCTTCCTGTTCTTAAAAGATACCCTGGAGAATGTGGATAACCTATTCCACTGCCAATGCAGCTACAAATGCAGTTTATGCTATAGACAGCCATGCAGTACACAGTGTTCACCCCTAAAAAGTCGTCGAGGGCAAATTTAAGTTGGACCGTATCAATAGATTACTGCATTCAAATGGCACACACTACTTTCACTGAAGATCGAGCTTTTATGAGCAAGAAAGAGTCATACAATTAAATACATCTGTCGTGTTTAAGTACTACACGGAAACTGCAGCTACTGATTTAAACCTCACTGCCCATTCTTAATCCTTTCAAATGCAATGTATGTACACAAATGTGTACACAGTGAACTTCATACCTTTTTCAACAGTGTGCTATGCCTAGTGGTGTTTTCTTTGTTTCAAACTTGTTTCTTTTCTGCTTGTTTGTTGTCTGTTTCTTTGCTTAGCTAGTGGGCACAGTGCACAACACTTCACAAAACAGTAAACTTCGAAGCACATGCATAAAGACCAACTGTACATTTAATTTCATCCCAGGTTTCTTGCATTATCTCCTCCTACAAGAAGAGTACCTAAGAGTGCATGGTTGTTTGGGTGCCTATTTTCTTCACTCGTAGAAGCATGTTATAATTTTCCAACAATCAAGACGCTTTCTGAACAACAGTGTGTGGACATGCGGAAAATTAACGGCGAGTTTTTCATGTTTCAAAACAAAGCCAGTTTTCATAGGCCTGCACTGACTATTAGGTGAAAAATAAAGGCTCTGGCATTAATGCAGTGAGCAGTGTCTGAAAGAGTCGAGCATAAATTTGAGATCTATTGAGTAAAGAAACGTCTACACAAGCAGACACAGTGGACATAGACAGTAGGCAGTAGTACACAAGTAGCAGTCTGTGCAGTGGCATTCACTGTTCGTTTTAAAAGCTCATGTCCCCAAACCAACCGAATTGGCCTCTTGGCATCTTTGCTGTGCTTAGTATATATAATAATTCTCGAGCATAATGATTCTTCCCACAATTCACCTCTTTGCTTCCATTTCCATTGGTCAGCCTCGCCTTCAATACTGCAGCCAGCGAGCTTTGTTTCTTTGGAGCTGCCAAGTGACATGACACGACAGGCCGCAAGTACAAGTGGTACGTAGAAGGGCAAAAGACCAAATCGGGAAAAGAAAGATCATGAAAGATGGCCACCGTTTAGCAAAAGCAAAGAGGAGACATCGAAGTGCCAAAAGGTAGACCATTAGCACCTACCTTGTCCCATGAGGTTGGCATTCTTTTTGTCCTTCTCCAGGGCAGCTGACCGGAAGGTGGAATAGTTCTCAGGCTTTGGAAACTGGTTGGCCAACACAAGCAGCTTCTGGAGTTGGATCCTGAGCTCCAGAATGCTGTCCCAGATCACTGCGCATAAATAAGGCCCAAAACAGCCACATGGTTCATTTCCTTCAACAGCAAAGTCACCGCACACAGTACTGTAAGACAGACATGACCCCTAACATCAGAGGAAAAAGCCAGATTAAGCAAGTGCTGTTCTGTTCCGCTTTTATGTACCACAAGCACTTCTGTTACCTGGTTTTTTTTCACGTCACTAAAATGAGAAGTTTGTTTTTACTTCTCCCATTTCCCTATAGAATGCAGAAGAAAAAAGACCACTCGGTTTGCCTCAGAATGCTAAGGTCAAAGACCAAGCATGACAAGAAGCCAGAAACAGAAAAATGCTGCCATAAGCCACTGTTTTGGCCGGCCATCGAATGCTCGATGTTCAAAAGCAGCAAGGATTATAACATGTAGCCTTCATAGAACAATACATGCTGACAGTAAGCTGCTCGTCATCATTATGATTATAGCTCAATACAGTAAAACCCTGTAAATTCAAATTGTCAAGGGAGCAGAGAAAATGTACAAATCAACCAAATAAAGCACTCTCTGGCGATATTCAGTGGATCATTTGAATGCGACAGCATTTTCTGTTGCTGCCAATTCTGTTGTAGCTCAACCTTAATGGAGAATAGACGCCTAATTTTGGTGGCATGTTTTGCTCTCTACAATGATGCGGAAGACAATACTATGCGTGAATCATCATGTGGTATTCGCCTACGACTGCTAAATAATTTATAATCGAATTTTTCTGTGATGTTGTTTCAGTTTCGGTTTCAACAGCCCAACAATGGCTGAGACGTCAATAAGTGGTTATACGTCATGAGAGGCATGGAAAAACTGTGAGATAATTGCTGCTTCATCGTTCCAATTTACTACAATGCTGAAGGCAGCCTTCCTCATGAGCTGGAATGACAACGAATGTAGAATCAGCGATTATACTCCAGTTTTTTTCATTCCTCACATGACATATAACCATACTTTAACGTCACCGTCATCGTTCAGCGGTTGAAACCGAAACCGAAACAGCATGAGAAAGAAATGAGATAATATATTATATAGCGGTCGTAGGAGAATACAATGTGGTAATCCATGCATACTAATGCCTTACGTATCATTGCAAAGAAGAAAACATGCGCCCAAAAGTTAGGTGTCCATACTCCTTTAAGGGTATGACGCAATAGTGTTAATGGGTGAATGCCCTTATGTCCAAAATTGGTCGTTCTCTACTTTACATTCATGCATCACACGGAGTCCTCGTACCATGCCTGGTGCAGTGGTGCAGCGTTTAAGTGATGTGCAGGCAGCTATTTCAAACACAGCCACTGGTGCGGCTTGTGAAATCCACATTACACTCCCCGAACAACCTCTTGTGACCAATCATTAATATGGCTGCCACCTGCCACAGTGGGCAGTAGTGATGACGTTACAATGTTCGCACCGTGTCACACGTGATGGTGGTCACCACTTCCAACTGCACAGACCCTTCTAAAGTTCACGCATGAAAAGGCAAGAATGGCAGAGTGCAAGGCGAAATAAAACAGCACCCCGCCATACTGATTACGGTGCATCTGCATATCAGTTGGCCACTAGCGCCACTTGCGCTTAGTGGCCAGAGTTCCGAGTTGCTCACTCACCATCATCATCCCGTATCCAGTGCCGTATGCGCATACAAGCTCCATTGCTTGTCCAAATTAACTGAAGTGCCACCAAGTTCCTCCGAATTAACGTCACGTTCACACCATAAAATAGGGCATAAGTTTGACAGGACAGGAAGCGGTATTCGAATTCTCGAGTTCTTACCTGCATGCCACAACTTATATGGGACACTTACCTGCATGTCACAACTTATATGAGAAAACGTTACTACAGTTAAGCGGCCCTCTCATATAGAACGAATTGCCTAAAAATGTCAAGCAATCTACCAAATTCACTGTTGATCTAAAGAGGTTTATTCACAATAACTGTGAAGGCTCCTTGTCTTTGCTGAAGCCTAGTTGGTAACTTTTCTGGTGCTTTTACATGTACTGTCATGTACATACTTTTCTGTGTACTGATGTGTGTACTTATTATTTTTTCTCCTTGAAGTGATATCCCTAGCCTTTGTTCTGTATTGCACTGTTAAATTGTTTACTTTGTTGAGTATCTGGTCAAATATTTTGTTGAATAATTCTGCTGTGTCAGCCACACATTAAACCTACTTTTTATTGGACCTGCCACTAGCCTTAGGGTATGGGTCCAAGAAGTTGTTTTATATTTCATATCCTCTATAAGCAAATAAATGTTAAAAAAAAAGAAGAGATTAGGTTACATGCAACATAAATACCTCCAAAAGTATAAGATTGGACAGACACCGTAGGCCAGTTAGCAGAGCATCGGAAGTGAAATTCGGATCTCACAGGTGGCATGTGGCTGTTTTTTCTTATACTTTCTAACCAATTATCTTTCGGTGATAAAATAATTACACTATCAACTTTCCATTGATCAACACCACAAATAAAAAATTACAATAATATGAAAACATTCACCAATGCTTCTTGTTTTCAGTGACTGCTAGCTTCCTTCATATTTGCCTTGCAGCATTATTCACAAAAAAACATCAATGCTAAAACTCACGCAGTTGGGAATGAACAGCTTTTCCTTTCTTGACCTCAGCTGCGACATTGAAGCTTGAAAATTTGTCCACCCCGTCCATGTCGGAGCTGAAAAATAAGTTTTAAGGCCTCCTGTCAGACAAAGTGGCAGCTGTAAACAAGATGTCCTTGCATGTGCAGTTTTGATAATGATTTCTCATTTAAAAGAAAATGCAATGTTGCCCATTGCAACTTTACATTGTACTGTCAGCATTTTTATCTGGCTTATAGGCTGTTTACAAATGAAGTAAAGACAAATTTTGGAGATCATTTGCTTCAAGTGATTTGGCTAATGATGAAACACCAAATGGAAGCAGCTGGTTCAACTGTTCTGAAATGAAATCAACAGCTTCAACTTGGAATAAAGCCACTGAGGCATTTTTCAAGCCACTTAAACATTTTCACTTGGCAATAAAGCTGGACTAGAAATCACACTTTAGTGCTGCACTACTTTCTAGCCAAGGTACTGTTTCTTCAAGTTTCTCATCCGAAAGCGCTCCCTCAGCTATAGCGGGTCCAGTGAGAAATTCTGCGTTAGCTTCTTCCACTGCTTTACTACAAGGTTGTACCTCTTTATACAGTCTACGGAGCAAGAACAGGTTGAGAACAGGCTGCCAAGGATAACACTTCTTAGTCCTTTACCACCTTCCTTCCCCATTCACAGTCCATACTCTTATGAATAAGTGAATTCATTCATTCACTTTCAATTAGTTCTGTCTCTCCCAATTACCCTGAGAAGGCTAAAAATTTCTGGATAGAACACTTCTTTTTCTTTACCTTGGCTTTAAAGAAAAAAAGAGAAAAGAGGCTTGAAACTGTAGTAATCTGGCCCATGACCCCACAACGATGACATAGCTTTAAAACTTCATCACAAAAATAAAGCTGTTTTTACACTGACCTTTTCAGATTAGAGGCTATCGTACCACCAAGACCAGCGTCCTCCATGTCCTCATCCTCATCATCCTCGCCTTCATCTTCATCCTCATCAGCTTCCTCCTCTTCATCTCCCTGATCTTGATCATCACTTGCTCCAATTGAAGATGCTTCATCATCATCACCATCTTGTTCACCTGGCTGGTCTTTGCTGGCATCACTTGCCAAATCTGATATGCTGTCAGCATCCCCATCGGCATGTAAGTCCTCTTCTGATCAGGGACGCAAAAATATATTAGATGAGGTGAGGTCAAACACCAAGAGAATGAGACAAGAGGGCTAAAGAGAAGTAGCCACGATGTTTTACAGTATGTGGACAGCAAACAAACTGTTCATTCAGTCTGCATAACCCATGCACTTCCAAAGATGGCCTGCAAGCAAACTGTTCATTCAGTCTATGCATAACCCACTCACTTCCAAAGATGGCGATTCGCTGCACTTGCTTCAAATATGCATTAACAAATAGAGCCCCATCCTTAGCTGCTAATTTTTTTTATAGTAGTTTTCATGCTGGATGCACTAGTTGCTCACTAGTTTCAAAATTATATTGCGTGAAAAAAGTTGTTTGCTCACCGCTTCTTTTGAACATGACCTTGGCGTCGCAGGAAGACAAGTTTCTGGGGTGCTAAAATTCATGTGTCGTCTTTTAGTAGTGAGGGGTATGCAGACTGCAAATACCCTAAACTTTTATGTGATACTGTAAGAAGTGAGTGTGACTTAATCTGCAAGGTGAGGATTATTACTTGGACTCTGAGCCTGGCATTTCACACACAGCTTGAGCCCCTGCTTGGAAATCGAAAAGCATAAAAAAGAAATATTTGCCAGCTACATATTCTACCAAAAGCAAATGAAAAAGAATATGCTACACAGAGAAAAATACTGCTTTCTACAACGAGACAAAATTTTGTCTGTTCGGAAAGATTGTTAACGTGGTTATGTTGCCCTGACAAATAGCTCCATCCCAAATTAGTCTAAAGGCTTGTTAATGACTCCATTTTGATTGCCAGATACCTCCTGCAAGTTATGGCATAGCAGAAAACACCCCGCAAATCTTTTGTGTGCAAAGCCCAGGAATAAAATAGCGAAAGCTACCAGGAGTGCAACAAGAGCCACTTCACTCACCTGACTGCTTCAAGATTTTTCACACAAAAGAAAAATTTTTGCGCTAGATTTGCGATTGCCTTGATATCCAAATAAAATTAAACTCATATGCAATCTTTTCGGTGCAAGTTATCGCTTATTCTTTCCAGCAACCCAGGTCGTGCTGTGCAGTCCAGGACAAACCACGGAAGTGAATGGGTTAACCATTATGAACAGAAAAGTAAACGTATACCACAGTGATATTTATAAAGTTTGAAAGTTCCATTGAAGCTATTGTACTGGAATTCTGTAACTATTTATGCATCACATCATGAATTTCGCCAAGTTTCATCTAAACAAAGTAACGGCTAGAATGCTATGATCAAGCTTTAAATAGATAGTGAATTTTTTTTGTATGACCTTTACACCTATAACGTGTTCAGAATTAGTACACAATTATGGCTTAATTTCCTCATAAGGAATTTCATGCAACTGAACCGCAAGATGAAACACATTTTTATTATTCGCATATTGTCACTGGGTTCAGGGATGTCAACAAAAGCCCTGTGTGGAGACGGAAGCAGTCAAGGTAGCAGGCCAGGGCATGCCTGCCGCATAAAGGTTTGTGCAGCACTTCCACAGCTTACCATAAGCATCAAATCCGTCTTCGTCCAGGTCCTTCCTGGACACCTTTTTTCCGGCATAACGATCCCCCAAGATCACCTGCGGCTGCCGCTGGGGTTTAGGCCTAGAGACTGTGGCGTCATCGTAGTCGGCAGTGCATTTGTCCACAAGTCTTGCTTTTGTGTCTGCAGGTTAAATTCGAGAACCAGGCATTTATTCGCAGAGAACAAACACTGGATGTCAAAATTTGGGTAGCTAATGAATGTGGCTTGGTCCCGCAAGTTTTGATTTCTTTTCCCTTACTGCTACACTTGTACCGACTGCTGCGTCTCTCAGAAAAAATCTAAAACAATTCTCTTGGCCTAACCGCTTGCTTGTTCAGGCTGAAATTTCACACAGAGATGGCATTTGGTGGTCAGTTTTGTTCTAAATTAGGTTTTGGCGGGTTACTCACATTAAAAATATCCATCACCTACAATGACGGCGGATCAAAATAGCAAGCTTTAGTAGCAGTGATAGTGCCATATCAAACACACCCGAAAAGGAAGCGTTCTACCACTGAGGCTGAGGAGAAACACAAGGGGCAGAAAGCAGATGTATGGTCTGCTTTGAAAGTGCTTTCTCATATACTTTATCAATACTGGGCGCAGAAAACATTGCTTTAACACGACTTCCACTTCTCCCCACCTTGCGTTTCTCCACAGCCTCCCTGCAGGGTACAGCGTTAGTTTGTCCAGAATGCGCACGATGGCACTGCCAGCATCATTGCTAAGAAAGCTTGCTATTTTGGTTCGCCGTCACTGCAGACAATGGAGATATTCATTAATTCTGAGCGAGTTAGGCAAGTGTCTTCCCCAAACTAGTGTTAAATAAAATTGACTGCCAAATGCCACCTCTGTGCGGAATTTGAACCTGAACAAGCGATAGGTTAGGCCGAGGAAATTTTTTTCAATTTTCTCGGCACGACACTACAGTCAGAATATAAAGCTGGGTTAACTCTTTCCTTAACGCATGAAAACGGGCAATTTCAGGGTGATGTGCATAAACTTTATTTTTGCCCAACAATTTAAACATTTTTCTTCATTACAGCACATCATCGTATAGATAACGGAATTCTCTTTTCTATGATACAAAGAAGAAAACAATATATGTTGCTTAAGAAAGAAAAATCTCCGATTTGAAAAAATTTGACAGACTTGCACAAAAAGTCACAAAAGTATTGAACATATCTTGCTGGAAGTAGTTGTAGTAAGTGTTTAATGTAAAGTAAAAACAAAAAGGAAGGTAAAGGATTTTTGCTAACCCCGGCATCTGCCATCACTACGGCAGCGGCACCTGAGCTGGGGCAGAGGAAATAAAGGATAGCAGGCAGTTGGAAGTGAAATGATAAAGCTGAGGGGACAGTAAGAAAGGATAGAGGGAGAGGTGATCTCTGGTCGGAAAATAAAATAAAAATAAAGAATACATTTTTTGTGCATTACTATGCCAAAAATGAGTATTCAAAGTTCCAAAACTTTTCACGCTAATTTAACTTTCCGGCCAGCGGAAAAAAAAAATCAATTTCTCAAGTGCACCACTTTGGGCTACTCCGCAGTACAGTGCCAAGGTAGACCCGGACCACTCTGCAGATAACTGTGCCCGCTACACTGATGGAGGCACTGAATCGTTCAGAACATGCCTGGCATCTGTAGAGATGCCCTGAAAGCAATGTATCTCCTCGGCAATGACGGAAACGGAAGTTACAGACGGACATCTGTCCATAGTCTGGGCTGGGATGAGCAATCGCGTCTGCCCGAGTAAAATAAGATAAATGGATGTCATCTTCTCGCAAAAATCTCTGGCTTGACCCTACAGAGTCAAGTGTTTATGCTGCGAAATCCCTAGAACATCGCCGCTGCTGAGCAGGGCCAGTGCGAGAAGAGGACGCAACCTTGGGCGTCATGCTTGCGCGATCACTCCGTGCTGACAGGTTCAATGCGAAGACAGAAAAAAAAAAAGCAATCCTTAACGCGGGTGAAGAAAAAAAAAAACAAATTTCAAAACTGAAGTACAGTCGTTTTGCAACATACTGAATGGCGCTGCATCTCGGGAAGAAGCCCGAATCGCTCCGAATGGGGCATTTTGCGCCATCATTCAAAATGAACGATTTGAACAGGCGCGGTAAGGAAAGAGCAGGGGCCCACAAGACGCCGGCTACACGCGCATCACTGCAAACTTTTAAAAACCGTTTTTCTCATATCAGGCGCACATTCATGATCTGCGTGTGTAGCCGCAATCAAACATGGTTTTGCGTCACTACGTGTGCAGTCCTATGCGGCAACAGCTCTTCGATCTTTTGCGTGGACAGCGTAGGTTAACAGCGTAGGTCGTGATGGTGAGCGCTGCTCGCCGACATTAATTACACAATCGTCAGCAGCTGACAAGTTTAAAGCCACGGGAACGAAACGCGTATATTTTATATTTTCCCTTTCATTCTATATCGTGGTACTACTCCACCTTCTAATGTGCAAACAATTTATCTCGTGGGCCCTCGAATCCACGATGGGTCACGACCGAGCTGCATCCAACCGATTGTAAAACATTCTCACCCTCGTGGATGTCATCTTCTGGGTCGATAAGTGCTGGTGTTGTGTTCACCAGATCGTCAAGGCTTTTCAGGAGCGACATGTTCGCTATTTTCACAAAAAGATGCAAGTTAGACAAACGGCAGCACAAAAAACGATTGACGCGATCAACTAACGCATGTTGCAGGGCGCCGCCATCTTGAGATGTTTACAGCACGTCGGCTGCCACATTTAACCCGGGCACCATTACACACGTTACGGCGACGCTGCACAGCAGATTTCCGGCAATTTCCACGACTTATACATTTGGTCGCGTTTTGTCTTAAAGCAATAAAGGATATTTCGAAAACCAAGAACTGGCTCCGAAAAGCAGTAGGTGGCGAAAGGAAAAATTATCCGCGATGGTTGCACATCTCCAAAACAGTCAGTAAGCTTTGAGTCAGCGTGTCTACAGGCTTGGTCGTTCACACTCGTATGCTACATACTCAGCGACCTTCTAGAGTTGTACAATAGTTGTATATTCCTAGAGAAGCTGTGAATTCTTTCCGATTTTGGGGGACGAATCCAATTCCTAGCAAACAAATAAGGGCGCGAGAAGAAACGTCATAAGTGGAAACCGTCAATGCCCTAAAATGTTCTGGGCATTTCTTTTACTACTATGTACTACATACAGCCGACTGCAAGGCACAAAGGTGAAGCACTCCGTTGGAAAACAGCATACATGCATTGCGCCATAAGTGACGGTCTGAGGTTGCAGGAAGAGATGGCTCAGGCGTGTCACGCGCAGTTCAACCGATCCGCTTAGTTTACTTCCTTTTTTTTTCGAGGGGGGGGGGGGTGGAGAGAGAGAGAAAAGTACGCATGCAATGGTATGGTATGGTATGGAATGGTATGACCAGGAAAGGCCACAAAACAAAACTCAGATGTTGCTATATAATCACCAGCCGATTTCACAAGTGAAATGCGTGCGTCGACAACGAATTTCTGGCTTGGATCACAGAGGTTATGCTACGCCACCGCTCACTTCAAAGTGGTGGCAACGTCCTTTTACGTAAGGATGTAAGGATCGACGTTACGAGTGTCAACCGAGTGGCGGGAAGATTTTTAAACAATTTTCTCGGCGATAAATGCGTATTTCGCTGCCGGAAAAACGTCAATTGAACAGTCAAAATTTTTGCAAGTCATTATTTTTACTGAGAACAGTAGCTGGATATGGAGTTATCCTCAGTATCTCAGGCGTTTTTGCATTTCGCCTCCATCGGAATGCGGCGGCCGGGATTCGATCCCACGACATTGCACTCTACAGCCAAAGTCACTGCTTTTGGCGCATTGTTTATGTTTGTCGCGGTGTGCGTGCGTGCGGGAGGAGGGGTTATGGCTCCCACGAAAGGACGACCTTCTTGAGTGCCGAGTGCTGGTGAAATATCCGCCGTATTATAGCCCAGAAGTGAAATGACCCGTATTTGTATTCCGTGGCTATGTAAGTCTGAGGGTAATATGATATATGCGCAAATTATCTGGACCCTTCAGTGCATCTCACAAGACTATAGCTGTGTGCTCGCATTCAGTTATTTGTCTCTAGGATAAGGCTCTGGCCGGGGCTATTTCCACGACTTATGAAAGGTGTCATTTCGTTGCACCAATATGAGCGTTAGCCATGGAACTTTGATTTGCATGAAAACTTTAGAATGAAGTGACTGAACGGAGGGAAAACTTTAAAACTTTTCCCTACATTGATTTTTCTCACTTCTTTTGATTTCAGGTCTTAACAGAGAGTTTTAGCACCACAGTACGGTAAACACGGTATCTCACGGCGGTGACTCACGAGTGCTACAACACGGCACAATACATGCAACTACACTTTTATCGGGTACCATGGCCTCAAGTATATGTATTGCCAGCCGTGAAGGATGGGCGATGAATGGTAGTGGAAGTTTTCTGATGAAATTTCGGGGCTGTGAATCCAGTTAATATAGTGAACTGCATAATTCTAATAGATTGAAAACATTAATACCCTACAAATTGTGGAAAAATTTCTGGGACACAGTGCTTCAAATATATTTGTGATGTTGTTTTATGGCAAGATTTGGACAATTTATCACTCAGACCACAGCACTGGCACAATGTTTATGGTTTATGTGGGTTTAACGGTCCAAAGCGACTCAGGCTATGAGGGACGTCGTAGCGGAGGGCTCCGAAATAATTTCGACCACCTGAGGTTCTTTAACGTGCACCAACATCGCACGGCACACGGGCCTCTAGAATTTCGCCTCCATCGAAATTCGACCGCCGCGGCCGGGATTCATCATCATCATTTATTATACCCTTAAAGGCCTCTGTTGAGGCATTACATAAGGGGGGGGGGGGGGGGGACAAAGCAAATGCAATTAAGAATAATACGTTAATACAACAAAACATAATGCAATACAATAAAATGAAAAACGATATATCACAATACAACGTTGGTCAATAATGAAGGGCACAAGGCTGAATTAGGCGGTAACAACTACAACAACAACAAGAAAAATAATAAGTTAACTGGGTGAAGTTTGAGAAGTGTCTTTTATTCAGTACAGTGATTAATTAATGCCTGTCGAAATTTAGTAGCGTCGCGCTCGTTAACAATGTAGTCGGGTAGCAGGTTCCAATTTTCTATTGCAGTTGGAAGAAAAGATTTATTAAATGCCAAGGTCGATCCATGTATACGTTGAATGCTGAGGAGGTTAAACAGGCGGCGCGATGTTCTGATGGGAGCTAGTAATAATGTGTCACGAAGATCAGGAAAATTGTAATATAACTTATGAAAGAGGCAGAGTCGTGCGATTTACCGTCGGAGCTCTAGTGGCGGGATGTTAAGTGAAGATTTAATACTGGTGATACTGCTGTGTCTATTGTAATTTGAGGATATAAAACGGGCTGCTCTGTTTTGAACGGCTTCTAAGGTGTTAATTAAGTATGCTTGGTGAGGATTCCATATAGCCGCTGCATAATCAAGTATGGTACGGGTGAATGTTTCGTATGCTAATTTTCGAACAGAAGGAGGGGCTAGGTACAGGGATCTTCGGATGAGGCCAAGTGATTTTGATGCTCTAGATGCTAGATATAAGATGTGTTCCGACCAGGTTAATTTGCTGGAGATGGTGATTCCAAGGTACCGATATGATTG
Organism: Amblyomma americanum; assembly: GCF_052857255.1. NCBI lineage: Eukaryota > Metazoa > Arthropoda > Arachnida > Ixodida > Ixodidae > Amblyomma > Amblyomma americanum. Next base: position 3,413,651 of record NC_135507.1, on the reverse strand, counting down.
GACTTGGGTTACCGTGTTTGACAGGAGTGAATATGCAGATCTGATGTTGGAACGTTTTCGCGATACTTGCATGAATTGGCACTTTGAGACATTCAGCTGCATAAGCCAGTCGGAACACCACCGTTCTATTATGTGTAAGTCGTTCTGAAGCGATAGTTGATCCCTGTTAGTGACAATGCGACGATAAAGGATGCAATCATCCGCAAAAAGCCGAATAGTGGATGAAACACCGGAAGGAAGGTCATTAATGAAGATTAGAAAAAGAAGTGGGCCAAGAACGGAACCTTGGGGAACGCCAGAGATAACGTTAGTAGTGCCTGAAGGATGATTGTCGATTACTGTGTATTGGGAGCGACCTGTTAAAAAGCAATGTATCCATGATAAAACGAGAGGATCAATGGACAGTCCGGAGAGTTTAGACATGAGGCGAAGATGGGGCACGCGATCGAAGGCTTTAGAAAAATCTAAAAAGATAATGTCAGTTTGGAATGAAGAGTCCATATTTAAGTGGAGGTCAGTGGTAAATTCAAATAGCTGAGTTTCACACGAAAAACCGGAACGGAAACCATGCTGCTTAGTAAAAAAGAAATTGTTCTGATCGAGGTGTGATGCAACATGTGAATATATGACGTGCTCTAGAAGCTTACAGGCAATGCATGTAAGAGATATTGGGCGATAATTTGAGGGATCTGATCTGTTACCTGCTTTAAACACCGGCACAACTTTGCTTATTTTCCAGTCTTTCGGAAGCAAACCCGTAGTCAATGACTGCTCGAAAATAACTTGAAGGAATAGGCTAGAACTTTCCTTAGTGCTCTTAAGAAATTTTGCAGGAATTCCGTCAGGGCCTGGTGCTTTCGACGTTTTAAGCCCATCAATTATTTTCACAATGCCTTCCGCTGCAATGTGAATGGGGGGCATTTGAGGAAAATTTGAATTGGGAACTGGTGGTATATTTTGAGGGGGCTCATGGGTGAACACCGATGAAAAATATGAATTCATTGTATCTGAGCGGAGTTCTGTGGGAACAGATGCACCACGTTCGTCAAACAAGGTGATGTCTCGTGAACGGTGAGTGTGTGGTGCCAGTATGGACCAAAATTTCTTTGGATTATTACGAATAATGTTCTTCAAGTCCTGATGAAAGAATTTCTTTTTACTGTGTCGTAATAACCGTGTATATTGGTGAAGACATGCCAGGTATTTTTGCCATTTAGAAGCGAAAGTAGAATTTTTCGCTTCACGGTAGAGGCGTTTCTTTTTATTCGATAGTCTTCTTAGTGTGTTGGAATACCACGGTTTCCTAGCATCACCGCGAATACGTATGAGGGGAACGTAAGCATCAATAAGCGATAAAATTTTATTTTTATAGAGTAGCCAGTTTTGATCTATTGTTCGAGCAGGAGAAGAATTTAGGAAGTACGGAAAATACTTATTAAGCTCGGAATTAATCTTAGCGAAATCGGCTCTTTTGTAACTACGGATGTATTTTATTGACGGTTGTTTCATGGGGATTGGAATAGAAAGATCACACAACAGCAATTTATGATCACTGAGGAAATCAACACATGACAGTGACCGGATAAAATCTGGATTTGATACCAGGATAAGGTCAAGAATATTAGTGCCCTGGGTTGCTATTTTAACTGTTTGCATGAGGTTAAATGTGAGTACCATGTCAAGAAATTCGTTGGACTGACGAGAAGGTGCATACAGATTTTTCCAGTCAATGTCTGGGAAGTTGAAATCCCCACAGACCACATGTTCAGCATTTGGAAAGCGAAAATTTCAGGTCAGAAGCCGAGCGCCATAACCACTGAGCCACCGCGGCGGCTGGCATAATGTTTGGTTTGAACGTAAAACAATGCTTACGTTACAACATGCTTTTTTCTTTAACGTTAGCTGATGGTACCAATGTAACATTTAACGTTCCTGAAACTTGCACCACAATTTTGTAACATTGCTCAAACGTTAGGCGCTCCCTGGGTAACATATTAGCTTTATTGCTTGTCGTATGTACCGTTAATTATTTTTACGATTAAATCTTCAATTCGAAATGCTTTTAGTAAGCCACGTAAAATGTCACATACAATGCAGTGTAGATATATGTGCAGTGACATTTAAGAGCCACAGCTTCCAGATCTAAGATCTTGATATGCAGCAAACCTTTACGCTATGCCTAACAATATCGACTTAATTCACAGTGAAAATTTCGACGTGACACAGAAAGTCTTGACGCAAAGCAGTTGTACAACGATTTTTGTTGCGTACTTTGTTCCTGCTTTTTAATTTTTAACCTTAGTTGGTTGTTGGGGAAAAGAAATGGCGCAGTATCTGTCTCACGTATCGGCGGACACCTGAACCGCGCCGTAAGGGAAGGGATAAAGGAGGGACTGAGAAAAACGGTACAAAGGGGTGCCGTAGTGGAGGGCTCCGGAATAATTTCGACCACCTGGGGATCTTTAACGTGCACAGGCATCGCACAGCACACGGGCGCCTTTGCGTTTCGCCTCCATCGAAACGCTGCTGCCGCAGTCGGGTTCGCTCCCGGGCACTCCTGATCAGTAGCCGAGCGCCCCAACCACTGAGCCATCGCGGCGGGTATTCTGCTTGCAGGTGAACGCGATTTTTAGACAGTCCAGCTGCGTTTTTATGGAGGCAAAACGCTAAGGCGCCCGTGTGCTGTGCGATGTCAGTGCACGTTAAAGATCCCCAGGTGGTCGAAATTATTCCGGAGCCCTCCACTACGGCACCTCTCTCTTCCTTTCTTCGTTCACTCCCTCCTTTACCCTTCCCTTACGGCGCGGTTCAGGTGTCCAATGATATATGAGACAGATACTGCGCCATTTCATTTCCCCCCCAAAACCAATTATCATTATCGTTATCAACTGTACCGCAGTTTACCTCGAAAGAAATCCCCATATTGAAAAATTGCTGTGAAAATCTAGCCTCCAAAACGATGCGTGAGCAATATTCGATACCGAACCTCTCTCAAGATGTGTGTTACTATCCTTAGTCAGCCAAGCGCTCCTCTCCAGTCCAGTAAAAAAAATAAAGAACAATCGGAACAGACGAAAAAACATTTGGAAGCAACACAGAACCGGTTAGTTTCCATGTTCAGTATACTGTTACGGATGCAGATGTGAGCCAAACAGCTTCCTCGAAATGAATGAATGAATGAATTAATGAATGAATGGATGGATGAATGGATGTCCAATTGGTCTTCTTTGACTGAGGAGCCAATGACTTGGTTGGACGGTCACCGCCTGCTGGGTGGTTGGAACAAAAAGAATGAAAGAAGGAAGAAAGAAGGAAAGGACAAGGACAGTGCGTGCGTCGTAATCTTGCCTCTCCTCAGCGCGATATGGGCCGTCCGGAAAGCAGGCCGCGTCAGCTGCCTCCACAAGAAGCCGATACGGTCTAGCGTGCTGCCACGGACCTTTACCGACCGCGGCGGCCCGTCGAAAACACAAGCGCAAAAAACGAGAGGGGCTCCTTGGCTGCCGGCAAACAACACGATCGCATGCACACGTCGGCTCGCACGTCGAGTGAAGAGACTGCGCGGCTCGCTGGTCGGGACTTGCTGCTCTTCGCTCGAGTTGTTCCGACGGTCACGACAGCCGCGCCTGACTGAATTAGGGCTTTTTGAGCGTAGGAAACGGCGCAGTAACTGTCTCGCTTCTTGGTGGACGCCCCAAACTGACTAAACCGCGAGGAGGAAGAGGAAAATCATTTATTAAAAGCACAAATACTGGTTGGGTTCAGTAGGAGAACCCATTGGTCGCCATCACAATCCGGCCCCTCTCAACCAACGATTTCTGGTCGCGGGTACTCTGGCTTGAAGGGTTGCCTTCCAGCGCTCATGAGTCGGATCGGGACTCCTGTCCAAGTCTGGGTTTTCTTGACATTCCCAAACTGTGTGACATTCACAATTACATCACCGCGACAGTTGCAGGAAAATAAATGGTTTTGGCGTTAAATGAAAAAAAAAATGATTTGAAGAAAGGGAAGACAGCAGTAGCTGTCTCAAATCTCCGTGAACCTCTCAACAACCGCCGCGGTGGCTCACGTGTCAAGGCTCTCGGCTACTGAGTCGGAGTACGCAGGTTCGAACCCGGCCTCGGCGCCAAATGCGCCCGTGTGCTGTGCGATGTCAGTGCACGTGCACGTTAAAGATCTCGTGGCCGAAATTATTCGCGAGCCCTCTACTAATTTCCGTCTCTCTTTTTCTCTCTCATTTCTTCGTACACTTCCCCTTCCCTCCATTCTCACGGCGCTGTTCAGGTGTCCACCTCGAATTGAGGCAGTTACTGCGCCTTTCCTTCCCCACAACTAATTTTTCCTTTTTTTGCACACAGAAACTATCACATTTTTATAAGGAATCCCTTATTAATGAAATAACAAAGAAAGGAAAACCTGTTGCTAGCCGCGGCATCTGCCATCGAAACCCGAAGCACCTGGGCTGCGGCCAGCGTGAAAGAAGCACAGGTAAAGGACAGGGAAAGAGAACGAAAGTGGGGAGCGATAGCAAGAAAGGATAGGGGTAGGGCGACAATGTAAACTACATACAAATAAAACGATACAAAAAACTATCACTCGTATATTGTTTGAAAGGCGCAGCAGCTGCAGTCTCACTTCTCAGTGGACACTTCAACCGGCGCCGAAAGGGAAGGGAGAAGGTGGCAATGAAAGAAAAAATTGGCAGTGGCTTATAGCTCGGCTATGCCAGGATATATACGCAGCGAGAGGTACGTTTCCCCCGCCGAGCTTGTGGTCACCGTATGTTTAACAATGAGAGACATTGGGCTCCACCTCGGCGGCTATGCGCCGTCTATTACGCTCGGCAGTCTGGCATCTACATTTGGCGTCTCCGTTGCTCTCTTCTCCTTCTTACGCTCATTCTCTCATTGCTGAGTGGCCAAGTGCCAGGCGACAACCTCAGGATTGGAAGAGTTAATCTTCTCTTGTCTATACCACCGTTTAGCAGCGGCTGGACTCTCCTCTGCATGCATGTCAAACGGTGTGATACAGCCGCCCATTACATCTTCGCCTTTTATACGCAATGCTGCACATGCGACGCGCGGTTCGGGAGATAGAGTGGCGTGCGGCGAAGCGGCGACGAAGCGCGCGGCGCACCTGTGGGGTCTCTCTGGTTACCATGGTATCGGCGCATGCGCACAGCTGCTCATCCGCGTGACGTCACGCGCGGCTCCGACGGTGGAGCGGGCGACGGCGAAGCGCACGCCGCACCTGCTGCTCCTTTCCGGTTGCCATGGTAACGGCGCGTGCGCACAACTTTCCTCTCCCAGCCACCGCGAAATGCTCGACTGGTAGCCCAGTGTAGCTTTCGCTACAAAAATTAGCTGCGGTTTAACTGCTGAACTTGGTTAGAGAGCGAAAGCTGCGGTCTATCGGGCAACTAGACGCGGCTTGGCGTCTGTAACGTTTTGTAACCCACGTGCTGTATCGCACAGCACACGGGCGCCTCTGCGTTCCGCCTACATCGAAACGCGGCCGCCGCTGTCGGGTTCGTACCCGGGTACTCCGGATCAGTAGCCGAGCGCTCTAAACACTGGTAGAACACAACTTTAGAACCCACGAAACGGGCACCGGAAATCTGGCGCTGCATCGTCGATGCAAAGAAGACGAAGATACCGGCATCGAAATGGCGTGCGAATCAGATCTTACTAGCTGTTCTGTGGTGTATAGGCACTCTGACCAGATAGTGCGGGAGATAGTAGAGGCTGCCGATATAGCCATGCTGCAAGATTCCCGTGTCAGTGCGCCCTCGGTTGCACTGACAAAAGCTGAATTGCAATTTTCGAAGTTAAGGCCCGTATGTCTCATATCTTTTTTGTTTTTTTTTTCAGCATAAGTAACTGTTCCTATCAATAAACGTCAGTTGGAAGTAAGCGCTCATGTGTCTGCTCTCGTCTTTATGCTTGTATCTTTTAATTTGCGGTCTATATATTTTTAGTCGTTACTCTGACGTCTTACCGCACGTCATTTGCAGTGAGCATCTATAGCGCTCGCGCGTGCAAGTCTCCCCGCCTAGTGTTATCGCCCATCGCACGTCGTTCTCTCTCGGTGAGATACGGCCTCGAAAGTGGAGAGAAAAGAAAAGGCAGAAAAAGGAGGCTGGCGAAATTCAAGCTGCCCTCAGCCGCTCGCTTCGCCCGCGGCGAACAACGGTTCTTACGGGGCGTTGAACCAGCGCTGTGGCGAGTAGTAAGGGCGAACGGAAGGCTTGGCCGGTAAGACGACGCGGAGATTGAGTCACAATATACGCGGCAAAGACGCCACCGGAGGTAGAAAGATGCTGTAAATATCGCTTAAACTCAAACTACTCGGGGCTGTATGCTGTCCAGTAGTGAACAAAGCAAACGCGATTTAATGAGCAATAGAGATATTTTAAATGGAAATGTGCGCGGGGGCACGTAATGTGAAGAAAAAATATTCGATGGTTACCAGCATAATTGGTGGATTACCAGGGTAAACAAACGTAGCACGAGGCTACAAAAAGTCGCAAATAATGCTGCCACGGCAGGTAGAAAGCAAGAACAGTTTGGAGCAGTCGATACAGGTCTTTGTCTTGAAATAGGCCCAGCTAGGATTTTGATGATGATGATGATGGTGTGATGATGAAAAATGCAAAACAAAGGGGACAGGATCCACCGTGTGGTTTGTGTACTCCTACGCAGCTGAACACGTTATTAGCTGCTGCGCCGGCGATCGCTTCGCTAATAATTGTTCGCCAGCTCATATGTCCAGCTTTCCTGGACATCAGGACGTGTCATCGGTTGGCCTCCAGTAACGAACACCGCGTTAACTCAAAGGGGATGTTTTAAAACAGCAGTTCCGAGAAAGCTAGAGAGTACCGAGACGCCCTGCGTGGTGCCTATCATGGTCGAATCTTTCTTCATCGCTGAAAAATCTTAACTTTAAAAAGCTTCCTGCGCTTCAGATAGCTTCCAGTTTCCGGCAGCCTCTGGAAATTAATGGAATGCACCGAATGTAGAAGCCTTGGTAAAATTGCGTTAAAAACACCACACACATACACACACACAGGACGAACCAAAAATATCAGCTGATTTATACAAGGGCTGAAGCCCTAAATATAGAAAGTCAGCGCATGTGCGCAAGGTTCTCTCACGACAGGCAAAGATACACGTGCGCGCTCATCATACGTACCCCGAAAGACAGAATTCAAAAATGCTACTTCGTTTTTGCACAGGCCCACTGACGCATCACTGACGCAGTTGTTATCGTTCTTTATAAAAAAATGCTTCCAAAATTTAACATGCAATGGCACTACTGCCCCTGACAAGAATCTTTATCTCCTGAAGGCGTGGAAGACGTTTGCAATTTCTGCAGTGTTCAGACAAGTTTGTACTGCCATCTTTATCTCCTAATGAATGCTCATACTCCCCTGCGCGATCATTAATGCAGCGCCCTGTCTGGCCTACGTAGGCCTTTCCACACGTCAGTGGCATTGCGTAAACCATTCCTGTCGCGCATTTTATAAATAGCTTCTCATGCTTCTTGCCACAACCACTTTTTCTTCCTTTATGCTTTGCCTCGCGAGAGCACAGCTGGCCTAACCTCTTTGGTGCTGAGAACACCATCGGTACTGCATACCTGTTGGCCAGTTTCTTCAGGCTGTACGCGATCTTGTGCATGCAAGGTACCGAAACAGGTTTTAACTATAGCATTGTTTTGAGCCTTTTTGAGCGCTTTTCCTTTCGACTTCTGGTGCACGGTTTCACTTACGGCCGTTCGGATAGCGCAGGGGCAGCCTGCCGCGTCCAATATAGACATTTGGTTTGATGAGCTAGTTTGATGTCAGTTTATAGATACCAGCTGTCGTTCCTCTACATATCAAGTAAACACAACTTATCATGTTCGGCTCACAATATAACCCTCGAATCTTTTCATGAGGGCAAAAAGTTCCTGCTATATTCACCACGGCACTTTGAACAGCTGTTTATTGTTACTTATATTTTTTGTCTTGCCTTTTGCACTGTATTTTTCTCTTGTATTGATTGAGTGTTGCATATATATTTTTTTTCCTGTTTTGATCCCGTGCATTCCACTTTGCATTGTATACACGCCACAAGATCATTTAACTGTTACATACTGTTTTTTTGTAATTGTTCTCTTTCATCAATTTATTCTTTCTCTGTTTTGACCTTGATTTTGCACCCCCCTTACGTAATGCCTTCGGGCCTTTAAGGGAAAAAAATAAATGAAATGAAATGAAACAACTTTATACTTCACGTAATAGATCAGTGTCAGAAAACTTTTGTAACAACGATTCCACTTTGCGTTATGCCCCAGCGGTGGCTGAGTGGTTATGGCGCTTGGCTACTGACGCGAAAGATGCGGGTTAGATTCTGGCCGCGATGGTCCAATTTCGATGGAGACGAAATGATAGATGCCCGTGTACTGTGCGATTTCAGTGCACGTCAAAGAACCCCAGGTGGCCGAAGTTTTTGGAGCTCTTCACTAAGGCGTCCCTCATAGCCTGAGTCGCTTTGAGACGTTAAACCCCTATAAGCAATAATCAGTCAACTTCACGTTAAGCAACTGTATCATGACGCTTAAGCAGAGTTTGCCATCGGTGGCAAGCGTAACCAAAAACTCGATGACGTCACCACTCCGGAAACGCGTAAGCATCTTCTGACCAATCAGAACGAAGCAGTGACGTGCTCACCTGGTGGTGAATGGTAATTTGCCATTTGCGGGCACGTGATCCAGATCTGCAGTCTGTGAGCAATGAAGAAAATAAAGCGGTAGAGTTTTCGGTTTAGCTCAGCGCTGGAACGACAGGGGAAGAGGGGGGGGGGGGGCAAAAACGCTGGAATGTTCTTCACAGTATTCTTTGCTTCGTTTTCGCCTATACACGCGGATTTAAAATTGAGCACGCTGGTTCGATTCTCAGATTCCATAAGCTATTCATCATCATCAGACTAACTACGTACACTGGAGGAGAGAGGATCCCATTGACCTCCAATTGACCTCGTCCTGCGCCAGCTTCGGCAGCCTCTCTCAACAAGCTTCCTAATCTCATCCGCCCACCTGACTCTACCGCCTCCTGTTACGTATTCCGATCCCACCTCTGAGATCCACTCCATCACCGAAAAGGCCATGGGCCATCTGCTGTCCATATCATATGCCTTGCCCACGCGTATTTCCACTTAATGATTCCTGCTCGAACATCAATAACTCGTGTTTGTCCCCAAACCTACTCTGCTGTCTTCCTGTGTCTCAACGTCAGGGCAGTCAGTTTCCTTTCCAAAGCTCGCTGCGCTGTCCCTAAACTGCATTCACGTCATTCCACGTAATGTCGTGCTGAGCTGCAAGTCGGCTGCGATCTGGCTACTCCACAGATAAGAAGCGTTCGATTGCATTGATAACCAGCCGTATCCATATCGCCTGCAAAAAGCTGGCCTGCCCCGCGGAGCGTCTAAAAGCAACGTTTCTGCTCGCCCCTCAGTTCGCGTTCAAGGACCTTGCATTGCGGTTTCCCTGCCCGGCAGCCAGCCTCTCGGGTAAATAGAGATAACCCCGAAGCGGCAGCGTTTTCTAACCCCAGCAGACCGCTGCTGCTGCTCCTGCAACCTTCACTGTTCAAGTGCAGCAGACCTCTTGGGAGGAGGAATACCAGCCCTGGTTTTCAGGCGACTAAGATCCCGCAGTGTCTATGTTCATTGCGAGAACCACCAGGTTAAGTTGGCGCAAAACGAAGTGAACAAGGGTTGGGGGGGGGGGGGGGGGGGGTGGCGTGCCTAAGTCTGCTAGCCAACTTTCTACAAGAGGGCTAGGTCAGGTCAGGTTAGATTATGAAGAAAGGAAAGACTCGGTAAATATCTCGGACAAGGTGGGCTTACCCGCCGCGGTGGCTCAGTGGTTGGGGCGCTCGGCTACTGATCCGGTGTTCCCGGGTTCGAACCCGACCGCGGCGGCCGCGTTCCGATGGAGGTGAAACGCTAAGGCCCCCGTGTGCTGTGCGATGTCAGTGCACGTTAAAGATCCCCAGGTGATCGAAATTATTCCGGAGCCCTCCACTACGGCACCTCTTTCTTTCTTCTCTTAGTCCCTCCTTTATCCCTTCCCTTACGGCGCGGTTCGGGTGTCCGTCAATATGTGAGACAGATACTGCGCCATTTCCTTTCTCCAAAAAACAATCTTCAATTTACTAGGTGGGCTTCTGAACTATGCCGCATGAAAATGGATGATTACAGCGATGAAAGAGGTAAACAGGTAAAGAGAACGAACACGAACGCGTATCGAGTTAAAATGGGTACGTGCCATTCAGTCTGAGGACATCATCATCATCACCACTTGGTGTGAATAACGCGCTACACACTAACAAAAACGACAACTGGAACGGGGGACACTTGTCCTGTGTCCCCCGTTCCAGCTGCCGTTTTGTTAGTGTGTAGCGCGTTATTCACACCAAATGTACAACCAACTAGCCCACATTGCTGCCTTGATCATCATCACACTAATGCAGTTCCGTTGGCCAATACTGAGAAAGGCGCCGTTTACTCACGGCTAATTACCGCCCATCAAAATGAACGCGTATCTACTTGATGTAATTTTTTACTATATGCCAAAGTTCTGCGAGTTGACTGCAACGTTTTTCAAACAGCATGCTACCAAGCCCAACTATTTTGGGCATCGCTTTTAATTGTAGGCAACTGCGAAATATTGTAACATAATGTTATGGCCATATAGATGGGAATGGCCTAACCTTGTGATGCGTTGCAAAATCTTGAGTTTAAATTTGACTTGCGCTCGCACCGAACAGTTAAGACTGCCGTTGAAAACCAATGGGGTGCATTTTTGATAATAAAAATAAGTTGTTATGGCGCTCGGCTGATGACCCGAAAGATACGGGTTTGATCCGGGCCGCAGCGGTCGCATTTCGACGGAGGCGAAATGCCAGAAGCCCGCGTGCCGTGCGTTGTCAGTGCGCGCTAAAGAATACCAGGTGGTCGAAATCTTGAGGAGCCCTCCACTACGCCCTCCCTAGGGAGCCCTCCCTCCACTCCTTATAGCCTGAGCCGCTTTGGGACGGTAAACCAGATAAACCAAACCAAACCAAACCAAATCAAACTATCTTTTTAACGGTGAGCGGGGGTCACTTGTTTGGAGCTCCTTCCATCAGCGCCAGCTAGAAGACAGCCCATTCAACCCGTCATAGTTTCAGTATTAATTTTCTTCCATGAATCGCGCAGTGAAATAGGCAACGTCCACAACGTTTATTCTCGTGCAGCTAATTTATCACATTTCACTGCGCGTGCTGAGTCGTCGGCTAACTTTTCTGCTAAGAACAAGGCAAATTGCAAAACACCTTTCTTCCAACGGCGATGTGGAGTGATGAAGTGAAACAAGCTATGAGAACCATGCCAGCAGAACGGACGAACATCCTGGTCAAGCAAGCTGAGAGATATCTTGGATAATTAACGCTGCATGAAGAAACAAGGCTTGCTTTAAGGTTCTTGTAGGAAGGCCGATTGTACACCATTGCAACAATAATAAGTGGGAACATTCAAGCTCCGCCTTAAGGGTAGGACGCGATAGTGTCAATGGGTTAACGTCCATATGTGTACAATTGGTCATTCTCGGCTTTACATCCATAGATCCCTGGGAGCCTTCACAGAACTCCTGGCGTAGTTGTGCAACGGTTAAGCTATGCGCCACTCCTGCGATGGCAGGTGCTGCCACCGGTATGGCTTGTGCGAGCAACCCCTCCCGACCAGTCATTAATTTAACTGTTACCTGCCACGGTGGTTAGTTTGCCCACGATCCAGTGGGCAGGTTGTGATGACTCCACAAAGACACGTGACCTTGCTGAGCCACCAACGTTGCTTCCCCGGGGATTTTTCGCTCAAAACGCCGACGTCGGATTTTCTGCAAAATGGTAGCATTCATTAACGCTATCGCGTTAATGACATTCAAGAGTTCAAGTGGTTGAATGCAGCAGCTCGTAGAGAAGCGTATAACTGAAGTAGTGCTGCACAATATCCGCGTCAGAGGGAGGCGATCTTTTATTCCTTTTAAGGAGATCGCAGTGAAAGCTCGATCGAATTAAGCTGCTATTATGACGCTGTGATCAAATATTAGATTAAATCCTAAGATACGAAACCTATTGCGCGGTTGGTCAAACACGCACCTATCAGGTTAGAAAGAAAAAACAAATAGCAAGAAGGTTGAAGTGGCTTTATTGTTTGATTTTGGCCAGAGCACGTACCGATAAACCCGTACTTTGCTCAGATCTTACAAGCTGTCGAGAAACCAGGTATTTCTTTCACCCCATTTTTATTTTCCTTAGCGCCGAGTAATCGGTTCAGCTTTGCAAAGAACGAAAAGCATCATTTCTTAAAAAATCCAGGATAAGTTCCTTTAATTGAAGTTAATATGGAATAAAAAATAAACTCTCACGTTGTCGTCGATAACACCCGCATATACCTGAAGTATATTGCTGTGGTGGTTCAACGTTTAGGGGAAGCTTCAAAAAGGTGGAGTAGATTTGTAATAAGGGAGTAATTGCTCGTTGGCATCCACCCAGGCGCAGCCATACGCCTCAAAGGAAAGTAATACGGCTTGTAAGGAGACTTCCTAGTTGAAAAATTCGACCTGGTCAGGGGTTCAAACCCGGAATAGCCACCTCATCAGAGCATTCGCTCTACCATATGAACAAGCCGGGGTGGCTAGCATATGGTAGGGCGGTCAAGAGCTAAGGGGAAAATTAGGACCTACCCCGTAAGAAATGAAAGAGGCTTCGCGAGAACGCATGCACATAACGTCGCATATTCAAAACTGGCACGAAGGCACAAAATGTGATGCGTCATCTCGACATAATTACCTGTCATAACGTGCAACAAAAGCCATAGCAGAGAGACACCAATATGCAGAAGGGTTGTAGAAATCGGATATATAGCGCTTATGAGGCGGGCGGGTGTGCGGTGGGGATGCGAAGATGAAGAAAAGTACAACAGAATAATATCATTTAAACGCATGTTATTACTAACAAGCCAGGGGTTAGTGGCTTAGTAGTGCGGTAACACCACTAGGTGCATGTTCCGATTTCGGGAATTCGTATACGTATTCGTCCCTGAAGCCTGATTGTGGCAGGAGGCCCACCGGTTTGTGGGCGATCTACCTGCCAGGTGTCCACAGCTGGAGGGCCTTCACTTGTGTGAGGCTGGGTGTAGCCTTCAGGGTAAAACCTTTAGGTAAAATGCCTTTCGGGTAAAGGCCTTCATGGTAAATTCCTTCCGGTAAAGGCCTTTATGATAATAGCCTTTAGGTAAAAGACCTTTATAGTTAAGGCATTTAGCGTAAGGGTCTTTAGGTCAAAGGATGCTTTCGCATTCACAGCACGTAAAGGCCTAAAGTGCCCATCGTAATTAGCGTAACTGCACGGTATTGTTAAACCGTCTGCTATTTTTTTATTTCCTGATGGTTTAATGAAGTTATGAGTTAATGAAGGACCACTCGGGGTAATTTCGCAGTGCAACGAGTTATACATCGGTTATAAGTAAAAACTGATAAGCGTTGAAAGGTATTTTTCGAACGGTTGAAGAGAGAATGACGACGGGGGGATGAGTGGAAGCATATCGACCATCGAAATGGTTGGAGACAACAGAAAGGCTTTTTAATGGCGCGCGGATAGCCGCTAGCGAACGAAAGAAGAAACCATACTGTGATTTGCGCACGACACAAATCAAAGGCACAACACCGACACAGGGGACAAGTTTGCACACTTTGCCTCGGTCATTTCATTTGCATGGCCTAATGCTGTGTGCTGTCGCTAATCCTCGTAGAGGTCTGGAAAGCGCAGGTGGGCCAGCAAATCATAGGCCGCGATTGGCCACGATTAGCTGCGACTGGCCGCAAGTCGCGGCGCCTTGGCTGTCACCCTCCTGGCTACCAATATCGCAGAAGTCACCAGGATATCATCAAGCGACCAAAGATTCAGACGCCTATGGAGGTTTCCGCTGATCACGATCACCAGCTGTCAAGCTTCCACAGCACCGCCAGGTCCTAGTGAGGAGACAGCAAAGAATACTGCACGTAAAAAATAACTTATCAAGCGGCCTGGATCAAACCAATGGATTAGAACGTAGATGACTGAGGCGTTCATCCCTCCTGATCTGATTACCAGTCAATCAGCCTGAAAGCCAATTCGTCCGTTGTATCATTTGAACGCGGTAACTGCCGGCAGAGGGCCGTAAGATGATGGAAATTATCTGATATCGCGATTAAATCAAAATAAAATCGTGATCAGCGGAGACCTTTGGAGAGACGGACTCTTCGCCTGGGACACCAACGCGTTTCAGAAGGGCCTGCTGCTGCCGATGAGCGAATCCGAGCCCGGTCGGCGCCCCATCCGCCATGCAAGGGGCACGAATCGGCACAGCAGAGCGGTTCGGCTCCGTTAATCTCGGCTGCTGAGCTGAGCAGCCGCGGCGTCAGCCCTGTATCAGCAGCGGGCTCCGCGATGCTATATAACCGGCCGCCGTGGCCGGCACCGGGCAGCACGCTCGGTGTTCGACCCAAGGATGCGTGTCCTCTTCGGCCTCCCGCTGCTGCTGCTTGCAGGTGAGCTACCCGCTCGGCGCTTCTTGGGCCCGGATGTGCCTTCGGAGAGGACCGCTCGCCCGAGGCCGGCCTTGGACTTGGAGTAGTCCGGAGTAGCAAGAGTAGCTTTGCTGGCTTCAGGCATGGATTGGTACCTTGAGCTAGGTCTAATTTCCTAGTGCAGCTCTAAGTGGTGCGCCACACAGGACTAATGACAGTCGGCGTTAGCCGCGGAGACCCTAACCAAGTACGGTATAGTCTCGCAGATGAGGCATAGTACAGGGCATGCCTCTACGCTGAAACTCCTCACTTCCTCGCTTCTTTCGAGCTTGCACGGCAAACGTCGGCGTATTAAACATGAGTAACTAATGTGGGAGAACAAAAGGCGCCGTGGTAGATGAGCCGGTGCTACTTACTTAACTGAGTGGTAGAGGGCATGAGCAGGATCGCATTTCATGCATATTCTGTTTTAGATAGACGCGCCGTAAGGAGAAGCTAAGTGAATCCTGTAATGGATGAAAGGTTTATTAGTTAAGGATGAACGTCTCAGCCACTGCTAAGTGGCTGAGTGGCAAACGGTAATTAGATAACGTTGCCGGTTTACTATGCTGGTGCACATTTCGAATAAAAAGTAACTGTTGCTGAGATGTTTGTGAGAGTAACTTCTTAGCTGTGCCAGAAATAAATTCGCGTTACGAGCTAACCATCGTCGCGAAGGCTTGTGTGTAACTTTCGGCGTCTCGCAATCATTCAGTGCGCTTAAGCAAGCCACAGAGGCGCCTGAGGCTTGGCCTCCGAAGTATTAACAACATACGAAGTCTTTAGTTCACTTCGAAGTACGCTAATTTCTTTAATGACGACAGTATAAAACAAAACAGCCACTTAGTGCGAAAACAGGAATGATTACCTCGAGGTGCCAGTTGCGCTCGCAGAAAGCTGCAATGTATTTGTTGTGAAATTATCCATGAGAACACCGATGCTTTATAAGTAGTGAAAATGCGGCCCACTGAGATTTTGTCGCATACTCTGCGATGCTGCTAAGAGAAAAATGAGGGTTGCTCTTCTGAAATGCAGAGAAACATTGTAGGCTCAGGTGTAAGTATACACTAGCCGTAAAGTGCTCACGGGCTTTGACGAAAGTTATTCAACAAGATAACAGAAATCGGTGCAGATTACATTTAGTCTGGCAAGAACGAACACCTTCATTGCTCAATAATGTCGTGCTACTCAGGGCTTCTTCACTGTCCTATCAGGCAGTATACCCAGTGAAAGAATTTACAGTGCTAATTTCTCATGCTGTGAAGAACAACAAGAAAAAAAATGTAATGAGAGCTGAATCATGTTCACTTGCAGCCATGCAGTCTCCGGAAATATGCAATTGAAACGCAGAAAAAAAATGATATAAGTTGCGGTTTACACGCCCGTATCAGGATGGGATTTTATGTTGTATTGGTTCAAACCTCTACAGCCAATCATTGCTTCGACTCGATCTTCTTAGCCGCTACTTGGGAAACAGAGAAGATGGAAACACCGTCATTGTTCTCTGTAGTAGCTTCCGCGTCACATGCCGATTTGTTTTGTCAAATGAGTAACTTTATTTCGTCCTCTTTCCTATTCCTTCCACAGCCGCGGCCAATGGCGTCCTCTTCGGTGAGTACTGCAATTCCAGTAAAACAACTCTTCAGCACAACCTGCAATATGCTTAGGAACACAGTATACTACCCCAAGAAGCCTGAAGGAGCCTAGCACCACACTAAACAGACAGAAATAATGAGTATAATCGTAATCTTGCATGACTCTGCAATGATCCATATCAGCGCGACAGACGGGACAAAGAAGAGGAGACACAACACACAGCGCTTTGTCCCGTCTTTGTCCCGTCTGTCGCGCTGTTATGGATCATCGTCAGCACCAACTCGCCCAACAACTGGCTATGACTCTGCAACCACAACTCTTCCACATATTTCAGTCTCAATCTGCGCCTACTTCCTGTGCTTGAACTGCGCCAATCTCACTTGTGTAAGCGTTGCCAAGCATCTGATTCAGGGCGAAGCCGACGCCCACAGCGTAAACTTTGAAAGTTATGGGCCACAGATAATGCAGTTAAACTGCGCGCCATCTGCAGCCAAAAAAACACCATATTCAGATCAGCACTATGAGGATGCAGGTGGCATCTCTTTACATGGTTGTGAGCAGCAGAAAATAAGATAGTTCAGGCACAGTCATAAGCGAAAGCGAGAAAGAGTGATTGGCACGCCCGTCTTGCTGGCTGCAGATATGATCGCGTAAAAATTCATCTGGCCACCACCGAGCTGTGGAGTTCAGATGCCGTACGCACACCAGACGACAGAGATGTCGGACCTCATTCACGCACACGCCATGGCTTTAGGCTTAGGGTGGGCCAATAACGACCACGCACATTCAGAATTCCCCGAAGCGGCCCTGTTAATAAACGCTGGCTCCAAGCAGCGCACAGGCTTCGCATGCATGGTCTGTATTGGCGATCTGCTCTGCAACTGTAGACCATGCAGAACCCGACCGCATTAAGTAGGCAGGCCACACAGAAACAAGATCACCGTCACGCGTACATTGTGCGTTAGGTTTAGCACGAGTCCAGAAGAGCTGCAAACGCCCAGAATCCTAGAGGTGGTTGGGTACAGCACCATTCGCTCCGGACTCCATCACAGCGTAGCAAATATGTGTACCTGATTGACGATGCGCTTAAGCGTCTGTATAGACCGCATGCAGGCCACGTTAAGTCGCCGGTCGCACAGACACACGGCCGTGATCGAGCGTGGGCTGCAGCTTAAGGCTTAACGGGAGCGCACAGTAACTGTGCATGTCCAGGAGGCCCAAGACAAAGGGCAACAAATACTTGGGCAGAATCCGCGACATGCTTGTACAGACTTCGCAGGCCGCTTTAAGTCACAGCTAGCCACACAGGTAGTCTGGACATTCGACTCTCGGCACGCAGACCCGGTGCCATCGGCTTACCCGAGCGGCGTGGTGTACAAGGTTCGCGCCACGGTGTCCCTGAAGAGCCCCGAACTGACGGTGACCGAGGGTGCGGGACTCCAGTACGCGGGAGACCTGGCTCTCTACCCGGTCGGACAGGACCAGTACGAGGCCCGCTTCCTCAACTTCTCGGTGGTGAAGCACGAGCAGCTGTACGGCGATCTGGACAACCTGACCGCCCTCTCGCTGAACGAGTCGGTGCCGCTGCTGAACGAGACCTTCGCGGTCGACTACTCGCAGCAGTTCCGCTACCCGGTCAGGTTCGTCTTCAGCGCCGGCAAGGTGAGCTATCGAGCCGCACCATTATGTTATTACTCTTGTGCTCAAATGAAGAACGCCTTGATTGCTTCTCTGGGAATTTTTCGCGGAGTTTTCGTCGACGCGGACGCCGAAGACGACACCGGCTTCTCTGCGACACGGGGCCCTTAACGATATCGCGTTAAAATGACGAGAACGCTGTAATGTTAAAGTTATCCGTGTAGTAAAGCTGTGTGAACCGTGCGGGAACGGCGAGCCCCTAGGGCAATGTGCTCGCCAACCAACGCTTTTCTCTCCCTAGAAGGATTTACGTGAAGGTCCCAACGCATCGCAAGGTTAGAGCTCACTCTGTACCGATTCTTCTCGCCTTTACGCCGACATGAATGTTCTCAAACCGGCTTTCACGTGTGTAGACAGCTATGTCACTGCCGCTGAGGCATCCCTTCGTTAAAATCGTTCGAATTTTTAAAAATTCGTCCCTCTAGTTCCTTTCAAAATCGACTAAAGATTCCTTTCCTCTGCGTGTCCAAATTATGGAAAACTTTGTTCATTAATAACTACATGAGGCACCATTTCGCTCGTTTCACACGTATGTAAATGTGCATTTCATCCCTTCCTTTACGACTCAATGACCCATCACCGATACTTGCCGCCCCTTCGAAGCCCGACGGCAGAAAAGCACACATGCTCGCCCCTTTTTCCACAGGTTGTGAAGTACGAAGTCAGCCCCGAGGTTCCCACCTGGGCCCACAACGTGTACAAGGCGCTGTTGACCCTTCTGCAGAACCAGGTTGAGACTCCCCAGGAGGTGCCCACCGTCGCCTCGTACTACGAAGTAAGTGGACTCCGGTGTCGCTTGCTGGAAAATAAGAATCTGGATTCAATAAGCCTGTACACCCGCTGACAAAGGCGCGGAAACATGTTCTGCTAAGAAGCCATGACCGGAAAACAAGAAAGTAAAATTAGTCGGCAAGAAGCTCCAGCGTGTAGATAATAAGCTGCGTTTCATTTGCACATAACTGCAGCTTTGGCAGGTTGGGATATAAAATAATTCCTAGCGGATTAACAGAGGCGCGCAGAGACTTGCAAAGCTTCCTCTTCGAATGACGGCAAGGTCGCTTTGACGAAGAAAATAAAAACAGATATTGATATCAGTCGTGGCTGTGTCTGATTGTTTAAGCTCGTGCACATTTGTTTACGCGTAGCAAGCTTTACCACCTTTTGGAGCCGACCAGTGCAGTCAAGCTGCCCATAGGCAGCACTGTGTTAGCTAGTTGTCCAGGGAGTAGCATGCCAGGCCGACAACTCGGCAGACTTCTCCTGTTCCATTAAAGTTCCTCCTCCTCCTCCTAGTTATCCAGAACTCAATAATCGCGATTATGAGCTCACTATCACTGGAGCAATGGCTAGACTCGATGGTTTGATGATTGGGCCCGCATATATACTAGCATAATAATATTCATATTTAGAGTCGTGGTTAAACTCATAATCACTATTATCCTTGTGCTTACGCTTGGAATTTGTAACTCATATAGCGTGCGCATCAAAGCTGCGAGTGTTTCGTCTGACATCAAACCAAAGGCTTCTCAGTAAAACCGTGGCGGCTTCCGCCTTTCTTTCCCCAGGATGGTGTGAGCGGCTACTGCCGCGTCACCTACGAGGTGCACTCCCTGACCAAGAACCTCTACACCGAGGGCAAGGTGTACAACGTGACCAAGACCAAGTACCTGGACGACTGCAAGGTCACCCGCCCCGTGCACAGCGTTGACGACGCCCTGCGCACCGGCTACTACGGAGTCTGCTCCAAGCACCTGCCCGACAACTTCCTTCCCGGATACCAGGAGGACACTTCCGCCTACGAGTCCAAGCCCCTCACTGGATGCCTCGAGGGTCTCAGGCCGGTGAGTATGCGGAGCACCGTGACGTCACACTGTAATATGATGTCACACTACGTAGTGATGAGCCTATAATGACGCCATCGCTAAGACAAACAGCATCACTTTGAAGACCAAGATTATGGCCTTGAACGTCATATTTGGCGTAAGGCAAGGAGGAACTCTAGATATAGAAGAAAGGACAGGCGGAGAAGGATTAACAGGTCCGGTATGCTATCCTGCACATAGAGAGTGGAATAAAAGCAGCGGAGGTGGAGAAACCAGAAAAGTCAGGGGTGTCATGTCTATGGTTGGGCAATGGAAAACACAGAAAATCTGCAGTGAGTCTATGGGCGGTTCTTCAGTCCAGCAGCGGTCGAGTACCGAGCAAGTTCTTTGACGGCGTTGAGATGATAAAGCACAATTGCACTGCCGCTCCGTTTCATACAAAGCAGTCAGAAAATACCGAACAAAATGCAGGGCTTGAAAGTGGTGAATTCTTCAGATGCGTTTATACATACCTTAATCGGCACAGTACTTTCAACAATTCGAACTAAAACACGGGTTTAATGTCATTACTTTTGGGCAGAATTTGGCGTAGAAAAAGATCTTGTTAGCTCAAACTAAAATCGCTTCAGGTGAAAAAGTACTAAGACTAACAGAGAAGACCACACTCAAAGAGATCTCCAAAGATCAATCCTGGCACACGCAGGCCAGACTCTGAAGGCTGCACCCTAGAATATCAAGACAGCACAGAATGCCCATTGTCATGTGTCCGCCTCACTAGCAGTTCTTTCAGGAGTTCCACAGGGTTCTGTTCTGGGACCGTTGTTATTTTTGGTGTATATTAATATCTCTGCTGTCATGGAGCCAAATGTACGACTGAAGCTATTCGCAGATGACTGTTTAATTTATTCCACAGTTAGAAACACGGAAGACCAGCTTAGAATTAACAACTCTTTACAGGCATTAAGCGAATGGTGCAAAAAATGGAACATGGAAATAAATTATTCGAAATCAACGTACATGCACATTACAACGAAGAAATCTCTTCTTTCGTTCCCATATTTCATTGGTGACAAGTGTTTGGTAAACGTAACTCAGTTTAAGTATCTAGGAATGACAATAACACAAAATTTAAATTGGGGCACACATATAGAAGAGGTGTGCTCTAAAGCACACCAGAGGTTATGTTTTTTGAGAAAAAAATTGGAGAATGCTACACGAGATGTAAGACTAATTGCATATAAAGCTTTTGTGAGGCCAATCCTTGAGTATGCGTCAGTAGTATGGAGCCCTAAACAGAATTATTTAAAGAAACAATTAGAAAGAGTTCAGAGGTACGCAGTACGCTTCATTTGCTGCCGATATCGAAGGACAGACTCAGTTACAGATATGCTTTCTTCCTGTAACCTGGATTCATTAGAAATACGTAGAGAAAAAAATCGCCTAAAGCTACTATTCCAGATGCTCCAAGGACAGGTAAACATTCAAAAGGAAACATACATACAAGCGCCAGGCAAACGGAGTTCTAGAACAAATCATAGTCGGATAATGCAGCCGTACTACGCCCATAGTGAAGCTTTCAGAAATTCCTTCTTCCCCCATGTAATTGAAATGTGGAATGACTTGCCAATGAGTGTTGTAGAACAGAATGATCTGCATGAATTTGAGCGATCTCTGGATGACCATCTGCTTGAAAGTGCTATTTGATGCTTGAACGAATGTACTGTCTTCTGCTGATGTATTTAGTGATTGTGAATAATTCTATTTTCTACGAAGTTTTCATACCCTCCCTGTAAGGACCCTCGCTTGAGGGTTAACAGTATTGTTAAATAAATAAATAAATAAATAAAGCCATAAACACCGCTCAGAGTGTCAATTAAGCCATAAACACAGCTTCTTCGTTTCAAAGCGTTTTCGTCAGAAAAGTGGTTTAGAAAGCGTTGTGGCAGTTTATAAATATGGGAATACTGCATTCGATGGACGGTGTTCTGGCACAGCCTAAAAATGAAGACATAGCTACGAATAAGTAATTAGAATGCAGCGCATTCTGCTGCCTGCGTTTCAAATCCCCTGCAGCTGCAGGCATCCACAGGGTCCTTTGGCCTGTCGATTATTGGTGACGCAAACTTCAGCATTTACCTTTCTGCCTGTCTCCCCTCTTGCCCAGGTCGACTCCGTGGTCACCGCTCACGAGGTCTCTTACTACAACGTCAGCGAGAGCCTTCTGGAGAGCGCCCTCTTCGACAGTCTGGCCGTGCTGCCCGTGCTCAATGCCGGCGAAGTCGTTGTGCGCACCCGTCTCCAGCTCGAGCTGGCCAGTCTTGAGGCCCCGCCTGTGAACCCCACCGCCTTCCAAGGCGAAGAGCACACCTCGCTCCAGCTGGAGCTTCCCGAAGCCACCCAATACCTCGACCTGCCCGTATACAGCGTCCTGGTCGGCACCGTGGATCAGGTCAAGCCCGAAGTCTTCGTCCAGGTCCTCGAGCAGGTCGCCGAAGAGCTTGTGAACCTCGAGCTCGACACTGAGGTCAAGAAGACCCCCGCGCTCGTGCTCAAGTTGGTGCACATGGTGTCACTTCTCAACACCGAGCAGCTGAAGCAGGCTCTGCCTCAGGCTCTGCAGTCCAAGACCTACGAGCTGGAGCCCAAGGAGCAGGTCCTCAGGTACGGACGCCTTCGCTCGTTGGGGCGATGTAGGCGCGACTTCGAGGCCATAGCGAAGACGACGGTGATGACGCGCGCTGAAGCCACCCTCACGAAAATGTGGTCAACGCCTGGCGTAAACACTCCAGATTTCACTTATCTCACACTCTCCCAACGTCTAGACGCAGAGCAGTTCTTCTAGAGAACAGTTTTCTGGCTACGCCAGTGCGTAGGCTAGTTACAGCTCATTAATTTGTGGCATACTGGTCTAACACCATTCCCAATTCGAGTTGTTGACCAATTCGCTCTCGCCCTACCATCTGCTAGCCGTCCTGGTTAGCTCAGGTGGTACAGCGACTTCCCGAGACAGGCGATGGTCTCGAGTTCGCACCCTGGTCTAGGACGAATTTTTATTCGGACATGAGGTTTCTGTGAAGGCTGCGCAGCTTTCCTTTGTAGCCGTATGGCTGTACTTGGGCGGACGCTTATAATTACTCCCTTGTTCATGGCATATATAGACGAGTGTGCAGAGGAGCCTCTCAGATAAGGAACTCGTCAAAATTCGCCTGTTCTTCCAGGGCCCTGTACGTCGACCTCCTCGGCAAGGCTGGAAGCAAGTCTGCCGTCGAAGTGGCCGTCTACCTCGTCAAGGAGCAGCTTCTGACCCGCTACGAATCCTCTCGCCTTTTCCGTGACCTGTCTGTGTTCAAGTCCTACGTCGACAAGGATACTGTTGAGCTGCTCCTGGTAAGTGTCTTTACTTGAACTTCTGAGACGTGGCTCGACATCACCGGATTGTTGATACTGATCAAACCCAAGTGGGCAAGGCTGCCTATTGGTAGCAGCTCAACGCTGAAGTTTTCGGTGACAACACACGAAGGCATCGGCTCCGTTTACTTTGGGAAGAAAACTCGTATGCAGCTATCGTTGTAAACTAGATTCAGTAGCCGAAAAAATTCCTCGTTGACCCCTTTCGGCACGTTAAAGTATCATGGCTCCGCCACACTCTAGCAACTGGGCGAATATCGTACTGCCCTTTAGTGACACCGGTGGACGAATGCTAAATGACAAGGACCTTGCTGGGAAAAGGCCACGATGTCCCAAAGTATCTTGAAAAGAGCCAAGACAGCCTGTAAGCTCTCGAGAGCGATTTTCCCCGCGATCAATACGAAGAAAATGTTCTCCATAGTCTGGTACAGTTACGTGTGCAGATACCACCACACTGAATTCCTTCGTGACAAAAATAGCCCTCTGTTAAATCATTTCTTGTTACCTAAGCAAAAAGCTAACTACCAGGCGAAATTACAAGCTCAGGGTTTTGACGCCTCTCGCTTGTTTGATATAGTCAAACATCAAAAGGCTGATTTCTTTACTGTTGTGATTGTTCAGCGGAGTAATGCAGGTCGTCGCAGACCATAGCCCATTGTTGCCAACTGCTTTTTTTGTATCCTCTATAGTTATAGCTCAGAATGTCGATGCACTTGCCCTAATAATTTGTTGTAGCCTCTTGACTTGGACTGTAAAGAGAAAATGCAAGAGAACATGACCAGGTGGATGTCGAAGAAATATGGAACAGAACACTTCAGTAATATTGAATAAAAGATTATTTCCAGAGTATGAGTGAGCGGCATACTTTATTGTATTCTAAACAGTTTTCCATTTGACGCATAATACCGATAACAGTTTTCACGTTCGGTGCTAAAGTAAAAGCAAATTTCTTCCACTCGAATTAAATTATTCATTTTCTATTGCTCGTACGTGTACGTGCATAAAACTTGACTTCAAGTGGCAGTCAGTCGAAAAGACATCGTGGCACGCAGTGCTTCCACAGAATCGCTACAATTCCGACTGGCGTTGGACTGAAGGCCTGGTATGCCACAGGCGCGGTATTACACGTGTGGCGTTAGGGCCCTATGAGGGCGCCATACCACCTTCGAGGATAATGCGAATTGAAACGAGCTCTTTCCACCGTGTCACTAATGTCTGCTAGCGAGCTAACCTACACCAGCTGTGCTGCTTTCTTGGCGTGATCTCAACAACACTGACTCGTCGCATCGCGTCCTTCTGCGCAGGACCTCTGCAAGTCCACCGAGGTCTCCCTCGAGCCCTTCGTCAAGGTCGCCGTGTGTGACGCCCTCGGCGAGGCCCTGAACAAGGCTTGCCCCACCAAGGTTCTCTACCACTCTCTGCCCGTGTCTTACTACAAGGCCAGCTGGCGCCGCATCCCCAAGATCAAGAGCCGCTACGACGAGACTCTGCCCAAGCACAAGCTGCCCTACGAGCCCGTCCAGAGGCTGGTGCTGCCCGAAGAGAAGAAATGCACCGTTACTGACCTCTACGAGTACGTCAAGGTAAGTAGTACTGCTGCACCGGCCACGCTTCACAGGATCACATCTTGACATAGGGACACTGCACCGAGCGTTTGAACCACTGTAAGAAGCATTTGACCACTTGGGACTAACTATTGCTTACAGGCAGCGCTGTTACGTCCATCCATCATACAAAAGAGTGCGAGTTACGGGCGAAGATGCCCACCCAACTGAATGATGTCTTGCGCAGTCGCCCGACTGTGTGAAAATCGAAAGTCCCCCGCGTTGCCTTTTCACATTCGCCAACATGAAACAGCAAGTCATTGTACGCAGAAATGGCGTCATAAAGGCTACTGTTCACTACGCACTTAACATCCGACATTAGGCCCGGGAAATCTTATTAAAGCTTTTACACATAACAATCTGTCAAAGGACATACCGAAAAACAGCGGTATCAACTATATGTAATGTGCGACAAGGCCGGACTAGCCCAATTAAAGGCCATTAAAGGTTCTTAATTTTTTCTTACTTTTACTGAAAATAGGTTAGTTTTTCCAACTGCCATTACATTATTCTTTATAGAAGTGTACACTTTCGAGTTCTCACAGCTGCGACCAATGTTGCACGCCGTGAACCATACTCCAATCTCAGTGTTTTGCCCAATCTTTCACCTTCACCGAGAAACTGAGCTGAAGAAGCCTTGTAGGAAAAACGCGACCGCTTGCTTTTGCAATGTGGGCCTGAACAGGACGTCATCTTCTTCAGGTTCTTGAGGAGGCACTGAAGAGCACCAAGGACTTTAAGGTCCTGGTCGCCTACCTGAACGCCCTGGGCAAGGTCGCCAAGCCCGAGGTGCTTCCCGTGCTCCTGAGCTACCTGAACAGCACTGCCGAGAACCTGTACGAGCTGGTCTCCGAAGAAGAGGAGCTCTACGAGGCTGTCTACTTCGTCAAGAAGCTTGTTCTGCTTGCCCTCGACCACGTCGTCGAGTACTTCCCCAAGGAGGTCAGTGTTCCATGGTCGCTTAATAAGCGCAGTATATGTTGAAAAGCAAGCCAGAGAGTAGAGGGGGTGTTACAGCAAAGTGGGTACCAAGGGAGGTGAAAACACGCGCAGAAAGGCAAAAAAAAACAGAACAGTGGATTTATACTTCAGATAAGAGCTACCAGCGGCAATATAATAAATCAGGATAGTGTAGGATACTCAAGGCATAGTACTGCGGGTGGGGATGATCGCGTAATGGGGTACAAATAAATGACACAAACAGCAGGAACGGCCGCCGCGGTGGCTTAGTGGTTATGGCACTCGGCTGCTGGCCCGAAAGACGCGGGTTCGATCCCGGCCGCGGCGGTCGAATTTCGATGGAGGCGAAATTCTAGAGGCCCGCGTACTGTGCGATGTCAGTGCACGTTAAAGAACCCCAGGTGGTCGAAATTTCCGGAGCCCTTCACTACGGCGTCCCTCATAGCCTGAGTCGCTTTCGGACGTTAAACCCCCATAAACGAAACGAAACAAACAGCAGGATCAATTATTGCAGCACAAAGCTAAATGCCTTTTTTAGAAAGTTAAAAAGGCAAGAATCGTCAGTGGTTTCTTCCTATAGCTCTGAGTGGTCATTCCTGCTTTCCCGAGATAAAAGCAATAACAGGAAACAGTGACCAAACTTCGCTACGCGTGGAATCCGCTGCCTTGAGCTTAGGAGTTGTGTAGTTATAGTAAGGGTTGCCGGACACCCGAGACCAAAGAGCAGCAGGGGAGGGTGAGCAGACTACGGACGAATTCACAAGCTCAGCTGGTGCTGTGGAGCTGGCTGTTAAAACGCAACTGTCGCGATGAACCGGCTGACAACTGTCGTTTAGAGCTAATTTTAAAACAACAGGATACTCTTCAAGCATTCAAAAAACACAACACTATAACTTCATAATGCTCGCGTCCTGTGCTGTGCTCATTAATAAAATTTAAAATGATCTTTAGACTGGTAATTGGCACGATAGTGTCGGACGAAGTAAATAAAGTTAAGGTGAGCGCTTAACGTCCTTACGTGCTGTGAATGCGAAAGCATTCTTTGACTTAAAGATACTTAAGCTAAAGGTCTTAATTAAAGGCCTTTAATTTAAAAGCCTTTTCAAGGAAGGAATTTGACTTGAAGGCCTTCACCCTAAAGGCTTTTACCATGAGGCGTTTACCAGGAAGGCACTTGCCTTGAAAGCCTTCACTCTAAAAGCCCTTGACATAAAGATTTTTACACTTTAGGCGTTTGCCTTGAAGGCCTTCACTCAAAGGCCGTCCACCTGAAGACATTTACCATAGAGGCATTCAACCTAAAAGCCTTTATATCATTGCCATCGTCATTAATAACCGCACCCAAAACCAGCATAACCACCTACTTCCCATTTCCCGCATCACGTGACTAACTTCAGAGGCTTCTCCACGCACCGGCATTTTCTAGGTTGGAGGCCAATAGCGCTTTCACGCTAAGAAACGCCACCTGCAGTCAGCCTCAATGCTGTCATTAGGAATGACTCAATGGCCTCTTGGTTCCTTGGCCACAGGTGAACCCTCTGGTCCGTGCCGTCCTTCTCAACGCCAGTGAGCCCGTGGACGTGAGGACCCTCGCCTTCGACGTCTGGGTGAAGTCCGTGCCTACCAAGTGGGACCTGCAGGAGGTGTCCATCACTGTCAAGCTCGACCCGAGCCTGGAGTTGAAGAGCTACGTCTACTCGGCCTTCAAGGCCCTGCTCAAGGACAAGCACCCGGCAAACAGCGTGCTGTAGGAGATCATCCTATATATGTCACGCTCGCGTCTGTCCTAAGGTTCTTTAGAGACCGCAGTTATCACCACATGTGAAAACGCATAACATAAAACTAGTACTATATCCTTACTAACAGTAATTTCGCAGTAAAGACCAGGAAAGTCAATGATCTTCTTCATAATAGCAACTATTATACCATGTAGAAATAAAGTTTTCGCTTTCCTGCCGCAGATTAGCTTCTCCGAGACACAGCTCTCTTTTGATAGCAAATATCATTGTCACGCATAAAAAAAAGTTGCTTCCAAGAGACCAATCATTACTGAAAGAGAAGGCACAGCACCGTAAACATCAAAAGCATGGAAACCTTTAGTGTCATCATCTCACCAGTGTCCCCTTAACCGCAGGGCTAGCCGCCTCCGTGGCGTCTTCGTGGATGTTGAATCTCTGAACGTTGGACCCCGCTACTCCAAGTACTACAAGAAGACCGACTACGAAAGTAAGCAACTTGACGAAACACGGCTACTTCCTCATTAGACAATCGAACTGTGTCATCGACTTACCTGTCGTTCATAGAGAAAAAAAATTAAAGGAAGAAACTGCCGCATTTAGGATTTGTACCGTCACGCGAGAAAACATTGGAATTCATGCCTGCGAATGGCTTGAGGAATCCATACGTATTTCTAACTCCTAGGCTTCCCGACATTTCATTGCACCTTGATTGAACTTTTTGAAATACATTATATCCCGATTAACAGCCGTTAATTGAGCGAGTGTGCGCGAGCACAAACAAAAGCTAGAAGTAGCACGCAGAGAATATATAGCATGTATATACGAGTGCGACACGTACGGTTCCTGTCCCTTTCTGTTCCATAAAAGAGCGCCCTAGAAGAGTAGAAACCAAATTTTTATATGTATGTTTTTTTCTATACGCCACCTAAATAATTTATAATTTTAATGTTTTCTCGTGCCGCTTCGGTTTCAACAGACGAACGACGGCTGTAACGCAACAGACGATTTGACATCGCGTGAGGCATGCAAAAACTGCGATAAAATCTCTGCTTGTTCGGTTTCGTTATTACAACTCTTGGAGGCCTGCGTAAGAGTTGGCGTGAATTGAAACGAAGGAAACAGCAACCTTACTGCAATTTTTGTGCGTCTCACGTGACGTCAAATCATCTGTTACGTCGCAATTGCCGTTAGGCTGTTGAAACCGAAATAGCATGAGAAAAAGAAATTCGGTTATAAATTATTTACCGCTTGTTGGCGCAGTCCACGCGGCTGTCCATGTTTTAAATGTGCTGCGCATCACCCAAAACAAAGAACACACTAACAACCAACATTTGGTGTCTCAGTCCTTTAAACCACGGCCGAAAACAATGGTCTCGTTTGCTCACTTCGTGCATGCTTCCGCACTGCAGCCAGCAAGAACCTTGGCGTCGAGGCCGTGTTCAAGCACGTGGCCAGCAACGTGTCCTTCGTGCCCACGTACCTCCACGCCGGACTGAAGTACAACCTCGCTTCCTACGTGAAGACTCTCGTTGAGGTGGGTGCAATAAGCTGCGAGGCCTCATTGCAATCTGCTCAACGCTTAATTGTATTCAACAGCAGTCATTCTCTGTTTGCAACAGCGGTGTCCCTGCCTTTGCAGAAATTTAAAAAAAAGCTACACTTTTGAGAATGCATCGTTGCAAAATAAAATTGCATTCGGTACCCGCAGAAGGTGACCTTCGGAGGTAGTAAAGGCCGATGATGTTTTAACAGCTCCGCCTGCTTTGATCACTATATTTATTTTACTGTTTACACATACTGCACTCATACGGATCAAGCAGGAGGGCAGCATTATAGAAATCATCATAAGAACAATCACATCGCAGATACAACACTTTGAAGCAACAAAGGAAAGAAACAGGAATATGGGAAGTGCGGCCAACACTGACTTGACGGATTGCATAAAGCACTTTCTTCAAAAGCAGCAACATCACGGGCCGAAAAGGCATGTGTAGGCAGTCGACGCTGTGATATTTCTGTGGAAAAATGAGTATTTTAGTGTGCTCGTGCGCGCAAAGTATGGGGGACGGTTACGGCTGTGGCTAAAGCGAATCTGTAGGGCGGATCGGGAACTTATAGGTAGGGAGCAAGACTAATATTAAATTGGCTGAAACAGAGTGAGTGAAGGAATTTTAGTCTTGCAAGTGCTCTCCAGTTTGCTGTAGTGGATATGTTATTGGTAGCCATCAGAAAAGAGGGATATAGAGGTACGATAAGCATTAAATATGAAGCGGAGTGATTTTCTCTGGACCACTGGCGCACTTAGGCACCGATGACGTTTATGCATACGAATTATATGCATTTATTAGCGTTCTTAGACTGATAGAAAAAACCACACATCTCCGCGGCAGTGACGTACTCCTGTCAGTGTAACAATCATCGACAGAACACAAGCCTATAGATCAGTTCGCTCACTCGCTGCACACTGCACCGCACATTCTGGTACATTGCATAGGGTATGTAAAAAATATACAGACCAACGGGTATGTTTTTAAAAAGCCGTGTAGGCACAATTACAATTGCAGGCACGGGAAGTTTGAGTAGACGAGTCCCTCCTGCATCTGAGACATTAGGGATGATGCTAAACGAACCATGTTGCCGGGTTCAGGAACAAACAGCATGGGCTGTGCATTTTTGTCAAACGCTCTGCGCCGCTATAGACAGCGTCGCAAAGAGAACGAGTTTGCTCTGAAATATATAAACCTTGTTAATGTTATTTAGTTCTACAATACTCCTAGCCTTGTAAAAGGCCGCAAGCAGGAACGACACACACATTTTCTGAAGCGTACACATGCTTGTTCATTTCTAAATTGCCCTTCCGTTTCTTCCTTGAATAGGCCAAGCTCCTGGTCAAGGGCAGTGAGAGGTTCGTCGACGAAGTGTTCTCTTCCAACGGAGGCCTTCTGCAGCAGTTCGTCCAGGCCCTGGCTGGAAACACCGAGACCCCCGTCGAGAAGACTCCCTACGAGACCACCACTTTCGAGCACTCCGTCGTCAAGGAGGTGAGGCACTGGCCTTAGCCTGCTGTAGCCGCGGCTTGCTATCCACAAGGTTTGGAGAAACAAAGAAAAAAAAGCTGTCTTGAAGTATTGTATCTTCTGCACTATGTTCGTGCACGAGGACATGGCAAAAGGAGAGAGAACAAGGTTACCAGCAGTTTTCGAGAGACGACTTATCGAAGATGCCAATTCCTTGTAGTACCTAACGACCAGATTTCAAGGCTACCAGGCACTCCGAAATAAAACTTGGTGCAGGGACCAAAACAGAGTGGATGAAAAGTGGAAGAAAGGAAAGCAGGACCTATATACACTGAAGCATACATACGCTAACCTTCAGCTGTGTTGCTTCTATTTCGAGATTGTTATACAGCTCCACCCGCCGCGGTGGCTCAGTGGTTAGAGCGCTCGGCCACTGATCCGGAGTTCCCGGGTTCGAACCGGACCGCGGCGGCGGGTTTTGATGGAGGCAGAACGCTAAGGCGCCCGTGTCCTGTGCAATGTCAGTGCACGTTAAAGATCCCTAGGTGGTCGAAATTATTCCGGAGCCCTCTACTGCGGCACCTCTAATTCTCCCTGTCTTTCACTCTCTCCTTTATCCCTTCCCTTACAGCGCGGTGCACGTGTCCGCCGATATATGAGACAGATACAGCGCCATTTCCTTTCCCCTAAGACCAATTATTATTATTATTATTATTATTATTATTATTATTATTATACAGCTCCAAAACTTGTAGCGTTTCGTGTAAAAACAAGCAAAAGAACTGGGGAAAAGGCAGAGGCCGTGAATACGTATCATTAGTCGTTGCGACAGAACTGACTACTGTTCATTCGATAAATGTACTTGTTTCACTCTTTTGTGACTCCGAACCATACTCGCTGGCAAAGGCAGAAAATCCTAGGTCGAGCATTTCACCATACGAGCACACTGTAACGAAAAAAAAAAAGAGGTGGTATGTTGTTGCAAATAACTGACGAACGCGCGACTCAAAAATTAATCGGCGCCTGCTTGCACCCACTGTCACTTTCAGCTGAACCTTGAGACCCGCAAGGTCGAGTTCCCCAAGGCCGTCCTGTTCGCCAAGCTCCTCAGCGGAGACCTCGTCCTGCCCGTCGACAAGGAGCTCCTCGAGGTTGTCAAGAGAGAATGTAAGCGGCCGCACAATAATCAGTATCAGAGTTCCGAGCATAAAAAAGATGAACACGACTACTAATAGAAGGCTTCGGGAAAATACTTGTTTAGATATTCATGGCTTCATGGGACCTCAGCAGATAAAAAGCGAATGGTCAAGCATAAACAATGTACTGCATGACTCTCAAAACGAGGCGACTGGAGCGTTCTGCAACGAGAACCATTGCCTAAGGAGCGTAAAGGCAGGAACGTCTCAAAGGGCCGTGGGAAGAAAGATATTGGACGGCATAGAGAGATGATGCTATCAACATGAGCCATCAGGCAGACCCTTGTGGAGGACATTATAGCTCAGACCAAGGAAAAAAAATAGTTCCAAGCACTTACGATACTCAAAGAAAAACAGCACAATACCATGCGGAGGTATGAGCCCAGAACTTTCGGAGCTGAGGATGACGTGGTACTGGAAGTGGTAGAGCAGTCACTGCAGATGACGATGCTAATGAACGGCTAGGGCCATCAGATGTGGTAGTTCCTAGCTCTTCTAACTCATTCGTTCGTTTTCCTTTCCGCAGTGGTTCAGCTCGCTGTCAAGGCAACCAAGGAAGCCCCGCTGAACAAGCACTACGTGCGCGTGCTCCTGCTTAAGAAGGTCGCCCACGTCGAGCCGACCGCCGTCGGTCTTCCCGTGGTCCAGACCGTACTGCACCCCGTCGTGGTGTCCCTGAAGCTCAAGGACGTCTACCTGCAGGCCAAGGCCAGCCCCAAATCTCTGCTGCCCTACACCTTCAACGTTAGCGGAACCGTCCAGCCCCTGTAAGTTGACGCAGCGGAGTCGACTGCTGCTCGATTTGTTTTGCCTGTATGGGACCCGCGTGACTAATGAATCGCTCGGACTGCCGGCCGACCACCTAAGTTAGTGAACGTTCGGCAGATTCCACGTACTCTCTACTCTGCAGAATGTACTTTGCGCGGTTCATAACTTATTGGTTAGTTAGTTCATTAATTGTTGCTGCTGTTTATGTGCCTAGTTCATATATAATCGAACCTGTTAATGGAGTGCAGTGCAAGGCTATCCTCAGATAAGTTTGAAGTGGCGCATGCTATTCGCACCCTCAACCTCCCTCTCGCACCAGCACAGCCTGCCCAGGTGGGGAGCCAGAACCCACTCCTTCCCTTCACGATGACAACTGCATGTTAAAAAACAGCGGCCATCCGCGCTGAAAATGCTAGAGGGGCTAACCTGATAACATTTGTACATTCTGGAAGCGCCCACACGCCCAATCCAACCTCATTAAATCTCTGGCCCGGACTCCAGCAGCAAAAAAAGCCCAATCTCGTTGGAAAACTGTTTCCACCACACCCACTTCTCCCCCAACAGCAGGATGCTATGGTTAACCATATTAGAGCAAGCATGAATTCTCAGCTCTCAACATGATGTGCTTCCTCCCTCACTCTCGCTCACCGCAGCCTCCTGAGCGTCAAGCAGAGCCGCGTGTTCGTGCCCCTGGAGCCGACCGAGGAGGCTCCCACCGTGGTGCTGACCAACGTTAAGAGCGCGCACTTCAAGACCGAACTCGCCCTGGGCTACGACAGCACCGTCGAGAAGAGCCTTAGGCTGGTCGTGAAGCCCACTTTTGGCACCGCCCTGCTCAGCGCCGTCTGCAGCGACCACGTGGTCGAGCCGTACAACCCGTTCCTGCTTCTCGAGAAGCCCATCGTCGACCCCAAGAAGTGCCTCGACAAGGTCGAAAAGCCCTACTCGGTGAGCTGCAGTTCTCTCGCCGCTATGTACCAAGGGAGGGGGCATCTCTCTCCGCTAGGCTTCAGCAAAAGCACTTCGCCTTTTTCTCGCACCAAGAAGCGACAACAGAAACAGTACCGCATAATACTTCCCCCTACTCACACGTGTCCCCACCGTGTCATGGACAGACTCCAGAAAGTCTTGAGGTTCCACTTCACGACCCTAGAGGGCGTCGGTGTGACACTGCCGCATTAGGCAGCCTGATATTTTTCGAGATTCATTTATTAAGGTAGAAGGTTCTTCACTGAATGTTTATGTGCAGCTGTTCTATAGGTCACAGTTACGAGCTTGATGGTTGGTCCCTGATTATAGCAGCGCATGCAGTATCAATCAAAGTCCCGGGAAACTGTCCAGGAGGGTATTCAAGTTCTATAAGCGCTCTGCTTTCAATCCGCCCCTGTGTATTGATGGTGTTCTCGTGGCTACCTTCGCAGTACCACCGCGTCTACGATGCCAAGCTCGTGGACGTGGAGGTCGACGCCTACAGCCACGGCCCATTCGTCCCGCTTCCGCTGTACAGCAAGCTTCACAAGTCTCTCAGCGGGTTGCTGGACAAGTCATATGAGTACCTGGTCCACATGGGAACCAAGCAGCACCTGTACCGCGTGAAGGTCCAGCCCAACGAGAAGGACCCCGTCACCGAGGTGAGTTAATTCCACGTCAAGCTAGAAAGGAAAAGCAGACAGGTTTTCCTCCTGAACGTCATAAAAACTCTGAAATTCTTAACTGTTCCTTCTGTTAGCGTCCTTCTACCCAACGTGCTTTGACCCACGAGTACCAGTGGCGGTATCAACTATTGCTGATGAAAGCAGTAGAGCTAGTGCCGCTGGATACCTCCAATAGCGGTATACAGAATTTCCTGCCATAAGTACCCGCAATCCTTCAAAGCTGATTCAAGCCGGTTTAGGATATGTAATTGGCTTTGCAACGCACTTACACGTAATACGACTGAACAGTATTTTTCTCGTAAGAAAAAAACGTGCGGAAAAAAGAGCGGCGAGTGTGGAAAATGAGTTTTTTGCTGCATAACGACAAATCACTGAAAAATAGTTCACAGAACGAATTAAATACCACGCTACTGCTCTTTAACGACAGGATGTGTATAGAAGGAGGGGGGGGGGTCTTGCCATTATCAGGCCGGACAACAATCATCGTTCGTAAAGCCTGCGAACGGTGACCTGTTTGGTAACGACACTAACCTTTCAGCTACTTGAGAGGGCACGCAGTCATAGAGAAGTTTCTGTAATCAACAAACACTGGCACATTGTCAGCCCACGCGGGCTGAATCCATGAGACTGCTTCGACTCCGCTTTGCAGTGGGTGGCCACCTTCAAGTACCACAGCAACCTGAACTTCCTGGTGAAGGAGACGCTGAAGAAGGTCTACACCGAGACCCAGCGCGGCAGCTACGATGAGAGCGTGGAGAAACCCTACGAGCAGATGCGTTACAAGCCCGTCAGCCCCAGCTTGAAGCCCTACGAGAGCTACGACAGGTGCGCACGCAATCTCACCAACACTGTCTTCTTCGACATGCCCTAAACATGAGCAGTTAAAAGACAGCTAGGGTTAGCACTGAAATCCTACCCCCAGATTTGTATGCAAAGTTAATTTCAAGAGTCCCCGGACAAAGACTGAGATAGAGCCAAAGTTACAGGCACGTGCGGCCGCCAGCCTTCTCGCAGATAAAATCAGATAATGGCTACTTTTTGATAAATATGACGAAGGAGGATGTACGAAAAGAACTACTCTCCGAAAAGGCAATCTGACAAAAAGTCCACAGCCACCTCCGCAAAATGCATTTGACAAAACAAAAAAATCGAGACGTATACACAGGACGAAGAAGCGAGTAATTTGCAACAAAGAAACAGAATAAAGATTCAGAGAAGAGTAACAAGTGGCGTTAACGTTACACACGGAGAAAAGTAAAATACCAAATAACATGCATTCAGAAAACTGACAAGTAATCTCGGTCGTTCCCTGTCACTCCGGAATGATTCCTTAGGCCGTTACAACTTCACAGCAGCTTTTAATCACTATCTTTGCACCGACTTTTCTTCCTTCCATGCCACAGTAGCAGCAGCAGCGAGAGCAGCTACGAGTACCCCGAGGAAGTGTTGCACCTGTGGAACAGGACCTTCGTCAAGCACGTGCTTAACGTCACCTTCGAAAGCCTGCAGAGCGGCACCGTCAAGAAGCTCACCACGCTTGACCTCGCCTACTACCACTCGCTCAACAAGACCCTCAAGCACTACTACGCGGACCTCAAGACCACCACCAAGCCCCTCGTGAGTCTGCCCGCCATCGGCCGCTCCTATGTTCTTGCGTTCACCGACGACTGTAGTGAGCGGCAGGTATACGGACATCAAAGCAGTCCTACGGGGCGAAGGGAACGGCTGAAAACAAAGCAGATGCACCTTACGGTGATGCAGTGGGAGAAAAAAATCAGGGGCCACTTAAGACTGCTTACATGCTGTGAAGGCGTAAGCATTAGCGCGTCGTCGTGGGCGTTCGACCTCGATGCAGGTTGTGCACTTAGAAATGAAATAAAGTCGCGCCTCCGAACGCTGATTCCACAAACGCTGAAACCAGCTATGACATCACCCGGAACGCTGTACGAGAAACGGTTGCGTCACAATTTTGTACGAATGTTGTCGGGAAAACTGGCGCCACACTGAGGTCGGCTAGTGGGGCGTATACATAGACGAACGATTCTTAATTGTCTAAAATCACGGTGCTCGGTTTGCTGTTTGCGGCCGCTAGATGACGTCATCCTATTTTTTTTTTGTCATCGCTGAGATTTTCTGTACCATCTGCGAGTACGCACAGTAACACACGCCGCTGGCTTTTCTCGCGATGGGACTAGTAATGCTTTCGCATTAAGGGTCGATCGCTCTCGACTCTTTTGCTTACGTTTGAATGTACCAATGATCATTTTGCCCATGGTTACATGTCGTAGAACGCGGTGCTTTAATTAATCTTCTTCTCCAACAACCAAGCTATGCCCTCCTGTAATACCGTTACGCAGCAACAATTCGCCGCTGATTTATTCCTCGAATCACCCGAAAAACTGCTGACACGGAGCAGCGCATCAAGTACACACAACCGCAGTCGCATGTAAGTTATTTAGAGCCAAGAAAAAGCGCTGAAAAGAAGGTGGCGGCGACGAATTGTACACAGGTGTTTTGGAGCCAATGATTCTAAATGCGTTTAGAGCAAAGTAATCTTCATTTATCATTTATTGAATTAGTTTTATTTCGAACTGTACATAAGTTTTCAGAGCTTTTCCCGAGCAAAGATACGGAACTTACCGTCCTCCCCGGCGTGAAAAATTCACGGGATTAGCTGGTACCACTTCCCCATTTCCTCCTACCTCACTCGTAGACAGCCCACTGCTAAAAAAAAAACTTGTATCTTGCGACTCAAAATTTCATATATTACTACGAGGGTCGAACCTAGGCCCACATGGTTCTCAAGGCTTAAGCCATGCCCTGGAGAGAAAAGCAAAGAAAGGAAGAGGGGAAGTTAATTGTGAGTATTCCGGTTGGTTGCTCAGCTAGGGGGGAAAATGGAAGGGGGGCGAAAAGAGGGAAGAGGGAGATGATGAAGCAAGGTCCAAGGACGTCAGTTAATGACTTGCGTGCAGCAAAGTCACAAATTTCCGCCCAAGCACGACGCCCACAGAACGGGAGCTTTCGGTTACGACATGCTATGGTAGCACCGTTTACTTCCCCCAAGAGAGGTCTTACACACGTGTCGCTGCTAAGTAAAAGGGGGAGACGCTGCAATCCTCTTCTATACATTAATTGCCTCCGTTCGTGTCCTGTTCCAGGTGTCGCTCTTCCTGAACGTGTCGTACCCGGTGCCGCCCAGTCCCTTCTGGTACGTGCCTTCCTACGTCGGCAACGACCTCGTCAACGCCACCCTGTACCTGCACTACAGCGACATGCCGTACCCATTCGTGGTCACCGTAAGTGCTCGGCTTGAAACGGTCTCCTTCCAGTATACCCGAATAATGCATCGCCGATAGGCGATACCAGAAAATGCCGTACGTATCTGCGGCTAATTCAGTTTTTAGTACTGTCCTTCTCAATGCCCAAAAACATCAGCAGAGTCGGGCGAAATATCTCATCACATGCACAGTGATGAGTTACCTTTGACAAATACTGCCTGTTCCCTGTCTTTAGCTTGACCTCTTCCGAATAACTAGAGCAGTAATCGCGATTTGCTTGCGGTATAGTTGATATGGCTCAAAAAGTTTGCACCATATTTCGAAAGGAACTTGAGATAACGTTTACTTCAACATCCTTTGCAAGGAAACGATGCGGCGACAGCAACAAAAGTACAGTATAATCGAGCTTAAAGGCGACTCCTAATTAGTATTTATACTGTCTGTACATAAATTCGGCTCTAGCTCGTAGCAAACCATGCAATAGTTTTCCTTTTCAAGAATAGATTTTTTACATTCCCCTTTTTTTACGCAGAACTAACGCCGACATTGGTTCTTGAACGCAAGGAGTGTGTTCATACGCCCGCGCATGATAGGGTAAAAAGAAAGCCAAGCTTGCACGTGACCCATAACCACATGTTCGTGCCGCGTACCGCAGTACAACGCCACCAAGACCCAGGAACAGCTGCTTGGCGTGCACGCTTACGACGCCACTCCGCTGCTGCACTGGTTCGTGCCCCAGTGTCTGGCCGACCAGCACGCCGGTAACACCGTCAGCTACGCCTGCCGCCTGGCCACCGTGTTCGATGCTCACCTCAACCACCAGGTTCTGGCCTTCAAGGTGCCCCGTGACGTAAGTGTCTTCCTGCCTCGCAGGTGGCGCCACGTTCTCTTGTTTTTGTTTCGGACAGTATGGCCACGGTAAATGCGACAGGTGATGCCACTAGAATCAGTTAGGAGCACTCGCAGAATGCTGTTATCGAGGTTGTTGAACAATAGGTACATTTTGCTGCTTCCCGAACAATGTGCCAAGACGGCTACTTACGTATCCCTGCTATTTTCGTGCTTCGACAATTAGCGTTGCAGTGACGTAAAAGCGGGAAACGTATTTGGAAGAAGTTCTATAGTTTCAGAACTACGCCTCTGGCCTATCGTTACGCTCGCGATAACTTGCGCCTTTTTCTTTAGCTTGCATACCACACATACATCCGAAATCCTGCGGTGTTATGCTGTAGAAAAAAAAATTATTGAAATTAAGCATCTTACATTGTCTACGAATTTAAGCAGTTGACAAGGTCACAGCACAATACTGACAAACCGACGTATGCCTTCAGCTCCTGTGCCGTTTGAGGTCAACGAGTTACCAAGAGGCACAACGACGCGTGTGCTTCACTGATAAAAAAATATGGTTAACACTTTGATTAATCCTTCATTTGGTTGTTCTCAGTTTGATGTCTTTTGAACTAAATGGGCAGTCACGGATAGTCAAAGATGGACTCGCTCTGTAACTGGTCATCGGTTTTATTCCCTCTGTCCTCAGGTGAGTCCCAAGCTGAAGAACGCGGCCGTTAAGGTGCTGTCCTTCCTCAAGTACAAGCTGTACCCGTACGCCAGCTTCTTTGCCCTGCCCCGCACCGAGGAGGAGGAGCTCGAGGTCGTGGTCAGGTTGAACAAGACCGACGTGAACCCCTACGCGACCTACGCGACCGGCGAAGTCTTCCTGCCCGGCGAGAAGGTCGTCGTCTCGGACCTGAGGGTGTCCAAGTACTCCGTTCCCAACCTGCTCCTCTCCGTCTACGACCGCCTTAAGCATGGACTTCTCAAGAGCTACCCCCTCCGTGAGTGGCGACATCTTTCTGCAAAAGCAAGAGCCTTTGAAGTGCGAACAAAGAGAATTTGCTTTGCAACTACTTAAGCACCGCGGAGAAACAGATAGGAAAAACACCAATGGACTGATGCATGAATCATGAAGGGAGGCAGGCTTTTGTAATGGCTACTCAGCGGACGTGCCTCCACTCAAATGCGGCTTGCTTCTCTTATGGGGACAAGCGAACGAAATCGCGGGACAAGACATATGGCAGAAAGCTTAGAGAAACGCACAGCATTGCAAGGTAATTGATAAATACAAATAAAAAAGCCTCAGCTCTGCGAAAATATCATGCTTCTACACACGCGCAATGCATAAAATTGAAGGCAAGTGAGAAACAAGCCATTTTTGCGGAACGAAATTCCGATTAAAATTTAACCCAATAAGGATTTGGAAGCCTAGTTTGGTCAGAAATGTAGTGTTGGATCCGTGCACACGAGAGGTTTCCAGTCTATCATATAGCTCTGAGTCACCGAAGAACACACACAAACGAACACAAACTCCGCCGACATCACGCACACGTATTTGGATAAGAGACGCAAAGTAACGAGCCACCATGTGTTCCCTTCGCAGAGCCTTGCAGCGTGGGCAAGAACTGGGTTCGCACCTACGACAACGTGAGCTACCCGCTGGAGGTCAGGCAGAGCTGCAAGTACCTCGTCACCAGCGACTGCAGCAAGAAGCACGACTTCGCCGTCGTCGTTGAGCCCCTTGACCTCACCGTCGGAACCAAGGTAGCGAACCGCAACACGCGCTCACTCAACAAGATGAGGCTTGGCCAGACGTTTTCCGAGGAAAAAAAAGCAATATCGTGTCAAGGGCCTCATCACCGAATAAACTGTGCAGTCTATACTCTTCTAGCTAATGAAAACGAGTATTCAAATTCGGTCTATTTTGCCCTCCAGGCGGTAAAAGTAAAACGTATAGTCGCGAATTAATTGAACAAATCCCAAAATATGTGAGAACATAGTAGTTCCTCAACCGGTGGTTTGATGTTTATGAAGCAAAAGATGTCATCTCTGTTAGATCGAGCAAGCAGGTTTAAAATCACTAGTGGCAATATAGTGGTATTCGATTAATCTAAAAAGCCTCGTTCAGAAGACTGTTTAGACTTCGCGCGGCGGAAGTAGTCGCGGCACAAAGTTTTTTACGCGATGCTCTCAACGTCGTGATGACCAGAACTAATATTCCAAGCCTCTCAACCCCGGCAACATGTCCCGCCAGAGTCTGGAGTAAAGTAGCATCGAACGCAGCCATTTTGCCTGATTTGCGTGCCTCCTGTTGGAGTTCGATCGAGATTCAGTATTAGTGAATTCGCGAGAATGTAAACCTAAGGAGCATGCATCCTGGCCGCTGTAAGTACTTTCCCTAACGCCCTCTCTCGGCTTGATTGGTCCCTTGCAGAAGCTCCTCGTCCAGCTGGGCCACACCGTCGTCGAGCTGCCGCCGCCCGACCTGTACAAGGCCGAGGTCCTGCTGACCGTCAACGGCACCCAGTACGTGGCTAACACCACCCAGGACGTGGTGCTGCCTTACAAGTGGAACCGCAAGGTGCTCGTCACCGTTTACCCGACTAGCGGACCCCATGACCCGCCCGTTGTCGAGCTCACCAACAACCTCCACACCTTCAGGCTGCTGTTCGACGGTGTGAACTTCTTCGTCTGGGTGAGCACCAAGCCTCTATTTGCATAACGCATGAAATCCGGCAGTGTTACTAGGGAGTGCTTGCCCCATTGAAGAACAGTAAAAGGCGTCGCCTTCTGATTCTGCTCAGGTGATCACAATAATGGCGAAAACAAGTTGTCGGACATTTTGCTCACATACGTTCAGAAACGCTACCATTTCAACGCGGTAAAAATAATCCACTGCAGTCAGTGCGGAAGCTAAAAGTATGCATAAGTGCGCGATAACGAAAGGACAAAGAAAGGTGACATTCAACATTGCCTTACTAGCCCGTTCAGCATTAAAGTGAGACAAAGGTGGTCGCTAGTTACCGTCACAACTGTACAATATTTCTTAAGGAACGTACGTAGTCTAGAAAAAATAAATTTAAAAGAATGCTAAGAGAACTGCTGTAATTTGCTTCTAACTCTGCAGAGGCGAAAATATAAGCGAGTGCCTTCGAGTTTACGCTAGACGATAGCCGAAAAATAAAAGCAGCTCCTGCGATTAACCAATAAAGATGGATTCTTCAACGAATAAACTAACTAAATTTCCTCTTACATCCTCTCCTCCAAGAGCGAGTGCAGCTAGTAGTATAGCAGCAGCCGTTCCCCTGTCAAACTTTCGTGAGTGCGATACTGACTGCCCTTGCGACGGAAACGAGTACGTCCAGCTTATGCTGCACAGCGCGCGCCGACGTAGCGCTTGCATGCAAAAACTGCGCAGGATCTAAAGCGAGCGTTTCCTTTCGTTTTCTCCATGCAGGTGAACCCCCTGTACCAGGGCAAGACCTGCGGTCTCTGCAGCAACTACGACAACGAGCCGTACTACGAATTCCTGACGCCGACCAACGAGCTGGTGTCCAACTACTCCGAGTTCGTGGCCAGCTATGGATTCGGCCAGCCCGTGTGCAAGGAGCTTGTGCTTCCCTATGCCTACCCTCTCCACTATCTCGAGGAGCTGAAGAAGCCCGAAGGAGTCGAGGGATACTACTCCAAGCACCACGAGGTCCCCAGACTCTACCCTAGCCCGAAGTACCCTACCCACCACCAGTATCCCACCCACCACAAATACCCTACCCACCACCAGTACCCTACCCACCACCAGTACCCCAGCCACTACCAGTACCCCAGCCACCACCAGTACCCTACCCACCACCAGTACCCTACCCACCACCAGTACCCCAGCCACCACCAGTACCCTACCCACCACCAGTATCCTACCCACCACCAGTACCCTACCCACCACGAGTACCCCAGCCACCACCAGTATCCTAGCCATCACTACTCCCAGCACGAACAGTACCCTCACTTCCCGAGTCTCCAGGAGGAATGTAAGTCCATGTCTTTTGTGCAGTCTTCCACAAGCTATTGCGAATTAAGAGCCACGAATTAAACAAACGCGACGTCACAATGTATCGGCGTATTTAACCTGGCTTATGGCGTATCTTTCTGGAAAGCTAATGGTTTCCTGTAGCTGCCGTGCGTGCGCCCCCCCCCCCCAACGATTGCAGTATTTCAGTCATATAGTTTTCCGAAGCCTCTGCATTTTAAAGGGACCGACAACTAAATTTCAAGCACCCAGCTTGAAAGACAGAGACATTCCTGTCATGTCTTTCTGT
This sequence comes from Amblyomma americanum, assembly GCF_052857255.1. Classification (NCBI taxonomy): domain Eukaryota; kingdom Metazoa; phylum Arthropoda; class Arachnida; order Ixodida; family Ixodidae; genus Amblyomma; species Amblyomma americanum. The sequence continues at coordinate 3,371,128 of NC_135507.1, read as the reverse complement.
GTGCGCTCAGAAGGTGGTTTATGGTCCCTTTGAGAACTGCGACCGGGCCATCGCTCACGGCTCTTTCCCGCCCCATCCGCAGTGGACAAGTGCGTCGAGAACCGCACCATCCTGCGCGACCGCAAGGGTGAGATCTGCTACAGCGTCTTCCCGGTGCCGACGTGCAAGAGCGACTGCCGCAAGACCAAGGGCAGCACCCAGCTGACCGTGGGCTTCACCTGCCTGCCCCGCAACAGCTCCCAGGCCAAGGAGTGGACCCGCAAGGTCCGCGAGGTGGGCACCGTCGGCGTTCTGCCCCCCACCTACCCGGTCACCCTGTCCGAGAAGGTGCGCGTGCCTGAAAAGTGCGTGCCCCTCGTCGCCTGAGCTCATCACTCCACGAGGCCACACATAGCGGCGGCCTCACGTTAGTTCAATAAAGACTCGTTATTACAAAATTACACTCACGTGGCTCATTGTGTCGAACTCACTTGGACGGAGAAGAATACGCCTTTCAAATAAGAATATGCGTCTCTCCAACTTCGTACTCTTCTAGGGGGCAGAAAAGCGAAGGTGACGACTGTACCGAGTCCGCGCTGCCCTGAGAAGGCCTATACTTCCAGTGTACGCTCACATACCCCATGATCACCATTTTTCTGTCAAGTGTGAGAACGCAGCAAAGCTCTATTCTCACTAAACCCGGAACGGCGACAGCATACTACGACTGCGATAAAGAAAGCTACACCGTATACGGTGTCGGAAATCTCTAATACAAAGGCACGCCGGCAGTTCCACGCCTGCAGCAACACCTTCGAAGTTGGAAATGATTTCAGACCGCATAGTGAGCATCCGCATCATATGAAGAAGGGCCGGGATGTAATCCCCAGTGGCGCCAGGTGTACTCACCGATTTTCCACTGCTTTTCAAACAGCGCTATAGCCACTCCTACGAGAGCACGTCATACAGCGGCGCAGAAGTCACGCGCTCTCTTCGCTGCGTGCGGGTGGAAGCGGCGAGCGGACAGAGAACACGTGACAGGGTGTGTGACGTGCACTCGTAGGAGTGACTGGCGCTCTCTCCAGACACGCGGCTTCGGTTTCGCCCGTGTGCGACCCAACAACATCTTTCGCTGCAGTGGCGACGAAATGGCATTTGCTCTGAAAACTGACAGGTACTACCGGCGGGCTACAAACCTCAATAAATAAGGAGGCTAACTCTAATGGTTGAAGAGACAACTATTCAATATTAGTTAACCAGCCTGCTAGTTTGCACATCTCAGCTCTATTAAGGCGATAGCCTTTAATGGCTGATACTCCCGGTCGAGACCATGTCCGTCCGTTACATCGCCAAACGGAAGTGACGTTATACCGTCCGTCCGTTACGCTCTTCAACTTGATAAGAAAAACCTTTGTGCCCGATTGGATTCGAACCACCATCATTCCGTTCCGCAGCCGAGCGTGCTAACGACTACGCTACTTCCTCCCAAAGCACATGTAGTCCTCCTTGTCTAGGACGCTGGAGAGTGTTTGCGGAAAGGCGCCGAATCAGACGGATGCCTCCCAAACGCCCTCCAGTGTCTCCAGCATTTAATATTCACAAGCAATTGTGTCCTTCACATCTTAACCACACATCAGTGGCACAAACAGCAACACCGCGCTAAAGGCTTTCGCCTCACCGCACTTTAGGTAAACAGAGTGCCCCCCCCCCCCAAAAAAAAAATACTGATGCGCACCACTGCTCACAATGCTATGTCGAAAAGAGCACTCGTCTAACTGAAAAAGCCTATATTTAAAAACTGCTAACAGTCTCAGGCGAAACGTCCCGTATAAGCATGAGGCTACGGTACAACTTCGGAGGTATGAGTTGCACGCCCTCGTTACCCCTTCCCGAGTTTTGACTGAAGTTGCGCTCTCACGATTGGCGGTCCTGGTACTTTAGGGTTTCTTGCCGTTTTAATTAGAGTTCAGCATCTTTGTTCTTAGTTTCGTGCGCGCAGAATTATGACGAGGAAAATATTACTTAAACGTTAGTCACATTTCGGAAGCACTGGACCAAGGACATGAAGCGAGTAACGGTTGCCCGAAACATTCTTTGAGGCAAGGGCAATTAGAATAACATTATGTTGAGTGAAAAAAGTTCGGGGGACACATTACGCATGTCGAACCAACATGCCTCGTTGGCCTAGGAGTACGCAGCGTGCCTGACTCGGGATCCAAGGAGAACGCACTCGATTGCCATCTCATCCCTTTTCGTTTCAGTGCAATTAGTCTACTTGACATTCTTCCATGTCACTAGGATGTTTGAGTCGTTCTGCGACCTTATATTCACAATCCCACGTGTGATGTTACTGCCTTTTCGACCAATCCGAATGTTCTCGCACGCCTCTCCGCAGAACGGGAGCCATCGCGTTTAATATGCGATCACCGCGCACCCTTAACGGTGATCACTTCTCGTATGATACCATACATAAGTGCGGCATGGACTTGACGATCTTGTCGTGCAGTGTCCCGAGGGCGTTCATCCTCGTTATACCCTCCGCGCGTTCGTGGCTCTGGCCTCCCGCACACGTGCAGCGTTCCTAGCATGACATCGGATGCGGCAGAGCACTGCACGGGCAGTAATCATTGGCCCGGGCCAGGCACCCTCTACCGCTACCCGCCCTGACCCGACCCGAAGTCGAGGAAGCTCTCAACTACCCGCCCTGACCGGCCCGACAAGTGTGCGAGCCCGGCTCAGGCCTGAATCAACACAAAAGCTGTAAGCGCTCTACAGAAGCGGAAATGGTGTTGTTACTATAAATTTCAGTGAAAAATAGTCCATCGTGCTTAGAATAGAGGTTTAAAATTCTCTGGTTTCTGCTTCCGGTTGAGTTGGTATTTTTTTTTTTTTTTTGCCCAGAACAGAACAAAGTACAGTGCCTTGAATGCAATACATACCGATTTGCTGAAACTTTAATCAACTAACGCTCATTTTTCGCGCTTAGTTTAGGATTTAATTTTCGCAATCTTATACCAAACTGCCTATATAACACTGCAATCGATTCGCCACCAACACGAAAGAAGTAACGCGAGACGAAACTTAAGGCAGCGAGGTGTCCGCTTGTCTTTTACGATCCAGCAAACACTGCTGACCCGAAATACGCGGGTTCGATCCCGGCCGCAGCGGTCGAATTTTGATAGAAGCGAAATCCTACAGGCCCGTGTACTGTGCGATATCAGTGCACGTCAAAGAACCCCAGGTGGTCGAAATTTCCGGAGCCCTTCACTGCGGCGTCCCACATAGCCTCAGCTGCTTTGGGACGTTAAACCCCCACAAACCATAAACCGATCCAGCAAACATAAAACGCAGGAACATCAACTGAACTTCGGTATATTACGCAATGAAGTTGTCAATTTATACAGGCCCCATCTACGCTGAAAATGAGTGATGATGCGGTCGCATCTTATACAATTAATTTAGAAAACTTTTTTTTAATTAAAGGGTACAAAAAAATAAAAGGAGGACTTCACAGACAAAAGAGAGAAGTCTCATAAATATAGTGGCATACATTATGAAAAGTGCTTATTCCGAACAGAGAGACCGAAAGGAGAGAAACCACGGGTGCCACGAGCTATGCATTGGATGCACTCTCTCCAAGGCACAGATCTGCCCGCACGCGTCGCCTCCTCTATGCTCCGGGAAACCCGCAGGAGTACCCCCACGAAACAGAATACGACGGTTATCCGGAAATACGAAACACGGCAATACTGAGCGCGTGCTGGAGAGGAGATAAGTGTGATGCAATCAGAGTAAAGCACCAAAACAGCTAAGATAGCCTCACAATTCCTGTTCTTCTCAGGTTTAAAGCAAAGTGTTTCTTAATTTTGTGAGCGGCCGCCGCGCTTATGCTTCATGCATAACGATTTCTCGAAGCATATGAGCCCAAGCCAAGTGCGGGCCCGCAGACCACGGGCCCAGCCCAGGCCCGGTAAAAACTTGCTGTACCTGGCCCGGGAGGGGCCAGGCCTTCCGGGTAAGCCCGAACCCGTGCAATGTTCTAAGATTCCATGGCCCTCCCGTAAGGCGACTGATACGGCGCATCGCCAGCGGCGCCTTCTTCACAACTGCATGCTGCAGCAGCTTCTACGTAGGCGCGCAGGATGCTGCGTCATCCGGTTATTTTAGGGTATTTTCCCGAGAGGCGTTTCAAGGTGTGTTGCCACCACGCGCTCCACCCGACGAAGACGAAGGTAGCGCGAGGCAGACACCAGGAACGAAGCAAAGACAACTAGGCCTGTAAAAAGTCTAATACGACTTGACAGACGTCAAACGCAGATGCCAAAGGAGTCAAGGGCAAATGATACTGAGCGCTGTTATGATGTCCCTACTATAGGGCTCTTCTCGGGATGGAAAGTGGGAATCACGGGGCCCACAAAAATTGTCAGGAGCTAAATGGCCCCGCTCACCCGGCGGTGTTGAGGCGGCGTCTGGACGCCACTTCTGCGATCCGATGCTTGGAATTGGCCATAGCTGTGGCAGTGCAGATGATGACGGTCGACACACGGCGAGCTGCGTACGGTGACGGGCATGACTCGAGACCGATCTTCGCTCTGTGGACAGTCGTCACGGGAGGCTAGGCTGGGTCTGCCTCCTCGAACAGTGTCTACCCTCCTCTGTCCCACAGTCCTTGTGCGGCCTTCCTTGTCAGCTCAGCACCTTTTCTTCTTTACGTGTTCATCTAAAGGCGCGAAAACGAAACTATGTTGCGAGAGAGATCGCACGCAGGGTACGCTGTGGGAGATGGTTATGCAAACTGCCTCCGGGGATTTTGTTTCTGTCAGCATTTCTTTTTTAACCCGCGTGGCTAAAAATACAGTCTCCGAGATTAATTCAATGGAAAAGAAGCATAGTGTAGAACTATGTCGATACTGGAAAAGGCAGATCAGGAAGGAATATTTCTATGATAACTCAAGACGCAGAGCTCTAGTCTTTGAAACTAGGTTAGGGTATGTTAGAACGCGCAGTTACAAACAGAAATTTAATGAAGATGATGGCACATGCGCTGTGTGTGGTAAATCTGTAGAAACAATTGAACACCTCATTCTAAAATGTGATGGTACCCATCCCGATGTCAAAGCAGGCCAATCACTCTTCCTGAGGCCCTAGGGTTTAGAGATAACAATGGTCACGTAAATAAATCTGCAGTGGAAGTTAGCAAAAAGAGATTGGAAGATTGGTGGCTCAAAAGCAGAGGTGACATAAGATAAAAAGTGCAGGAATACGTATTTAAAGAAAATGGCGAATTTTAACAACAATTTACAACACAGCTAAACAAAAAAAAAAGAAACAAAAGCCGGGCATGGTGGCAACTGCCACCACCCCGTTTCAAAGGGGTTGCTCCTATCTTCCATCCATCCATCTCATCCCACACACTATGCCAATAACTTTAATCGCATGTCTGGTGATGACAGATCAGCTTTTTTTGAGATACCAGGTATTGCGAGGTTGATTTTTGGCTGAGCAAGGCACCATGGAGGGATCGAAGGTCTCGTAGCCGGAGTGAAACAAGCTGGCAATGATTCATCATATGCAGTTATCGTTTGGCTGAAAGATGTGTGTGGCTTGTCCGCTGGTAGAGAGGCTAAATGGTGACGAGGATTCCTGGCAAGATGCCTTATATGGGTCCTGAGTACTTCAATTTCAATGTGGGTCTTGACAAGGTGGTCTCTAGCGATTGCTATCGTAGCCACTGTTGAAGCACTCTGAGGCAGGCCTAGACAGATCCGGAGCACTTGACCCTGAAGACTTTGTATTGTGCGTAGATTCGTTTTGCCTGTGTTGTTTATTGCTGGCAAGCTGTATCGCAGAAATCCTAGAAAAAGCAACCTGTACAGATGTAACATGGCACTAGGCGACATTCCCCAGGTCTTGCCAGCGAAAAACTTGAACAGGCGGCAGATGCCTGTCAACCGTTTTTTCACTTATGATATGTGTGGGCTCCATGACAAGTCCCTGTCGATTATGACACTGAGAAACTTGTACGATCGGACCCGTCGTATTATTTGGCCATTTATCATTACACTGTAGTTTGCCATGGGTTTACGCGTAAATGGCACTAGTGCGCATTTCTCGGAGGAAATTTCCAGGCCTCGATTACGGAGGTAGATAACAGTTTGTGTGGCGGCTCTCTGAATTCTCGCTCGCAACTGTAGGCGTGTTACTGCAGATGTCAATATGCAGATGTCATTCGCGTACATTTATAGCCTGACTGTGGTTGGCACGTGCTCAAGGAGAGCAATTAGTGTTAGATTAAATAACACGAGGCTAAGTACACCGCCCTGGGGGACGCCGCGGTAGCTATAGTGAAGAGACTTTTTGGCCCTTAGACAGCTCACGCTACTACATTTGTACGAGAACTACCGTGACTCAACGCATATTTACACTGATGGATCTGTCCGTCCAAGCAGCTCCGCGGCGGCTATCGTCATTCCAGCGAAAGCTACAACAATCAAATTTAAGACGACCCACGCGACAACATCGACGGCAGCAGAGCTCGCAGCGCTCTTAACTGCCCTTCATCACATTGGTGATGAACCGCCACACAAATGGACAATATTCTGCGATTCGAAGGCGACACTGCAGTCTCTACTGTCACCTCTACGACGCGGACAGCACGAACAACTAATCTTCCATATTACAGAGACGTTACACCATATAAGTGATGCCGGCCATGAAATAACGTTCCAGTGGCTTCCAAGTCACTGCGGGATTATCGGCAATGAATGGGCGGATCACGCTGCCCGCTCAGCCCATACTGAGGAGCGCCACGTCCCAATTCCTCTTTCTAGAACTGACGCGGCACGGAAGCTCCGCCTACTTGCTCGGCAGTGCACCGAGTCGCAATGGAATGAGCCACATTTAAGAAATACGCGACTGTACTCACTTGATCCAACATTAAGTCTTCGAGCGCCATCACAGCTTCGCCGTAGAGACGCCACGCTTTTATATCGACTTTGGTTGGGTGTTGCCTTTACTAAAGCCTATGCCTTCCGCATAGGGATGACCGACACCCCAACCTGTGACCACTGCGGCCATGAAGAATCAATTGGCCATATACTGTGCTCCAGCCCGCAGTACAGTCCACAGAGGGCATGCCTTTGCCACGAACTTGACCAACTGGACGACCAACCGCTATCCGAAAAAAGAATTCTACAACATCGAAAGGACCTATCGTCGCAGAAGGCAGTGCAAGCGCTTTTGCGCTTCTTACAATCTACCGGCCTGTGTGAAAGACTTTAACTGGAACGCCTTGTGTGTGTGTGTCTCCATGTGTGCATGTTCCTTTTTTTTTTTGCGTTTTCCTCTCTGTCCTCTTTCTAACCCCTATTCCCCATCCCCAGTGTAGGGTAGCAAACCGGAGACTCACATCTGGTTAACCTCCCTGCATTTCCTTTTCATTCTCTCTCTCTATTATTAATCGCATGTCGATGGCTCAGCTTTTTGTAGGAGGACATCCCAACCCCAATTTCCTTTATTTCCAGTTCTCGCAGTTAACCCTTCTGGCAGCATTCTTTTTCCAAGGAAAACTTTTTTTTTTTCGCCTGAAGGGAAAATTTTTTAACAAGATTTGTAGAAGCCGAGTTACCCGTAGCCAAAATATGAATTTCAGCATCTTCGCGCCTTTCCTTCTCTCATTATTTTTTGCACGCTCAAACGTCGGCGCTCCTCCCACGGCCCTACCATTCGGCTCTGCCCTCCGCTGCCGACACGCGTGGGAACCCCCGTTGGGCGGAGCTTCCTGGCATGCCGGAGTGACGTGGCTGACTGGCCGTGGCCACAGCAGCCATGTGACATCTGAAGTAATCCTACCAATAGTCATGTCCGAACAGAGATATGCAGGAGTGTTGGTTGGTTTATTGAGTTTAACGTCCCAAAGCGACTCAGGCCACGAGGGACGTCGCAGTGAAGGGCTCCAGAAATTTTGACCACCTGGGGTTCTTTAATGTGCACTGATATCGCATAGTACACGGGCCTCTAGAATTTCGCCTTCATCAAAATTTCACCACCATGGCTGGGAGCGAACCCGCGTCTTTCGGGTGAGCAGCCGAGCACCATAACCACTCAGCCACCACGGCGGCTATATGCAGGAGTGTGGAACGGAGGAAAGCGCAAGTATGAAAAAGTTGCCGGAAAGGCTCGCCAACTTTCGCGTGCGATTATGGGTTCTCTGCTGCATGTAATGTGTATATTTCGCTCAGTTGTTCATGACAACACAATGCAATGCAGTGAGCGAGTAAACGTTTACTGAAAAGGATGGTGGCTGCAGCGCACAAGGGTGGGCCCCCCGTCCGGGGCTCCGGAGGCTTCTATCGACCTTCTGGCGACGAGAAGGAGCACTGCCTGGTAGTCGAGGCGTACACTGGTCAGCTTCACCTTCCATAGCTTCAGGGCCGCATTACGTGGCTTTACATGGTGGCGTTAATGCTGACGAACAGCAAGGATTAATCATAAAAAATACTATAAAATAACACGAGAGAAAAATTCAGTGATTTTCCAAACTCTTGTTGAAAAAAAGTGCCCAAAATAGGGATTTCTCGAGTGTGAGTGAGGCAAGTTTCGGGGACGGCATGGAAGATCACTTTTAGGCCATCTTAATACTTAATGTGATTTGATCTAGTTTATGCATTTTTACGTGATAAAGGAATAACGTGGGCATAATGCACACCACAGCGGATGATTCCAGATTTGATATCACCTCCTAGTGGTCGTTAATGTGCACTGTGGTCCTAGTACATAAAATCCCGAAAGTCCAGATAATGCCTTATCTTAGGCCTCTAAAGGGGAAAAAACTGTTATTGATATAACGTTATCAGGCTGGAGCCCGAACTACAACAGCAAGTTGCTACAAGTATTCTCACCCAATGATGCAGTCAGCAAGGATAGTTATCAGTAGTTATCTAATGACTGCTGGCTCAAAATGAAGAAAGCACTGTACAGTAAAACATTTATTAATCAGAACACTGAACTTGATACATCTGAAGGGTGATAAAACATCAAAACAACAGCGTAAAAAACATAGAGAGAGAGCAGGTAAGGGCCCTGAAGGTTAGAAAACAGCTGCCTCACTGGAATGCGTACGTTAAAAAATGGACGGATCGATGGAACGTGGTGGCACTCAAACGCTTCAGCATTATTATTCACCTGCCATCACACATTGCTGCATACTGCTCAAGACAACATCTTTGACATCATCTTGGACCCAAAATCTTGGACATCACCAGCTGCAATTTCATCTTACATACTAAGATCACACATGCTTTTGCACGATGGAGTCAAAAATCCCCTTTGACATGTTATGTACTGACACATAACAAAAACAAATATGAGATTCTGCTTTAAGCATTGAAAGTATTGTTTTCGATTGTGCTTCAAGCATACAAAAGACAGAAAGTGTAGATGCACTAAAACTGGTGTAAATATATATGCTTCCACCTGAGGTGGCAAACTGAATGTTCTGCAGACAACACACACAACACAAACTCACACACAAGCTTTGTACAACTGAGGAAATAGAAAAAAAAATGTGATAAAACTCATATCTAAGTTCAGATCTGATGGAAAATAAAACAAAGTCGTCTGGTGACCACGGAAAAAAAATATGCACTAAAAAAATTACTATGACACTGACGGCCAAACCACACCGGCTGAGCTTCACAACATCAAATATAAAATACTGCACCATATTGTAGTCAAAAGTAAGGCCTTCCCAGCACCGGTAAAAATCAGTCTTCCTTCAGAACTGAGAAAAGTTTATCATAATAAAACTACTATGGAAGCACTGGGAGGAATTGTGAAAAAAAAAACAAAACTAGAATATGTAGCATATTCACAGAAACATCTCACAGCCTCTCTTTGTGATGTACAAGCTCTCCTCAATGCATTTGTCTGTCTTTGAAGAAAGGCACAAAACTAAAAGTTCAATTAAACTTATAGCTGCAATAAAAACAGTAACACAGGGCAGTTTAGCCACTTACCACTGAAGATGCATGCATAAGTGTTTTTTAAAAAAATTGCACACATTTAAACTTGTCGTGCCACACTGCTAGACAGCTTGGAATGTACTGAAATGATTCAGCGCTAACTTGTTCAGCAACATTCAGCGCAATAATATAAAGATGAGGCAGGAAGTTACTGCTTGCTTAGCTGGGCTTCCCTTGTTTAAGCTAAGCTATGGTCAAACTGAGTCTAACTACCTATTAGCATGTTCTGAAGGCACCAATAATCGCAGCCCACATGCTGGTGGTATCATTTGTGACTCAATACGCTCTGCATAAAAACGGCCTAGATCCTTTATGCTCACAAATGACATGCAAGAATATTGTTTTTGATATTTCACTGTCCACACATACCCAATTGGGCTCAAGTCACTTAGAGCATACCGGACAAGACACAGACAAGCAATTCTAAAGGTGTCTTCTATTATCTATGTGGCATTCAAATGTAGAAAATAAGAATGCCACAGGCTGAGCTTTACGACTAGTACTTCCTTTAGGGGGAAGAGGGCCTTAGAAAAAGATTTTATTCATGAAGTCGAAGTAATAAAATTTCCAGGGAATATGTATTTTCGTGTGCCGACTCCAAATATATCATTTTATTTTATGTTAAACAAGTCCATGCGCATTTATCTAAAGTTATTTACCTTTTGCCGAGAGCCTTTAAGAAATTTTACTGCTGGGAACTTGCTAATATGCATGCCATTGGTTTCTTCTGAAACCAAGGTATGGAATATGGCTGAACTTATCATCCTGCATAACCTAGAAGTCGAGCTATATAGTGTTTTGAATTTGCCACTTATGGAACAGAATGAAAAAATTGGTATTCCTCTTTCCAAAGTAAAATTTCAAAGCACTACAACCCAACTTGTATGATAGATAGGATGATCATTTTAGCCTTATTACATACCTTGGTGTCAAGAGAAACCAATGGAGGGCATATTCGCAAGTTCCGCGCAACAAAATTGCTTGAAAGCTCTCAGCAAAAAGTTACATACCATATTACACAAAAAAGTGCTTGTTTTACATAAAATTAAATGATGTATTTGGAATCAGGACATGAAAATACATCTTCCCTGCAGATCTTATTAATTTGACTTCATTAACAAAAACCTTTTCCAAAACTCTCTTCCTGCCTTAAGCGTACCATTTCAACGCGGGCGTAAAAAAGAGACACTGAGGACAAACTTATGTTGAGCTAGATGAACAGATTCCTGTCGAATTCTGGCAATTCAAACTCGAAAAGGAACCAGAAATGTGTTCATATTAGGCCGAGTTCAAATTGAGCGAGTTCAGATTAACGACATTTGACCACACCACTTTCAGATTACAAAGAGACTAGTTTCGCTGAAAAGCGAGCTTTTATAAACTAGAAAGGGAAGAAAAATTAATTACGTTTATAGCCATCAACAGTAACTTCCACAAGTACACTGCAGTGATGTCAGGTCAGATATGCTTTTCTGCACGGAACAGAATACTAAAAACTAACATGCCTGACTATTTGGTAATTTTGTATCACATCCACTAATGCAGTTTCACTACATAAGAAAGACAAAATTAAGAAGAAACTAAATGTGGGAAATTCAACGAAGAGGCGTCAAGGCGCTCTACATCACCAATAAGGTCTCCAGTTTAAATCGAAGTGGTGGGAAAAAATATCTAAATCATCACTTAGAATCTGTCTCCCATTAAAGTGCCTTTCGCTGCTGACCGGGCGTAAACCGAATGACAAGAGACCCAGTTATCGGAGTTCACTAAAAACAAAACCTCCATGGAGCTGTCCTCAGTGTCCCATTAAAATCTGCCCCCTCTGCCCAAGGCATAGATTGCACCTAATCTTGGCAATAATATGGGCGTTAAGTATGTTATCAGCCACAAAAACTCACAGACCGTGAAAGTTGTGAAAAAACAGAAAATCTAGAACAACAGTCTCAAAATCTCATGTTACCAAGCAAGCACCATGGGCAAATTTGTCGCTCATAGGCCACAAGCTGGAAATGGGAGAGGAGAAAGAAGGTGGGAAACACAAATATGCAAAAGTGAATTCATACGCAAAAAGTGAGCATTGTAATGCAGATGTTTTGGTTTCAGGCTGCTCGTAACAAGTGTGTGAACTCACGTTGAAGAGAGTCGCGCTTAACTGGTTAATGCTTCATGCACCAATGTGCAGACAGTGATGGCACTCAAACTTAGCACACAGCATGGCGACGCCACGCTGGCCAGAGCAACCCTTTGCAGTTCACCAGGGGCACCAGATGCTCCAAGAATGTGCCGGTGCCAGCACCAACACAGCATAGTTTCTAATTCATGCATGTTGCGCCGAACTTGTCGATATAAAATACACCGTGCCACGCCCGTATTGCCCATACTCTTCTTGTCATTCCTTTTCAACCAGCATCTACCCTGCACAAGCGCTTTAGAGCTATGCCGCGCCGCTTACCTGACACAACTGACCTTGGCCGCCACCCTCGTCTGCACCAAGAGCACCAGAGCATAAAAACGCCAGCAAATGGCGAACGCCTTTTCCAACCACTGAGTTGCATTGGAGAGATGTGCAACTGTTCTGTGAAAGTCGACTGGTGTGACCGAATTTTGAACAACTGGTGATAATGATGTAGCGACCATAACAAGTTCAAACATGCCCCCCTCCAACTACTGATGGGGGGAATTTAATCGCTAAATGGTCGACAGCAGCTTTGTTATGCGTAGTGGTAGCGACTCTAAAGTGCTGCAAGCAGTCGAACGTTGTTTCCTGCTTGCCTTTCTTGTTTTGTTTGTTTTGGATAATTCGAAAACTCGCTCAAAGCAAATTTTTTGCGCAGTCCGAAGAGCTTTGAATTAATGAGGTTCTATAGTACTGACAAAGGCCGAGATGACTGGATGCTGAAGAATTGTTATGTTTAGCTACTGTGCTCATCTGGAGGTTAAAGAAGGGAATGAATGAGGTTCTTGCAGAACAAAGGTTGAAATCTGCAGAGCCAGTGGGGTACATAACAAGGCTGTGTGTTTGAGACCCCTGGTCTAGATTGTCTAAACATGCAGCATGCAACTGCGGCATGTAGTCAGCATATTTCGACGCGACCATTACAACATGGACTTTGACTTCACCCTCTTCACAGCTTTAGTGGTCCCCGAGTTTTCCATAGCCGACCACGCATTTCGCAGGCACAAACGGCGACGTGCAGGTGTAGCACCTCCCACATCTTATTTAAGTCTAAAGCCTCTCTTCAAAGCTGCAGCAGAGTCCGTCTCTGTAGTCACAGGAAGAAGCGGAGCACACATGCTAAGAGCACAACTTGCAGGAGGGTCACGTGACATGCCAGGCCAGTTCCCGAGGGCATCAGAATAGCTGCCTGCTCCGCAATCTGCTGGTACGGGTTGGACCCGTCGTCGAAATACATGGGGCAATCGTCATCTGAAATGTGGGCACAAGAGGACAATCGTGCACTTGTGTCAAGGCACTCAAATCTAAAGCTAATGTCCTAACCTTGAAACCAGACTAATATGTGGGTGTGGCAATTAAAACTATTTTCGTTATTCATGCACGGTCACCAAATCTTGCACAAATATGTAAATGGTTACGTGCAAACTTAAGGGCTGCGTTTTACTTCAAGCTAACTATTACACTGGTTGAGTAATTATAGTTAACATCCTCGTTAAAGTCATCCCCGGAGCCTTGAATAACTAAGGAGAAAGTGCACAAATTTTTGATGCGTACTTGTTCATAAAGCCCTGTACTTAAAGGTGCACTAAAGAGGAATCTGAACTCGTCTTTTTACCGCGGGAACTCTATCTACACGTTCCGGGCAATCTTAGAAACTTCGAAAATTCTTAGAAGCTTAGAAAATCCACCTTAAAGATTACGCCCTCATTTGCTTCGTTTATTGCTTCGTTTGCTTTTGCTTTTGGTCAGACAAATATGTCAATGCAACAAACAGAAGCTCTGATCCCTCCACTTTACTCTGATCCAAAGATGGCTGTGCTTCATCGTCAGAAAGCCACGAAAACCTCGATGTGCCGGGGCGATCAGATACGCAATTTGCACACAGTTTTTAATCAAAACCACCAAAAAACCAATTTTTAACTTAATACTGCAAATATCATTACAATTTGTCATAACAAGACACGTTGCGCCAGAATGCGAAACTACTGAGCTGTTGGGTATTCTGTTTGCCGCTACTCAGCCAGGACACATGCGAGGGTGCCATTTTATCACCTTGTATCTCCATTTGCCTATGACTGCTCGCTTTGCAATTGTGTCGTTTTGCATTTATCGCTTCGAGCTGCACATGCGCGCCGTCATGCCGTCACATGGGGGACTACATAACATGGGCCTGGGGAGGGTATGCGTCGACTTGTATCTAGAGTCAACTTCTCTTTGGCCAGTGAGGGGCACGAGTTGCGGGGTCGACTAATACGCAGCAATGTAAAGTATAAATTGCGCAATATGGCCTTTTTTTGAGCTTTTTGGGATATGCTCGTGAAATCTCCACGTAATTTGCGCACCCCTTTTTTGAAGCCTTAACTTTAAGAAAAAAAGTGCACAAATTACACCTGTAAATAAGGTACTTGGTTATGTGTTGCATATTAGTTATGATTGTCACTTTCACATTTCGTGCTTTTGTTGCTTCTACATCGTATACTTTTTCTAACTGGACCTGGAACTAGCCTTTGATTACAGGTCCAAGCAGTGTTCGCATACAGTCTGTACTGCAGCAAAGAACAATAGTAAAGATTGATAGTTCGATCTTCATTGGAGTCTTCCACCTTCCTCCAAAAACCCCTAGCCGGGATCATCTGAGGGATGAATAAACAAATAAATAAAGAACTTACAATGTTGAGGTACTCCAGGCGCTACATATGGTTTTGTGCAGAGGAGCTCAAGAAAAGCCAATATGAGAGATGCTTCTGTGCAGGCCCTATAGAGCCCAACCCTGATTTCACAAACCCACATAATTCAACAAAAAAAATTATAATTCCCCCACGAGTGACCACTGAGCAACGCACTTTCTCGATCGAGCAAAATGGTCTGCAGTTCATTTGAGCTATCTAGGGTCACTTGAATACAGCTCGTACATTCACTACAGCCTGCTTGCCCCTTGAAGCTGGAACCTTATTGCAGAGTTTTGATAAAAACAAGCCGATAAAGTACTGCAACACTGAGAACTTATCGTCTGCACCATCTCTGCAGGCCAGCCAAGCATAAAAGCACTGGGCGTCAACAACAAGCTGGCTTACCTGGCTTGAAGGTTAGGTTGGGAGGGGACAGGTTGAGTTGGGTTATACACAACCTAATATCTCCACTGAAAAGAAAAGATTTCTTTCCCCACCTATTTTCTTCTGCATCCTATATTATCACTCGTGCAAGTGGACAGAATGCAGCACAAAGCGAACAAAGGTGGTAGCTTACGCTCTGTGTTATGCACTATATTCCATTTGTTTTCTTTGCAATCTGCATGAGCATGAACACGCCGCAAAGGAGGTCATGAGCATACGAAACCATGGTTTTGCTAAGAACCACTTAGATTAAGCATAGGCTTGCATGGCATTGCTCGCAAAGAACCACTCACGTTCACGTTCGTACTCCACCATGTCCAGTGCCACTTCGGCACCCTGGGTGTAGTTGTTGGAGGTCACATCTTGAAGCACATGGCAGAAAGCACCCACAGACTGGGACATGAGGACGCGGTTCAGGTCAGCCCGTTGGTACACCTGCGAGTGGCCCATTGTTCAAGAGTCTAGCCAAGTCAAGTTGAGCAAAAGGCAGAAGCTTACAGACAACTCCAACGTTAGCAGATTCATTGGCACGCCTGCAAATTGCCCATTTAGGCTTACGGTCAAGCCAAGCTAAAGAAATTGCGAGTTCCTAGCCTGATGAATGCAATGGCAAAAGCCGGGCTCATATGGTTTAACATCTTGTTATAATAATAATAATAATAATAATAATAATAATAATAATAATAATAATAATAATTGAATTTTGGGGAAAGGAAATGGCACAGTATCTGTCTCATATATGGTTGGACATCTGAAATGCACTGCGCGCGCGCCAAGGGAAGGAATAAAGGAGGGAGTGAAAGAAGAAAGGAAGAAAGAGGTGCCGTAGTGTCCGGAATAATTTCCACCACCTGGGAACATCTTGTTCATCAGATTGTTTTTAATTAGTTTACTGTGAGTGTTTCAGATATCATGCCTGAATGGGAGAACTTTTTACATCACTGAATGAGACATATCCTCAAAACTTCCCTGTCCTCTTCACAAGATTACCGTAAGTACAACTGTGCTACAGTGCACAAGTGCTCATAACCTCTTCACAGTTAGCGTGCCTTTCCTCTCCTACCAGGTAATCAATTTGCTTTCGCATTTGCTGGGCTTCAGACACCAACAATCACAGCAGCTAGCAACGTTTTAGCCCTAACTACAGTCCCTATAGCTGCCTGTTGCCAGTAAAAAGCTTACAGATAACATGGAGATGTACATGCGGCCTGTACACGAAACAAGGACTGTAATGATTCTTGCACAGAGTATAAATCAGGAGACATCAATATTCTCCGCATATATCAATGCTGTTTTCTTGTCTCCTTGTTGCATGCTAGCACTAAAAATAATAAGTGATGTGTTTTCCCCAGAAAAGTGGCAAAGCAAAAATGGCAGCAATAATAATAATAAATAAAAAAGTTGAACTAAGTCACCAAGTAACATGAGGAACCGTTGCAACGAACAGCAGAAAACATCAGCTCTCGGCCAGTGTCAAGTAAAATATTCTCTCATATACAGTTGACGATAGATTTTTCGGACCCTCTAGGGACCGCGAGAACGACCAAAAAAATCAGGCAGTCCGGAAAATCAAATTTCACCGAAAAAGTCACGAACTTATTGCCATTATGCTGGAGGAAGAGGTCAGTTGTGTTGCACACATTCTAAAGCTCCTAATTACTAAATTTCGCCGCGCAACACGTGCACAGATGATGGGCGGCGACCGCTTTCACGAGCTTGGCCTGGTTGTGCTGCCCTCAGCATGTCGCCGATGAACCCACGGGTTGGGACAAAGTCTAAACAGGAAAGCGAACATGCTGCTGTGAGAACTGCATTGCGCCCGCAGTAGGATAGGCCCAGAGCGAGAACACGAAGATGGCGAAAAATTGAGAACCGAGAAACGGCCGAAACAAGCGCTCCATTGGCGTTGACCTCCGTCATTAGGCCTAGTGACTAGATCCAAAATCGGCATCGTATTCGGTGATATGCACTCTGCGGTTGCTTGCGTATAATGAGGGGCGTCTTGCCTGTCATTGATACGCCAGTTGTTTACGGTTTCATGATAGAAAAGTCAGCGTTGTGGTGCGTTTTGCCGCGGGTATGCTGACCTCGCTTTAAAATGTGCCACCATTTCCTCCCGCACTCACTGTCTCCGTGAAGCCGTATGCCTCCCATGCGCTTCGCTGCTACCTCTTTCTGTATTCGAAACGAAAGACTTGGCATAGATGAGTTCCGCGAACTCTGACTGCTTTTAAAAAAGTTCGTGCGGCGGAAGACGTTCAAGAACCATACGAATTTGAAACCAAGCGCAGAATTTCAGTATCGCAAGAGGCCCCCTTTAAGCTTGAATTTCGTTTTATTTGATCAAGTTTTCGATCTCTCCTGCAGTGTGAAGTAATGAAATTCCACTGTACTCATTATATGGCGGCTTGCGTAATGGTGGTGAGTGCGAATGAGGCCTGAAAAATCGAGCAGTCAGTTGCGGTGCATCCGAAATTTCAGGCGCTCATATACATTGGCTCCATGGGCCATGTCGCGGTGCCGCGAAAAAGTCCGAATAATCAAGCATGTCCGAAAAATCAGGCGTCCGATTTTCGGTCGTCGACTATATGAAGCTGTATCAAAATATCATATCGAAATATCACTGTATCGAAATATACATAAGATTATTTTGCTAAAATAAGTTGAAATGAAACAGATGGACCAACCACAGTGAAAGTTTTGCCCTATAATTTTTTTCAGAATAAACAGTTGCGGTGTACACAGAGAAGGAAACCAAAAAACAAACAAACGCACCCAGCAACGAAATTTGCTGTATGCGTCTTCCTCGTTGTAAGTGATGAGGTACGACCGTAGATTCTCTTTCCAGAAGGCAATGCACTTGAGCTCGTAATCAGGTTCACCTGGACACAGGGCAGAGGCCAACACCCAATATCAAAGCTGCTGACATGCAAAAAGCAGCAAATGTGCAAAAGTGGCGTACCTTAACAAAGCCTTTACAGCTACAGTGGTACTAGTTAGAAAAGATACTTTTCATCATGATCATCAGAACAAGTTTAAGATTTGCGTAAGAATTTAGTGCTCTTGGCCTTCATTCTACGAGCTCAGCCTAGTGCGTAGTCAATGGCGAACGACGCTACCATGTTAGGTAAGGCAGAGAGGCTAGAAAGTTTTTTAAACACACTTGAACTTTTCAGAGCACTTCAAGCACAGCCCTAGATTTATATAACCAAAATGATGCTTTCTTTTCTCTTTTTAAAACATTGATCAACAGTTTGGTGCATGGACATCTTGTCAATGTAGTTCTGAAACTGCACACTCACAGCAAATTTTGGGCTTGCCAAGTTCCCCTTGGAGAATGTTTTTTGGTGTCTTATGCAACAAGCAAAATTCATTGCAGCAACGAAGTGTACATTACTTAGGGAGCAGCACAGATGCAGAAATTCTGACAGAGGCGGAGGAATAATATTTGATATAATGTGGCGATGTTTCTCTCGTTCTCAGCTCTCTCCTGCAAAGCTTATTTGTGCAATGTCACCATGCTCCTCTCTTTAGTAGTTTTCCACTGCAATGTTTATTTGCCTATCAGGTGGGGCTCAGTCACAAATTATTATCAGCATCATTGAATTTCATGCTTATACCCAGAACTTTTAGGCACAGGTCCCACAAATACTTGACAGCGCATGGAAACAAGAAAAAAAATTCAGCAAAGACACTTAACGACTGCTTGCATGTGGGAATGTGAAAGCATTACTGTTCCCTGGGTGTTTGTGTGCAATGCTTGAAGATGCATTAAAATTCTTTTCTACGAATTTATGTTTTTGAGTATTGGTTGTGCGATATATGACACCACCCACACACACATACACGAGTATGATATCACCCAGAACGCTGTACAATGATTGAATCACAATTTTGATATGATGGTCTCGGGATTGAAGGTGTATATGTAGTCGGTTCGAATCCCTGTTGCA
Organism: Amblyomma americanum; assembly: GCF_052857255.1. Lineage (NCBI taxonomy): Eukaryota > Metazoa > Arthropoda > Arachnida > Ixodida > Ixodidae > Amblyomma > Amblyomma americanum. The sequence continues at coordinate 3,351,888 of NC_135507.1, read as the reverse complement.
AGCTAGCCACCAACTTGACTAGCACACCTAAGCCATATGCAACGAGAAATAGTATGACACCACCCGAAATGCTGTAGGACTAACAGTTATGTCACAATTTTGGCATGAATGTCGGGAACACTGGTGCCACAAGGAGGTTGTTGGCCAGTGGCGAGTACACATAGACAAACATCATGTATAGGATTGTCTGAAATGGCAGTGCTCAGCTTGCTACGTGCATCATACAGCTACTTGATGACGTCGTCCTATTTTTCTTGCCATCGCTTTGATTTTCTGTACCATCTATGAGTACACACACACGCCGCCTGCTTTTCTTGCAATGGGACTAGTAATGCTTTCGCATTAAAAGTGACAGGAAAAACGAGAAGTAGCCCACACAATCCAAAGAGACAAACTCACTGTAGATATCCACGGGACGACCATAGTAGTCCACCGAGATGCAGTAGTCTGCGTCGATGAAGATGATCTTCTGATCCTTGTCACACACAGAGAAGTCCGAGATGTTCTCTTTGCAGTAGACGTTGGGCCGGGGGATCTGTGTGACGCCTCCACGAATCCGTGTCTCGAACGGGATGTCTCCTGACTGGTCGAATCGGAACTTGCCTGCCACTGGGCACTTGATAGAAACTGGCTCCCTCGCTGAAAAGGGTACCACATCCTGGGTGTCTATTTGCTACCCGATGCTCTAGATGCTCAAACTGAATGCAAAGCAAGCTGCACCATGCTATAATGCTGATATGATAGCATAATGATGACATAGGACATCACCAAAAGCATTTGATCAGAGATCGTGGGGTCTGAAAAGCAGGTTTTCAAGGCAAGAGAAAAGAGGGTTTTCAAAGTGTTATACAGTAAACTCTCATAAATTCCAATTTCAACGGACCAGAGATTTTTGTTTGAATTATCAGAAATTTGAATTATAAGAAGTTCACCTTAATATGATTCAAAACTAAATGCGATTTGCTTTATGGATACCTATTCCTACAAATAATATTTCAGATCTATATCCCTACGCAAATGTAGCTAAAAGCTTTGGTACAACATAAAATAAGGTTGAAAGGCAGCAATATAAAATATGGGTGAATTAAAGAAAAACTAGCGCTAGTTTTTCTCTAATTCAAGTATGCACCAACTAGCCCAAAAAGAGGTGTTAATATGGGTGAAAGGCAGCAATATGTTTACTTAATTGTGGTTCAAAAAGTTATCAATAATGCATTGCTTTCCAAATAGAGCAAAACCACATTAAGACCCCAAGGGACTGGAAAGAAAGTCCAAATTATTCGAAGGTGGAATAGTTGAATGGTCACACTCAATGGGACCACAGCACATTTAATTGTTTAAAAAAAAAAGGTAATGGTCGTCTACTTTTAAATGAAAACTGTGTGGTAGTGACGATTTTCTAAAATTTTGTCATGGTGTACTGCACACCCAATATCAAAGCAGAACTGCCCCAAAATAGCAAGGCCTTCTGCGGCCTCCTTCACAGGTGTGACTCAGTAGCAGAGGAGTCTCCTCACAGTGGCAGTGTCCATGTAAGGAGGCTTTACCACTCAAAAAGCAGCTCATGATGAGTGCGCATTATCGACGTACAGGACCATGCGAACATAACGAGGGGGGAGCACATTTGCACAGGAATGGTGAGACACCTTCTAGGAAAAAAAAAAAGGCCAGTGATGTACTAATTAGCTTCCGAACTGGCGCACAGATGGGCTTGGCTCGCTGAAGCGTGGCTGACAGCCTCAATCGTCGAGGGCTGGTGGCGTAGCTCAGAAAATGAAATTACGTGGAGATGCAGAGAATCCAATCGACACAGGCACCTTCGGACCGTGTGTTAACTAAATGGTTGGAGAGGCTGAATTTTCAGCTCATGCGGTGTCATAGACCTGACATATCCAACCATGGTCAACGCTCCATCACTCGACATGTGCGTTGGAGCAAGACAAAAAGTTTGAATTCACCAAATTTTAGAGAAATCGTGGTATAAACTAAGCGGCTTTAAAATGCATTGAAATTATAGCCAGAGAACCAAAATTTTTAAATTTGTTTGAATTAAAAGAGACGTGGGTTGTCTTGAAATGAAAATTTTTTTATCAGGGATGTGATGAAATTAGGCATGGGCATGTATGTCTCCCTCCTGTTTTCAAAAATATAATTAGTTTCAGTATATCTCTGTTTTCATACTATGAGAAAATAACTGAATTCTAATTAGCTAATTTCTCACGTGACCTTAACACATTTTCCATCAACCTTTTTTCGTTCCGACTGAAATGGAGCAGCAGCCAAAGACCTGCCATGCAGAGCTCAGCTATTTATATTCCTATTGGATATATCATCGCATAAGTATCTTCAATAATGTCGAAGCTCCATATTTACCAAATACAATTAGGTGACATCATTTTTCAGAAAATTTGATATGTTCGACTGAGCTACCAAAAAATAGCATAGCTGCATAGTCCAGTTCTTTCTCAATTCAATGGCATAGGATTAATTGATATTGCACTATGAAAACAACGAAAACTTCCGTTAAGCAAGTCATGGGACAAAAAAACGCAAAGCTGAGAAAATGGCATTTGAAATGTGCGCTAGCCATACGAAGGTCATTTAGAGGCCTCAGAAAATGGTGAAATGCAGATGTTACAAGATGATCTCTCAATAGTGAGTAAAACCAGTAGGTAGGGACGGGATCCAGCTTTTGAATAAGACCAAGATGGCAGCCATCAGGGACGCGGTTGCAGGAACTGAACGGCGCGAAGTGCTGGCGCATTTTACTCCAAACTCGATATTTCGGCCCTTTCGAGGCGTCAAATATATTGATTTTTTATGAGTTAGGGATTGAATGTGACCCTGAAACCTTGCAGGTAGGTACTCCATAGTATATTGAGTACGAATAAGCCATTTTTGAAGAAACGAAATTTTCACAATTTTTTCCCCCTTAAACAAAAGTATGAATTATCAGAGTTTGATTTATCACGAGTCTACTGTACTTGTAAACTTTGAGAGCCCCCTTCTAATGTTGTACCCCACAACTGTAACTGCAACGATAATTACGCCTGATCTAGGGCTAACAAAGATTCTGGTGACTGTTAGCTACTTGAGTCTGCATTTAATTCTGGGCTGCTGCCAGTAATGTCATCTTGCCACGATGACCATGATACACTAACTTAAGCCGACGAAAAAGCAGGTTGTATAAAAAAAAAAAAACAGATATCATGGTTGATAGCCAAACTAAATGTTACTGTTGGTAAATAGATCGGAAGTATCAACTCACAGATAAAGATGTCATATCGCCACTGCTGGTAATCGGGGAACATGGTCCATGAACATACAGTTGAGAATTCATCCGTGATCATTTCTTTGCCTGTTGCGAGAAAGAAAATGAGAGGAAAACGGAAAATGCATGCACAGTAAGTTGCATTTATTGAAAAAGAACAGAACTTCACACAGAGGATGAAAGCTACAGGTAGAGCCATACTAACACATAATGAATGAAATATGATTAGAGAACTGACAACACTCATTCACAGGTCAAACTCAAGTGATGAAATGTGCACGGGCTATAGTAAGCTAACACCACTGGAGAAGTCAGTTACACTTTGCTTCACTAGTATTTATAATAATAATAATAATAATAATAATAATAATAATAATAATAATAATAATAATAATAATAATAATAATAATAATAATAATAATAATAATCCACATTCAAGAATGGTAACACTGCCAACACAGCCATCAATGATGGCATGGTGAGACAAGCTAACTTGAAACCTTCAAAATAAGCTGCAGGGAAAAAAAGAACAGCATAGCTTTAATTTCTTTCCTAATATGGTGTGTGTTTGTTTGCTTGTTTATGGGGTTTAACGTCCCAAAGTGGCTCAAGCTATGAGTGATGCCGTAGTGGAGGGCTCCGAATAAATTTGACCACCTGGAGCTCTTTAACATGCACTGACATTGCACAGTATATGGGCCCCAATCATTTCGCCTCCATCGAAATGTGCCTGCCGCCACGGCTAACTATGGTGTGTGCATTCCACTACCATTGCTGTACAGATTTTCATGCATACAGTGTGTGATCATAGCGTGCATTACCTTTACGGTAGCGAATGACGCTGTGGTGACGTGGCACGAAGTTAAAGCAGACATAGTCCCTCTGGCTGGAAAGATTAAAGAAAACATTGCTTTACAGTCCCAGCACTGTGATGTCAAGGTTATTGCTACAAGCACTGGTAAAAAACACAGTAAACTCTCGTTAACTCAGTCCTGCACATCTTAAAACATTTGCGCTACAAAGTTCAGTCAGATCGAAGGCTTAAGTTTTTACAATGCACAACCAATGTACTAAATATTCCGGCACTTAATTCCCTTATTTCAAAGCTCCATTTATCTCGAAATTGTTTTCCATTCTTGCGACCTTGAGTTAACACAAGTTTACTGCAGATTTTAAGCACCTTCATAATCCCTTGTGCCTCAAGGGGGAATATACTTCTTAATGTATATCCATGAAATTTTTTTAGCAAGTTAAAAATTATTTTAGGACTACCCTGAGAAAATTTCACTGTTATATCTACAGCAGATTGTTTTCTAAAATATATTTTCTTCTCAACCTTGCGAAAAGACCGCAGAGTTAAGAATATGTGGCAGAAGCCTGGTTTGACATTCACTGTGTTCCTACTGACGTCCTACAGGTCAAAATATTCTCAGAATATTTTTTTTCTCAAAGCACTTTTGAATTTTCACAACGCAGTGTCCATTGACATACCTAGAGTGAGAAGAAAATTTCACACAAGAAATTCAAATTCACAAATTTGAAAAACGAAGTATGTCTTGACCAGCATTATGGCCTCAGGAGTGCAACAAAACAAACAGCGTCAAAGCAGATACAACAGCCATAAAGAAGTCTGTTGCGCAAGGTGAGTATCTAGGCGGAAAACCTCAATAAAAAAAATGGCCATTGTTCAAGTGTTTCGCTGTACTGCACAGCCACCGCAGTTCAGAAAACCATTTCTTTAGTGTAATTCCCGGTTAATTTCAGCACTGAAACTTCAAGGCAGTATAAAAAAACAAGGCACACAAGTTATACAACAATTTTCAAAAAGTGAACATAACGGGCATTTTTTTAGACTTCAGAGCCACGTCTCCTCCTAAATGCAGTTTGCGAATGTGTGTGTGCTTCTTTCTCGTGCATGTTAGCTTACATTGCACAAATGATTCACTTTAGCATTGTATTTACTTAAACAGTCAGTATCTATGAGGCTGATCATTTGAACCAATCTTGACAGTGCAAATGCAGTTCAGTTTGAATAAAAGCCGGAGTCCACGCCTCAGATTTGTGTTCCCACGCTTTGCCAGTTTACCCACAAGGTGAAAGAAAAAAAAAGAAACTTATTTTATATAAACTAGTTGCTAATAAAAGCGACCCTGAGTCCAGGGTCCTTGTCCCATGGTTTTTAGCCTGGGCAGAGTTGTAATGCTTGCTTTGCGTGTTAAACTAAAGCAAGCTGGTCCAAAAGTTGACTAGAGTTAGCCATGCAGGTCTGAACGCAGGCAGAAATTTTCTCCCACTGATTTTTTAAAATTACAGCTTCTTTAATTCTAGACAATCCCATCAAATATATGAGGAAGGCAGCTCATTGAAAAATTTACGTGGTGAGGGTTGGCTCTGTGGTGGAATCATACACTGAGACCTTCCGACAAATTAGCCTGAGTTGTAAGTGATAATGGCCCGAGCATCTCAAAACATGCCAAAATGTACTTCGATGCAGTAGCCTCCATTTTAGATAAGTGGCAATGGTAATGCAACAAAAGAAAAATAAACACAGTGAACTCCTCAGCACTTTTACCTCATCCTTCTCAGGGAGAGACAGCTTTAGGTACGTGAGTGCATGCATGGTGTGTGTGAAGCCTGTACCCCCCCTCCCCCACCTACCACTCCCAAAAGTCCCTAGCAGACCGGGGCACCAACCAGTAAAAACGCACCTCCACCTACGAGGCTTTCCTCTCCAGAACCTCCACCCAACCGCCTACCCCCATCCACCAGAAGCCCACACAGCAGCGGAATGAAGAGACAGTGAAATGAGACCCACCGTTCTGCTTTGCATGTGTAACTCATTGATCATGCTTTGCACTTCATCCCCTTCGTGACTTGTCAAGGCAATGTATTCAGTGAATCACAGATAATATACACCAATAATTAATACTCACCAGCCGTGAATTCCATGTCGTGCCATGAGGTATCGGTTCTGCCGGGCTTCAATGCAGACATAGATTTGCTCTTTTATCCGACCAGTGTCGGGCTTCCAGGTCTCAACTATGTGCGTCTTGTTGATGATGACCAGCGAGTCAAAGTTGGCCGTATTAAGCCAAGTACCAGTGAAGTTGTCGGGCAGTGTACAGCTAGGCTGCACTATCTCGGTTTTAACTGAAACAGAAACCAATACAGCGAGAAAAACAGCCGTCATTTTGAGCGAGTGATGAGCTCAAAAGAAAAGAAAGAAGACTGTGGTCTTGTCAAAAGAACATTGTGACAGAAAGCTATGATTTTTCTAAATCAAAGCCAACAATGAATTTTTCACACAGTCAGAGGCACAAAAAAGTATGGCAACTACAGAACATCCAAGTCCAGACAAATGCGGGCCGATCAGCTAGCTATGCTAGTTATTCGTGCAATGCCAATAAGAGCACTTCATGCAAAGGTGTGATGTTTAAACCGCAAAATTTGCAGAGAAATGTGGACAAAAAAAAAAGAACATTTAACTTGCATACCGAAAATATACTATGCAATTCTATGCACGAGCAGCCGACATGTTTCAGGATAACATAAGATTACTGGTGAACACACAGGGGTGAATAAATAAAAGGAAGAGGTATTTTTCACTCCGTCTTTCACATTTTTCACTTAATGCTAACATTAGGAGAGGACATGGCAGCACAAACAAGTAGGAAATTAACCCAACAGGTAGCAAATATGTCAGGTATAACATTCAAGTGCATATACAGTCAAACCTCATTATAACGAAACAGTTTATAATAAAATAATGAGTATAATGAAAGAATGATGATTCCCCTTGGAAGCTCAGTTAGCAAGGGCTATAAGGAAGTGATGGTTGGGTCCCTTCAACTTCGTTATAATGAGGTTCACTTGCACTTCGATGAACCAGAGAACTAACCTTGTTCCAGGCGGTAACGTTCGGGTGACTCTTGCGGTGTTTTCAGCGAGGCGCACTCTGGTTCTATGGACACACCGAGGAAGATGTCGTCATCTCTGTTTGCCAACTGCAAGCAAGGCAGTGCGATAGAATGTGATTGGTGGTGTTCAGATGTACACAGTGCTCTCTGCAGTTGAAGTCAAAACTGGTTGCAATATATGGCACCACAATTATTTTACTGCAAAAGCAGTGCTGCTGTACCCCCCCCCCCCAGGAATCTGATGTCTGTTGAAGTGAAGCCTGGCAACTGCAACAAAGTGACATCCTGCCGCTGCTCATAGTCACAACCAAACTGACGTCTGCTTCCAGCATTTCGACCAATCAGGTGTGGCTGAAATGATGGGTTCAAAAATGACAAAACTTGAAATATGGGCCCCGGTCACCTTCACTATACACTAAATGGCCTGCCAATCACAACCATCTCCAGCTGATTCAAAGTTTCCGTGTCAGAATTTTTCATTTCAACTCCAAGTCTGAATTTGAAGCCTAGATAAGCTAACATTATATTAGGCGCACTTCGAAATTAAAAATGACAAATTACACACAATCATGACCCAGACCAGATGATACAATAACACAATTCCAGACTACTGCACTCGACTTCACTTCCAGCTGACATGTTTGAAGTCACAGAAAGAAACAAGGAGATCAATGAGGATTCAATGACGCTGATTTGAAAAGAAACCTTTCCTAATTTCTTCCCACAGGCCATCACAAACAAACAAAACTTCATACACCTGGGCATAAGCTTCAAAATAGGATACTTGGGCGACAAAAAAAATGTTGTAGGAGAAGTAAATAGCAAGGAAAGTGCTCATTATCCTCAAAAAATGCCTGCTTTTTCTGTACATGCAAGTGGTACCAACCAAAATAGAAACGACCGGTAAAAAACAAGAACTCAAAAATTTCGAATACTTACAAAGCAGCGATACTTAGCATCAATCCGGCTCTCACGGGTGTTCATGACTGCAAAGTAATGGTCCTTGCCAATATACCAGTCCCCAAGGCATTTGTACTGAACCTCTGAAAAATGGAAATAAAGAACAGTGGTTGACTCCCACAACCACATTCAGCACAATCCAAGGCTGCACTTGGCAACATTCGAACCTCATAAACTGAATGCTTAGAAAAATCTGCATGAATTGCTCTGAAAATTGCTCTAAAAGTGTAGAATAGATTTTAAATATATTGGTTTGATTAAGTACAGAATCTAGATGTCTTGCTCTCAAAATGTAAAAATGCATGTTTTACATTTGTTACATAGAAAGCATAGCGCGGTAACTACAGAGGACGAGGTGAGGACAGGACAGGCGCTAAGCAAGGACAAGAGGGCAGGACAGTGCTTGTCCTGTCCTGTAGTTACCATGCTATGCTTTTTGTGTAACAAACCAACATACAACGCACCAACAAACCTAAACATATTCCCTCCTGTTTTATATTCAGGCATGAAATCCCTTACTGGCTTGGTTTTAAAAGCACTGTTGCAGAGTGAATACAACATTGGAAGGAAATTGATTGAATCCAATGCAAATCACTGATTTTATTATAAACACTGTAGAAAAGATTTTATCCAGAATTTTTCAATCAGTGGATACACCCAGTTTTGCATATCCGGATGCTGGAAACCACGATCAGTGACAGCAATAGCGACTGTACGCAGGCAAAAGTAATGAACCAAATATTAGCAATACAGTGCCAGCCACTGGACAGTAAATAGACAGTTCTAGTGTTGCGTAGCGTGGATTTGAGTCTCCATACTGAAAGCTGTTAATGCATTGCCCAGCAAGCAGGTGGCAGTTTCTACAGCCAGCACCTCCCTTTTTCTTTCCTTCTAGTTATTTCAAAGGATACCACCTCATCATCATCATCAAAATAAGGTTCACTCTACCTCCCTCCTCGGTCTCCTGCATGCCCTCACACTGCTTGTAGTTGATGGTGAACTGCTGGTTGACAATGAAGAACTGTGTGCCGGGCATCTGGCAGGCTGTGATGTTGGCATCTGGATGCTTGCACTCGCCCGTGAACTTGAACGTGTTTTGGTATGCAAACTTCCACACCCCTTCCAGGCTCGAGCGGCAGTTCTTTGCTGTGGGGTTGGTCGCTGGGCGTGCAATGCAACACACAGAAAGGAACTTATTATGTACAGCCATTACTCAACAGGCAGCACATTTGTCACAACTTGGCACGTGCGAATATTCAGCAATTTCAAATATTCAGTCAAGTAGTAAGGTATTCAATATTTGATTCGATCCGAATGTTTGGTGTTCAAAATTTTGAAGTATTTATCTCAAGAGAATAACATTTCTAGAACGCTTGCTTCGTGTGGTTCCGGTTCCATGCATCTCATCTGACATGGCACCGCAATGCACTCCACAGACAATTCCTAGGTGTATGCGCAGTGTGACTGCACACTCGTGTGCGCCAGAGCCTTATATAATCGGTGCTACCTGCGGTGCAAACACGGTGGGACCAGCATGGTGGCATGCGTCAGCTGGAGGACGCATGGTTCTCCGCATTAAATTCATTAATCAAGCTTGACCGTGCAAGCGCAAGAAGGAGCTAACACAAGGCACATGGAGATGGGTACCACTTTCAAACGCCTGACGTGGGATGGCGCTGGGTGCACAGGTGTGCGGTTCATGTGCGTAGCAGTTGTCCATGAAGTAACTGCTTAAAAGCAAAAGCTGCACAATGATACAGTCACAATTAAGACCGGCAGTTGGAGGTCCCACCTCACCAATACGTCGGCACTACATGTAGGTCAACTCTCCCCGAGTTTACGATGGCAAATTTTGGACAAAGTCGAAACAGCTTCAAACAAAGCTTCAATGCACTCTTTTTTTTCATATAATGGTCAAGTGTGTTAGAAAAGTACATGACTTTAAGTACTTATTGTGCTTTTCAACCAATACTGAAGTACTACAACACTATACTGAATAAATCAAAACAGGGACTAGACCACAAGCATGCTTTAGTGCTGTTTTTGAGTGCCAGAAGTATCAAAAATATCTGCGTTGAAATTATTCAAAGAAAATTACCATTCGCTTTGACCTACACAACCACAATTCCCACAGGCCAAATCACAACAGGTTACAGGCATCACTACATGCATGTAGCTGAACCGCTTAGCTCAGCTCCTTCACAATGCACTAAACAATGGCTCCAAAATTCATATTGATATTCTTACTATATAGTGTTTAGTGTCACAATGCGACACATGAACTACAAGGGACACAATAGTGGAGAGCTCCAGGTTAATTTCAACGACCTGGGGTTCTTGAATGTGCAATAGCATCACACAGTACACGGGCGTCTTGCATTTCCCCCCATCGAAACGCGGCCGAGACTGAGTCCGCGTCCTTGAGCCCAGCAGCTTAGAGCCTAACCACTAACCATAACAGTGGGTAGAGACTTCAAAATGTTGAGAGTAAGAGCACTACATGGAATAGCCGACTTTCTGAGCAAATTAAAACCATTCTTAGTGAGGCAGACATAGAGACACAAAAAAAGAAATAGATGATGAAGCGCTCACAGAAAAGGGTGATCAGTTCTTGTTTGACATCGAGGGAGCGACAGACAGTCTGAATGTCCGGAGATTCGCCTTCATTGAGGTTGACACAGCCAGCTGCAAAAGTGAAAATACAGACAGGAAGTTGACTGATTCAAATTTGGAGAAAGAATGCATGAACTATACACCACTAGGCAAGTACACAGCCAGTCAGAGGTTATTTATTTGTTTACGTGGCACTGCTGGCCTCCATGTGACGCTTTCGGCTGGAGTGGGTTGGACAGATAGAGGCATAGGACACAAGTCTGAACATACTGCAACATGCTACGAATACAACACAGTGACATAAATTTCAAGGGGCACTTTGAACTCTCCAAACTGCGTGAGGCAAAAGTCTTTGCGTGTGACTTTGGCTGTTACTATTGCTGCCTCTGTGAATTACCATTAAAGACGAAGCATTGGTATGATTCTTTTTATTTTTTCGACTGAACCACTCGACGCTTACTCTTGTTGATGTTGATTCTGAGCTTCTTATCTTCTGTCGGGTTTTTTCATTTTTTCGACTGAACCGCTCGACGCTTACTCTTGTTGACGCTTACTCAACAGTCATCAAACTTGGCTTCCGAGTTCATTTTTTTTCTGCTCTGTCCGATGCAACCATTATTTTTCTCCTATCTTTATTAGTTTCCGAGTTATTGCACTTTGCTGTGACGATTTCCGGTGGATGTGACGTCACACCGTTCCTGTGGCAATATCAACGTCCGCATTATCTCGGCACAATTTTTACATTTTTGGCTCTAATTAATTACCTAGTTATTGTACAATTATCAAAATTGGCTCCTAGGCTTCATTTCTCTTCCTCTATCTGATGCAATTGTTCTTTTTCTCCTCTTTTTTTAGTTTCCGAGTTATTCAAGTTAGAGAAAGCGCTACAAATGGACGGACATGATCGTGGCAGCGAGCATGAGCCTTAAAGGCTTTCACCTTAAAATGAGTTTAAAACAAAACAAGGGTAACAGAAACTGAGACTACGCTGGCACACAGAAACTAACTTAGAAATCAAACATCAACCTTTGGCATATGTGGCCTGCTTTGTTATGTCAAGAATTCCATTTCAGAAGGGAAATAAACAGCCTTGTCATCTCGATTAGAAGACATTATGCAACAACAGCACTGAATATGTATTTCTTGAAACATTGCTTATCCCGTATAGCACAACAACAAGAACACTACAATCCATATTGATAGCAGAATGACATTTGCAATCCCATTGTGGTAAGCTGAAGTACGAAGGACTGAAGGAGAGCTCAAACTTTCTGCCTTTTTTTTATTTCAGCACTCCATTTGTGTCATGCACTATCACTGTAGCTGGATGGGCAGCATGGCGTTGTCAAGTAGTCATCTGTCATTGGCTATGTTGTCTAAGACGACACTTGAGAAAAAGAAGAATCATAAATAAATCTGACGAAAACGTAAGCGCACACGAAGACAGGGACATACAAGAGACACAGGGCAAAGCGCTGAGCAACCAACTAGCCCAAGAACCAGCCTTGATGAACTTCATAAATAAAAGGAAACAAACTGAGAATGAAATGCCACCGCCAGGGTGACACTCACACTAGCAGGGGCAGCATGATGATGAGAACATAATCAAAAAAAAAGAAGAAAAAAAGATGCAGAAAAGGCCCAGAATAATGAGACATATTTGACCCAATATTTTGTACATTATACATACGGCATCAAATGTGCCCATTCACCATATAGCAGGGTAACGTCAAAAGGAAAGGAAAGGGAATGCTTAAGACACAAAGAAATGGTAGCTTCAGCAAAAGCTAGGTCAGTGCTCCATCCCCAACCGTTAAAAAAGCTACACACTGTTAACAATGAACATAAGCAACGCCACTCACTTTCTATTTTCTCCAAGACATTCAACGTCCGCACAAATATGCGCACGCAGTAGTAGCAGGCACTGAAAAGCGAAAGAGGATTTTTCAACAAGGTCATTCTTATCAAACTTTTTCCACAAGAAAGCTGGCAAAATCAATCAGATGTCCAGTCATTCACTAATGCAAATGCCTAGCTTTTACCATGAGAAAAGTACATCAGCAGGGCCCCTAATAATGAAACAAAACTGTAACGAAACAAATCGTTGCAGCCACATGCTTGAATGAGTGAATGAAGAACCAAACTTGAGAAAGCACATCAAATGTGAGAAAAAGCTTCAACGTAAGCCACAACACTAATACATACTCGAAAAGGATTAAATGGCAATGATATAAGAGGAGACAGCTCAAACCTATTAATGTTGCAGCATTAATATCAGAAATCTGCATAAAACCAAAGAACCCCATTTTTCATTTTCCTTGTAAAGCCAGCTAACAGCTGTCCCTATAGCATGGTGTATGTAAACTACAAGTTGTTGACATGCCTCCTTTACCCTCAAATAGAAATAGTTGGAAGCTTGGAAAAAAGTGCTTTCTTTGAACAGCCCATCTTATCACAATATAAAAACACTATTACTGTATTTTCCTGTGCATAAACCATGGCGGCTTCTTTCTATACATATATGCTTATTGGTTCAACGTACACAATGATGCAACCTACATGTGAATTGTTTCCAAGTATAAATTTGAACTGCCATGATGTAACCTTAGTTAACACAGTTAACACTACACTTCTCTCACAACCTTTTCAAGTGCTTTTCCAACATTTTCTATGAAATGATGAATATCAAAAACAGGAAATGTGCCTGCATGAAGAACACTCAACCAGAGTTGCTTTCAGTACTGAATAACAGTTAGCATTTCTTAGAGCCAGAGATCATTTGTGATTAAACTTTGCAACACAAATAAGATGAGATTCAAAACATAAATCATTACTGCCATTTTTTCAAACAGGTCTGATGTAAACTGCACTGAACTGCCAAAACTTTGTCAGTGCTGAACCCTGAAGCCAAAGCATTGCGGGCCAATGCTGTCAGAATTAGCACCACCCCTTGTAGAAGACTAACTGAGAACAAGATTTTACTGCACACTCTGGCCCCTTACAGTACTTGTCTTGCTCAGTATATTGAAGCTAACCACCAAACAGAAGTGGCATTCTTTATCACTTTTATGTGCAAGATTTTGCCATACAGTTTAAGTTAACAAAAAGGTTAGAGGTCTATTTTATGGCTGGAGTCTAACAAGGACTGGTCACAGAAGAAGGATTTACTTGTTTTCAAATATGATGGTGAAGTTGTCATTGTGCTGGCCTATGATGTGCAGGCAGTTGCCTCTGTTGGACATGCGATTGTCATCGATGGTGGTGTAGGTGTCGTCTCCGCGCTCCTTTGAGTACCACTCTCCCTGAAGTGTTTGAGGGAGCAGGCACCTGTTACGAGGCCCATAGTAGCCATGACCTGTGAAACAGATTACGAGGCATGATGGGGTCAGGCACACAAATAGGCAGAAAAACCAAATAAGCTTGAAGAAATTTCGCACACTTAAAGAAATGTGCACAATCCACAAATGTGCCAAATATGCTCGCATTTTTTCAGTTATACCGGAGCCTTTTAAGCTTATATGAATAAATTTTGTCATTTTTGTACTTTTTTAGAGAACTGGTACTAAAGAACTACCAATTGGAGCCAAGCATTACATTGCATTTCTTGAGATTTACATTTCATCTCATTAGTGCAGAAGCAGCCTTTTTTTTTTGGTGCAGTGCTTTTTCCAAAAAACTTCCCAAAGGCAGACAAGTTGAACAAAAATATAGTTTTAAGCACTCCAACTCCACTCGTACCAACGTGAATTGGTGTTAACAACGCATGCTGTTGAAAGGTAATACATTCCTCATTATAATGAATTAAAAATTGTTTTTCTAGTGCAAACAAACCACATGTGCCTTCAGCACATATGGGCCTGAACCATTTGCACATGAGGCAAACTATGTCCATCGTTTTCCAACATATCAAGTAACCAACACCAAATTACAACAAATAAACCAGAATCACTGAGTATGTTCATAATGCAGTAATGAAATACAAACCTATTGAAAGCAAAACAGCTCATTTCATAGCATAAACTGACATTTATGAATCACGAAGTCTGTTATGAATAGGCATTTCCATAATTTGGCAAAAAGCTGGCCAGGACCGCAAACACAAATTTGCCCGGCTACAAAGGTGTTTCCCTGACGGCCTATGCACGTAAACTGCCAGAACATTTCATGCTCAAGCATATCATTGTTTTCCTCAAGTCCAACAATACCATGAGTAATTCCCAGCATGGCCTCCGTCGTGGATTCAGCACCACCTGCACACAACTACCTGAACTCTCTCATGACATCTCTCGTTCTCATGATATGAGTTAGCAGGTTGCCTGCATATGTATAGGCTTATCAAAGGCATTTGACACTGTCCCTCAGTGCAGACTCTTGCAAAAGCTTAACTCTGTACTAGAAAACATTACTCTTATTAACTGGATAGCAAGTGTACTTCCCCAACATTCATAACATGCATATTTCAACTAAACTAGATAATTGGTCATTGATGTTACTTTAGGCATCCCACTGGATTCCATACTGGGTCCACTTCTGTTGTCATACAGCAATGACCTACAGCAATGACCTACAATATATGACTGCATGCTGGCGATCATGTGCATTATTATACAAATAAATCATCCTCGGATCACGACCTTCTCAGCAAGTTTTTCTCAAGCTTCCTTAAAGTGATGCACTATATGGCAAATGAGCGTTCATTTCTTCTACACAGTTTTCATTTAATTCTCTAGGCGCACATTTAATTCCTTGTTCACACATTTGTTCAAAGACAGTTACCTAAAAGGGTTCTGGAGTACAATACCTTGGCCTTACATTCGCTTAATAGGGTAGAACGTTGGGCCAGTTGGTGTAGCGACATATTTAAAAAAAACTGCGCAGAATAACACAGGACGGGAGGGAGGACGTATGTGTATGAGTGTTTCTCCCTCCCGTCCTGTGTTATTCTGCGCAAAGTTTCTTTTTTAAATATGTTTTACATTCACGGAGGATATTACTTGCATACACCACTCTGATCCGCCTGATTCTAGACTACAGCTAAGTGCTTTGGAATCCCCAATAGGTTATAGAAGTGAACAAACTGAATTCAGTTCAAGAAAAGACTGTCTACTTATATTTCACCAACATGACAGATTTTTCACTTTCTTCTCATCTGTCTAATCTGAGGCTCACTCCACGTTGCTCACGCTATTGCACTGGATGTTTAAAGTTCTTGCACACATTCACTCCCCGCTTTTTGAGTCACACGGCAGCTAAGTGTTCTAACCCATCACCATTAAGCATCTATCACAAATTAACTATTTCCCCTTTCAGCCCTCATACTGACTTGTCCAACACCTTTTTTTCGCACACCACAGAAACTTGGGAACTCCATTACTGGCCGTGCTCATGCTCTGCCTTTGACAAGAATTTTCAGATTCTGCACGTTGTAGCTGACATGGTTTTACTGAGTATTTTCTTGTAATTTCATAGTATCTTATATGGTGTTCATTATTATGATTTGTTTGTGCATTTTTTATCGTCTTACATTGCCTCACGCAAGGCTACAGTACGTGAAAATATTTAAATAAATAAATAAATAAAATTGGCTCTAATGCGGGTGATTTTACTCGTGCGTGCGCAAACAGCAGAAACTAACAAAACTGAGGAGTGTTTTCGTTAAGACGAAAAGCAAATTGAACCTTGCTTACCAGTCGCGGTGGGGAACGGGAAAGATTGACATACCATTCGCAATTAGGAGGTGAGTCACGTGTTGACACACAAGCAGCCCGCGCGAAAGACAAGATTTCATGTGCGTGTGACAAGAAAAGACCCAGAAATTATTGCTGCTACTAGAAACACATCAAGCTGACCCCAAATTTAGGTTAAAAGCCCAAATTCGCGGAAGCACCCACAGGTTTACAGCCAAACGCTTGTCATACGCACCGCAAAAAAAGCAAACGAACTCGCCAATTTACAAGCACTACGTAATGCTCTAAGCAGTTTTCCTCACTGTAAGATGGCGAACAGCAAAAATGCGCTGGAACATGAAGTTACGTTTCCAGTGTCACTACTTTGACGGAAGCTCCAAATCGGAAGTAAACATAGCTCGGCAAGAGTACAGCAGAGCAACCGTTTCCAATCGCAACAAGCGGGCTTTAATGCGTGCAGTCTGCAGATAGTTGTCCTCAGTTCAAAGTGACAAAATGAGCGCTTGAAGAAAAATAAATGGTGACAGCGGCTTGCTCCAAGACTCAACGGTTATCAGCTTTGGACAACGCCTTTCTGCTGTGCGACAAACGTGCGGACGTCTTTCCGTATCCGAGATAAGGACGTGCTTGCATCGGGGTAAGATAGAAAACAGATTAGATACGCTGTACTTACCAATAGATAAAAGCGAAGATAACACCACCACGACCGAGATTTTTAAACTGTAGCCCCCTTTCCAACACTGACATTCCGAGGGCGGCGCCATGTTTACCACGGCCGGGCAATGTTGCTTGCCATCCTTCCGCTACCTGGGAGAGCCACATCGGTTAGCATCAACGGGGCTAGGCTATCGCGTACCCTACGAAAGCGTGTAGGCATATCGATGCGCGGAAAATTTTTTAATCAAACGATATCCACATGAAACCGTGCCGTGTGCTGGGAAGCGTCAGAGCGAGCGATCATGGCTTGGGAGCCTGGGGCCTACCAGGGGGTTTGCTGAAAAGTTGGCGGAGCAATGTGGCGCGACTTTTAAATCACAAAGATATTCAGGTTACGTTCCAGGACACATGTCTACTTAGTTCTCACTACTCATCTCGATATCAAGCACGTAAAGTAACTGAGGCTCGGAGGGCAGTGTGGCTAAAAACCAACCTTTGTGACCGGACGCGCACAGCGCACTTAGGAAGCGTTTGTTGAAAGAGCAAGGTTCAGGTAATGCATTTAAAAGAAAGAAACAGCGCGATGAAACAAGGAGACACGAAGAAACGACACACACACGAGCGCTGACTCAAAAATGTAGTTTTATTCTGGTGGAAAGACGTTTAAACAGAAAACATGAGAGGGTGGGTAACAGGGCTGCCGCAGCGATAACTGGCAATCAGAGTGGTCCGGACACAAGATTGAAAAAAAAAAAAAATAACAGGGAACAAAAGAAAGTTATAAGCGATAGAAAAACGGTGTAAAGGGACGTGAAAAGGTGGCCAGGTAGGTAACATTAACAAAAAACAACAAACAATGAAAAATTACACAAAAGGGCGGGGAATACCTTAATACCATGAAGGGCACAGAGCAGATTATACAAGTGAATACATCAAAACGTGAGGAAGGTAAAAGCTTTAAAAACGTACCCAAAATAGGAAACTAAAAGCGTTAAAATCTTGTAAGAGGCTGCGAAGGATAAAACAGGTTAAAGGCAGTAGCAATGAGGGATCAGTGAATTATTCAGCTGTTTCTTGTGTGCCTCACACAGCTGAAGAATTCACTGACCCCCGTTGGTACTGCCTTTGTGTTGTGTCTGTTTTCGCGCCTGTAATCAAAGATGTCTAGCCCCAATAAAAGAAAATTCAAAGAAGTGATTACTTATGCCAACTAGTCCCGCGTTAGGTGCATTCCGACACAATGTCCAAATACGTCATGCCGAATTTCCTTCAGTTATAACTACTTGCATATAACCCTCGATGTCCACAGTACAGCATCGAAATAATGATTTGAAATCCTTGGATAACTCCATCTTTAATAAGTAGCCTACGGAAGAAAGAAAACTTTCACCGCAAAATTAAAAAACCAACCGTTTAGCCTTTCATTGCTTGATCGTTACAACACAACAACAACAAAAAACATTCTAATGCATTTCAGAAATTACTAAAACAGGCTAGAAGGAACCGCTATCAAAATAAGATGTTAGCAGCTGGCAACAATGCCGGGAATACTGTGACAGAAGCGTTATAAGAGCGAAACAATAACTGACCCTAACAATATTGCTTTTATATTTAGTATTTTCTTTTTTGATCCACCATAGATTCCTTCAGAGACACATGCTCATAGTCATCACCACGTTCTGCATTCGTTTTTACCCTCAAGAAGAGCGGACAACGCCACTGCGGGGTCCAACGCGCGTACCGTGCTTTGCTCCCTGTGGGACTTAGATCGCGAGGCCGGCTTGCTCGGCAGAATATAACATGCACGTATAACCCTTTTACCCCGAACAATGAAGGCAGAGTGCAGTCTTTATGAACAAAGATTTTTCCGCCTTCATTTCTCCCACCAAGTCAGATGAAGTGCGCTCAACTGTTCTTAATATAAAACTTGCAGTCTCGATAATATCGATACGCATCATATCAAGGAAATAAATGTCGTCACCGCCGACATCTTTGCACAGATTGTAGACGCCAGTTTCAAGGATGGCGTGTTCCGCCAAGAACTAAAAAAAAAGTGAAATCATCTCCATTTTCAAAAAAGGAGACAAGCATCAGTACTGGAGGTACATATCTATCCTTCCGTTGAGTGCTAAGGTCATGAGACGATAACTCGCGGCGAAATGCCGCGCAATGTCATTGCGCGATGGGTCGGCAGCCACTGAACCACTGTCGCCATCGTGTCGCTCAGTTTCCGGTTTGCAGAACATTTCGCCGATCGCCCAGAAGCAACTCGAGATGTCAGCCAATAGCAGAAGGTTTTTCGGTGCGTAACTCTTCGACCTGGTTATTTTGCGAGAGAAGTTTACTTTTCTGGCGCGGTTTCAGCAGTAGGTTGTCACGCTAGCTCCTCATACCAAAGGAAAAATGCACGTGGAAGAAGGACACAGGAAGAGACTCACTCGAGCGCTGACTAACAATTAAAATTTAATTTAGGAACAATTTAAGCCATATAAATATGCTGCAGAAAGAAGCAGAAAAATGGGGATTGCTGTGCGATCGCTAGGAATCAGTGGTCACGTCACAACGTAAAAATATTAGGAAGGAAAGCTCAAAACTGAAGCTAGAAGAGAAAATAATCGACTGTGTAAATAGACCATGACAGATGAAAAAATTTAAAACAGGTAAATACAAGTTAAAACAATAAAACACGTGGTCAAAAGGGCGGGAAAAAGCGGGAAAACCGTAGTGGCACAAAAGAGAATTAAAAAAGAACGATAAAAACAAGACCAAGAAAAGCGAGGTTGAAGGCCATTAGAGCAACAGGAGACCAGTGAAACAATCAGCAATGAATGGGTATGTGGCAAGGATTAAGCATTTGCCGTGCCACCCAGAAAGTCCAACTCCTTCCTAGATAAACACAGGGAGGTTGTGCATACACACTGGTCATTTGCATGATGAATCTCGACTGCTTTACGACTTCTCGGGATAGCCTATCTCGTCCTCTGCCCATGGTGACGCAGCGATTAAAGACGGGAGCGCAGTTCTCTTCGTTCCCAGCGCAGCTTCAATACTGCGCTGCATTTCATCATCTTATGGTGCCCGCTGCAGACTGCTTCACTGGACAGCTTCAATACTGCGCTGCACTGCATCGCCTTAACTGCCTGCTACACACTGCTTCACTAGATAGCTTCAATACTGCACTCTACTGCATCATCTTAGGTGCTCACTACACACTGCTTCACTGGACAGCTTCAATACTGCACTGCATCACCTTAGATGCTCCCTACACACTGCTTCACTAGACAGCTCCAATACTGAGCTGTGTTGCAACATTATATGGTGCTCGCTACACACTGATTCATTGGACAGCTTCAATACTGTGCTGCACTGCATCATCTTAGGTGCTCGCTACACACTGCTTCACTAGACAGCTTGAATACTGCGCTGTATTGCAACATCACATGGTGCTCGCTACAGACTGATTTGCTGGACAGCTTCAATACTGCGCTACACTGCATCATCTTAGGTGCTCGCTACACACTGATTAACAGGACAGCTTCAATACTGTGCTGCACTGCATCATCTTAGGTGCTCGCTACACACTGCTTCACCAGACAGCTTGAATACTGCGCTGTATTGCAACATCATATGGTGCTCGCTACACACTGATTCGCTGGACAGCTTCAATACTGCGCTACACTGCATCATCTTAGGTGCTCGCTACACACTGATTAACAGGACAGCTTCAATACTGTGCTGCACTGCATCATCTTAGGTGCTCGCTACACGCTGCTTCACTAGACAGCTTGAATACTGCGCTGTATTGCAACATCATACGGTGCTCGCTACACACTGATTCGCTGGACAGCTTCAATACTGCGCTACACTGCATCATCTTAGGTGCTCGCTACACACTGATTAACAGGACAGCTTCAATACAGCGCTGTATTGCAACATCATATGGTGCTCGCTACACACTGCTTCACTAGACAGCTTCAATACTACGCTGTATTGCAACATCATGTGGTGCTCGCTACACACTGCTTCAATAGACAGCTTCAATACTGTGCTGCACTGCATCCTCTTAGGTGCTGGCTACACACTGCTTCACTAGACAGCTTCAATACTACGCTGTATTGCAACATCATGTGGTGCTCGCTACACACAGATTCACTGGACCGCTTCAATACTGCGCTGTATTGCAACATCATATGGTGCTCGCTACACACTGATTAACTGGACAGCTTCAATACTATGCTGCACTGCATAATCTTAGGTGCTCGCTACACACTGCTTCACCAGACAGCTTCAATACAGCGCTGTATTGCAACATCATATGGTGCTCGCTACACACTGATTCACTGGACAGCTTCAATACTGTGCTGCACTGCGTCATCTTAGGTGCTCGCTACACACTGCTTCACTAGACAGCTTCAATACTACGCTGTACTGCAACATCATGTGGTGCTCGCTACACACTGATTCAATAGACAGCTTCAATACTGTGCTGCACTGCATCCTCTTAGGTGCTGGCTACACACTGCTTCACTAGACAGCTTCAATACTACGCTGTATTGCAACATCATGTGGTGCTCGCTACACACCGATTCACTGGACCGCTTCAATACTACGCTGTATTGCAACATCATGTGGTGCTCGCTACACACAGATTCACTGGACCGCTTCAATACTGCGCTGTATTGCAACATCATATGGTGCTCGCTACACACTGATTAACTGGACAGCTTCAATACTATGCTGCACTGCATAATCTTAGGTGCTCGCTACACACTGCTTCACTAGACAGCTTCAATACAGCGCTGTATTGCAACATCATATGGTGCTCGCTACAGACTGATTCACTGGACAGCTTCAATACTGCGCTGTATTGCAACATCATATGGTGCTCGCTACACACTGATTAGCTGGACAGCTTCAATACTATGCTGCACTGCATAATCTTAGGTGCCACACAGATTCACTCGACCGCTTCAATACTGCGCTGTATTGCAACATCATATGGTGCTCGCTACACACTGCTTCACCAGACAGCTTCAATACGGCGCTGTATTGCAACATCATATGGTGCTCGCTACACACAGATTCACTGGACCGCTTCAATACTGCGCTGTATTGCAACATCATATGGTGCTCGCTACACATTGATTAACTGGACAGCTTCAATTCTATGCTGCACTGCATAATCTTAGGTGGTCGCTACACACTGCTTCACCAGACAGCTTCAATACAGCGCGTGTATTGCAACATCATATGGTGCTCGCTACACACAGATTCACTGGACCGCTTCAATACTGCGCTGTATTGCAACATCATATGGTGCTCGCTACATACTGATTAACTGGACAGCTTCAATACTATGCTGCACTGCATAATCGTAGGTGCTCGCTACACACTGCTTCGCCAGACAGCTTCAATACAGCGCTGTATTGCAACATCATATGGTGCTCGCTACACACAGATTCACTGGACCGCTTCAATACTGCGCTGTATTGCAACATCATATGGTGCTCGCTACACACTGATTAACTGGACAGCTTCAATTCTATGCTGCACTGCATAATCTTAGGTGCTCGCTACACACTGCTTCACCAGACAGCTTCAATACAGCGCTGTATTGCAACATCATATGGTGCTCGCTACACACAGATTCACTGGACCGCTTCAATACTGCGCTGTATTGCAACATCATATGGTGCTCGCTACACACTGATTAACTGGACAGCTTCAATACTATGCTGCACTGCATAATCTTAGGTGCTCGCTACACACTGCTTCACCAGACAGCTTCAATACAGCGCTGTATTGCAACATCATATGGTGCTCGCTACACACTGCTTCACTAGACAGCTTCAATACTACGCTGTATTGCAACATCATGTGGTGCTCGCTACACACTGATTCACTGGACAGCTTCAATACTGTGCTGCACTGCATCCTCTTAGGTGCTGGCTACACACTGCTTCACTAGACAGCTTCAATACTACGCTGTATTGCAACATCATGTGGTGCTCGCTACACACTGATTCACTGGACAGCTTCAATACTGCGCTGTATTGCAACATCATGTGGTGCTCGCTACACACTGATTCACTGGACAGCTTCAATACTGCGCTGTATTGCAACATCATGTGGTGCTCGCTACACACTGCTTCAATAGACAGCTTCAATATTGCACTGTATTGCAACATCATATGGTGCTCGCTACACATTGCTTCACAAGACAGCTTCAATACTGTGCTGCACTGCAACATCTTAGGTGCTCGCTACACACTGCTTCACTAGACGGCTTCAATACTGCCTTCTATTGCTGCATCTTATGACGCTCGCTACACACTGCTTCACTGGATAGCTTCAATACTGCGTTGTATTGCAGCATTTTAAGATGCTCGATCGCTACACACTGCTTCACTGGACAGCTTCAAAACTGCGCTGCACTGCAGCATCTTAGCCGCTCGCTACAGACTGCTTTACTGCAGAACTTCAATACTGCGCTGCAGTGCAGCATCCTACGATGCTCGCTACATACTGCTACACTGCCCTGCTTCAAGTCTGTGCCGAAGTACGGCACCTTACGGTGCAGAGAGCAAACAGGAAAGAAGAAAAAAGAGGAAACATGCGGCGCAGTAACAAGCGGCGCCACGGTATTACCCGTGGCCGAAACCGCGACGCGTATTTTCTTCTCCGTTTACAAGAGAGAATCTAATAACGCAGTCTGCGTTGTGTATCTCGGCCAGATAGCCAACGAGCCGTGTGGAAAACAACGCGCTTCGTCGCATCGTAGCCGCGATGCGGATATTTTAGTAGAAGAAAGGGGAACAGAGAGAAAATACTGAAAAAGAAAAAAAACACGAGAGTATCGAGCACGCGAAGACGTACCCGCACATGCGCCTAAGCGGCCGGCCAGCATTGACGATGTTTTATCCATAAAGGCCATAAACGTCTCGAAACAAAACGTGGCGGCGTAGTCTTTTACGGCCCGCCGTAAAGCAGAGCCCGATTCCAACAGCGTGGTTCGCTTCGTCGCTGGCACCAGCTTGCCTGGCAGTCGTCGGTGTGGAGGATAAGGAATCAAAAGGAAGGTTTCTCGCTCTTTTCCCCATTCTTCTCCCTTTCTCTCTTCCTTAGTATTCGTTTATTATATGTTGCGAAAGCGGAGACGTTCTTTACGGCACTTAGTCTGTGAGGCGCGCTCAGGAGGGGTGACGAAAAGAATGCCCCAGCTGCCAGATGCGTCCTTCGTGACAAAACTGCACGTCGGTGAGGCGATGCTTCGTGCAGCATTTGTCGTCCCCGAGGACGGACGACGGATTCCTTCCTGTTACACGCTGGCTGTTTTGGGCAAAAGAGGCGAGTAGAAGTTTCAAGCCGCCGTTTGTGTCGCTCTGCATGGGTTTGGATATTGGCAACAGGAGCTGTATATGCGACATTCTCAATCATATCGGATGTGAGGGCGTTGTAGGCGCTAGCACGCTGTTACTTTTGAGCCTTGGGACTTGGAATGCGCTGAAATAAACCGCACAAGGCCTTTCATTGAGCGCGCAGAAAAGCACCAACAGCTGTGCTCAGCGTACGAACAAGCGCAAGTCCAGGAACTGATATTCAGAAACTGATCTTTCAAGATCATCGCGAGGGGACTTCACTCTGACCAAAAAATTTTCTGAAGACAATCAACTCCACTTCCTGAACTTGCGCCTGTTCATACGCTCAGAGCACATCTGTTCGTGCTACTCTCCGCGCTCAAAGTAAGTTCGCATGCCGTTTATTTCAAAATGCACACTCCAAGCAAGTAAATAGAGCAGTATAGTGCCATGAAGAACGCCCTTAACTGTTTGCTTCACTGACCTATTATTTCTCGTACCTGTATGCTATCTTGATTTCAGCTATGATTGTACAAATCTACAGTTTTATTCAAATATGTATGTATGATGTATTCTTGGGTTATTTCCGATAATGTCTGGAAACTACGCTTGTTTATATTTTGAGTACTACTCAAAGTTATTATTGTATAGTATCTGCTATTTTAAACCTCTCCATTGTTTCTCTTAACTATTGTTAATAACTATGTCGGCACTGTCTTGTAGAGGTTTTCTGGGCCATGTCAAGCTGTGATTCACAGCTTTTATCCCAGATATCCTTCCAAACTTCTGGTAAAATAAAATGAATTGAATTGAACAGGCCATCGAGGAAAGCTTCGAGGGCCAACTGCACAGGTTGCGCATAGCAGGATTCCCGGACGTCATTCTGTGTAGTGTTCGCTACAAGATTTCTGAAGATTTCCGCCGAGCAGCCACGATGACATACGAGCAAGAAGGACAAGCAAAAACAGTTACGATCCCGTACGTGCACGGAGTGAGTCGTCCTCTGAAAAAGGCCCTGGGGCGATTCGACATAAGGCTGATTTTTTTCTGCGCCTAACAATCTTCAAAAACTTTTGCAGCATTGTGAACAAAGAAGACCCGCCGCCAGAACAGGGCGGAAAGAAACACCAAAAGGCTTTCACTGAATGAGAAAAAGAAGTTGGCTACGAAAAACGATTACCACGTGGGTCGTCATACATGAGACAGACAGGGCGATGCCTCATTGATAAGGTAATAAAGCACAACTGAGATATCAAAGCTGGCCTGAGCAGGAACCAGCCTCGACACGTGGTCAGTTGAAAGTGTACTGCAAAATTTGACAAAGCAAGGTTCTTAGGAGATACAAGCACCAGCTCGTGCGCGAATCCTTCGAAGCACTTCTTCTGTAACCCTGAAAAGAAAAGAGATTAGATTTCTTGATATCTGCGAACGTGCAGAATCTTGCTGCTTGATTTTAATGTTTTTATGCGTATTTATTGCTGTTGCCCTGTTAGTTTTACGCCTAATATGACGGTTGATGGACCGAGAAGTGCGAAGTAACTGACGCAAACACACACAGAAGTTGCAAACGACGCTGCGACAAATGTGAAATCTAATGCTATTGCATTCCACTCTTAAGATGACTTAAGCGTCTCTGTAGTCGCAGAAAAAGCGGCCTAGTCGGTGTTGGCCATCAGTGAACAAAAGCGGCGCCGTCGGCAACTTAAAACACGCGGCCTTATAAACAAAGTTCTAGCTTACAAATTATTTACTTTGTAAAGACTGCGCTATGTTTTAGTGGCATAATAAAATTTTTGGATAAAAAGATAATCATAAATGGCTCAAAGACGCGCTGTTCAGTCCATATGAGGCTACTGATTCTGTTTTTAAATAGTGACAGACTAACATTTGAACAATAATTCAGAAGGAAAATTAATAATAATAATAATTGGTTTTTGGGGAAAGGAAATGGCGCAGTATTTGTCTCATATATCGTTGGACACCTGAACCGCGCCGTAAGGGAAGGGACAAGGGAGGGAGTGAAAGAAGAAGGGAAGAAGGAGGTGCCGTAGTGGAGGGCTCCGGAATAATTTCGACCACCTGGGGATCTTTAACGTGCACTGACATCGCACAGCACACGGGCGCCTTAGCGTTATTCCTCCATAAAAACGCAGTCGCCGCGGAAAATTGCGCGATTAATATTCTTGTTTGCCATTTACAAAACGGAACAAAATCTTCAGAAAAGCACTTATGTAAAGTATGTAAAGTAAATCAATTTCGGTGAAAAGGAAATTCGGGTAATCAGTTGGAATCGAACCCATAAACGTCGGTTTGCTGATCAGACACGCCACCAAGGAACGGTCGGTCGACATGGTTAAAAGTAGACTTTGTGTCTTGGGGTTTATCAGGTGATCTAGTATGCTTACTGACGTATGTTCATGAGTGCGTGTAATTAGAAAGAGGTACAAATTAAAATATAAGTGTAAAATATGCATTAACGCTGTCTCGTCATACCCTCCAGGCGGAGCTCAAGTGTACTCCTAATCTTCTCTAAGTGTCCAGGCTTTCTGCGTATAAAAGCCGAATGGAATATTTGCCTTCAATACTAATTTGCCTTCAATAAATTTTGAACACGCTCTAATCAGTATACTTCAACCTTGATGCTTGTTTCGCTCTTCTTTTCTACATTTTTGCATTCCATGAGTAGGGATGTTTATCCCACTGTTGTTGAAACTTGATTCATTCATGCGTGAGTTTCCTCGTTTTGGCAAGTCGTCGAATTATCGTGGGACGTAATTTTTTGTCTGCCTCGCCTTTGATCAGAGCACACGTTTGCTGTATGGATACCCCAGCACTGCAGCATGTGCGCTGCAATGCATCTTCCCAACTGCTTGCTCTCATTGGACCCCAGTGTGCACTGAATAGATAAATACAATAAATTTTTATTTATTTAATGAAAATTTAATCAGTTGTGCTCAGAGTCTTTAAATCTTTGCCGAGCATCTGCTATACACCAAGCCCACTGATTAAAATATCCGTACCCAGCGGCCGATGGTGCAACTGAAAAAGCGGGCTGCCGATTGTTTGCTGATAGTGCACTGTCTGCACATAAACATGTGCTTCCTTCGATGAGGTCTGCGTTAGCCGAGCCGGACTTGCGCACCCAGCACTGACCCCACAGTGCTCCCGCCAGGTGAACACGTGCACCAATAATACAGCGTCAATATCTAGGCTTGCGCCACTTCGCAGCTTTGTACCGGATCTCGTCCTGGCCCGCCGCCAGTAGTGTCCGTTGTTGGTTTAGTGCCGCAGCGCAAACATGGGGTCGACGATCGCGTGGCACGTTGTCACCCGCTTGCATAAACAGTGGCGAACCGGCCGCGCTTTGGCTTGCCGCCTGCCGGTCGGGTTCGGAAGCGGGATTGCTGCGTAAGTAAAAAAAAAAAAATGCGCCTTGGAAATCCCGAGATATGACGATGGGTTGTGCTCTACTTGCCGACGCAGAGCGGAAATAATTGAAAACATACACTTGCGTTCTTTGTTAGCAGGGGAGTGCAATGAGTACAGGAGTCTGTGCTAACCTTCTGCAGCTCTATCATGCCGCTGTCAAGAATGCTTGCACAAGAAAAACCGCAAATTCAGCGAATCACCGCGTCACAATGCGTTGAAACTTGTTTAAAAATAGTATGAGAACTTCGGGGACATTAAGTTTCCTCTGTGTGTGTTTGCCTCAGTTTCTTTGCAATTTTCGGTCCATAAACCGCCTTATTCGGACAGCCATGGCTGCAGAAGAAGGTATCAGTTATGCAGCGAGAGTGGCGAAGTTTGCCCATATCGTATTTTTTATTTATTAATTCTATTCTCTATCGAGTTTATTTTGTAGAAACCAGCTTGCTCACAACCCAATGGGCAGATGGTGACTTCATTCGATGAGCCATTAATTTTCTAATAAGGGAGTAATTACTCATTGGCATCCACCCAAGCGCAGCCATACGGCTACAAAGGAAAGCTATACAGCTTCCACAGAAACTTCTAAATGAAAGAAAAATTCGTCCCGGTCCGGGGTTCGGACCCGGGACCACCACTTCACCGGAGCAGCCGCTCTAAACCTGAGCCAAACGGGGCGGCTAGCATAGGGTACGGCGATGGCGAATTGGTCAATAATTCTAAGTCATCATCATCATCACCCTGACTACGCGGGGCAAAGGCGTCTCCCACGTCTCTCCAATTAACCCTGCCCTTTGCCAGCTGCGGCTGCCGGTTGCTGTTCATGCCCTCTAGTCGGCATTCGAACCAGCACAGGGCACCTCACACATTGCTGGCAATTTTTAACGAGCGAAATGTATGAGATTTTCGATGGTAATTTCCGCAGGCAGCTTTTAACCCGACATCCCACCGCACGTTTGATCTCGCGGCGAACTGTCGCATGCAGATATCCCCCGTCGTGTTGCGGGTATTGTGTAGCAAGCCGTTCGACGCGAATTCCTCTGCTGTTGCGAAACCAGTCGTCCATTTTTTTTTCTCTTCTCTGCTGGCAAGTTTGATCAAACATAAAGGTTAAACGCGGAACAAATAAAAAAGCAAACAAGTAGTAACAAATCCCGATACCTGCGTTGTAGTTGAAACATGGACAATGCGGGCTTCACTTGAAATGCAATAATTCGACAAAAGCTTGGGGGCGGGGAAAGCCTTTATCCTTTCGGCCGTCCCATACATCTCTGCTATGTGCCTCTGCGAGCTTTCAGAATCTAAGGCACGTACAGTCTATTTTAAGCAACTGCTTGGGTATGACCTTAAACTGAAGGATCACATATGGCAATCCCCTTTTCATATCTTTTGTAAAGAGAGGGCCACAAACGCTGAGAAAAAAAAAGAAGGTTTGGGACATTTTAGAAAACTGTAATCTTCCGGCACTTATTTCTCAGGAATGATCTGTAACATCCTCTGGTTAGGTTATCACTATGAGTGGATTTCAACCTCAGATGGAAATTTCCCCTCGACCGGCATCGAGATTTTTCTCTTCACGCACAGCATAGAAAGACCGGGTTAAACTTGTCACCAAATCTTTCATTTCAGCAGCGTGTCGTGTTGGTCCTTGTTTGATAAAAAAGCTGCAGCGCTTTATCCCTCGTGCTATTCCGCTCCGATTCTGCGCCTTTCGTCTCGTGCTACGCTTCAGTTTGTTTATCACTCTCCCCTCCGGCTGACCCAACTCTGAAGCATCAGGAGCTGTCGCTCACACAGTGTATTCTTGCCTCGTGTCGACCACCGGCAATTCTGAGCAGAGCATTACGGGAGACATGACTTGGTTGCTTAGGTGCTCGGACAACAAAGGCTGTGCTTTCCCGAGTAGTTACGTAACATCGCGATTGTCGTTCCGAAGTGCTGAGAAGCAACGAAAACGATAAGGATCAAAAAGTGATTGTGAGCCGGAGTGATGCAGTTCACCGATCACTCACTCTCTTCACTCTCTCTTCTTCTTTATCTCTATCTCGTGTCTGCTTTCTTTGATGTGGTCAATACTTGACTCTAAAGTTGCTATCCAGAAGTATGGTTCATGCTTTATAGCGTTTAACGTCCCACAGCGACTCAGGCTATGCGGGACGCCGTAGTGGAGGGCACCACGTAATTTCGACCACCAGGGGTTCTTTCACGTGCACTGACATCGCACAATACACGGGCCTCTAGCATTTCGCTTTCATCGAAATGCGACTGCCACAGGCGAGATCGAACTCGCGTCTTTCAGACTAGCAGCCGAGCACCATAAACACTGGGCCACAGCGGTGACACTTATATAGTGTGGTCGGTAACCATCTGCAATAATAAAAATGGCCTAATCTCTCCACAATGCGACGTCGAGGGCTGCTTCCGGGTGCTTGCAGCATTTCTCGGCACACTGGGTCACACCGTTTAGCATCAGAACTTCAAGTTCATTTAATGTATATAAGAACTCGTTACTCTCATGTCATAGTTGTCGAAACATTATACTCGATGACCATTTGCCTTAGTTAAAACTTGTGAATGGGCTCTCCGCAATACGACACACATGAATCCTGCCGACTCGCTATGACTTCTCGCTAAGAAACTGGGCTGGCGTCGACTAAAATTAAAGAATCTGGCCAGTGTTTACCACTGGACACTGTAAAAGCGTGAACCTATAAATTGCAGTCGCTCGTTTTGCATATTTAATTATTTTTAATTGTAGATCGAGGCGAGCGCGGCTATTGAAGTCTTTCTTGGGATGGCGTTGCGCACACAAGACGTACACAGGAAAGAGCAGAAGATGACAGATAGAGCGCGAACTATCGACTGAATTTATTGTTTTCGCAACAGCACATATATGCAGTATTCACGCGTGCAAAAGAAGGGGGAGAGGAAAGAGAAAAGAAGGGAATGACAAGTCAAGCCAGCAATGGTCAGCAAAAACAACGGAGAAAATTCTTTTCCTATCATACAAGGTGACCGAGGTATCGCTAACACAATTATCGCCTTTTTCTTTGATGTGGAATGCTTCTAAAAGTTCGCGGGCTATTTTGTTTTTACTCTTGCCCAGAATCTTGATGTCTTTGAGCAGCGGCTCACAACCATGGCATGAAATGCAATGAGCGGGCAAGTTCACCCCTTCTATGCTTTGTATAGAAAGAGCATGCTCCCCTGCGCGTTCATTGATGCAGCGTCCAGTTTGGCCGACGTACACGCGTCCACACTCGAGCACGATTTGATAGACCACGCCCGTGACACATTTCACGAACTCAATAGCATGTTTATTTGTGCATGTGCTTGGTGGGGCTCCTTCCTCGGTGATCCTTGGGCATAACCCAGCGAGCTTTTTTGGGGCCGAAAAACCCACCGGAACACCACGACTGTTTGCCACTTTTTTTTTTTTAAATTGTGGGCGACTTTGTGCATGTAAGGAACCACCGTCGGCTTTGTACTCTGCAAGTGCTGAAGGTCACAGCTGCGCTTGCCTTTCTTTATCTTCTGGAGAAGGTTCTCGGCTACCGCTTTGATGAGCGAGCAGAGGAATCCGGTTGAAAGCAGCCTGGTGATCTGATTACGAAAGCTGCAATGCATTTCATGCTGGCATGATTTGGTTAAAGCTGGTTCCAGGCACGAGTTTGCAATTCCTTTTTTCACAACCTTTGAATGTGCAGAATAAAATGGAAGTAGTGCTTTCTGTGCTCGAGGAGCATATTTCCAGCAGACATGATGCCAGCCAAACTGCAAGTTGGTGCCTAAAAACTGCAATGAACCGTTGGTTGGGAGTTCGTGCGTGAAATTCAAACCTTGGCCATATTGTCTAAAAAGAGTTAAAACACTGCTAACTGAATGAGTGCAGGTCAGTTTTCTGTTTAGAAAAAACAATTAAAAAATCGTCAACATATCTAAAACACCGTGG
The DNA here is from genome assembly GCF_052857255.1 of Amblyomma americanum. NCBI lineage: Eukaryota > Metazoa > Arthropoda > Arachnida > Ixodida > Ixodidae > Amblyomma > Amblyomma americanum. Next base: position 3,320,047 of record NC_135507.1, on the reverse strand, counting down.
TTAGTAAGTTCTAGATTCAGAGAAGAGTCAATAGCAGCTAAAAATATTTCGCAGAGGATCGGGGCGACACAGGAGCCAATGCAAATGTCTTGTCTTTGAATGTAAAAACTGTCTTTAAGATAGATAAATGTGGCTTGCAAAATAAAATTCCAGCAGGGACATGAAGCTATCTGCAGAAACCCCAGCCGAGTTTTGAAACGCTATTTCACCAGAATTCTCTATGCATTCTCTGACGGCTGCGAACAATTAATTATGAGGCACAGCATAAAACAGATATTCCACATCAATAGAAAAGGCGTAGCCAATATGATCAGTGGAATACAAGAACCTCACTAAATCACCGGAGTTTTTTGTCGCAGAAGGGTCTACAATCTGTAAGGCACGAAGACAGTTATGCAGAAACTGGCTAATTAACATCTGTCAGCATGAAATGCTTTGCAGCATGCCACCAGGCTGCTTTCAGCCGAATTCCTCTGCTCGCTCATCACAGCGGTAGCCGAGAACCTTCTCCAGAAGATAAAGAAAGGCAAGCGCAGCTGTGACCTTCAGCGCTTGCAGAGTACAAAGCCGACGGTGGTTCCTCACATGCACAAAGTCGCCCACAATTTACAAAAAAAGTGGCAAACAGTCGTGGTGTTTCGGTGGGTTTTTCGGCCCCAAAAAAGCTCGCTGGGTTATGCCCAAGGATCACCGAGGAAGGAGCCCCACCAAGCGCATGCACAAATATACATGCTATTGAGTTCGTGAAATGTGCCACGGGCGTGGTCTATCAAATCGCGCTCGAGTGTGGACGCGTGTACGTCGGCCAAACTGGACGCTGTATCAATGAACGCGCAGGGGAGCATGCTATTTTGTATACAAAGCATAGAAGGGGCGAACTTGCCCGCTCATTGCATTTCATGCCTTGGTTGTGGGCCGCTGCTCAAAGGCATCAAGATTCTGGGCAAGAGTAAAAAGAAAATAGCCCGCGAACTTTTAGAAGCATTCCACATCAAAGAAAAAGGCGATAATTGTGTTAGCGATACCTCGGTCACCTTATATGATTGGAAAAAGAATTTTCTCCGTTGCTTTTGCTGACCATTGCTGGCTTGACTTGTCATTTCCTTCTTTTCTCTTCCCTCTCCCTCTTCTTTTGCACGTGTGAATACCGCATATATGTGCTGTTGTGAAAGCAATAAATTCAGTTGATAGTTTGCGCTCTATCTGTCATCTTCTACCTTTTTCCTGTGTACGTCTTGTCGTGTGCGCAACGCCATCCCAAGAAAGCGATGCACCAACTCTCCCAGCAAGAAGTTCTTCTACATTACTTGCTATTGAGGTCGCCGGCTCTCGACGACCTCATTAATCCACCGACCACCGGCGTCACGCGTTTCCGTCATCACCGCTCATTGTTCGCCATTGCTTTCACGTCACAAGTGTTCACTGTAGTCGCGCAAAGTTCATACTCCGTTATCTAAAGTGCTAGCAGAGGGTGGGTTTCTACCTCCATAAAAAAAAAAAAAACATTTAGAAGTTTTTAAAGCTGAATTAAAATATTTTTGAAATGCTCTTTACGTCAATTGTTTTGCCGTAGGGGACTTAAGATTCATAAGAAGCTCATAACAGGCTTTTCATAGACTCAAAATTTGGCGTCTCAACCACTTGCAACAGCTATCTCTATTACCTTAAAGGCAGGGCAGCTTCTCCTTTATGCGAGTTTTACTACAGCAGAGCACGCTTTATAGACGCAGGCGTGAAGCCGATCAGCAGGATGGGCGTCATGCTTCTGAAAAACCTTAAAAATTTATTACACTTGTTGCCGATTCAGATATATTTCTTTGCAGCATTCAACGCTCATGCAGCGGCCTGCCTTGCTGTGTCAAGCAAGAGGGCGGTTGTGATGACTCATAATCGGAGCCGCACTTGGGCTCAAACTTCGTTCTTGCTTGTCCTCCTTGCAGCCTAGTTGTTCTTTCCTTTCCTTGGGGAACACTGCCCGTTTCTACAAAAGCAAACTGACTTACAAAATTATGCGGTGTAAGGCGCTAGCTTCTGTGTTGCTGCTGCCGAAGTAAGAGGTACGATTCTTTCTGAAATAATTTTTTAAAATGCCTGACTACGACAAACTTTGTGTCTTTTGTGGGTAAAAGCTAGTCATATGTTATGGAGCCCGATATATGGGGGGGGGGGGGGGGGGGGGGGGGTATTATATGAGTTAGAATATAGGAGGATTATGAAGCTGATTCCAAGAGCAGGCCAATGATTTGGATAAATCAGCCCCGCTGCGTTCCACTGTAGGGTGAAATCCTTTAAAGAAAAGAATCAAGTGTTCAGCCGTTTCCTCCTCCTCTCTGCACGCAACGCACAACGTGTCTATCCCGTGGTACTTGACTGTATATGTCTTAGTCTGCAAAACTCCCGTCCTGGCCTCAAACAACAAAGAGCTTCCCCTACAATTATCATAGATATTTTTTGGCAATTTCCTGCTTAAAGATCCTGTATGTTCCCAGTGCCGATTTCGTCAGCATCCCTTAGAGTTAATTAATCTCTTCGGGTTGCTACCTGTTACTGGAGATAAGTGTTGCGTCTTTTAGCAGCTATAACTTTAAGTTCACAAGCCTTAAAATTATAGCACCGTAGAGCAGTGCCATCAATGCCGCCTCAGTTTTTCGCAGGATTGGTCGTTTTTTTTTACGAATTCACACAACTAGCGAATACTGGTACTAAAATTATATTCGTATTCGATTCGTTCCTAACAATATTCGATTGGTATTAGATTCGATTTTCAGCTATACTATCCGTATTCGGTTCGGAAGCGAAAGTACGCTATATGTATTTGATTTGTTTTCGAAAAATGTATTATTCGCACACCCCTAGCTATTCCTCATATATGGCATTAACCCAACATCCCTATGCGAACATCGGAACTGAAGACAAAGCCGAAGTGATAGAGCACCGAATTCGCATTTTTCATGATTTTGCAAATCGACCGTCATTTTTTTTTTGTTGCTTGATGGGTATTCATGCGCTTATATCCTTATTCCAAATTGTTCCACCTTGTTCCTACAAAAGTAGAGGCTGAAAGAGCAAGGCAACGGCTTCGTTAAGTGCACTGCTTTCGCGCGCTGGGAGGAAGTTTTGAGATTACTGTGAGAAATAAGCGTCCGCCCCCCCCCCCCCCCCCCCTGTTTTGTTCTTTTGCGGAGCAAATCTACCTGGTAAATTAATTGTTCCTGCAAACCAAGCCACGCATCTCAATAAATGACACAGCAGAGGAATGGCAGAGAAGCAGGACTTGGTGGAACAGAAGAAGAATCGCATAGCAGAGTACTGCAGTAAACGAATTAATTTTCGCGAATCGCATAAATCGTGGGAAAAATTCCTCCCTGTAATAAATTGAGCAAAACTTGAAGGGGCCAAGGGGCCTATAGCCTCTGAGAAGCACTTGTAGCTGGGCTTGTTGGTGCATATTCAGGAAAGACACAACAGCGCAAAGGCGAGCATGGACGTAGTCCTAAGCCCGTGTTCGCCTTACGCGCTACTGCGTCTTTACTGCCTATAATCCCTGTTTCGCAAGATTTAGTGCTCGCGAAATATTAGAATATAGCGACTTTAGCCGAATGCGCGACATACTGAGCTCCTGAAAAGTATTTCCTTTACAGCATGAGGTTGACACCGCCAGTCAAAAGGTTCTGATATGAAGACGTTATTTTTCTCTGTGCATAGGCGGATATGATCACTGATGTTTTGCTTCCTTTGTCGCGTGCTCCCTTTGCTGCTCACGAAGGAAATATTGTGACGTCCATGCAAAGAAAGTGACGTTGAGGTTTGTGATTTTCAAGGGTAGAATTAAACGAAAACATGAGTAATTTAAACGAAAAGCAACTGCGCTTCCCGGGTTCGTACCCAGCCTCGGCGGCCGCGTTTCGTTGGAGGCGAAACGGAAAGGCGCCCCTGTGCTGTGCGATGTCAGTGCACGTTAAAGATCCCCAGGTGGTTGAAATTATTCTGGAGCCTTCCACTAGGGCATTCGTTTCTTCTTTCACCCCCTCCTTTATCCCTTCCCTTACGACGTGGTTCAGGCGTCCACCGAAATGTGAGACAGATACTGCGCCATTTCCTTTCCCCCAAAAAACGAAACCCTTTTTTACCAATCGCGTTGAAAAACAAAAAAGATCTAGCCGGAAGTCGAACCGCTAGTCCTCGACCCCTATAAAGGAACGTTCGTTCGGCTTGATTGAAGGAATGCCTTGTATGTTTTGTGGTAAAAAAAGAGGAAAATAAAATTAGTGCAATAAAGCGAATTGATTATGATGAAAACAAAATAAAGAACAGTGTCCGTTTCTGCGAAGTGAGATGCAAAGAGGACCCCAGGACGCTGAAGGGACACATTAGCGCTATCGGGTCACATCCTTAGTGCGAAGATTAAGTTTTTCCCTATTTTTCAAACGGACAAAAGGGGCGCATTGACAGCTAGGCCCATTTTCAACGCGTCGTCGGCAGGTGCAGACGAGAGGGAGCTTTCAGGCATCATCGTTCTAAGATTGGCGAAACAAAGTTTTGAACAATTTCCCTCGGTTCTTTACCGGCGCGCAGAGGTGACCAAGATTGCTAAGAATGCCTTTATCTTCGCTAGGCTGCGCACCGGGATATTGACTGCAGCCTGCAACTTGCATTTTCAGCCCACTGCGCAGAAGAAAACCTCAGAAGTAAAAAAAGAAAGTTTTTCTGGAGCCGTGAAACCATTTTTGCTACCAATATATTCAGCGGGTGAACCGGAAAATCGAAGTAATATCCACCTTCGCAATAATGTTTGAATAAATGATGCACGAACTCTCTCGATAAAGGCACAAAGTTAGAAAATAAACAACGGAGAGATGTGAGCAAAAAACTTCTGTTGGGTCGCCAACAATAACCAGTTTGTCAAAGTCACGGAAGCGGCTCCAAACTCGTTGAAGAGCGAGGCAAAAGTTCGCACCTGCTTTGAAAGTTAGGCATTTTTTTTCGTCTGAATAAGGAGCACTCCGACGAGTCAATCAATCACTCAATCTGTCAGCTTCGAGCCCTCCTTTCCATCTCAACCATGCGATAAAAGTCTTAAAAAGCTGCGTGATTTGAAAGAGTGGATGAAAGCAGCATAAGTACTTCGACACGAGCACACGCTTGTTCTTCACCACTGTTCAGCATTATCAGTGTACATAGCCACCGCCAACCCCACCACAATCATCATAATCGATGTCGTCATCATCACCATTAGCAAATGAGTTGTACCTACTACAGGACCAAGGCCTCTCACACTGAAAGCCAGTTAATAAAGCTTTAAATTGTCTCCAGGTGTGTCCAGTGGGAGGAAAAAAATTGTTTTTTGGGGAAAGGAAATGGCGCAGTAACTGTCTCGCATCTCGTTGGGTACCCGAACCACGCCGTAAAGGAAGGGATAAAGGTGGGAGTGAAAGAAGAAAGCGAGAAAAAGGCGCCCTATTGGAGGGCTCCGAAATAATTAGGACCAGCTCGGGATCTTTCACAATTGAAAAAAATTAAAATTGGTTTTTCGGGAAAGGAAATGGCGCAGTAATCTGTCCCGTATATCGTTGGACACATGAACCGCGCCGTAAAGGAAGGGATAAAGGTGGGAGTGAAAGAATAAAGGAAGAATAGGTGCCGTAGTGGAGGGCTCCGGAATAATTTCGCCCACCTGGGGATCTTTAACATGTACTGACATCGCACAGCACACGGGCGCCTTAGCGTTTTGCCCCCATAAAAACGCAGCCGACCGCGGCGGCTTCGTTTTTATGAAGGCAAACCGCTAAGGAAATGGCGCAGTATCTGTCTCACATATTGGCGGACACCTGAACCGCGCCGTAAGGGAATGGAAAAAGGAGGGAGTGAAAGAAGAAAGGAAGAAAGAGGTGCCGTAGTGGAGGGCTCCGGAATCATTTGGACCACCTGGGGACCTGTAACGTGCACTGACATCGCATAGCATACGGGTGCTTTAGCGTTTCGCCTCCATCGAAACGCAGCCGCCGTGGTCGGGTCGAACTCGGGAGCTCCGGATCAGTAGCCAAGCGCCCTAACCACTGAGCCACCGCGGCGGTTTAACTATTGCCAATATTTCAATTTTGCAACGACCATGTCAGAGTGTCACGGCAATAATTCTCACCCACGTCACAAATGATTAATTACGCAAATTCTGTCGCGCCCTGATACGTGTGCATAGTAACTACTTGCTGCTTGCAAGTTGTCAGGTGTATTTTCTTTGACTCATTTATGCAGTAAGAAAGCATAAAGTAAACAATACAGGAAGCTTTAGTGCATCACAAAGCGCTAATTTTTGCAAAAGTAGGCAACCGGAAATGTACAATCCCTGGGGCTGTCGTAGAATGCGGAGCCGTCCATCTTGAAAACGATTTTCTCCATCCTTTTTCGGATGTCTGAGTTCAAACGGCTCAAAGCAACTCGTCGCATAAGGTTGCAAGTTTAAGCTAGAGCCATTCGCGGCGCATTATGCCTCTACAGCAGCCGAGACCGAAACCGTACAAGTAGTGTCCATATGCGAAACGCCGAGTTTGTGTTTCGTTGTGCTGTTTAGATCTGTACGTGCTACTTTTTTTAAAAGTAATGATACTTTTATCCTTCTTCCAGGACGAAGAGTGACAACGACAGCTCTACCACGCGCCTGCAGTGGACCGTGCAGTAAGAGAGAATTGGCGTAGGTCACCGGAACATTTGGAACTTGGGCATGCAGGAAGATTTAAATATTTTTCATTTATTCTGGACAATAAAAGTTCTGCAATGCAGTTGAATCTGAAGGAAAGTGATCGAATGGCAAAAACTGGAGAAATAAAGCGCATGCTATGGTGCGTGCATGAAGCAGTACGAAAGGCACTCTTGGCTAGAACTGATGCTTGAACGAGTCGGTAATCCACTGAGCATTACAGCGCGATTTGAAACAGAGACGAAGGAAGACAGACAAAGAATAGCGCTGACTTACAACTGAAGTTTATTGCTTATCCCGCGGAAATATATGACAGGCTCAACCAACAAAAGAAAAAAAATATCAACAATCACCAGAAAAGATATATACTACAGCTGTTGACGGCGACAACAGCGGAGTCATTTAGTTGCAGCTAACAATCGCAGATCATTTTCTGTGATTATCAGCGAAATTTTTGAAGCTGCAGAAATCACAAGGGTAAGGGAAGCATATATCGGCAGCCCACCTCTGGCAATCACAGAAAATGAACTGAGGTTTTTAGCAACAACTAAATGACGCCGCTGATGTCGCCATCAACAGCTCTAGCATCTATCGTCTCTGATTATTCCTCAAACTCTATCATCAAACTTCATCAAACTTTAGTTTTAAGTCAGCGCTCGTTTTCGTCTCTCTCTCTCTTCGCCCCAGTTTGAAATCACGTTGTGTTGCTCAAATGCAATGTTGGCTATCCTTCGCAACTATCTACTGCGAACTGGTTAGGGTAAAAGTAGTCATAGTATTCTTCATACTATTATTGGTATTACTATCAGTAGTAGTAGCCCTAGTGGTAGTAACATAAGTGATATTAACATTCCCAGGTTAGCAATGGCAGTACTAGTAGCAGCACTGCAGAACTAGTATCAGTTCGAGCATTAACGGCAGTAGTGCTAACAGTAGTGGCAGCAGCAGGACGAGGAGTACTATTAGCAATTATTGTAGTAGTTAACCTTATTTTGAAACGGAAAAGTAGTGGGTCTGTAGTGGGAAGTCTTTAGAGCTTATCCCTGTCCCAGAAAGTGCGTGCTTACTGCAAATGTAGTCAGATATTCGCATGGGTTTCAAATTTTGTCTGGGGATGCGCATTATTGCCAGTTTTCTCTCGGAAACAGCGCACGCTCTCGAAGGGATCGCAAAAGCGGCTAAATACAAGTGAACAAAAACGCCAGTTGCTTGCTCGCCTGTATGGCTATAAAATACCTGAGAGGACGGCGGCAGCCGTACCGGGAACGATAAAAAACACCAAAAGTGATGCAATAACATGGTGACCGAAAGTGCTTTTTTTCTAGTATTTTTTTTCTTCGTTGGGACCTTCGCCACGTTGTTTTCGCCCTTTGAAATTGCCGCCCGGAAATAAGTTCAACAGGATAAAATCAAAAAATGAAGACCCCCGAAAAAATGCGAACGTACGCCCTCCTGAAGCAGAAGGAAGAGAAGCAGTGACAGGGAAGACTCGCTGGAGAAGAGATTAAGGAATGAATTTTTGATGATAAACAGGGCTTAGGCACGTGGTTCCTTCAGCCACGGTTCAGATACAGTGCGCTGGAGCTTGGCTTTCTTCTTCCAAACATGAAGGGCAAACACGTGTCTGGCTTGACGTGCAAAACTGCGAACCGCAACAAAAAATACATATATTGCAGGGATTAAACATAAGGACACAGAATGCTCAAGATTCAATGAGGGTAGCTTATAGAGATTTTGACATGCACTTCGCTTTAATAACCTTTCCAAAACCTGCTTTCGCTGGGATCGCGTACATCCTAACGGTGGGCGTTAGTTCACCAGCCAATGAGAGCGCGAATTGTGCTGACGTCACACCTTTGTTTAATCACGCCCCAGTGATGGGTGCCTGATACGGCCCTCTGGTGCTTCTTCGTACCCCCCCTGTGTATTGATTCAGAATTACACAACAATCTATGGACGTGGAAAGATTTTTGGTTTTTCTGTTTATCTTGGTGATGTCCGTTGACTCTTCGTTGCGCATGCAAACATTGTATAGTATAGGCTAATACTTTCGGTTCCTTATAGCTCCGGCGCTCGTTGAAGTACAGTACTACCAGATGATTTTCTTTTTAGCTGACAACATTAATTTCTAATAATATTTCCGTGCTACATTTCGCAAATTCAGCGAGGATTCCGGCGTCACGTCATTTATATCTGCAAGAAGAAAAAAACCAGCTAGAGTCCACTTTGTTGCGTGAAAAAAAAAAAGAATATAGCGAATGATGAACCGACAATTGCAAAAAAAAAAAACTGACGAGAACGCACACTGAGGCTGCAACAGAAGCTGCGACAAATGTGAAATGTACAGTGCATGCTATCGTATTCCACTCTAAAAGTGACTTAGGTGTTCTCTTAGTTTCTTTGTTTCCCCCGCGACCTGGGATACAGAACTAAAAAAATGCAAAACGAATGAAGTCTGCGCACGGAATGTAGGGATATGTACGAATAAGCGCTCGCAAATGCTCGGCTTAGGAAGAAAAACAGTGTAAAGAGAAGAGAACCATTCAGTTCAAATGAAGCCAACTTTAGCAAGTCACACTGGAATGCATCGCGCGAAAATCACGCTAAAGTAAACGCGACGGATATTGGGACTTTGAACACTGGGAACCCCAATCGCGACGACTTGAGTATTCCGTTCCAAACGCGCGCATCCCAGCGAAATATACCGGCGCGCATTCAGATGACAGCGCTCAACTTCTAACCTCCTTCTTCGCGCAAGACTAATCGCGTATGCAAATCTCTTCGAAGGCGCGACGGGGCAGCGGACATCCAATCTCTCATCTCCATTACTGATGCGGGCACTGAGGCGAATAGACTCTACGCACGCCGCAACGTCGGCTTCTAGAGTGAAAGAGGGGAACGAGCGAGGGAATGAATTGAGTAAACAAAGCTGCATCCGCGCTTATGCCGGCCAGAAGGCAGGTCTTGTTCCGATAATTTTTTTTTTGTCAGGGACAGAACAAGAAGAACAAAACAAAAGCTACGTTAGCGCACTGCTGCGCTCTTTCGGCTTACGCCCATTTAGGATCAAGAAATGGCGCTTGTAGTTGTCCGATCGATGTGCTGCGCGCATACAACAGACGAGACGCCGTTGCACTACGATGCCGAAAGAAATAAATAAAGCATGGCTTTCGGGGTGAAGTTGGCGCAAGTAATTTCGGTAATGCAGTATTGCGTATAACGAGTAAGCTCGGTTTGTTTTACTTTGCCTCTTCTCCGTGAGTGTAGCAGGTGCAACAGCTCTCAGTAGTAACACGAGGCAAACCCTGCGCGCGTGCTTTGCTTTATTACGACCTTGCAGCACTGCAAAAATCTATAGTGCGGGTTTAGTGCAACAACGCAAAGCATATGCACTGGGTCGACCGTGCGCTGCCTCTGAGATGTGGTGCACCGGTTGGAAGGCGCAGATTGGAGCCGGGGTTATTGGCTTTATCTGCTTGATTGTGCGCACGCGCAGCCATGTTCCAGCTGTGCAGCGGTGATGAGCCGCGAGCGTTAGCACCTTTTCGAAGCTTGGTGTACAAGCTACACATGCCGGTCTCGTTCACCGTTCTCGCAGAAAATGCGGACGAGCTAGTGACTCACGCACTCACTTTCTCTTCCGCGCATGCCCCTTCTCACATTTCTTCACTCAGTTAATAATTCTCTCCCTCACTTGTTTGGTCCTCCACTTCCCCATTCGCGGGCTCACTCAATGTGTCTATCTCCCTCTTCCTTTCTCACTTCTTCACTCACTCCTATTAGCAGTTCCTCGCCAACTAATTCACTATCAATTCCTCGTATGCAGTTGGCTGCCCAAACTGAAGGAGAACGTAGGAGAAGAAGCAGAGAGAAGCAAGACAGTTACCGCCCCCCCCCCCCCCCCCTTATTCACTCCCTTAGCTTTGCTTGTGCTGTTTCTTCTGTGCCCTCACCCACTTTCAGCAGCCATATTGCATTCAAGCAATGTGCCAATTGGCCCGCCAGAATTAGTTACCTCATGCACTGACTCGCTCACTTTCAGCACTCGCTTATTCGATCCTAGATTCCCTCTCACTCACTTCTTCATTCACTCAATGACAGGCTCAGTTTCTAAATCACATCCTCGCTTACTTGATAACTCCCTCACTTCTTCGCTCATGCTCTCATTCACTCCCTCTCATTCTTAAGCACTCACTTAATCAGTCAGTCTCTCAGTCACCCACTTCACTCGTTCGCTCACACACTACCTTGCGATCACTTTCTCATTAAGTTTGTCACTAATTAAGGCACTCAATCATTCAGCACTTGCGCTCTCATTCGCTCATTCATATCCTCAACACCTCATTCACTTAGGCACTTTCTCACTCACTTTCTTGTTCATTTATATTTACTTACTCATTTAACTGCCAGTGACTCCATCGTTCACTCATTCGCTGCCTCACACTCTCACTTGTTCACCCACTCAGTTCATCAGTCACTCACTCTCTTATTTTCTTAATCACTCCATCACTCACACCGTCCCCCATTCAGCCTCTAACTCGCTCACCCCCCTACTCAAAGAGTGCCGTATTTGCTCACCCACTTACTTATTTACCGACTCACCCTCTCACTCACTGACACAACTCGCTCACAGATTCAAACGTACAGTGACCACCTCTAAATCAGCACAGCGCCTCCACTCCCACGTCCAGCGCAAAAACATGTCTGCCAGCGTGCAAGGGGCCATAGGGCACCAGCGAGCTACATGCCTGCGTGAGAACGCTGAATTCTTTACTTCAGTGTTCTTCGTTTTCCCCCAACTCTGCCCGCATGCCCACAGCGAAGGCGTTCACTTTCTTTTATTCTCGCGCGCACCAAAAACACGCAGTCGTACAAATACACCCACTCCCACGGACGCGAACACGCAACCACTGTGCAGCACCGACTGCGTAACAAGCGCAGTGCGCACCAGAGCACCCGGGCACGGGATGGAGCGCCTGTTACGACGCATGCCTTGAATATGAAGACGGAAGACTGTTCGTAAATGACTCTAGGGCAAGAATGGCGCTGTATGCACGGCTAGAGGGAAGAAGGCAGGCCTCAAACTGAGTTTACGGCCCAGAAGCCGCATAATAAAGGAACGCGAGAGAAAAACAAAACAAGAGAAAAAAACTTGGGAAGAATGAGCTTTGCTGAACATCGTCTCAGCCATGCAACAAGACCATCATGAAATTTCAAGCGAAAACTAAAACAAAAAAGGAACAGAAAATCAAGGACGTATACTCTGCGCACACAGGCTGTGGATTAACAAAAAAAAAAAGGAGCATAAAATCACGGCGCAGTGGATTTTAATGCAGACCAGGACGGCCTTCTGTAAAGCCTCGGTACTATTAGAGTACACCGGAGAATAAAATAAAAATGGGAAAATGGGAAAAGCGGAGCTTGTTTCGTGATTTCTCTTTTTTTTTTGCTCTCGAGCATTAATCCCCTCATTATTATAAATACATTCTGTTCAACCGCTTTTATTCACTACATTTATGTACAAAGTTAACGTAGCTGTGCGAGCTCTGGCAGCCCCAGGCACGTGCTCATTGTATTATGGGCCGGGAACAGGAGGCAGGAAAAAGAGATAACGAGACCTCATCGACTGCACGCGCGCCCTGTTGCTGCCTCCTTTTTTGTATATTTTTTCAGAGGTCTGCTTACTTGCTGGACCAATGTTAAGATTTAATTTTCGAATCAAGGCGCTAAGGCGGAGGGTTAGAGGGAATGGCGAAGGTGGTGAATGGGAGAGAGGGAATGGCGTTATGATATGCGTATTCCTGCCTGCGTGCTCGTTCCTCCGTTAGTGAGACATCAACAGCAGGAGTAGAACCAACAGCGCGGCCGATATATATATATATATATATATATATATATATATATATATATATATATATATATATATATATATATATATATATATATATATATATATAAATGAAATAAAGGAAAACAAAAATAGAGGTGTGCTGCATGTTTCGTGCCCGAACGACATCGTAATTTTTCCAGCCACTGCGTGCGCCCGAAATATCCAGCTGCATAAAGGCAGTTGGAAAACGCTAAAATTTTTTTTTTACTCGTCACCATTATCGGCGCTTATGGGCCCCTGTTCACTACTGGTCGCCCCAGCAACTAGGGTGGTTAGACTTATTGTTAAGGATGGGAGCAACGTATGAGTGAGGAATGAAAAAAAAGTTAGTTATGATGCAGGACGGAAAATGATTTAAACGAGTGAAAAGTCAAGCCACTGAGGGAAAGGATAAAGGTGAGCAGGCAAGAAAATATGGCGGATCGCAGACTGGAAGGAAAGCGCAGAAGGGGTACGTGAAATAAGGGACGGACAGAAGAGGAAGGAACGAGAAGGGATGTGGCGGGAAGAAGCAGATGAAGGGAAGTAAAAAGGGGCATTCTTTCTTCCTGCTCTTTCTTCGTAATAGGGCTCCTTGCGCTGTTTCATTATAGGTGGACAAAGGGATAACGGTAGCAAACACAGGAAAAAAAAAAGCGAAAGAAAAATAGACAGACAGATCGAAAGAAAGATGTTTTTTTCTACGAAGAGAAAGGAGATAACGTTAAAAAAACGCCAGAAATAGGCGCCAGAGAAGAATGAAAAAAAAAAAGATCGCAAGAGAGATGGGAAGAAAGAAAAGAAGGACGAAGAAAAGCAAAAATGAAAGAAAAGAAAGATAAAATAAAAGAAGGAAAGTAGGAAGACGGCAGCAAAACGTAATTATGAACTGAATGAAAGAAGAAAATGACGGAAGAAAGAAAGAATTGAATACAGGAAAAAACAAGCAAAACATGGGACCATGAAGGTCGAGAAAAGAACAATCGATTGCGGAAAGAGGAAAAAATAAGCGAGAAAAAAGGCGAAATAAGTAGGGAACGAACGAAGGAACCGGAGGAGGAAGGAAGATTGCAAGGAACTCAGCTGTGCCTGTGAGTTCGGGGCACATGGAGGCATCTCATTTAATCAATACTCCTAACAAGCTATGAAGATTAAGGACAGCTAACCATGATGTATGCTTGGTATTAGGGGCATTAAAATGTTAATTTTTTTTATACACACGTATACTTAGGTTTCATTGTGGAATCGAATATCGAATACCGAAGCGGCAATGCATTTATCCACTTAACAAGGCTGTCAGCTGTGCTAATACGCTGCACCAACTAGCCCAACTCGCTCCAGATCTAATATTCAGTATTGAACATTGGAACTCGAGTATAGATCAAGGACTAGAGAACAGGACTTGGCGCTTTTTTGTTCCGTCCTGTTCTCTTGTGTACCTGCGGTTTGCGTATTCAGCATTTATTCACAACCGGAATTTTCATTTTCACATGTTAGAACACATATATTTCTCGATGAATGAGTCTAGTTCGGATCTGTAAGATCATAAATTGACACAGGCTCCATCTTTAGGAGAACACCGTGGGTATATTTGCATAATCGAAAAACACGTCAATGCTGTGCAGCAAAACCTCTAGGTTGAGGTATTTTAATTTTGCCTACAATAAATAGAAACCACCTTTTCCGGATGAAAGGAGGCATAAAGAACTCATGCCGCGATTTAAAAACATCATGTCGTGTAAAAAATACACAATTTGATAACTTTACGCCTACAGGACGGAGCAGTAGCTGTCGGCACATCCGATAGCGGCACAAGTCTTGCCTCCGAGAAAGTAGAGTCCTTCGCTCGCGAAAAAGAAACGAAATGCTTGTGAGCACACTTCCCGTTATTAAAACTTCGAATATTCAACCGTCTTGTAATATTCTAAATGCACAAGAGAGTGAGGTATGGAATCGAATAAGAATATTCAATATGTAACGTGCGATTCGCGTATTCCAAATTTTCGAATATCGGCTCAGCCTCACGTATGTCGCAGCGAACGCTACAGATAAGCTCGCGGTGCAGTGTCGTCCTCGGTACCGCAGTGTACGCATTTAATAGTAAATGCCTTTTTGTTTACAAATAGATAAATATATCAATAGATAGAGACAAACAAACGAACTGTACGCAACATTGCCAATCTTTATTGGTTTGTTCATCATCTACCGTCCTGTAATCAAAATACTTTACCTGAATGCTTCTTGTCGCTGTATTCTTCATGTGTCCACTCTATTTCGGTTGCGTTCATTATGTTGTCGTACCATCGCAAACACAATGTCCGGCCATGGCTCGCAGCGGCCATTGCAGCAGACCTGACGAAAGGACGCCCTTCTTCCGTCCCGCTTTCGACTTACCCAACAAAGCTCTGAAGAACACAGCGCCTCTCCGCTCCTTCCCCAACCCCTTTTCCCAAAGTACCCGCCTCCCGCTCCCCTCACAGCGGACCCACGGGATCGAAAGGCTTCGGGACACCGGGCGGAACCTATTTGCGTATGCTAATGTGCACGCAAGCACGTCAAAGTCCCGCCTCCGTCGCCCAGCGTTGAAGAACCACGAGCTGACCCCGGCCGCGGAAGGACGTCAGGGGAGAACTAGTGTGGAGCCGCTAATCGTGGCTGGTCAGCTGGGATCTGCAGCAAGCTGCGAGGAAACCAGCAAGGGTTTCGCTTTCTCGGTGGGATAACAACGCGTTCAGCTTACACGAAGTGCAAAGAGATCCCAGCGAACCCAACTTCAGGGTAAGTGTGCATGCATTACCTACGAGGCAAACTTAGGCGCTGCCGCGATTCGCGAGGCAACCGGTTCCTCTAATCTGCCCTAATTAAGACTACTGGCGCGTGCGGGCCCGTAGACAACACATACTGCGCACGCGATAGATGCAGTCGCATGCGGGTGATACGAAGCTCTAGAGCCCCGAGAAGGTTTTTATCGATACTGAAGGCGAAGTCGCATTTGCCGCACTAGTCTCCAAAAGGTTGGTCGTAAGCGCTACCTTAGCACATCTTCACAAATCGGCTGACCATTCCGCAACATATTGCATTCCAGAAAGAATTCGTACATGTCCGAGCCCTTTCTAGAAATAAAATATCGTGAATATGGTATCGCTGCATAAGTAAGGTTTCTGGAATGCCCAGCTTAGATAGAAAGTCTTGAGGGCGTATGGTTCAACTTTCAGCCGCGTGCTGGAAAAGATATGCAGCACACCAAGCTCTAAATATCGCTCAAATGAGCCGAACCATCCTGGCCGTCTTTCAGGTCGTTCTTACAGTCATGGGTGCCGTCACTACTCCGCTATATGGTCAAGAACCGAACTAAACAACCTGAAGAATTTTCATACATGCTTTCTAATTCTAATAAGAAAGGCTGTGAAGCAGGGAGCCACGATCTCTCCACAGCTATTCACCGCCTGCTTACAGAAGGTATTCAGAGGCCTCGATGGGAACGCTTAGGCATAAGAGTTAATGGAGAATACCTAAATTATCTGCGATTCGCTGATGACATTGCCTTGTTGAGTCGCTCAGGAGATGAACTGCGAACCATGATCAATGAGTTAGACAGACAGAGCAGTCCGCTGGGTCTTCAAATTAACATGCAGGAAACCAATGTAATCTTCAACAGTCTAGCAAAGGAACAGCAATTCACAATTGGCAGTGAGGTGCTGGAAGTGGTAAAGGAAAACGTCTACTTAGGGCAGGTAGTGACAGCTGATCCGGATCATGAGAGGGAAATAACTAGAAGGATAAGAATGAGGTGGAGCGCATATGGCAGGTTCTCTCAGATCATTAATTGCAGTTTACCAATATTCCTCAAGAGAAAAGTGTACAACCTCTGTATCTTACCGATACTTACCTACGGGGCAGAAACGTGGAGGTTAACGAAAAGGCTTCAGCTTGACAAGGACAACTCAGCGAGTCATGGAAAGAAAAATGATAGGTGTAACGTTAAGAGCCCGGAAGCGGGCAGAGAGGGTGAGGGAACAAACGCGGGTTAATGACATCCTAGTCGAAATCAAGAGGAAGAAATGGGCTTGGGCAGGGCACGTAATGCGAAGGCAAGTTAATCGATAGTCCTTAAGGATGACAAATTGGATTACAAGGGAAGTGTAGCAGGGGGCAGCAGAAGATTAGGTGGGCGGATGAAATTTGCGGGGATAGGGTGGCCGCAGCTGGCACAGGACACGGCCAAATGAAGAGACATGGGAGAGGCCTTTGTCCTTTCAGTGGGCGTAGTCAGGCTTATGGTGATAATAATGATGGTTATTATATACTGCGGACCCTTGGGACCAATAATCCTCTCCCGTGATATAAATGCTGCAGTCTTTTCCTTCGGACACAAGCTCGCACAACTTGCGTTCGCGTCATAAAGCACGCTTGGCTCGTTTCCGTCTTTCGAGATGCGCATGCGCGGCCTGAAAGTTAATTTTAACCAGGACAGCAATCAGAAAAAACTTTAGCATCGATTTGATATTTAAATGAATCGCTGGCAACAATTTCTACGCGTTTGTCGCGTCGGGTCTCGTGTAATAAATTTATTCCGCTATCGTGAAAAGCCCAGAGAGACGAGTCAATGCGCGCTGTCATAAAAGATAGGAAGCATAAAACATAGGCGCCATCTACGAGTCAGTAATAAAAACCTTCTCTTGATTTCCGTGAAATCTGAGCATTCGCGTGCATTTGCGACGGGGCTCAGAATAAATTAATTAGCGCGTATAACCTACTTAGCATATGTGTCGCTGCATACATTAGAAGGATCTTTATAAAAGTCCATTGATCTAAACGTCGACATCCGAACCGCCAACCTCATGAGATATTTTTTTTTTTTACAGCAGTAATGTCTTCTTAAGAGGCAAGTGGAAAGACGTGTGAGATTCGATAAGCAGCAGAGTGTAAGCGCACGAGTTTTAAGCTTAACACCCGCATACGGCTTCGGAGAACTTGAAGAAGCTCTCAAGAAATAAGTTAGTACTTTTTCATAAACTTGCTTCTGGTCGCTCTTCCAAGTGAATAATGCTGCGAAGGCACCGAATCGAAATAATTCTATGTGCTGAAAAAGAATAATTGGATCCGTAATATCTGGCGCATGATTCGGTGCTTTTTTTTTCGGCGGCACATCCTCAAAACGAATATTAGGCAATGGTTAGTAGTGCATGATGCGCTTCAAAAAAATCGCTTTACCTTATTTTATTTTCTTACTATTTTTTCTATTTTTTAGAGAAATTCTAATCTGGACCAATTGCTCATTTATATTTCGTTGTGTTTAAGCCCATTACAGTCTCTAGTACAGGCCGGTGCACTTTTAATTTCTTTTTGTCTGCCCCATGGCTTGACATTTGTTTGTTTATATTTGATAAGGCAACAATAATGGCAGTGAGAAAGGTGTCTGAGGGACATTTATTATTAAACAGCATTCGCTCCTACTTTTGATATTCGACCGCTTAGTTCAGCCATAATTATAAGACTGGGTTACATGCAAAGAAGTCGAGGCTGTCGCTGAGGTAAACTACCAAATGATGGTTCTGCTGTTTTATCATACGTGAATTATTCTCTGGGAGGAAATGTCAGCAGTCACAAGCGTTAAGCGATATTAAGCAAAACTTTCACGTCTCTATTACCGCAAGCTGCAAGGAAAAAAGAGTTAAAATTGCTCGCCTTCACTGGTGTTACTGTAACTACGCAGCTATATCCTACGGCAAAAAAGACGAACTGCGCAACAAGAACACGGACGAAAGGGAGGCAGACACACACTAACGCAGACTTACAACTTACAACAAAGTTGTAAGTCTGCGTTAGTGTGTGTCTGCCTCCCTTTCGTCCGTGTTCTTGTTGCGCAGTTCGTCTTTTTTGCATTATGATCAACCAACTAGCCCGACAAGTCCTGTTGAAACATCTATATCCTACGCCTGTTCAGGTATGAATACCGACAACAGCCGCTCTTGTACCGGCATTCATGCTTCGTGTGTATGGTTTTGGAAGCAGCATATATTCTACTGTACGGGGTGCTTCAACGAACACTTAAAATAATTAAAAAAATGGGGTGTTTGAAATATAAATAAACTCTCCTTTGGACACATTCTCAGCCGAGGCGTCGTCAGTTACTGAGAAAACGTTCTCGGGGCGTTAAACACCACATAAAATTTAAGTACCTTTTAACCGAATATTACATTAAAAAATACATGAAAATACACGTGATATGAAACGCACAAAGCGTACATAGTGAAAATGCCTATATCTTCGCCAAACCGTAGATCTTTTCAGTAAGAATTATTGGTTAGCTAATTCTAGCCTCACGAACTCGGAGGAGTTCTAGCCTCAGAGATTCGTGCCAAAAAGCGTTTACGTCCACGTGGTCCGTCTTTAAAATCAGTGTGCGGTGGTGATGTCTGTGTTTAGTTTTTTAGGTCTTTTACAGATTATGAAAGCCCCGCTTTCATTGAAATCAGCCTCTTAGTCATCACAACGCGGTAATCAGTCAATGCAGGCAGATTTCAATTTGCCTTATGTGTATCATTAACAGCGATTCGTAGCGAGTCAAACTAATTATTATTAACGCTAAAAGCCAGTCACTGCCTGAAGTCACAGCCAGAAACTAGGATCTAAATGTCTCTCTGCCCCCATCTACCAGCTGTTTCTCCGCATATACCGGGAAACCGAAGTGATTGATGCACAAATGAAGAATGTTTCAGTCTATCGATAGTGTCGTCTTTGCATTGGACACACGCATATTGCACGACAGAACAAGATATGTTACATGGGAACTATGCAGCGATGCGATCACCACAAACCATTTGATTATGCACAAAACTCGATAGACTAAGAAAAAAGCATTTTCCACAATTTTATCATGAACGCATTCCGTTGCACCCTAGGTTACCACCGGTGGAAACAGCAGCCATTGACATTTCCTGCAATAACGAAGTGAATACTCATTAGCATCCGAACGGCTACATAGAAAAGTTTTACATCTCCCGCAGCAGCTTCGTAGTTCGAGAAAAAAATCGTCCTTGTCCGGGGCTCGAACCAGGGACCTCACCGGAACAGTAACTCTACCAACAAGGCAGGGCGAGAGAGAATTGTTCAGCAAGTGGAATCAAGAAAGGTATTGATCAACTGTTTGACAAACATTTCCTGCGTTTTTACGCTTTTAAAGGAAGCAAGGTTATTAATAAACTGTGGTTATGAATAAACAGTGACAAGTTAGTCGTTTTAGTCGTTTCCCACACTGCAGATACATTAACTCTGAGTTTGGCGCATGATTGCTTTAGTTGCCTATGCGTCATAAAACATAACACAACACACCACACCTACCAAGGAAGCTTTGAGTAAGCACGTTAAGACTAGCCTGAGTTGCAATCTACCAGCATAGGTGATTTATTAAAGGCGCTTCTTTCCTCTCGCGCACTACCATATGAGGGCTGTATTCAGCAGTCCAGGCATTGTCATGAACTGCCTTGAAAACGCATTTGCCCTTTGTTCTTTTCATTCACTCAATTAAGTTTTAAGTGCTCCTCTCGACGCGACCCTAATTAAAGAAAGACAGGCTTTGTTGAAGAAGTGTAGAAGTGGGAAAGGTGGCCGTCCTATGACACTGAGCGACTGCAAAAATAATGAGGCAGGTTTCGTCAGGGCCACCAGGCCTTTGAGGACGGCATGCCTGACGCGATGTCCGGGCGCGTTATCTGGACAGTCGAGGGCGTTTTGTGTTTGAGAAGTGAGGGTAACAATGAACAGAGACAAAGAAGTGTACTTCCACAAAGGGATAAGAGTTTTTCTTTTGTCATCTGGTTTCACGTGCTGTTATGGCTCTATGGAACTTTATAAATGATATCCCTTGTGCAGGTAAATATGAAAGATGAATTAAAAAAGGTGACGAATCTCAAAGCATCATTCAACAGAGGGACACTCAGGCCATCACAATCCGACCTTTGCTCTTAACAAAATTAGAGTGTATGGCTCGTTTAGGCTGCGTTTATATTCGCCCGAAAACAACACACATAATTATTACTGCTGAGAAATTACATTTCGTCAGATCTTTAGGGGAATTCGCCATGGTAGAGTAGATTTGTAATACGGGAGTAATCTTCATTGCTCCCACTTGGAGCTATAGATCAATTCGCTTTCGCCCTACCATATGCTAGCCGTCCCGGGTAGCTTTGTTGGAAGAGCGACTGCCCCGGAAAAGCGGTGGTTAGCGGTTTGAACCCGAAACCAGGAAGGATATTTTTTTAATTACGAAGTTTATGTGGAAGTGCACAGCTTTCCTTTGCAGCCGTTTGGCTGCGATCGGGTGGGTGACAAGGAGTAATGTCTCCAATACTACAAATTCGATTTTTATTTATTTATTTAGAACAATACTGCCAGCCTGAGTGCCAGGTTTTAAGCAGGAGTAGGCGTTCACGACATGCACACCATCAAGAGCATTTTCATGCAGACGGTCGTATCAGATGCCAAAGACAAATAAGCACACATTAGCGAGCTGTAAGTGAATTGTAAAGCAAAAAATATAATGCAGGGCAAGGGGAAACATGATAAATTAGAATAAAGGCAACGCAACATGACTCCCCGGTCTGAACCAGTATGAATTTTTTTTCTCCCTAACTCGACTGCAACATGTGACGTCAAAGCCGAAAAGCACTGAGTGATCCCTCTTCAGAAGTGAATGGAGGTTTGGCGTAGCCTCAGACATCCGCCACTACAACCGCTTTCACGCACTGCAGTTTACAGGTCAGAACGGTGGTGGTTGCGAGCACTGAATTTTGTTTTCCGACCATTTCCATCTTACAAACGCTCTTTTTTTCTCTGAAAATAGCGTTTCTGTCTTTACTAATCAATCCATTCATGCCAACTTCGATTGGCCCTTAAATGATTGAGTTGTGCGAGATGGCCTTCTACATGCAAGGAAAGCATGGTATCGTGCAAGCGACTTGATGGGCTATGACACCCATCAGATAGGTGACCTTGCCGTGCGATGCAAGTAATGGGGACGAAAACTGGAGACGAAGCGATGGAGACGAAGTGTCATGCGACACCCTATTACCACTCCTTCTCCTGTCAAAAATTTCCTGTATCCAGCAATTAACCGCCTGCGCCTTGGCCACTCCCCCGTAGTGGGTATGCGCCAGCAACGTCTGAGGCCTTCCTTCCTTCCTTCATGCGATGGAGACGAAAACTATGGGATGTGCCAGCATTGTTTGAGGCCTACCTACCTACCTATGGGATCTCGAGGCGGTCCAGGGGTAGCAGCGAACGCCGTAATCCCGGCAGTAACTGGCGCTTTATCTTTTCTTACTGGACTATTTTCATCTCCGATAGGTATAATTGTCTCGGGGAAGAACGCCGGGGCATTTTGCTCCATTTGTATTTCAGTTCATTTCAACTGATTATTATTATTATTATTATTATTATTATTGTTTTATCCAGAGGAGCAGCCGGGGCAAAAACAGGATCCCGACTGGTATCAGTGAAGTTCTGCGAAATTCAGGGACACGTGGCGAGAATGTCGCTCTTGTAAACTTTCATTAAGCACTGCATCCGTTCTGCCCACATTTATGCATATGAGTGCTCACAGCACCGCACGTACCTCCAGTTTTTCTTTCTCGAAAGAAAAAAGAATGAAGGCTTAAATACTCCGCTCCTTTTTTTACTTGTTAAAAGAAGGGTTAAATACTTGCGTGAACAAAAAATAAATGGAAGGAAAGACAAAGGCGAGTAATTAACAATATGCCGCCTCGCTTTGCGGACAGCAAGAAGAGAGGCGGTGGCGAGCCCTGGTGGATCGATTAATTGCTTCGTTAGGACAACAGGCCATGAGCGGGGCCAATGAAAGTCAGAGAGCAAAAGATAAAAGAATGACGGTCCTTATCTCTCAAAGCACCGCACCACGGTGAGGCCACGCGGGCAAATCAAAGGACGATGACGAGAGGCGGCCTCCAACCAGGACGACGACGACGGGGTGCGGGGACAAAGAAGCAATCACTGCCACTTCGTTTACCTTGAGAACTTTGAAAGAGGCGTGTTTTTCTCGCTTTATTTCTGAGTGAAACCCGGAAAAGGGCAAAGATTTAACAAACAGAAAAAGATTGCGTTGCCTAACATTGTCTTTTTGGCCGTATGAAACCCATTATAGACGTAGGTTGTATGGCCAAAGCCCTAGTTTCACCAGATAAAAAAGAAAGAAAAGAAAAGAAAATCGCTAGACTTCTGTGGACGACGCGAAGCACTGGCACAATCTCCGAAGCCTTTGGGCGCGCCTACATTTTTTATGACTATTTGTCTCAACCTGGAGACACGCTTACAGGCTGTCTTCTTTTTCTATATAACTGCATTATACTCGAACGAGGCGGTTTTCCAACGAAGGATGCGGATAGTCTTCGGTTATTGATCGAAGAAAACAGGCTGTGAAACATAATGGAGGTACGAACACGGATGGCCAAGCAGGAGACAGAGACGGAGGTGAGGCTGAGGGACGCGTCCCGCGCACAATCTTATATAACTCAACCTTGGTGCAAGTCCTCGCACCACCTTTCTTGAATCCTTGTTTATTGCTTTAGTTATTTATTTTAACTTAACAAGTGCTTCAGGTGAGCCTACGGCAGGAAGAGAGAAGAAAATTTCGCGTGCTTTCTCGTCGTGCGACTGAGTCTTAATTTCGACCGCACGGAGTTCTTTGACGTGCACTGACAGCGCACAGGACACGAGAGCATCTTTCGCGTTCATCGAAGCGTGGCCACCATCGATTGTCCTGGATTTGATCCCGCATTTATTCATCACCGAGGGAATTGCCGAGGGAAAAAGATTTGCAAGTGTCCACGCTCTGCTGCTCGAAGTGCTATCCTCAGCGAAAGCTGCCACCATCTTTATCTAACGCTGAAGACCTACAGCGAAGTCTGAGATATACAGTCCTCGTGGTAGCCTGGGCGGCCGCCGCAACGGGAACGTGCACGGCCACGTGCCTGGCACTCGTCACGTGACACATGAGCGCATGCGGGCGGTTGGGCCACGGGATTCGCCACCGAGTCATCCGCATAACAGGTTTCCCTGCAAGAAAAGAAAATGTCTTGTGTAGGGATACTGTGCCAAAGTAAAGATGACATGCAGCCGAGTGTTCGGCGAGTTTTTGCGTGAGTGTGTGTGTGTGTGGTACTACGCAACCAATAAATCGCCAAACAACAGCTGCAAAAGAAAGAATAGGGAACGCGAGGTGCTACTCCCTGAAACTGATTTATTGAAGAAATTAAGCGGAGGAAGCTCTTATTACGGTTTTCTCAGCTCCTACGGGCGCATTACTATGGAGCCTCAATTGAGAACTGCAATTATTTGGGCAACAGTGAAAAATAAACCATTACAAGCAGCGCCTTCTGCGTCCATGTCAAATGCTTTCTGCTGTCGTTGTCGGTTTGCGCTTTACCTGTTCCATATTGAGCTATGGGTCGTCCAGCGTCCTATAGCTACCCCCAACCTTTTCAATTCCTTCTTTTAGAAAAGAAACGAACAAACAAAATTTGGAGATCAATCCCCGTTGTAACCTTGCGAACACGGTGCTGACAGCAGGAACTATGAGCGGAAGGAACTACGGCTGTGTATCGACCAGGAAGACCGGCTGACAAAAAATACGGGGCCACCACCAGAAGGAGGAGCGATGGCAGCGGACGCCAGCCATGTCTGTTGTACTGATGAAAGCGCTTCCAGAAATAAGCTTTGTTGGCGGGCAACTAAACGTCCGGCGTCGTTTGTGTGTGCAAGAGGAAAAACTTTACTCACCTGTTTCAACACTTTTTATCTCCTCCCGGGAGCCGCATCAGAGCAGACGTTTTT